>NW_026637693.1:0-600000 GCF_028554395.1 Pezoporus wallicus
GGACATTATTCCAAAGAATTACTATAAATTTCACCTTCTCTATGATAATTAATCAATTTTGATGGCTAAATGTTTAAAAAAATTTCTCAGGCAAATTGGTAGGTTCAATTTGGAAAGTAATATACTGAACGCTGAGTAAATTGGAGCTAAATTTCTGCCACTAATGCAAAGATTTGTGTTCTTGAGTAGTTATCATGTTTTGTCCCATGAAGTTACTTGCTCAACTTAATTTTACAGTAAAAACCAAAGTGGAGACAGTGACAATTCATGATATTCACTAGCTGAGAGTCAGTGTATGCGGAAGGTGAGTGTCTGCTCCTTTAAGAGTATCTGGACACAGGAGATGCAAACCAGAGTGTATGGATCTGACTAACACATGACACATGCTCAGTGGCATGAATTTTTAAGGTATGTGGTGTGTGACAATGTTTATTTTTATGGTGTTGATTCCTTGATTATTTGTTTTGCATAATATTATCACTGGAGGAAACAAATAAACAAAACCCCAACAACTCAAAACACACTGAAAAAAATCCCCAGCAATCAAAGATAAAAGACCAGAGAGCAGAATTCCTGGTATCTCATTCCTCACTTCTGTACACAGCAATGGGAACCTGTTCTTCCATCTTTGTGGTTCTGAAATGTTATTTCTAGTTATGCAGTGCTGTCGTGGTTTAAACCCAGTCAGGTAACTCGTTCGCTCACTTCCAGTGAGTGGTGCCGAGCTGACAACAATCGAGGTCTGTGTCCGTCTCCCCCACCCCCCCCCCGCACCGGGGCTCTCCCCTTCCCTGCTCCCGGAGGAACGGGGAGGAGGATCGAGAGAGTGCAACTCCTACGGGTTGAGACAAGAACAGTCCAGCAACAAATCACCACCGCTACTATCAGCTAAAACAATGATAAGGGAAAATAACAAGGGAAGAGAATACGATACCACCATCCAAGAAAGCGAGTTCCACCCGCAAGCCCCTGTCCTTCAGGGTAACTCCCAGTTACCCCCCAACCCGGGCATGACGTGCTGTGGTATGGAATACCTCCCCGGCTAGCCCGGGTCAGGCGCCCCGTCTCTGCTTCCTCACAGCTTTCCCTCCTCCCTGGCAGAGCATGAGCCTCACAGAGTCCTTGGTCAGGGTAAACATCACTTAGCAACAACCGAAAACATTGGCTTCACCAACACTGTTCTCAAACTAGAAGTCAAAACACAGCACTGCACCAGTTAACACAAAGGAAAAAACATGACTGCTACTGCTGAACCCAGGACAAGTGCCTTTAACAAGTGTATTGATTATTCTTTCATTTTCCAGCTTTTTATCTTTTAGTAAGGAATTTTTATACGGTGGGAAAGCTATGGTTTGCAATTAAGAGAGAGAACTCAGGTTTATTTAATAAGTGACCAGTCTGACCATAAAGATGAGTTTCAAAGAGCGTGCACAACTGTTCATTGTTGAACTCTGAGTCATTTATATCTAAGTTCCTCTTCCACTAGGAGGAAATATTTAGGAATGAGGGAAAAAAAACCCACAAAACCCCCATAAAATTACTTATTACCAGATTGGAAATACTATTTCCAGAAAGGATCGGATGTTAAAAAACAGAAATGATGATACAAATTACAAATGAGGAAATAAAGTGAAATAAACTGACAAATTTCTTTAGCACAGAGTATCAAGGATGATAGAGATTTAGAAAATACGACTTGTGAGTAGAAGCTGAAGGAACAGCAGTTATTTAGCCTAGAAAAAAAAAAAAAAGTGTTTGAGAGGAAACAACAATATTCAAATATATGAAACTGTAAAAATGAGACGCTGATGGATTGCTTTCTGTAGCCTCTAAGGGTAGAACAAGAAATAATCAGTATAGTATGCAGCAAGAAGTGTTCAGATTTGATCCTGGAAAACATAATTGCATAAACAGTACTGAACTTGTCAAGGAAGGTATTAGAATTTCAGTGGAAATCTTAACAATGTCTTGGCCATTCTACTTTATATTGTTCAAATAATCTTTGGCTGATATCAGTATTTGAAAGGGTAGTACAAAATAGGTAGGATTTGCCTGCTAGGATCATCTGGTCAATGGGAAACTGAACCAGCAGTGCGCTCTTGCAGCACAGAAAGCCAACTGTATACTGGGCTACATCAAAAGAAGTGTGACCAGCTGATCAAAGGAGGTAATCCTCCCTCTCTTCTCTCGTAAGACCCCACTTGGTGTTCTGTGTGCAGTTCTGGTGTTCTCAACAGAAGAAGGACTTGGAACTGTTGGAATGAGTCCAGAGAAGGGCCACAAGGATGATCAGGGAGCTGGAGCTCTGACCATATGAAGGAAGTTGGGGCTGTTCAGCCTGGAGAAGAGACCTCATAGCAGCCTTCCAGTATCTGAAGGGGGCCCAGAAGGATGCTGGAGAGGGGCTTTTCATTAGGGGCTGTAGTGATAGGACAAGGGGTAATGGATTAACACTTAAACAGGGGAAGTTTAGGTTAGATATACCTCTTTACTGTGAGTGGTGAGTCATTGGAATAGGCTGTCTGAGGAAGCTGTGAATGCTTCATCCCTGGTGATGTTCAAGGCCAGGCTGGATGGAGCCTTGGGTGATACGTTTTAGTGGGAGGTGTCCGTGTCCATGGCAGGGGGGTTGGAACTAGATGATCTTAAAGTCCTTTCTAACCCTAACTGTTCTATGATTCTATGATTGCAGCTGTTGAATGCATCTACAAAACTCCAGAATGTTAAAGAACTTTAAAGCATCATTTAGGCATATAATTATCTGGGTGAAAAAAAAAAAAAAATAAACTTATATGAGCAACAGGTACATCAATCACTTCTGAATGTGCCTGACAAACTACTCTGAGGCATTATCTAACTGTTAAGTAAGTCAGTTAGCTAGTTCAGCTAGTTAGTTAGCTAGGTTAGCTAGTTCAGTTTATGAAGCTGTGCTTTGAGATAAGAAGAGGAGAGGGTGGGAAAGACTTGGGACAGTTCTCAAGTTCAGCTTCCAACTAAGACCAGAGATCAGATATAAAATCATGAAAGTTCATCAATGCAATTAGATGTCATCCTTTCTGGTTTGATTTTTGTTTTACTTCCGTATGTACATAGTGTAAATTTTTTTTTACATTTATTTTCTGTTTCTCCAGAGTTCAGCTATATTCCAGCTGGAAACAGAAAATAAGCACCTACTAGTGTAGCATCTGACTCAAGTTATAGCTACATATTGGAAACTAGAGATCTTAATCCAGAGTTATAAATATCAAACATAGAATTTGAATATATTTGGATCAACTCTCTTGTTTTGATTTTCAAAGGTTACTGATCAAAAATTACTCTGCTGGTTTACCATATATTTAGGAAGAGAAGTTTTTTTTTGTCAACAAAACTGAACTTTCTGCGTTATTCTGGTCTGCATAATATGATGGAGTGTTGCCCTATAGCTGAATAGAAACAGATGTATATGGAGAAAATAACAAAAACAGCCACAGATGGTGTATCACATGTATAACTCCTTAATTTATCCCTCTTTGTGTGATACAATTATCCCGGCAAGTAGGCTGTATTCATCCTCTTTTCACAGATTCTGCTAGCTCCTGCAGGGACACATTTCTGCGTCATGCATTTCTGCGTCATGCAGTTTACGCCAGGACAGCACACAAGGTTTCCTCACTCTCTCACTGCATCCTCTCTAGGTCCCTTCCCTGTCCATTTTGCCTTTTGTTTGTTTATTTTTGAGTAACAGTGATTACAATGAAAGTAGAATTTAGTTGTTTATTCAGAATATTGATGTGGTTTTCTTCTTTAGGAAAAATAATTCCAGCAACCTCATCCCATTTCCTATATCTTAATTGCAAATACAGGATCCTCTTTTCCACAGGAGAAAGTGTTATTTTAACTCAGAGTTCAGAATTCATATTTACCTCATGAAATTTGTATAAACTCAATCTCAGCAATGTTTGCTTTACTGTGAACTTTACATAATGAGTATTAAATTTGGACTTGGTTTGAATACCAAACTGCTTAGCGTTTTCCCATAAATTTTTAAAGTGATTTCCTATCATAGCCTTAAAGATGTCTTTAAGATGGTGGAAACTGTGAGTATAGAAAAAATTATTCATGTAAGCATTGAATTAAAAGGTATTAATGAGTGTATTAGTTCAACTCTTGTGTCAGGTGACTATAATAATGCAATGATGTGTCACCAAAGTACTGGAGAACTGGAGAGGAGGATACATTGTGAATGAATGACTATCAGTCGTTTTCTGGTTTCTTGGGTTTGGATTTTTGTTTGGGTTTTCTGTGGGGTTTTTGAGGTGTGGGTTGTGGGTTTTTTTGTTTGTTTTTTTTGTGTATGAGAGGGTTTTTTTCTCTTTTTTCTCTTTTTTCTCTTTTTTTTTTTTTTTCTTTTAACAAGGATCAGACAGTTTTAATCCATTCCCACACACTGGAAAGTTGCTTTGTGCCATTAACAGTGCAGAGCTATACACTTCACTGAATTACTTTGGGTCAGTTTTGTATAAATCTGTAGCTTTATGTCACTTTCTGCCTAGTATAAAATAAAACTGAAACACAGATCAGGCAGAAGACATTGAATTAAAGTTCATTTTAAGCAAGCAGACAAGCAACAACACTGGAACAGGTTGCCCAAGGAGGTGGTAGATGCCCCATCCCTGGAAACCCCATCCCTGGAAACCCCATCCCTGGAAACATTCAAAGTCGGGTTGGACAGGGCTCTAACCAGCCTGATCTAGTTGAAGGTATCCCTGGTCATTGTGGGGAGGAGTTGGTCTAGATGTCCTTCCAACACAAACTGTTCTACAATTCTACAATTTTAACAAATGTATAAATATGCTGTTCATATTTAGTATTTTTAATGGTCAGATTAAATTTTCTTTATATTTTCTTTAACAACAAACTGTATTATTAGGCACATTTCTAAACAGAAAAAAAACATTAAAGTGAAGCTAAGAAATGGCCCGTGTTTGTAACAGTGAAGAATAAAAAGTCTTCACATATTGAGTAAAATCAGATAAAAAAATCTTTGAGAATGTCTTCTTGTTGTCATACTTCAATTAATGGAATGAACATTAGTATAAAAAAAATTATAAGAAAATAATCTATATTAACTGTGACTTTTTTTCTCTGTGGTCATGGTGCTATGCATAGGCAGGAACAACCACAAAATATAAATGAAAGGAGAAGACTAAGCTGTAATCTTGACTGGTTTTGAAATTGCTCTAGTTCAGTTATTCCACAGTTTGCTATCTGCTGCTTTCTGCTTCTCCAAAACTCCCACAGCATCCTAGATCTTTCTCGCCAGATTTCTTTCCTCTGGCTCTGTTGAAGACAGTGTCAAAACTGCATATGAAATTCTTTGCACCATGTGTTTAAGTTTCATTCTCCTGCAACCCTCTTTTCCCTTTATCCTGTGCTTAAATTGGTCCCCAAGAATCCTCATGTAAAGAAAGCATCCATATACCTGCTTACATGAGACTGTCATGCTACTCTGACTTTGCTACATGCAATTCTTTCTAAATTTCTTCTTTTATTAGGTGTTAGACAGTTCCGGGGTTTTCAGATGGAGGAGACAAGGTCCATATTATTGCTTGGACTACAAAAAAAAAGTACTATAATTGAATTTACTAGAAAATTGCACATTTCTGCATCAACCTAAGGTTTGTACTGTGACAATTAGGATGTCAAATAGCAGAAATGTAATCTTTATTTTTCTTTTTCTTCTTTTTTTACTGAAAAACTCCAGTGTTTTCTATTAATTTCTTATTTGTTGGAACTGTTTTATTTTCATTCCCTTCTGTTACGATAAAAAAAAATTTCCAAAGAAATCGTTGTAAAAAAAAAAAAATGGGGTTTGTGTCGTATTGAGAAGCATTCAGTAGAACAGTTCCGATTTTTGGTGGTGACAAAAACTATGACAGGTATCTGTTAGATATTGATGACTTATCAGAAATTATATATTCATAGAAAGATTTGGGTTGTAAGGGACCTTAAAGATCATCTAGTTTCAACCCCATGCTCTATCTCTGGCAGTATTCAAGGCCAGGTTGGAGAGAGCCTTGGGCAATATGGTATAGGGTGAGGCGTTCCTGCCCATGTCAGTGGGCTTGGAATTTGATGATCTTAAGGTCCTTTCCCACCCTAACCATTCTTTGATTAATGTTCCACACTTGTTAAATAATAAGTGAAAGCAAGGTGATATGAGAAACTATATTTAGCTGTTATTACTGTTAAGAAATGTTGGGAGCAAGTTTGCTTAAGTATCCAACTTATGTCAGTTAAAATTCCTTAGTGGTTTAAGTCAGTAGCTAGGTTCCTTTTCGGTGGCAGTGAGTCTTACAGGCTGTTTCACAGGTGTAAAATCCAAGAGCTTGAAAAGAGAGTGACTGGTTAGGTATTTGATGCCATGTATGTAGCAGAAGGAGTCTAGATGAGTACTCTGGTCATTTCCAAACTGCATTAATATATCTTGTTGCATATGTTAAGTGTATCTTAGCATCAATGCAAAGAAAATACAGTTCTGCTGTAATGTATTACTGTCTTTAGAAACTGGAGAACCAAAACTCAAGGCCTGTGCATACCGTACTTTGACAATGTAGTCTGGACAAAGCTTTAGATTAGTGAGGCATGATGTCTGTGACAGCTATTTCTTATGACAGTGAAGTGTTTTTTTCCTAGACGTTTTCTAGGCCAAGTTTTCTGCATGATATTTCTCAGTTCAGTGAATGACAGTTACTTCAACAAGGGACAAAAAAGTTCAAATTTTCTTCTCCTGTTCTTCCAGTCTTTTGAACCTTCTTCTGACTGTTTTTGTTGAAACAGAGGAATTTCTTTTTGCAGTCACTAAACTGGATTATATTTCAAGATTTCACTTCGAAGCATTCAGATTATAAACTTTGTCATTTTGCTTCACCTATAGAAGCATCATTTTTTTTGTTCTTCCCTTGCAGAGCAAAAAGCGCTTTGCTAGAATAAGTACTTGTGTTTCTAGTGGTATAGGATGCCATCCTTTATTTTAAGCATTTAACTTTGAGGTATTTTTCTCAAAGTATATGAACTTCTGTACAGTAGAGTATTACTCATTTAATTCTAGAACATCACATAATAGTCACATCATGGATGCAACAAAAAATGTCATTAATTTTTGTTTCAGCTGCCTTTATATTTTGAATTAATTTATTTCAGTCTAAGAGGACACTTAATCACACTCGTTCACACACAGAATTTTACTTATTAAGCAGCACTTTTTTTTCTGTAGAGACACATTTTCATGAAGAAGATGGTAATTTTGTATAGATCAACTCAGATGCGGCCTTTATAAGGATTTGAAGCACAAATTCTGGTGATACATATGTAAAATACTAGAAGCAGTTATTAATATAACAAGCCCCAAATGAAAAATATTGTGTTGGGTTTTATCCTAAATAAAATTTATAAATTTTAATGAAGGTTTCCTTTGTTTCACTAGCTATTTCTTTAATAAATTGAAAATAGATGTATCTACTTCTACTGCAAAAAGTAATGCTTAGAAATAATTAATAATGGCAGTAATACTACATCTCTCATTCCTCCTTGTAATAAACCAAACCTCTTAAAAGATTATGTCTTAGTATGCAGGTTTTCCAACTAAGATGTATTACTGATCCACTCAGAAACATTTTGCTAAATTCAGGTTTTAGTTATAATTTACACTTCTGTTGTTATGATCCTAATTATTCTTGTATATGATGCTATTTGCACATAATCTATATAAAGTTTTCAGTGTTACAAAAAAAAAGTAATCTGTGATAAACACCGCAATATGTTCCGTGTTTCTGTTATCTTGGTCTCTGTATCTGGAGATGATATAAACTATCATCAAAAGAAATATGGAACTGGGTAATAGATATTCTGCTCATATTTAAAGGAAATGTGTCAGAATACTCAGACTTCACTGTAATTCCTGGCAATTTGTTGGCTAACATTAAAGCTGTTCTCATCAGTCCCCATGCAAGCACTGCAGGGACGTGTTGGAGAGTCTATAATTTTGGTCCCTTTTTTTCCCGAAGCATATTTTCATATCATGCTTTTAAATGTATGTTCAGGTCATTAGGCTGTTTCAGAGTTTCATCATTTTCATTAGTCTAATATAAATGTCTATCTATAAATGGATGATAGCTCCCATAGACTCAGATAATATTACCAAATGAGGCAAAGCACATAGAAAATCTACTTTTAAAGTCTAAGTCTATACATATATCCCTCAGACACTGAGTGAATTATTCATGTACATGCTGTAGCCCTCATATATAAGTTTGCACTAGCAAATTCTTAGGTTTATTTGAATTTAAATACATTAGTGCTAAAGGGGTAAAAAAGGAGAGGAAGTAGGTAGGACAGGAAATAAAAAATAAAATACATCATGTGCCAAAAAAAGTGCATTCCCTACTTGAGAAAGTATCACAGTATCACAGTATCACAGTATGTTAGAGATTGGAAGGGACCTCGAAAGATCATCTAGTCCAATCCCCCTGCCGGAGCAGGAACACCTAGATAATGTTACACAGGAATGTGTCCAGGCGGGTTTTGAATGTCTCCAGGAAAGGAGACTCCACAACCTCCCTGGGCAGCCTGTTCCAGTGTTCCGTCACCCTCACTGAGAAGAAGTTTCTTCTCAAGTTTAAGTGGAACCTCTTGTGTTCCAGTTTGTACCCATTACCCCTTGTCCTATCATTGTTTGCCACTGAGTAGAGCCTGGCTCCATCCTCGTGACACTCCCCCTTTATATATTTATAGACGCTTATAAGGTCACCCCTCAGTCTCCTCCAAACTATAGAGACCCAGCTCCCTCAGTCTTTCCTCATAAGGGAGATGCTCCACTCCCTTAATCATCTCTGTTGCCCTGCGCTGGACTCTCTCCAGCAGCTCCCTGTCCTTCTTGAACTGAGGGGCCCAGAACTGGACACAATACTCCAGATGCGGTCTCACCAGGGCAGAGTAGAGGGGAAGGAGGACCTCTCTCGACCTACTAACCACCCCCCTTCTAATACACCCCAGGATGCCATTGGCCTTCTTAGCCACAAGGGCACAGTGTTGGCTCATGGTCATCCTGTTGTCCACTAGGACCCCCAGGTCCCTCTCCCCTACACTGCTCTCTAACAGGTCGTTTCCCAACCTATCCTGGAACCTGGGGTTGTTCCTGCCCAGATGCAGGACTCTACACTTTCCCTTGTTATATTTCATCAAGTTACTCCCTGCCCAACTCTCCAGCCTGTCCAGGTCTCTCTGGATGGCAGCACAGCCTTCTGGTGTGTCAGCCACTCCTCCCAGCTTAGTGTCATCAGCAAACTTGCTGATAGTACACTCAATTCCCTCATCTAAATCATTGATGAATATATTAAATAATACTGGTCCCAGTACTGACCCTTGAGGCACTCCACTAGTTACAGGCCTCCAACTAGACTCAGCCCCATAGACTACAACTCTCTGGCTTCTCTCCTTCAGCCAGTTCGCAGTCCACCTCACTGTTCACTCAACAGACAGCTCTCATGTGAATAAATATTGCTGTGCTAAGAGTTTCTTCCATCTTTTACATCCAAATAGGGATGAAAATAATTATATAATTGTTGTTGCTTTTGTTTTTCCTCAGGGATTTGTATCAGTGACATGTTTCTACCCACTAAGAGTGAGCATTGCAAGATGATCTGGTCATTCATGAACCACTTGGCTTTATGCTGTAAACAAAAATTTAACCGTTGAATCACAAAAACTGCCTGCATCATAAAACTAGTGTCTTCTACTGATATTTTTGTGAATGTATATATGCTTGACTTCACAGTCTCATCACCTCAGAAAAAACAAACAGGCTATTTATCTGTGGTTTTGAGTTTAGTGAGCCTGTAACTCATATGTCCTAGTGGATAAATTGCACGTGGGTCATCTGTGCATCCTTGCACCAAAGAAAGCAATATACATCTTGGTCTACACTAGTGATAGTGTCACCAGCAGGATGAGGGTCATACTTCCCTTCTGTTTAGTATATCTGAAGTGTTATGTCCAGTTTTGTGCCTCCCAGTAACAAGAATTTTTTACAAGCTGGATCAAGTCAAATGGAGGCCATCAGGACAGTCAGGTTTGGAGCACATTCTACAATGAGAAACCGAGGGATCAGCCTTCAACCTTGCCTTCAGAAGCTTTGTTACCATCTACAACTACTTTGTCAGAGGACACAGAGAAGATAGAGCCAGATTTCTGAGAGTTGCACAGCAATAGAACAAAAATTAACAGACACAGGGTGGCATGTGGGAAATTTCTAAAGGAAAATGTAAGCAAAAAAGAATGTTTGGGCTTTTTTTTGTTTTGTTTTGGTTTGTTTTTTTTTTCCCCTCATAAGCATAGTCAAGCTCTGGAACATGTTGCCCAGAGAGACTGTGAGATCTCTGTCCTTGGAGATGTTTAATATGTTACTGAACATGGCCCTCAACAGCCTTATCTGACCAGACATGCTCTGAGCAGTGGATTGGACTAATTGATTTCTGAAGTTCCCATCCAACCTATTTTTTTCTAATTCCATGATACACAGTGAAAGTGACAAGTAAGACGTTATTATTTGCATTTCATACTCTGTATAAAATCTTCATTAAAAAGTCTGCACTTTATTTTCTCCAAGTCATATATATATATAATTTGCATCTGTGCTTTAAGAAATTATTGTTAAAGTTTACACACGAGTTTATATTATTTTATAACTCAAACAGTGCAGAAGTCTGCCAAGTTTCATTTTCAACTCATGAAAATTAGGAGCTTTTTCCCCTCACTTTAGATCAGTCAGTCTTACCGCTATAACCTCTGTAGTTTATTTAGTGTAAAATAACCAAGTAGAATTACCTATATACAGTATTACATTCAGTTTAACTGTGGCAGTTAAGCCTTCCGCATCTTGTTGGGGGATCTGTTACTTGCACTGATATCTTGATTCCCATGTCTGTGACTTTTCCTGTGTCTAGTTTAGTACAGCCACTTTTTAAGTGTGATTAAATTTAAATGTCCTACAATTTTACAGTAGTTCATAGGAGAACTCTTTGTCATGCTACATTTCATTACATCATTTATGTGATGTGACCTGGTTAAATGAAGCGTGAGGTGATATAAAGTAATGAATCATCAAGCTTAGAAACAGAAATGTAAAAATAGAAACATTAAAACCTGTAAGAAAAAAAATAGCAGCTAACACTCTTGTTTAAAAAGCTTGGGATAGTGTTTTTTAAAATATTTGTATTATCTGATTCCTAGAATTGATAACATGTGTAAATAGAATGCTATTCTATTGGACAGAAATAACTGTTCTAGCCAAGACTGGTGTTAAAATTATGCAAAATATGTAACTAAAAATCCATTACTAACAGAACTGTATAAACAGTACAAAGATTTATGGTTCTCTTTGAGATATCAGCATTGAAGCTTTCTTTACAAGGTACTTCTTTGTAGAGTAGATTTTTGCTAAGCAGGATCTGATCCCTGAATTTTGACTTTTTTCCCAAGTATTATCTGAGACTGTCGTATGATCTGGGGACTGACAGATAATCTACTGGGTTTATGGTTTAGATTGGGAAATAGGGATAACATAATCTAATTTGTTCTCAGCTGCTTTCAGCTGTGATTTGTTCCAGATTTTTTTCATGTAGTAAAGTAACCGGTCATGTTTATCTGTGCAGATAATCTAAGCTTTATTTCTGCAATATCAGAACAGCTCTCATCAATCACTTCTTCACATTCTGCTATTCCCTGTTCTAAGTATTAAGAAAATCCTGTGGCAAAATTATGGGCTCATTCATTTGAAATGAGCCCTTTGATTTTCATAAGGTTGAATAAAAGATTCCAGTGCCAAATGTAGAACATTGAACTTCATGCCTTGGATATAGACATGCACAGCCAAACTAGACAATGTATTACTTGTCAATATATAAAAACCGGCTGATAGGTGCTGAAGAGCATTGATGTATATTTATCTAAGATGGAGTTTGCCCAAAGTTCATAATGTAAGCAAAAATCACCAAATTTGTAAGGTCTCTGTTACTACTAGGTGATTTGGTAAAAAAAAAAAAAAAAAAATTATTTAAACTGCAGTGTTTTTTATGAAAAATGTCTTATCTAAACTACTTTCTTAATTTTTCACATATAACATCTTTTTAAACAAAATGTATAAATACATGTATTAGTCATATTTAAAAGACTGTAGTCATATTTACCTCTTTGGAGGGACTTTGAGAACATCTGTAAAGTGAAAATCAGGACTCAGAGAGGGGATCCACATCATTTAATGCAAAAATGTACTTGCCTTTGGGAGGCAGCTTTTTTCAACAGTTGCAGATTTCTTAAATTTTAGTATGAATTTCATACTTAAGCATAAGAAAAAATTTTTTTTTAAGCTGGAATCATAGAATAGTTAGGGTTGGAAAGGACCTTAAGATCATCAAGTTCCAACCCCCCTGCCATGGGCAGGGACACCTCACACTAAACCATGTCACTCAAGGCTCTGTCTAACCTGGCCTTGAACACTGCCAGGGATGGAGCATTCACAACTTCCTCAGGCAACCCATTCCAGTGCCTCACCATCCTAACAGGAAAGAACTTTTTCCTTATATCCAATTTAAAATTCCCCTGTTTAAGTTTTAACCTGTTACCCCTTGTCCTATCACTACAGTCCCTAATGAAGAGACCCTCCTCAGCATCCTTATCAGCCCCCTTCAGATACTGGAAGGCTGCTATGAGGTCTCCACACAGCCTTCTCTTCTCCAGGCTGAACAAACCCCACTTTCTCAGCCTGTCTTCATACACGAAGTGCTCCAGTCCCCTTGTTATCCTTGTGGCCCTTGTCTGGACTTGTTCCAACAGTTCCATGTCCTTTTTATGTTGAGGACACCAGAAGTGCACACAATACTCCAGGTGAGGTCTCACGAGAGGAGAGTAGAGGGGCAGGATTAATTCCTTCGACCTGCTGATCACGCTCCTATTGATGCAGGCCAGGACACAGTTGGCTTTCTGGGCTGCAAGCGCACACTGAAGCCACCTCATGTTCACTTTCTCATTGACCAACACCCCCAAGTCCTTCTCCGCAGGGCTGCTCTGAATCTCTTCTCTTCCCAGCCTGTAGCTGTGTTTGAGATTGTTCCGACCCAGGTGTAGGACCTTGCACTTGGCATGGTTAAACTTCATGAGGTCGGCATGAGCCCACCTCACAAGCATGTCAAGGTCCCTCTGGATGGCATTCCTTCCCTCCAGTGTATCAACCGAGCCACACAGCTTGGTGTCATCGGTAAACTTGCTGAGGGCACACTCAATCCCACTGTCTGTGTCACCAACAAAAATGTTGAACAAGACCAGTCCCAACATTGATCCCCAAGGGGCACCACTCATTACTGGTCTCCAGCTGGACATTGAGTCATTGACCATTGATGCAACATTTTGCGTGCGGCCATCCAGCCAGTTCTTTATCCACCAAGTGGTCCATCCATCAAATTCATGTCTCTCCAATTTAGAGACAAGGATGTCGTGTGGGACAGTGTCGAACGCTTTACACAGGTCCAGGTAGATGTCATCAACTGCTCTACCCCTGTCCATCAGTTCCTTAGCCCCATCATAGAAGGCCACCAAACTGGTCAGGCAGGATTTCCCCTTAGTGAAGCCATGCTGGCTGTCACCAAGCACCTTGTTGATTTTCACGTGCCTTAGCATGCCATCCAGGAGAATCTGCTCCAAGATTTTGCCAGGCACAGAGATGAGACTGACTGCTCTGTAATTCTCTGGGTCATCCATTTTCCCCTCCTTGAAAATGGGGGTTATATTTCCCTTTTTCCAGTCATCGCGAGCTTCACCTGACTGCCATGATTTTTCAAATATTATGGCCAGTGGCTTAGCAACTTCATTCACCAGCGCTTTCAGGACCCGCGGATGGATTTCATCAGTTCCCATGGACTTGTGTACATTCAGATTTTCAAGATGGTCTCGAACCAGATCCTGTCCTACAGTGGATGCAAGGTCTTCATTCTCACAGTCCCTGTGCCTGCCTTCCAAGACATGGGTGGTGTGGTCAGAGCCTTTGCCAGTGAAGACTGAGGCAAAGAAGTCATTCAGAACCTCAGACTTCTCCAAATCCAGGGTAGACAGTTCTCCTGAGAGCTTCCTGAGGGGGCCCATGTTGTCCCTAGTCTGTCTTTTATTTGCAGTGTACCTATAGAATCCCTTCCTATTATCATTCACATCCCTAGCCATGGTTAATTCTAACTGGGCCTTAGCTTTCCTAACCGGGTCCCTAGCTTCCCGGACAACATCCCTGTACTCTTCCCAGGCTGTCTGTCCTTGCTTCTGCCTTTCATAAGCCTCTTTTTCCTTTGAATTTTCCTCCGGAGCTCCTTATCCATCCAAGGAGGTCTCCTGGCCCTCCTGCTGCACTTCCTTCTAGTTGGGATGCAACACTCCTGAGCTTGCAGCAGGTGATCCTTGAATATCAAGCCAACAGTCTTGGGCCCCCCTGCCCTCTAGGGCTGTATCCCATGGAACCTTCCTAAGCAGGTTCCTGAAAAGGCCAAAGTCTGCTCTTTTGAAGTCCAGGGCAGTGAGCTTGCTGCATGCTCTTCTCACTGTCCTGAGGATCTCAAATTCAAGCATCTCATGATCGCTGCATCCAAGGCTGCCCTGGAGAGTCACATTTCCAACGAGCCCTTCCCTGTTGGTGAGCACGAGGTCAAGCACGGCACCTCTCCTTGTCGGCTCCTCTATTATTTGCAGAAGGAAGCTGTCTTCCACACAATCGAGGAACCTCCTGGATTGCTTGTGCTGGACCTTACCATCCCTCCAATAGATTTCAGGGTGGTTGAAGTCACCCATGAGACAAGGGCCTGCGAGCGTGAGGCTGTTCCTATCTGTCTATAGAGTGCTTCATCCACAGAGTCCTCTTCATCAGGCGATCTGTAACAGATCCCCACAGTAATGTCTCCCATCACTGTTTTCCCTTTAATCCTGACCCACAAGCTCTCTGTTGACTGCTCACCTGTCCCCAGACCAAGTTCCATCATGTCCAGGCTATCCCTAACATAAATAGCAACTCGCCCTCCCTGTCTGACAGGCCTGTCTTTTCTAAAGAGCCTGTAACCTTCCATTCCAACACTCCAGTCATAGGAGCCATCCCACCATATTTCTGTAACGCCTATTATATCATACCCCCATAAACGCGCACACATCTCTAATTCTTGTTGGATCTGCATGCTACGGGCATTTGTATAGAGGCATCTGAGCCGAGCTCCAAATGAAACTGGCTCAATTGGCTGGAGCGGCTGGAATATCTCTACATTGCTCTGAGCATTTATTATAGGTGCTGGCAACCGACTGGAAGTTAAACTTGTTTTAAAAATGTAAAAATCTGTCATCTGAGAAGAATTATTTTTGTAGCCCTATTAAGCAAAAGAGATTTCTTTTAATTTAATAACATTTCAATTTTTTTCTAAGAAGTCATTTAGGGCAATCCTAACAATAGTTTTATATATATAATCTTACTGCATAAAACCATTGCCATTTGTCATTCATTGTGAATGCTTTTTCAGCATCTCAGAATGTCCTTTTGTTGCATATACTTGGATAGTTGTTGCCCACTCTAGTTGTTGGAAAATATATATACATAGTTTTTTAATTGTTTTGGGGATATTTTAGAGAGAAAAATGGGAAAAGAAATGATGAAGAAGAATTAAAGGGATATTACTCTAGAGGAACTGGAAACCTCCCCATAGTAATGAATACCTTCAGAATACTGCTAATTAGAGAATGAATGATTTGTTGAGATGTATAGTATGTACCAAAAAGTAGATCACTAAATTCCATGGGCAAAGTACTGTTATTTTTTCCTGCCTCTTTTGATCACTCCATTGGGATCTCGTTAGTCTGGTTTTGATTGTTAGCTGTAGCTGACCAGCCTTCTCAAAACTATCAAGTAAGAGAGAAGAAAGAGAAAGCATTCATTAAAAGAATGAAATTTCAGTATAGCTATATGTGTACAAAGTCCCTAGGAGATATTTGAGTATCTTAACTTTGTCTGTAGTTTACTCATGTACTCCAGAAACTTATTATAGCTGTTATATTAAGGCTGGGGATACATTGATTAGAAAGATAAAGTGCTTGCATTATATTATCTAAGATTTCCTGGAGCCCAAGAACACCCTCCATCAAAGACATGCTTCGTCTTCACGTCACCAAAATAGCAGTTTTGCTGTGGAAAAAAAAAAAAAACAACAAAAACCAAAACCAAAAAAAACCCCAAACCAAACACAACATTCAGTGGTACTTTAATAGTTTTTGACCTTCCAAGAAAAGATACAGATCACTTCCCAGCTGGACACTTGGCTCAGTGACACAGAAGATACCTTCCAGGCTTCACAGTTTCCTAAGATTCAATACAGCAAATGACAGATACTGTGAAGAGTAGATCATCTTTAAGGAAGACATCAAATATAGAGCTATTGGACCAAACTAACCCTTGCAAAGTCCTGGTATACTTTACCAAGAAATAAACATTTCACTGCTTTCATTTTATACCCTACAAAGTTTAAGGAAGTGTTTTGTTTATTAACTTTCCTCATTCAAGATGATATAATCCCTTTGTAATGAAATCTGTTAATCCAGAGGCAAGAAAATCAGATTCTGATCCCACCTGTCTCAATGTAAGTATGAAATAATATCAAGTTATTAAATTTGAAAGCATTTGAATTACATTTAGATAAGACCCATTAATTTGGAGTGATCTGCTTTTATTCACTTATTTTGATCTAAGTTATGTCTGGAAACTGTAAACCGTTAGAACATTTTTTGTGTCTTTTAATTTAGACAGTACACTTAAAGCATTTGTACAAAACAATATGACTGCTTTGGAGTGCAGTGAGCTGACTACAGTTAACATCCACACAATCACACAGCTATTTACTCCCTACCCTCTCCTATGGAAAGGGGAGAAAATGAAGGAAGGTGAGATCAGATAAGCTGTCCTAGTTGTGCCCTCTCCCAACTTCTTGCTCACCCCAGTCTGCTCGCTGGGGAGGCACAGAGCAGGAGCAAGAGCAAGTTTCAATGCTGTGCAAGCATTGCTCAGAAAAAGCCAAAAGACCGGTATGTTATCAGCACTGTTCCAGCTACAAATACAAAACACACCATGATACAGGTTGTTAGGAGGAAAATCAACTCCATCACAGACAGACCCAGTGCATGGAGCAGTCACACTAAATGGTTGAGTGACTAAAAATATGAAAGGCAGACTGTAAATTCAGAACCCATTTTGTTTGTCAATTTTAAAATGTTTTTCTGCACTGGATGTGTTCATATATCATTATGAAGTCAGATAATCTGTTGTGTTGCAATATGTATAGCAGTCCGCTGAGAGAAATGTAGCAGTTTTAGATTCCCATTTTAAGGAACTGAAGGTTTTCAATTGTTCTTGAAGAGAGAAACATAAGTGTTCAATCCCAAAAGCTACTTCCATACCGCTAAATAAAAAAGAACTATGGAATGCAGTCAAGGGCTGGACAGTTGTCCACAGGACATAGTCCTAACTTTAATAATCTTACTTTTTCACCTGTCTTTCTTCTGATATTCAATTCATCTTAGAATACATCTTTTTCTTTCTCTTGTGCATACAGAAAACAGTGTTTCAGATGAGAAGATCTACACTGTAGGTATTTACATCTGGTCAGATAAAACCCTCAAATTGCTGAGAGTGGCATGTCCAGACTTTTAAAGGTATCTATGAGAGTAAAGGTCTAAAATTATGACTGGTTATGCAAAGTCACCTCTTTTGCATTAATTTCCTCTCAATTATTATTATTAATGTCTGAATAATGACAAAATTATCTGTAGGTTGCTGTCTTTAGTTTTAGGTTTTCAATATTCAGCATATATAGCACAGAGCTCAAAGCAAAACCCTAAGATATTTACATTATTTACTGAAATACTCTGAACTCTGTTTACCATTGTAATGCTATCATTCTTTAATACCTCAGCAATAAATACGTTACAGCCTGAAACCATAAGAAATTTGTTCTTTCTACTTTTGTTGTCAGGAGTGAGGAGCAATATGATTTGTACTGTCTTCATGCTATGGTGATCTCCTGTGTTATGTAGCTCTTTGTTGCCACTTGATTTAATTCAGAAAGTGTTATTATTTCATGACATTAATCATCTATTAAGAAATAAATTCTCTACATTTTTTCCATAGAGTTTATGTCTAATTGAATCCTGCTGATCTAAAATTTTGCAGTTTAGTGTATATTTCCAAACTGTATTGATATAGATATTTTTCCAAAATACATTGTGCAAGTCCATCTAAAGACAGATCATAATCAAAGCAGGAGTTATTTTGGATTCTGAATAGAAGAAATTAAAAACAAATAATATGGCTTTACAGCTAAATCACAACCTGTGGTGTTTACATTCTTTTGATTGTCCACCCCATCCCGCTTGAAGTTGGGGGGGAAGAAGGAAAGGAGTGAGCGAGTGACTTTGTGGTTCTGAGTTACCAGTTGGGCTTTTTTAAACAAAAAGATTTTATAATTCTATGGTTATATGTTCCTTGTGTTTGTATTATGCACATCAGGGATTATTCATAGCTGTTTTCATCAGCTCAGAATATAAGTAGCTAAAATTTATTTTGAAAATAAACTACGAATTTTTAGAGAGCAGGGCCAAAAAATAAACATATATTTAAAAACTTTCAAACTTTAGCCCTAATGTTTCTAAACATAGTTAAGGACTGGAAAGATTGTGTACCATTTCTTTTTCATAATTCTTCGATATGTTAAAGACAAGGCATGCTTTCAGGATAGCATAGGATCACTAATACTATCTGAACAAGTTTGTGTTATCTGTTCTGTCAATACAAAAATAATTTTTTTTTCTGGGGCTCTTTCAGAAGCATAAATTTAGTTGGGCTAAAAAAAATAAGTAAATATGAGAGGTTAACCAATGCCAAGGTTGTCAGTGAGTTTCAGTTTAAAGCAGAATTAGTTTATTCCATTAACAGCAAGATGACATAACATGCTAATTCTCTTTCTGAGTGGTTTTGAATGAATCCTTAACTTCAACTTCAGCTGAGATAAACAAAAACCTATGAGCAATTAGTTGAATCTTAGGCTTTAATTAGTTTACTTAAACAGACTGATGATCTTCAATCAAAACTTCCTTCAAAAAAGACTAACATTTCATCAAGAATGTGTAAACATTTTGTTTCTAAAACACTTTTAAACAGCACTGAGGCCCTAAGATTAGAAATCAAATGTGCAATATGTTTCTCACCTTAAAGATTTATTAGGTTGTATATTACTGTGCAAAATTGTGAAGTTTATGGGGAAAAAAACACACCAAAACCCCATGTAAACTCTACAGATGAAAAATATTCAAAATGCTTTAAGCATTTTTCTGATTCACGTAACCTACTTTTGATTAGTATGCATGGATCAAATGTTGCCATAAAAAGAAGTCTTCTAGCTGTATGAGCGCAAAACCCGACAGAGTTTTCTTAGCAATCTTTTTCCATTATGAAATTTACCTTTTCCACTTTTCAAGCTATGTTTACAAGACAAACCTAGGATTCCTTTAAAAAAATACAGTTTTGATATTCGAATCCACAACCTAATAAAAAAATTTTTGGTCATTCTCTTTAGTAGAGTTTTATTGACTCTTTATCTAACTTTCTCTAGTTAATTTTTGACATGCTAATAACTCAGCCTAACCCCTGTTTAGTTTTGGAAGCCACTGTATCATTAAAACCATTCCCCCCCCCCTTGTTTTTTAAAGCTTCTTTCTTCAATTTACATTTGATGCAGACAAGTTCTGTGTAGTAGCAGTAGCAATACTACTACTACTACTACTACTACAAGAATATAATTCCTGTTCACACCAATTCATACTATTTAAGGATTTTATTATTATTTTTTAAATAAATATGATCTCACTAGCTGTCTTTCTCTGTAGTTGTTTCTTAGCCTTCTCTCTACCTGGGAATACGGAAGAAAGGAGAAGATGAGATGTGCATGTGAGCAGAACTAGAAACTCTTCAGGATTTGAACATGCCATTACTATAGCCTGTGGCTTAATAATGTTCTTCTGCTTCCTGCTTTTATCACAGATATGTCACCCTATGATGGAAATATTTTAGGGGATGATAAACTGGTAGGCTGTAATTACTTCATGTATCACACCTCACGTGGATCATTATATTGACCAAAATGATTGAGTCTCTCAAAGTTAGTGTTTATCCATTTTAAAAATATGAGAACAATGTGTTGATGCTTTCCAAAATTCCCAGTAAACATTGGAATAAAAGTTTGTCATTATATATATAAGTTTACATACAACACAATGCAGAAGAGTTGATGCTGCTGTTCTACCTGAAAAAGATGCCTCACACAACTACTAGAGTTCTTTGGGAGTGCTGATATAGTTAATAAGGTACGGTACCTTTTTTCAGAAAGCTTTGACATGGTGCCTCATCAAAAGGTCTGTAAGAAGTTCATAGCATACATTACTTGTAGTGAAAAGACTCCATATTTCAAGAACAACTGCATTTAAAAATATATGACATTGTAAAGAGAAACGAAATGGTAACTGCAAGTCTTGCTTCAAAGTCCATAATGGTATTTCTATTAAAAATCAGAAATAATTGGATTAGTTCTTAGCACAAACAAAAATGGATGTTGTAGGGAATTAGTGTTTGTTCTTACCAAAATTAGAAAGATAGCAGGCATGATATGACTAATAGATTTATATTTTTTTAATGCTTGAAAACAAAATATGAACAAAGGCAGTTTTGGGTTTGAGGGTTTTCGTTGAGTTTTTTTTTGGTCGGTTTTGTTTAGGTTTTTTTAAAGTAAATAAAGCCCTTGTGCTGGGTGGGGTTCAGCCATGCCATGGTAATAAATTTGAATGCCATTTATATGAATACAGTT
This sequence comes from Pezoporus wallicus, assembly GCF_028554395.1. NCBI lineage: Eukaryota > Metazoa > Chordata > Aves > Psittaciformes > Psittacidae > Pezoporus > Pezoporus wallicus. The sequence goes on from NW_026637693.1 coordinate 20,961, forward strand.
TCTAGTCAGCATTGAAAAAGTATACAGATCTAAAGAAAAGCAGTATCTTTGTAACACCACTTTTATGATAGATGGTGTGGCTGCATTTTCTTAAACTAATTATTAAAAAAAAAGGTATGACTTATATAAAGGAATTCTGACTCCAACATACCCCCCCCAAAAATACAAATAAAGTAATTTGAGGTTTAATGTGATGCAGTTAGATGGTGTGTTCTGAATATAAAACAGTCTTAGAAAAAATGTACAATGGTAAATGCTGATATCTAAATGAATGAGAACTTACAATACAACTTATTTGGGAAAATACATTTAGTTTTGAAACCTTAAAATATAACTGACCCCAAATAATAGTCCTCATTTGCAAATGTTATGCAGAGAAAAAAATCATAGAATCATAGAATTGTTAGGGTTGGAAAGGAACTTAAGATCATCTAGTTCCAACACCCCTGCCATGGGCAGGGACACCTTACACTAAATCATGGTACCCAAGGCCTCGTCCAACCTGGTCTTGAACACTGCCAGGGATGGAGCATTCACAACCTCCCTGGGCAACCCATTCCAGTGGCTCACCACCCTAACAGGAAAGAATTTACTTCTTATATCCAACCTAAACTTCCCTTGTTTAAGTTTTAACCCGTTACCCCTTGTCCTGTCCCTATAGTCCCTAATGAAGAGTCCCTCCCTAGCATCCCTATAGGCCCCTTTCAGATACTGGAAGGATGCTAGGAGGTCTCCACACAGCCTTCTCTTCGCCAGGCTGAACAGACCCAACTTCCTCAGCCTGTCTTCATATGGGAGGTGCTCCAGTCCCCTGATCATCCTCGTGGCCCTTCTCTGGACTTGTTCCAACAGTTCCATGTCCTTTTTATGTTGAGGACACCAGAAGTGCACACAATACTCCAGGTGAGGTCTCACAAGAGCAGAGTAGAGGGGCAGGATCACCTCCTTCGACCTGCTGGTCACGCTGCTTTTGATGCAGCCCAGGATACGGTGGCTTTCTGGGCTGCAAGCGCACACTGCTGGCTCATCTTCATTTTCTCATCAACCAACACCCCCAAGTCCTTCTCCGCACGGCTGCTCTGAATCTCTTCTCTGCCCAACCTGTTCCTGTGCCTGGGATTGCTGCAACCCAGGTGTAGGACCTTGCACTTGGCATGGTTAAACTTTATGAGGTTGGCATCAGCCCATCTCACAAGCGTGTCTAGGTCCCTCTGGATGGCATTCCTTCCCTCCAGTGTATCAACCGAACCACACAGCTTGGAGTCATCGGCAAACTTGCTGAGGGCGCACTCAATCCCACTGTCCTTGTCAGCAATGAAGATGTTAAACAAGACCGGTCCCAACAGCGATCCCTAAGGGAAGCCACTTGTTACTGGCCTCCAGTCGGACATTGAGCCATTGACAACAACTCTTTGCGTGCGGCCATCCATCCAGTTCTTTAGCCACCAAGTGGTCCATCCATCAAATTGATGTCTCTCCAATTTAGAGACAAGGATGTCGTGTGGGACAGTGTCGAACACTTTGCACAGGTCCAGATAGATGACATCAACTGCTCTACCCCTATCCATCAGCTCTGCAGCCCCATCATAGAAGGCCACCAAATTGGTCAGTCAGGATTCCCCCTTAGTGAAGCCATGCTGGCTGTCACCAAGCACCTTGTTGATTTTCATGTGCCTTAGCATGCCATCCAGGAGAATCTGCTCCAAGATTTTGCCAGGCACAGAGGTGAGACTGACTGCTCTGTAATTCCCTGGGTCATCCATTTTCCCCTCCTTGAAAATGGGGGTTATATTTCCCTTTTTCCAGTCATTGGGAACTTCACCCGACTGCCACGATTTCTCAAATATGATGGCCAGCGGCTTCGCAACTTCAGTTGCCAGCTCCTTCAGGACCCACGGATGTATCTCATCAGGACCCATGGACTTGTGCACGTTCAGATTTTTAAGATGGTCTCGAACCAGTTCCTCTCCTACAGTGGCTGCAAGGTCTTCATTCTCACAGTCCCTGCATCTGCCTTCCAAGACTTGAGTGGTTTGGTCAGAGCCTTTGCCAGTGAAGACTGAGGCAAAGAAGTCATTCAGAACCTCAGCCTTCTCCAAATGTCAACAAAACTCCAGGCTCCAAGTCTCCTTTCAGTAAGAGGGACACAATGACTATCTACCAGTCTAGTCTAATATTGACCAAAATTAAGTACACCTATTCTGGCACTTGACCAGAACATGAGCATCTGTTCTTCAAGTGTAATATAAAGCATTCATGCTCATTTGTCAGTTTCAAACATACCTAAATTCAGTGGGTATTGTCATTTATGCTAAAGCTAAACACAGCTTTCCTTTAACCTTGCAATGAACATTTATATGAATAAGGCCTGTCATTTCTCAAAAGCCTGAAAAGATCCCTCGCTCCATCCAAATTCATTATTCATTTACAACTTTCAGACCACTCCAACACCACAAAACAAATGTTGAAAAAAATCCCATGAAACAGACCACAGAAGCCAACATTATTTATTATAGTTGCTAGTCTCTGGACTTGAAAAGGAAGAAACAATAGGAAATTACATGTGAGGTAAACAGTGCTAAAATTCTGATACCCATGATATTCACATTCTGAAAGTTTTCCTTCTGGCTCTATTCTATGGATAGTGTGCCCACCAGCAGTTAAGTGTGCTCCTGGACAGCATCTTTTAATTTGGTTTCAGCATGAAGTAATTGCATTCGGATATCAGGATATTCACTGCACAAAGTGTGCTTCTCTTCTGAATTTGAACACTGTAATGTAGAGTCATCTCTTGGTTACATCTATGCTGCTAAAATGGTTATCAACTAGATCACTAGAGAGCTAGCTAGAGCAGTTAAAAATTAAGCCAGATGAAAATTAAGCATGGATGACTGTGATGAAGTGCCTGGCCATCTTATGTAGCAGAATTAATACAGTCAGATTTATTTCTTTTTTTTTTTTTATTATTTGCTGCACAGGAGGCTTTTCAAGACAGAAGTAGAACAAGGAGAAAAAGACACTTTGACTCTCATTTGGGAGTAGATAATATCATTGTCTTCTGAAATCAAGCCTAGCTAAGAACCTAAGTCTTCCATGTTATGGATGAATAATAAACTGGTTGTTATACAGAAGGTGCAAACTTTGTTTCTGTTCAGCATCTGCTCTCAAGAAATGGTGAGGTCTTTTGAATCTGAGGTGGAGGCAGGCAACTACATGGGGTGAGTGGGGAGAATTGAGCCAGATGCTTATTACGAGAGAGCTGAGGGAAGCCAGCTGACTCCTGTTCGTAGTGTTTTCTATTTACTATCTAAAATCATTCATCTATTTGCAAACAGGAAGCTGAATGGCTGTGTGGGGTATATCAACTCCCTGTAAAGAGGAAAGAAAGCCCTGAATCAGGTACTCTTAATCACTCTTTAAAAAGGCATAGGATACCTAAATGTCCATATTCAATGTTCTGAATTATCCAGTAATTGCAATGCCTAAATTCAGCTCTGAGACCTGAACCTGGCCTCTAATTACTAATTTTTTGCTCTCAATCTGGTGACATGAAGGCAATTTCAAAGCTGTATAAACTGTGAAGATGCCAAATCTGAAAAATTGATGCAGTCACCTCTTTCTAGAATTAGAGAATTTGAATGTTCAAGAGTGGATTGAAAAAAAAAAACAAACATAATAATTCTTGGAATTTAGACTAGTGCAGCTGCTGCTGTTGTTAGTGAGGAAAAGAACATGAAATGTAAAAGAGGAGGCTGAATTTGTTAGTTACACTGACAGGGCATTCAAGCTGATTTCCAGTTGTTCTGCACTGAATAAACGTACTCATACTGCAGTAAAGACTTTACAATGATTTCTATGTCTCACACTTGGCTTTGTCACCCATGCACATCAGCTGAATGCTGGAAATAAGACTAATTAAAATCCTGCCCTTTTCCACTGTAAGAAAAGACTTCAAACAACCACCATAACCTTAAGCCAAGATAATTATAAAATGCAAATCTGTATCAGGTCCATTCACATCTTGTAATCATTAATGTTTATAGCAAATAAAACTTCAATTTCAAAAAAATTCAAAACCAAAGCTTCATTTACATTAGTTGTATTTCTCAGAAATAGTATCTTTCATGTGGAAGTCCTAGCTTTCAAACTTCTCAAGCCTTACAACCCTGACATTATCAGGCTTCCTGCAGATTTTTGCTCCTATTGTAGTAACATAAGGATAAAAAGGACCTCATGGATTACTGAGTCTAGTCCCCTGCTGTGTATATAATCCTGAGCCCATTGAAGTCAGTAGGAGTTTTAGCTCGTTCTTCAGTGGTAGCATGATTAGGTCCAGCATATCTCAAAAATATTCAAATTAAACTTGGTTTTTAAATGTTTTCCAAATAAATTAGGAAAGATAATATTCAAATGTCTTCGACTACAAATGTAATTGGTTCTGTATAGTAAGAAGTTCTTTTTAAATTCCTAGATCTATGATGAAAATCTTAAAGAAAGCACTAAAGAATTATTATTGTCTATGTCTAGTCATTAAAGGTCAAAGCATACCAAGCTTAGATATCTCAAGCAAAGGATAGGTTAGAGGCAGATGACCACAGCCTTTAAGTTAATTTAAGTCCTTGTATTCCTGAGAAAAATTCTCCAGGGAAAGCAGGTATCGGAGTAACAACTATTGCAGATGTTATTCATAGGGGACATAAAGGCCTACTGCCCCTGAAGATCTGTACTTACCCTGATTTGTTTCCTTAATTAGGTCAGAGAAAAAAAATTAATCCACTGGATTAATCTTCCAGATCCACACCCTCACACAGTGTAGCTGATATATGTCAGATACTCTTTCACATCTTCTAGCTGTGTTATGAAAGGAGGAGAGCAAGGTGGACTGAAAATGAATGTTAGCTTAGAAAACATTCTGAAACAGTCAGTATTGCCCAGTTTATTTAACACTGTAAAAATTATTTGAGCAAACTTCAGTTATCTGAAGTTACTTGTCTGGTCAAAGGTGATGGAGTTTCCCTTCTGATAAACAAAGAGAAGTGGAGCACCTCTGGAGTTCAATTCACCCAAACAACCTGAATAGTAGATTTCATTTATACTTTTGATAGCATTTCCCCCCCCCCCCAAAGTTTAGAATAATAGAGATGATAAAATAAATTATTGGGTTATTTTAACTATGATTTTAAACTATGCCAGTGGTACACATTGTAGGGCATCAACACCTTTAAAGATTTTTTCCAAAGAGACTGGTAGAAATTCCAAAAAAATGTATGTCATTACTCCACAAAGCAGAAAAAAAAAAATGTACAAGTATGGGTATTTGAGATTACTTTAATATTAGAACAGCTGTAAATTAATTGCCACTAACAATATCTTAAAGCCATCATGAAACCTAATTAACTACAGTTAGTAAATCAGTAATCTCTAATACATCTACTTAGCTAGTCATAATCAAGAGACTTTTCTAGCTAAAAAAAAGTGAATAGTTAAGATAGTGAGTTTTTGTGGATTGCTGTTACAACCTACATCAACCATAAGAAGATTAATATACATTTTAAAGAAGTTTCTAGTCGTAATACAACCAATTATTCTCCTGGTGATTTTGCCACCATAAACTGCATATTTTAACTGCATATGGATTGATTTTTGAGTATTTTGTCTAAACCCAGGAAAATAACCTCTTTTAATTACGTATTTTATGTGTTATGAATAAAAATCTTGTAATGGACAAACAAGAAACACATTTTACATAAAGTGAAAATTTTATTATTAGTATAATAATGCAGTTAAATGTTATACACTCACAATTAGTACCTATCCCTTTTTCTCACTCTCTCACTAGCCCCATGGACCTTTGGCCCGTAGTGAAAGTCATCTGCCAGCAAGGACTGGGGTCTGTAACTTGTCTTGAAATGTTTTGCTAGGAAGACTGAAGTTGATGGTTAGTAAGTAGTTTGCATATAGATTGTAGGATTGATTATTTGCTAGTTAATCCCTGTATTAGCATATATATGATCAGTATGCTAAATAATTTTTTTTTTAATCTACATTCTGTTATTTATTAATGGTTTATGTAGTGTTATTGTTTGAACTAATTTAATGTAATTCATATAGTGAATGAGTGAAATTCTTGCTCAGAACAGTTAATTACAGAGTAATTAATATGAAATAATTTCATTCATTTAACTACCGTGTTATCTCAGATTATAAAGATAAACTGGAATTTAATTTCATTCTTTCAATAAAATAACTCAAACCAAAATAAATTAAAGCAATCTCATAAGACTCAATAAATATTGCATATTTTGTAATATTGTTATTTCACTTAACTATAATGAAGATTTTAAATTTAAAATACATCTGGTTTAATGTCAGAATCTTATGGAATACCTATTTATCAAGACAAATATTTTGGAACTATGTAATAAATATTTCCTAGTGTATCTGTAGCTCTTAAAATTAAAATAAGCAAAAAGAACTGAAGGCTGAGCAGGTAAAAAAAAAAAAAAAAGGAAAATAAAATTCCTATTAGTCATTCATCAATTCAAATGGAATGTTCCACACGGTGTCCCTCTCTGGTTTAAAAATATTTCAAAGAAAAACTGAAACAGATACATCTAACCTGAGACAGGCAATACTTAAAATTTTTTTTTGAGCTGTTGTATTTTAATTTTGGATGTAATTAAAGGTTTGGAGCCTAGTAGGCTTTGATACTTTGCTTATTTCCTTAAAGTGTCTGTATTAGAACAAGCACAGAACAGAAAGATTTTTCTTACAACTTCCTGATGGAAGCCTAAGTGTGTATTAAACTTCTCTTTCATTTACACGGATGGATAGTCTTTCTTTATTTTCCCTAGAGCATACAAAATCGATCTTTATACTTATTATGTCATGCATAACACAGTTTGTAATACTACTATCACTTGATATGTTGTAGTAAGTGATATTACTTGACCAGTATTAGTGAAAAATACATATGAGTCAAAGAAAGAAATCAGGGAAAAAGTATATAATGGTTTTGGCAGTCCATCAGTTCTCATTGGCTGTCTTAGAATAAGAGTTACAATGTCATGGCAGGCTAGTACTTAAAGAAAATGCCAGAAATGTATGTAACTAAATTATTTATAGAAAGCAGAAATTAAACAAAGTACAAGGTTTCATATCCATGAGCAGTATGAAAGTATCACCCTACCAAATTCCCTTTACTTATGTTTACATCATTTTCGTATTACAAGGTAAAATCATAACTAAACAAAAGCTTTGGGGATGGTATGAGATATAAAATTTTATGAAAATACCACTGAGTGAAATGCAAAATTATATGGCAATTAGTCTATACTATTTTATTTGCGTTCTTTGTATGCATGTTTCAGTGTATGCCCTGATAATTTGGGAATATTTATTAAAAACAATACTTGGTCTACGCTCTTCTGAAAAAAAAAAAGGTACCACTCTCCTGCATAAGATGGCATGGAAACCCTGCCTGCACGGATCTTGCAGTCTAGGACATGCAGACACCTCTTCTTGGGGAAGAAATAAAGGTAGGATGATGAAGTTAGACCACAGACAACCTGATACCTCCCTAATCAACTGCACTATTACCTCATTTTGTCAAAATGCCTACATGGGCACTACGAGAAGCAGAAAAACAGGCAATGCTGATGATAACACCTTTTCCAGCTTCTTAAATAGTTTTTACAAGCCATATAAGGTGGTTTGTTGTCCTGTGTGGACAAACTAATTAATATTTTCTAGGGTCAAAGTGCATGCGGAATCTCAGAACACCCCCCCCCCCCCCCCCCCAAAAAAAAAAAAAAAAAAAAAAAAAAAAAAAAAAAAAAAACAAAACCAAACCAAGCCATAAACAGTATCTTCATATGAATTACGTATCTTGGAAAACTGTTGCACACAGATATGCCACTAAAGTATTTTGAAATATCATAGGTTACCTAAAATGTTCCCAGCAAAGTAACAGCCTGGATACTCAACAGCATCTAATATGACGTTAGATTCTTACATTCAGTAGACTGAATTAAGACCCTTTTCAATACTGTCAACCAAAACTAGAGAATTATCAAGAGTTGAATCAGTTTGCACTGATGACAATAAAAGATTAGATATCCAAGAAGTGGATATCTAATGTATCCTTCTCTTGAATTAAATCTTTCCCTAGCATGAGATTCAGTTACAAAAGTATAATATTTAGTACAGTCTAAGCATTTAAGGTATTGTGATGTACCTAAGATATTAAAGAACTTTTGTAGGACTTCAGAAACACCTTTGCCCTTTTAAGTCTTCAGCTAGATTGCAGGCAGGATGTCCAGAGACTTCTCAAATGGCACCAGATACATATGTTTCAACAACAGAATTGTGTCCTAAATTTTATGACTTTTTTATGCATTTTTTCTTTTATTTTTTTCTTGCTTGATTTGTATGGTAGCCTATAACAATTTGTTCTAAGCATGATAATGTATATGACTTTTTTTTAGCTTTAACTGATCAATCTGTACTTTGCATTCATGGTTTTAAACTAAAAGAAAAAGAGAGGATATGCCCTTTTTGCTTGCTGAAGAGGTGGCATTACTCAACTTATAGGTCACCCAAATCATAGAATAGGGTTGGAAAGGACCTTAAGATCATCAAGTTCCAACCCCCCTGCCATGGGCAGGGACACCTTATGCAAAATCATATCACCCAAGGCCCCGTCCAACCTGGCCTTGAACGCTGCCAGGGATGGAGCATTCACAACCTCCCTGGGCAACCCATTCCAGTGCCTCACCACCCTAACAGGAAAGAATTTCCTCCTTATATCCAACCTAAACTTCCCATGTTTAATTTTTAACCTGTTAACCCTTGTCCGGTCACTACAGTCTCTAATGAAGAGTCCCTCTCCAGCATCCCTATAGGCCCCCTTCATATACTCAAAGGCTGCTAGGAGGTCTCCACACAGCCTTCTCTTCTCCAGGATGAACAGCCCCAACTTCCTCAGCCTGTCTTCATATGGGAGGTGCTCCAGTCCCCTGATCATCCTCGTGGCCCTTCTCTGGACTTGTTCCAACAGTTCCATGTCCTTTTTATGTTGAGGACACCAGAACTGCACACAATACTCCAGGTGAGGTCTCACAAGAGCAGAGTAGAGGGGCAGGATCACCTCCTTCAACCTGCTGGTCACGCTCCTTTTCATACAGGCCAGGATACGGCCGGCTTTCTGGGCTGCAAGCGCACACTGCTGAATCATGTTCATTTTCTCATCAACCAACACCCCCAAGTCCTTCTCCGCACGGCTGCTCTGAATCTCTTCTCTGCCCAACCTGTAGCTGTGCCTGGGATTGCTGCGACCCAGGTGTAGGACCTTGCACTTGGCATGGTTAAACCTCATGAGGTTGGCATCAGCCCACCTCACAAGCATGTCAAGGTCCCTCTGGATGGCATTCCTTCCCTCCAGCACATCAACCGAACCACACAGCTTGGTGTCATCGGCAAACTTGCTGAGGGCGCACTCAATCCCACTGTCCATGTCAGCGACGAAGATGTTAAACAAGGCCGGTCCCAACACCAATCCCTGAGGGACGCCACTCGCTACTGGTCTCCAGCCGGACATTGAGCCATTGACCACAACTCTTTGCGTGCGGCCATCCAGCCAGTTCTTTAGCCACCAAGTGGTCCATCCATCAAATTGATGTCTCTCCAATTTAGAGACAAGGATGTCATGTGGGACAGTGTTGAACACTTTGCACAGGTCTAGGTAGATGACATCAACTGCTCTACCCCTGTCTGTCAGTTCCTTAGCCCCATCATAGAAGGCCACCACATTGGTCAGGCAGGATTTCCCCTTAGTGAAGCCATGCTGGCTGTCACCAAGCACCTTGTTGATTTTCATGTGCCTCAGCATGCCTTCCAGGGGAATCTGCTCCAAGATTTTGCCAGGCACAGAGGTGAGACTGACTGCTCTGTAATTCCCTGGGTCATCCATTTTCCCCTTCTTGAAAATGGGGGTTATATTTCCCTTTTTCCAGTCATTGGAAACTTAACCTGACTGCCAGGATTTCTCAAATATGATGGCCAGCGGCTTCGCAACTTCAGTTGCCAGCTTCTTCAGGACCCGTGGATGGATCTCATCAGGACCCATGGACTTGTGCACGTTCAGATTTTTAAGATGGTCTCGAACCAGTTCCTCTCCTACAGTGGCTGCAAGGTCTTCATTCTCGCAGTCCCTGCGTCTGCCTTTCAAGACTTGGGTGGTTTGGTCAGAGCCTTTGCCAGTGAAGACTGAGGCAAAGAAGTCATTCAGAACCTCAGCTTTCTCCAAATCCCGTGTACCCTGTTCTCCTGAGAGCTTCCTGAGGGGGCCTACATTCTCCCTAGTCTGTTTTTTATTTGCTATGTACCTGTAGAATCCTTTCCTGTTATCTTTAATACCTCTCGCTAAGTTTAATTCTAACTGAGCCTTAGCTTTCCTAACCTGGTCCCTAGCTTCTCAGACAACATCCCTGTACTCTTCCCATGCCATTCCCTTTAACCCTGACCCACAAACATTTTGTCGACTGCTCACCTGTCCCCAGACAGAGTTGCATACTCTCCAGCCTATCCCTAACATAAAGGGCAACTCCCCCTCCCCGCCTACCAGGCCTGTCTTTCCTAAAGAGCCTGTAACCTTCCATTCCAACACTCCAGTCATAGGAGCTATCCCACCATGTTTCTGTGATGCCTATTATATCATACCCCCGTAGACGTGCACACATCTCTAATTCCTCGTTTGTTCCCCATGCTATGGGCATTTGTATAGATGCATCTGAGCTGAGCCCCAACTGAAGCCAGCTCATTGGCTGGAGCGGCTGGCATATCTCTACATTGCTCAGAGCATTTATTATAGGTTCTGGCAACTGACTGTGTGCGTTGGAATGGAATGATGCCCCCCTCCCGCAACACATCTAGTTTAAAGCCTCCTTGACCAGTCTGGCAAGCCTCCTACCAAAACTGCTCTTTCCCTTCTTTATCATCGGGCCAGCTCCACCAGCCCCCACTAGACCTGACCTACAAGCTTGGGTGCTGTGTTCAAGACACCCAATCCCCTGACTATGACACCACCCTTTTAACCAGTTATTAACCTGGCTAATCCTCCTAGCATTTTTTAGACCCTCCCCTGTACCCTGGAGAATTGATGAAAAGACCACCTGAACTCCAGAGCCCCTAACCACCTCCCCCAGGGCTCTGTAGTCCTTCTTTATGTTCCCCAGGCTACTACTATTTATATCCCTAGCACCCACATGTATCACCAAGAGTGGGTAATAGTCCATGGGACTTACCAGAGCAGGCAGCCTCTCTGCCACATCCCTGATATGTGCCCCCGGTAGGCAACACACCTCCCTTGAGACGGGGTCTGGCCGGCAGACGAGCGCTTCTGTTCCTTTCAGTGTAGAGTCCCCTACTACTACGACCCGCCGCTTTTTCCTTACAGCACCAGTAGAGATCTTCTGTAGCAGTGCACCACCCAGCTGTTTCTGGCTCGAGTGCATTTCCTCATTAGCCCCCTGCAGGACAGCAAAGTGGGTCTGTGTGGGGACAGGGGATTTAGGGGGAAGCCCCTTGCTTTTGGTTGTCCTTGTCCTTCTTTTTTTTGTTGTTTTTTTTTGTCACAAATTCCCAGCTTCCCAGGTTAATGGCCTCCTTCTTTCCTTCATGAGCTAGAGGTGAAGCTCGAGGCCCCTGCACAGTTTGGGCCAGGAGCAAGCATTCCTGCTTCCTCTCAGCTTCCCTGACATCTCGCAGCCTATTAACAGCATCCCGCAGCTCAGCCACCTGCTGCAGCAGGACCTCCACCAGGGAGCACCGAGTGCAGCCCTGCCCATTGTGCACCCTCCCCTCACCAGACCAGTGCAGGCACTCTCTACACTCCGAGCTCTGCACTGCAGCCTCCCCTCTCATCGGCTCCGTCTGGGTGCTTATTATGGCCACCGCCGGGGCAGCCAGAGCACAGCTGCCGGACAGGGCCCTGCTCATACGACGAGTGCTCACCATCCCGCTCGCCTGCCCGCGCAAACCGCCTCGACCCGCTCTGTTTACCGCGCTCCTGATCGCTCGCGCTCCCTGGGGCAGGTTTTTACCCAGTCAGGGCTGGTGCCGCTGCTCCTGGCTCCGCCCCCTGTGAGTCAGCTGCTCGCTCTCGTCAGCTGAGCTGCCGGCTCCTGGGCAGGTCCTGTCGAGGACTTGAGGCTCCCTCGGTTGCTCTCGTCGCTCTGAATTGAGGCTCCTGGACGCTGATCTCCCCCCCGCTCCGGTGTTGAAGGCATCCTCTCTCGAGCTACTCGCCTCAGCAATTGAGATTTAAAAGTCCAAGTCAAAATATATTCTTTATTTTTATGACAATGTTGATTTTCCTCGCAACAATCTGTACAAAGCACTGGTTAGAAGATGTGTCTTAAATATAACCTGATGCAAATAAGAGTAAACTCAGCAATAAAGACTATTTGAATTTTCTATGAAAGATCTCAGACCTGTTTGAGTTGGCCCTGTCTATCAAGGTCTGACTTGAACAGAAAGCTTCTCTAGATATATATCTAGTTATCTAGATGATCTATCGATCATCTTTAGTAAGATCAAAACACTTCATATAAGTAAAAGTATTCAATTTTTGTTGGTGTTTTTCTTCTTTATGGGACCAATAGTCCCTAGAATGCTCATGTGCATAACTCAAACCTTGCCAGCAGCTTCTTTGTATGAGAACAGTGAAATTTGTTCACACCTGAGAACATCTGTTTGATCTTCCTGAATGTCCATGGGGAAGGTTCTTAGTTCAAAACTTTTGTTATCCATAGGTGTTTATAGCTGAAACACTGTCATTTTCTTTATGTTCATTTTCTGTTGTAGCATGTTAATTTTCAGAACATCTTTTTATATTAAGGTCTCATTTTTCTTACCACTAAAAATGTTTAAACATGCATCTGAAACTTTGTATGTATCTGGAAGCTCCTCCAGCAGTTCCTTCATTGCTTAAGGAAAAGGGAAAATTATATTTTGAAAAGCATATATAATTTAAACCATTGCTTGATATTTGTTTTCCCTCAACAAGTGCTGCTTCAAATTTTATAAAGCAGCTTAAAGGAAAAACTGTAATAAGATAATAAATTCATTTAGGTCTCTCTAATTCTTTCTGCTAAGATATCAGAGTAATTAAATAATGAAATGTTCCTTGTTTAATTGCAGAGTTTACCTAATTGACATAAATCCATATGCTCTCTTTGAAATATAAAAGAATTTTATAACACCTTTATTTAAGTAAATTAAGAGCAAAGTCTAAAACATTTAAATGTATGTAAATCCCAGAGTTAAAAATGGATTAAGTACCACTTAAAGCCCCATGATGAATTATAATTACACCATGAGGTAGCAAGACTTCACTTGCAGATGGAGCGATACACTCCACTCATAAGAGAGAAGTAGCAGTATGTTTATTGATATAAAACAGTAATTTAACAAAGTTTGATAGTAAATGCAGCAATGGTTTAACAAGATGGGATGGCAAGGTACGCTTGAGTACCTTGAATATTTACTCAGGTATTTACTGCATATAGGGCAGAGTCAGACAAAACTGTCAGGGGGACCCTCCTGTTGAGTCATGAGGTTCAGAAAGGACCCCTTGCTTTCTAAGTTCCTTCTCAGAGGGGAATCTAGGTGCACCTGTCCCAGACTTGGTCAAGATTTTATGTCCAAAGGATTATATGTGCACAGTCAATCTTTTACATCACTTAACTAAGATTTCAGAGTTTAACATGCTATTAATCACTTACTGAGGATCTGTTGTGGCAAGGGATCTCTCAGCCTCGAGGAGTAACACTGAGAGGCATCCCTACTCAAGGGGCCATCCTGGTGTGTAGCCCATTGCATGCAGGAGAGCTCAACAGGCCCTGGGCTGTTCAGTATTTACGGAGTAAGATAGTTAACTTATAACTAACTGCAGAAGTTAGGGTTATTTTTCAAATTTAGTTTGAGTCAGACTTTGACCAGGACTGAGGTGTCAGCGGTGGGAGGCACCTCGCTGAAATAGCTCTTGGCTGTTGTGCTGTTATCTCTCTCCCTGGAATCCACTTTGAGTCTGATGCGGCCATCATTACCACCATCACTGAAGATTATCACTTGTGCAGAGTTACAACAAATAAATTTCAGGTTGGGGGGGAGGGGAGGTGGAGGGGTGAACGCAGTGCCACAGTACAGATCCACATCAGTATCTTTTATAGTGTTGGAAGAGGGATTCTGGTCATCCTCTTCAAGTAATACTGACATTTCTTCAGCTGTCTAATTATGACTGACCTTTTCCAATGCTGATTTCACTCTTCAACACAAATGTGATTACTCTTTTTTTAGTAGGTTCTCTTAAGTGTTGCCACTCTAGTGTGAACATTATCAGAAAAATGCTTGATATCTTCCTTTTTTTCATTAGAAAATATTTTGCTGCTCTTATTTTTTTCCTAGACTCTTATATTTTGTACATATAGGTATATCTTGATAAGGGTAATCAGCATAATTGTGGCAGATACCTTTTAAAGGCAGGTCTTAGATGCCAGAGGATAAATAAAAAATCATTATTCTGATAGATGTTGGCTAAGATGCAGATTTGTGTATTTGATAACTGGATTTGATTTCTCTGGAAGAGCTCATGCTGATCACTTACAATTACTTCAGTAAAATGAGATGCCTAAGGATGCATCTCTGCTGTACTGCCTGAGCTAGACCCGAATGAACTGGTATGTTTACACAGAACAAAACCACTGACACACAGACTAGAAGCAGTATAGCTGCACCCAGGTAATATTACCTCAGAGAAAACTGACCAAGGCCTAGCCACTTCGTGTGGTATCTGTATCATTTTAGCACACAGGTAGTTTGCACAAGCATATGTGAATGGCAGTGCATTGTGTGACATACACTGAAACCCTTAGGAAGCGAACCCAAGCAACCAGCAGTTGTGCAGGAAGTAAGCCACTATCACTCAGACGGTTCAGCATGTCTTAAATTAATCCATTAATACAGGGATACATGTGTTGGAAAATCTCCACAGCCCAGAAAGCATTTCTTATGGAATATCTAGGTTACTTTAAAAAGCATTGTGGTAATGGAGCTGCCTTCTTTTCATGTATTTATGAGACACTCAAGATTCAATTTGTTACACTTCTTTAGGAGATTCAAACCTACTTTATTTGCCTAAAAAAAAAAAAAAAAAAGCTTTAATCATCAAGCTGTTGATGGGGTTGAAATTTAAAATAATGTTTCCGGAGCACTAGGCTTAGACATATCCCCAAGGAGCTACTTCAGCAATCTCAGTGTAAATCGACACTGATAAATGGAAAAGGACTAGTAACTCAATGTCTTCTCATTTTTCTACAGTAATTAATTGTTAGGTTGCTACATGTAACTGGCTGTCTCTGAGACAAACCTTTAAGGAGTGCTAGCCTAAGCAGTGTGGATGTGATGTAATCACTATCATTTGACTTCAGGTTCTTAAAAAAGATGCTCCATTGCACAGAATCTGAATGAGATTTGAGTAGATAGGAAATACATTACTTCATATTACAATAGGAATAATAATCACTTTCTACTTGGAGCTTTCATTTGCAACAGAGCCCCTAACAAAGTTGATCATACCCAACTTCTGGATTTTTAGAGGAGGAAAGCATAAATCATAAAAGAGAAATTCAGATTACCTATTACACTCATAGCAGCAATCCCAATGCTGAAAAAAAAAAAATCTCTGCAGTAATTATAAGGAGATTAGAAGTATCTGATATTTGAATATGTTGTTTACAAACTGTGAGCTACTAAGGCGTACATCCACAAAGAACACAGGAAGCTTTGTGGATGCTGAGTTAAAAGTTCACAGTGCATGGCAACACCTGATTTTTAGGCGTCTTGCCTTTTCCAAGAACCTACATCCCAAATTACTTACCAAGGCTACTCTTACACTCATGCTGGGGGAGAATTACGTGCCCAAGAATGAGAGCCATAACTGGCAGTTGAGTGGGAGTCACATATAACAGATTACAGAGTAAATCATAAGTCCTTCTCTCTTTAAGGCTTAATTATGTAACTATAAGAAAGCAGTTATCTACAGTCAGGATGCCCAACAGAGTTTAGACAGTCCTTAGCTGCCTAGACTTTATAGTGAAAATGAAATCACTCAGTATAACAGAAGCTAAATAAAGAAAGATGTTTGCCACTTAACAGCTAATCTTCATTTCGTATGCAACTGCCTACAGGGATGATTAATCAGGATTTAAATGCTTTTTTCTTTGCAGACCAAGTACTTAATATCTGGACAACAATGAAGAAAGTGAAGTGCAGAAATACATTATAAAATCTAACAGTTTTGATCGTAAATGTTTTAGTTGTACAATAATGTTCCATGGGAAGGAACATAGTCATTTCTCAGCCATCTTTTTCAACTCCACATTTCAGTTCTGTAGTTGAAATAAAAGCTCATTTAAAGTCCCCATTTTATATGTCTGCAACTGCTTTTGCTTCTCAAATAAATAACAAGTCCGACTCACTTTACTTTTCTGATTCCACATGCACAGTTTCTGTTAGAGATGTAAAAATGCTTGGAAATTAAAAAAAAAAAAAAAGAAAGAAAGAAAAAAAAAGAAATCATAAAGACATTTCTTTACCAGCTTGAAAGACATTTTAAGATTTCTTACAGAACCTCTTGCAAGATTATGAGGTGGATAACAGAAGGAAACATGCATAAAATACCTAACCTTACATCTCATCTATTCCAAATGACAAAGATATTTCTCTTTCAGAGTGAAGAAATCTAGCATTTTATCTAGCCAGAATAATTTCATAAGCTAGTCAGATACTAAGTTTTTAAGTGATCAAGAAGACATATCCAAGATTTAGTTTTTACATCCTATACACTTAATTTTAATCTAGAAGCAATTACCATATTTTTAAATAAAGCCCTAATCCTAAAATGGCCACTGAAAAACCTCTTTTATTTTATGCACAGGAGCTATTCATTATTGCAAAGAATGTTCTTGATAATTATTTTTCTTGTCATAGACCATTGCAATGGTATTTTTAAAACCATAAATTTGCCCCTCTTCAGAATATAGTGTTAGGCACAAATGAAATATAGTGCAGTATGGAAAAAGCACCATGATGTAATGACATCTCTACCTCTCCCCTGCTTTCCCTCTGCTCTCCTTTTTTTCTTAGTATGAAGATATTTCTTTCTTTTTTATTATTAACCTATACCCCCTCAGAAGTGTGAAAGAAATGTGTTTTGTTTGTTAATAAAATATTTTTACAAGATCTGAAATATATGTATATATTTATATATATATTAATATATTTATATATATATACATATGTATGTATCTATATATATATAAAGGGTCTCTGATTCACAGAGAAGGAAAGTATTTACTTTTAGTAAAGAGAGTAAATCCTCTGGGATTTGAATCTTTGTCAAAGTAAAATGAACAAGTAAGAATTTAGCACTGAAATACACAAAATCCCTCAGTAAGTAATAGAGAGAACCTACATAAGACTAACTAGACACTTAGGATGATCCACATAGCATATATTAATTCTGCACTAAACTTTAGATGCAAATATGGTACTCAAATTAGGAAATCTTAATCCTATGTCAAGCCCCATCATGTACTTTGAATGATGAAATTAACATTTAATTTTTAAAATTCACACACTGCAATTCTCAATGGCTGTTTTCAGTAATAAATCTGAAGATCTGTGTTCTTCAGAGTTCTCGGTTTGGTGGGTTTTTTTTATTTTGGGAGTGGGGTGTTCTTTGTTTTTTTGTTTTTTTTTTTGTAAATAATGGAAGACTAAGTTTAAGAACTAAAATGAGTAAATCTAACCCTAGCTCAAAGAAGTCATAGCCTATTTATGTAACATATGACATTAAATGTGGTTTGGGTTTCTAGAGAGTTCTGACATGCGATGACTCCTGGTGCGATCACGATTTCAAAACATGGTTTCTAGTCCCTTTTAATAATAGAAATCAGTAGATTGTTATCATTGTCAACTAAACAATAGGACATGAAAGGCAGGTTGAAGCCTTTATTCAGAAGAAAAAAAAATCAAAATAAGAATTTTCCCCCACAGAAGAGACCTCTGTGTTCTCTATTCAGAAATGCTTGGGACTGTATGGTCTTTCTGAGTCAAATATTACAGTGATGCTAGTTCAGCAATAACTTTTGTATATCTGTCAAAAATCCAAATTAAACCTTTCCATTAAGACTTTAGTTGTAGCATTCCCAAACACAGTTTAATTAATCCAATTGGGAATAAGTGTTTTATGGAAGAGTGATCCACGGTTTACATTGGTACCATTTATTCCTGTATGATCATATCAGACGGTTCAGGGAAAGACTCATAAATTACTGTCATGTATCTTTATTGTCTGTCCTTTTATGCTGAATGCCTATTCAAAGACTGGATGGTGATCAAAATAAAACCAAAACCACTTTCTCAGGGAAAAGAGAAGAACTGCTTCAAAATGTACCAGTGCAAGGCCGTGAGGATAAGAGCACTTGGACTAAATGCTGTTTCAGGATGCGTGGGCTGCAAGCAAAAAGGCATACTAAAACTGCAAATACCTTTAGCACTATTAAAGCACTTGACCCTATTCAGCATTACATAAAGGACTCCATAGTTCCTGTTTTAACCTCCACACACACAGGCTTTTTTTTTTTTTTTTTCTATTCGATGGAAACCTGTATTCTCTGCAGGAAGATTTAAATGTGGGCATGAAACAAGTTTGGCATTTGCCTAGTTCCATCTGCTATTTCTCCAAATCTGGAGAAAATACAGTTAGGCCAAATAGCAAAGCTAATAACTAAGATTTTAGACAACAATGTCTTTGGATTTATCAGGCTGAAGCCAGAATAACTTCTGAGCATGCTGAGATAGATTTCTTATAAACAGTACATGCATTTAGAGAAATATTCTAAATATTATAAATGAACAGACTAAAACCTAACTAAGCTTTTGGGAATTTTATCAAGGTAATTAACTCAAAAAAAAAAGATCAACAGTATCTTTAGAATAAAAATATTTCATCATGGCAGAAAGGAGACGAAAAAAGGAGGTAAGAGCAGCATAGAAACAACATGTGCCTTTCTATCAAAAGAACACTTCCTTAGCAGGTATTTCTTTGCTTTTGTGTTTTTCATTAAAGTTATTTCAACAGCAGGGAAAATTCAGGCTTGCACTTTGTTATTAATCCATAATGAAAGAAGCGAGAGAGAGGTGTTTTCTTGATCCTTTTCACATTAAAGTGTAATGTTTCAGGCAAGCAAGCTTTTTTTTTTTCATTCTAATGGATTTTCTTTCCCTGTAAACAAATGGAATATCTCATTTGCTCAGACAGATCAGTGATGATGTGTGTGTAGCTGTATGTACCTACTGTGGAGGTATTTGCAACTGAGTTTAACAGCTAAAGCCAGTAACCGAGAAGCCACAATGTTCTGTGGCATCATCTTTGTGACTAACAGAAAAAGATCATTACAAAGAGACACCCCACGCCATTGCCCTCCCTGTTTCAGCCACCAGTTTGAATTCTTGCCACATCTCTGATTTATAATTGCATTTTCTACCCTTTAAAACTGGTTAAGCAGGAAATTGTTTTGGCTGGAATTACATAGGCACAAGGTTCTTCCGCAATTCTCAGAGATTGCATCTGGATGATTATTTAGTCTGTGTTATTTCTACAAGAGGCTTTAGAGGTGTTAACAGATTTTTGAAAAAGACAGGACAGTGGTACATTCCTTTATTTGGATTTAGCTGGTTTTCTTAGTTTGTGCCCTAATGATATAATATATATGAGGGTTTTTTTTTACATAATACTAATATTAGCATAGGAAATAGTTGTTGATAAGTCTATTACTCCAGCTTCAGTGAAGCTAGATTTGGAGTTCTCACTCCATGCTGTTTTTAACTCATCTACTTTTATTTATGATATGGGTATCAGACTTGCTGTTGCCACAGGCAAAATGGATTAGAAGCAAAAAGCAGCAGCTAAGCACATACACATACAGTCTCATTTGCAGAGTTCCAGCAAGAGCATAACTGTGTTCATTCACTTCAGCCAAACTGCTTTTCTGCCAGGCTTGCCTTCCAGTTCTGGTGTTACTGGCTCATGACACCATCCTAAATACATTAAAATCCTGTTGTAAGGCTATCCACCTGGTTTGTCACTCAGCCATGTGAGCTGGGGGAGGTCAAGTGTGTGGGTTATCTTTGGACACGATTATTGTATCAGTACAGCCAAGGTTGTTTTGTTACCCATTTTAGTCTCTAATAATTGAAAGGAAAACCATATATGTAGACAGCAGCGGCACATTCTACTCAGCATTGTTTGAATTAGATGCAGAAACTCTGAAAAAAAAGCTCAGTGAGTCCTTGGATCATTTTAACTGCTCCCTTAAACTCTATATCTAAGACTGATTTATTCGATAAAATGCATCAATGGCAGTAGAAGGAAAATAAAACATTAAACACAAATAATAACCCAGAGGTAACAGACAAATTTAAAGCCATTTATTACAGCTTTTTTTATATACAGGAAATTAATTTGGACTCAATGTGGAATAACCATGAGGAATCTTACTGTCTGTATGATCTAATTTCAGAGGAAGTTTACAGTATTCAAACAGACCTAAACTAAGATGGTGGTGTTCTCAAATCCCAAAGAAGTTTTCAAAACCTGAATATACAAACTTTTCAAATTGAACTTCTCAATTCCCAGTGTACAAACATTTACATAGGAAGCTAATGAGTTTAGGTGTTACATAACTGATACCAGATTATTAGATAGGGTTATTGGGAAAGGTGTTTGTCAGCAGGTATTTCAGGGTGTCTTCCTCTTAAATCCTATCTCTTCAAATCCATTCAGAATTCTAATATATGTAGACACTGTCAATGATGAAGTCTGGTGCAGAAGCAAACCAGCTCTGATAATTTAAAGCAAAATCTTACTTACACTACAAAGCTCTTATATTTCTTACTCTTCCCTGGAGTTTGGCATATTCCTTGTGAACAGAGGTATCCAAGATTTTCTGTTTTTTCTCAGACAACATTGTAGTACATTTCTGAGCTTTTATAAATAGAAGAGATTTTTTTTGACAAATATTTTTAGAAACTTGCCAAAATAGATTACTCTAATGGCATTGGTCTGGAATAATACAATGGTAGTATATATCATACTCTTGATATTTCAGCTGAAAAAATGATACTTTAAATGTTCTTCAGCATTCAAGTTGCAGGTAGAGAAACTACTTTTAAAAATGATTCAGTCTCCTGTAAATTATTTAACAATCAACTTTTCTTTGTTCTGCAGCAGAAAATTGTACCTAGACAAAGAAAAACAAGTCAGGATCTGAGCCAGGGTTCTAACATTTTCAACTGATGAAAAATTCAGATACACAGATATTGCATTTTATTTTAAGATTACTGTATAAGTAATCTAGCTACATTTTGACTTGAAATTTAACGACCAGTTTTTGGATGTACCGTAAAAGGCTGTAATGACATGCTCCATATTTCAGAAAGTATGCCTGCGCAGTTCTCCAGCAATGTAGTGTCTCACTGTCTCCAGTGTCTCATTGTCTTCAGTGTCTTCAGAAAATTCACCATTTTGTAAGTGTGGTGGATTGCACAACTTTCCAGCAGAAGTAAAAAAATCTCATATTTTTATTTTGCTCGGTAAGGGTTTACCATTCAGTCAGTTTTTTAATGAGCTTCATCAACAACATAATGAGCTAAGAACATCTAGACCAGATGCACATTGAGAGTTATTGATAGGTAACTGGTATGCCACTCTCGTAACCTGCCCTTTCATACTCTACATTCTTTCACGGTGAAGGCATGATACCAGTCTTATGATATCAAACACGGCAATATCTGCATGCATGTACATCCTCTGGAATATCCTATCCGTTATAATAGAAAGGTGATATAAAGTGGGCTCCTTTGTGAAAGGCAGTAACCAGCCTGAAGTATGACATTTAATAGAATATTAATAGCTTCAATCTTTTTTTTAAGTCTGATACTGGTCTTCAACTAGATGCCTTGAAAGAACTAAGGAAGGCAGAACAATTTTGTCCATGGATGTTTTCTCCAATAATGTATGTTGCTCTTTTCATTTATATCTGCTAGACTCTCTTTTCCATTTTAGAGAGTTCAGGATCACAAAACATTTATTTGCAACATTTAACTTCTTTAATAACCCACATTCATTTTTAGTCACCTTCTTTTCCACATTTCTTCTCCTTTTTGTATAATCTGGACATTGATACTCACAAGTATTATGAAATCCCTCCCCTTTGGGACGCAGCCAAAATAGATAAATAAAAAATATTGGTGTTTGTTTTGATCTCACTCCCTATTCATTTCTCAGTAACAGAATAACTATATCTTCAAATTTGTGCATGTATTCTTTCACATCCATCTCTCATTACCTTATTAAGCAGAAATTTAATACTTATTTGGAGATACTTAATTGAAAAGGCTACCCTTTTATTTGCTCTACTTGAGTTCCCAGATGCCAAATCAAATTTATACTCAAAGTCTCTACTTTGGCAGAATGCTGCACAATAAGCTCCTTTTTCTTTTCATATCAAAATGATATTCTATTTTAATTCACTAGTCTCATCATTCAGTAAAAGTATTTTCATGACAAGAGATAGCAATTTCAGTTTGCTCAGGGATCTGCCTGGCAGGATCTAACAGGAGAGAGCAAAGAGTCCCAGGGGAGTTGGTTGATCTTCAAGGAAATCCTTCTCAAAGTAAAAAAATATTCCACTCCACTGAGGGGGAAATCAAGGCAGCTTTACACTGGGACAGCATGGATGTGCAGGGAATGTACAGGGATTCTCAGAATGGCTGAACCCTGCGGCAGAGAAAATCTGCTCAGTTCACAAGACGGAAGCAATTTATTAACAATCATAGTTCATAACCAATGCAACACGCATCTTCTCTGGCTGATTCCATTCTAATTCCACACCTGCATGCAGACCTTTGCAAGTTTGCATGCATGCATGCATACATACTCACCCCTTCCAGCTGGCCAGGTAACCACCACCACATTTCCCCTCCCCTGGGAGTGCAGGTTCCCCTGGGTACATTCCCTTTCTGTTGCAGCCATGGGTGCACCAGGTCTATGTGTAATTCTGACATTCTCTATAATCTTAGATTGTAAATCTGTCTACACAACAGCAAGTAGTTGCCAAAGGTGGTGTCCTCTGCACCTCAAGGTGGACTCCCACCACTGCCAGCCCACTGCTGGGTGCAGACTGCTGCTGGTGCTTCATGGGGAAGCACTACCCAGCCTGGGCAGGGGTCAGGGTGGTCCAGGGACACTGCAAACTGGGACGGATCTTTTTTGATTGCTGTTTCTTTCTCTCCATCATCTCTCCTTGTGGTCACAAATATTCACTCTTCTCCTCTTTTGTTTTTCCAGTTGACTGTTTGTTTTCCCAATGGTCTTTTCCTCAGTCATTCCCTGTTTAATCCATCTGATTAACACTATTATTTTTTCTGGCAACCACCCTTTCAGACATTTCAGTCATACAATTTTTTACGCTTAAGTTTCTTTTGTAACAGGTACTGTTCGCTGGGACATCATGTGTGTGTGCATATGTGATACGCCCCTACAAGCTCAAAGAATAAGAAGTACACAGAAGGGAGAAACTTGGACAGGTTACCAATCAAGAATATAGAAACACAAGCTGTTTGTACAGTGATAGATCTTGGAAAGCCAAAGCTGAAACTAGGGAAGAATGTGAAGGGCAACAGGAAATCCTGCTATGATATGGCAGCTGAACAGCAAATGCAGAGGAAAATTTGAGCCCACATTCTCAGTGGTACAGAGGATCTGCTGACAAAGAACACCAAAAAGGCTCGGTTACCTAATTTTTATTTGCATCCACTTTTCCTAATAAGGTTTAGGGTTCAGTCTCCCAGAAGACCTAGCATATTAGCAGAGTAAGTGGGGGTGAAGTGGTACTCACAGTAGAGGAAGAAAAGCTAAGGAGCACATATCAGGTTGTTCAGGGATCTGAAGGATGTCATTTGGGAGGCTGTTCTTTATCATATTCAAAAGATCATGATGACTGGGAAAGTTTCCGTGAACTGCAGGCTGGAGAGCTACACCTCAGTCCCAGGAAGGTCATGGAGCAAATTCTCCTGAAAGCCATTTCCATGCACATGAAGGTCAAGTAAATGGTTAGGAATAGCTAGCATCAATTTTTTTTTTTTAATACCAAAATTAATTAATTAGAGGAAAGAAGAATTTAAAACATGATTCTCTGAAGTACTACATTTTTTTTAATCTTAATAAGCATATAGTCATAATTATAACTAACAATAAATAACTACAGTGTTTCATGCTGGAGAACAAAGGTAGCTTTCAAGACTGTGTCTCGTATGTCTGACACCACAGAGAAATGAGATTTGTTGAAAGAAATAGGATAAGTTTTACTGAAGTAAAGACTGAAGAATAATGATGTGACATTTCTTCATATTTAACAGAATAACATAAAAGATTGATTTTCAGGACCAGTTTATCATGCATCCCTTTGGAATTGGGCATCTTCACCTTATCTACTAATTTCTTTTTCAGGAAGAAGTAATTAATCTAACCAGAGATATGTGAAGTAAATGATGATACAGTTAAGAAAAGAGGAGGTAATTTTGCTTTTCTTTCAGGTAGCTGATAGACTTTGCTTGATTGAAATCGCATAAGCAACATTGTGTTGTTTTGTTATTTTCTGATTTGGGTGAGAAATGAAATTGCTCTACTGCATCATCTGCATAATTGAAGGATCTGTCATGAAGCATAAAGTTTTGGGTTTCAAAACTTTAAATCCCTGGTTGAGTGTCAGTTTATTCAGAAATACTTTATCCTCTTGATGAGCATCTGTAAGCAGACACTAATCAGAGTTGCTGTACTGTGCCAAGTAGACTGAACCTATAGATGTTCAAGTTGTTTGAAGATAATTGGTGGTCTTGAGGGTGTCTTTGAACAAAGTGTTACTTATAGACCCCCTCTCTGAATTTTGTAGAAAAAATTAAAAATTATCATTAATGCTAATGTTTACTGCTGTTTGGCACTTGAGAAACTTATTTTATGTTATTGTAGCAGGCTGCAATGCAGTATGATTTGTATTAAAATGCCTTTTATACTTAAATTTTACAAAACATACTACAAAATCTGCATTGTATGTTGACTAATTTCCTCTTGTTGAGTGTATGAAATATATGTGCATGAAAAGCAGTCCAGTTGTTCTCTGAAGTTAAGACCAGTCATTCCTTATTTACTTTGCATTTTCCTCAAAGACAGATTAGCTTGTAATTTCTATTCAAATTTTATTTTATTTTAGTTATTGCCAATGCTAATTGCTCTTCCTTATTGATCCATCTCATCCATCATTCTTTCTATTTCCCCATCCAAATATTTTTTTCCCAAATATAATTAATGTGGTCATTCTTTTTTTTTTCTTTTGTAGGTTTGTAGTCTTGATTTGAGATTGTTATAAATGTGGCTCAAATAAATTGACGAGAGCCAGACCAATGAATCAAATTGGTTTATTGAGCAAGCGACAGCAAGCAAAACAGCCTGGGCGGCCGGGGAGTCTCCACTCCACCAACGGCACACACCCCACTTCCCCAAAGTCACTGGTTTTATACTCTTCTTCATCCGATATACGTGTCACATCCGGGCGTCCTCTGCATCTGTGTGACCTGTAGATAAGGGGTCTCATTCTGTCTCCCAGTGGGTGTTAGACAAGAGGTCTCATTCTGTCTCCCGGTGGGTGTGGGGAGGAAGGCTCCTTATCTCCTTCGGGGTTTCATTCTGTCTCCCGGTGGGTGTGGGGAGGAAGGCTCCTTATCGCCTTCCCCATGCACCGTTTACTTTAACGGATACCTGCGGTCTATAAGCAACATGTCAAAGCACTGTAATTTTCCAGTAGCTATTAAACAAGCAAGTAACTCTAAGCAAGTAACTCCTAAGCAAGCAAGATTTGATTAACAAACAGGAATTTACTCATTACAAGATCAAGCCTTCATAGAAAAAAACCAAAACAAACCAATAAAACAAACTAATTAAAAACCTAAAGGAGGATCAAATATAATTTAGTAATTTCCTGTACTTCATACTCCTTTTCTGATTAAAGGATCAGAAAGAGTTGTCAAAGTTGTATTTTGGATGGAAAAACATTTCATGAAATTGAATATTTGGAGAACATGAAAATCATGGAAAGGACATAACATCTAACATAAAGGTCCAGCACTGTGTCATTTATTCCACACAAGTAGGGTGCATTAGAGAAACTTCTGGCTTCAGTGAAGCAGTGTATAGCTGCAACAAACCTTGAACATTCAGGGCACTGTTGAATTAAAGATGAGACATTCAGTCTACTGTATCTATCAAAGAATTCCATAGTGCAAGTGGGATAGTTGGTTTACACAGTATTTGTCCCATGCAGTGTTGCACATCTGGAGCTAAACTCTAATTCTCCTGTTCAAAATGCTTAATTACCTCTTCTGTAAGAGGGGCGATTGACCCAGAGTGAAAAACTGTTGTGATGCCAACTGTGCAACTCTTCATCATCTTCATATATGGTTATTCATGTGGAATAATCTCAGTTTTTTGAAGACAAAGTGTGTGAATACAGGGTCACCTATGTAGACAGAAGTTGTACAAGGTAACAGTATTACAAACTTTAAAAAAATACAGATATATTTGGATATTTTGCCGTCTTTGACAGAACAGTACTCTGAGGGGATGTATTTTACTTAAAACATCAGATTGGCAATTTTTATAAACTATCAGTGGTTATCATAGAATATTCTATCATATTTTACTTGTGTCCCAAAATTAAAAGAGGAAATCTAACAGCCTAAGTACTGTAGGAAAATTAATGTATTTTCACAGTATCACAGTATGCTAGAGATTGAAAGGGACCTCAAAAGATCATCTAGTCCAATCCCCCTGCCGGAGCAGGAACACCTAGATAATGTTACACAGGAATGTGTCCAGGTCCCTCGTCCAATCCCCCTGCCAGAGCAGGAACAGTTTTGAATGTCTCCAGGGAAGGAGACTCCACTACCTCCCTGGGCAGCCTGTTCCAGTGTTCTGTCACCCTCACCGAGAAGAAGTTTCTTCTCAAGTTTAAGTGGAACCTCTTGTGTTCCAGTTTGTACCCATTACCTCTTGTCCTATCATTGTTTGCCACTGAGTAGAGCCTGGCTCCATCCTCGTGACACTCCCCCTTTATATATTTATAGATGCTAAGAAGGTCACCCTTCAGTCTCCTCCAAACTATAGAGACCCAGCTCCCTCAGTCTTTCCTCATAAGGGAGATGCTCCACTCCCTTAATCACCTTAGTTGCCCTGTGCTGGACTCTCTCCAGCAGGTCCCTGTCCTTCTTGAACTGAGGGGCCCAGAACTGGACACAATATTCCAGATGGGGTCTCACCAGGGCAGAGTAGAGGGGAAGGAGAACCTCTCTCGATCTACTAACCACCCCCTTCTAATACACACCAGGATGCCATTGGCCTTCTTGGCCACAAGGGCACAGTGTTGGCTCATGGTCATCCTGTTGTCCACTAGGACCCCCAGGTCCCTCTCCCCTACACTGCTCTCTAATAGGTCGTTTCCCAACCTATACTGGAACCTGGGGTTGTTCCCGCCCAGATGCAGGACTCTACACTTTCCCTTGTTATATTTCATCAAGTTATTCCCTGCCCAACTCT
Source organism: Pezoporus wallicus (assembly GCF_028554395.1). Classification (NCBI taxonomy): domain Eukaryota; kingdom Metazoa; phylum Chordata; class Aves; order Psittaciformes; family Psittacidae; genus Pezoporus; species Pezoporus wallicus. The sequence goes on from NW_026637693.1 coordinate 48,733, forward strand.
CCAGCCTGTCCAGGTCTCACTGGATGGCAGCACAGCCTTCTGGCGTGTCAGCCACTCCTCCCAGCTTAGTGTCATCAGCAAACTTGCTGATAGTACACTCAATTCCCTCATCTAAATCGTTGATGAATATATTAAATAATACTGGTCCCAGTACTGACCCTTGAGGCACTCCACTAGTTACAGGCCTCCAACTAGACTCAGCCCCATAGACTACAACTCTCTGGCTTCTCTCCTTCAGCCAGTTCTCAGTCCACCTCACTACCTGATCATCCAGACCACACTTCCTCAATTTAGCTGTGAGGATGCTGTGGGAGACTGTGTCAAATGCTTTGCTGAAGTCAAGGTAGACCACATCCACCGCTCTGCCATCATCCATCCACCGTGTTAATTCCTCATAAAAGGCTAAGAGATTGGTCAAACATGATTTCCCCTTGGTGAAGCCATGTTGACTGCCCCTCATAACCCACTTATCCTTGATATGCCTTAAGATGGCACCAAGAATAAGGTGTTCCGTCACCTTCCCAGGGATGGAGGTGAGGCTGACTGGTCTATAGTTACCCAGGGTCATTATGTAAATGATCAGTGTTACAATTCATTTGTTGTCAGGTGCACTACATAGCATTAGTCCAAGACTTCATTTTCCAGTTCACTGAATGTGCAGATGAGAACCAGGTACACCTCTCTTCTTTCCACATGCATTTGTGCCCACAAGGTGTAGACTGGGTGATAAAAGTGCCAATTCTGCAGGATAGCACTGGAGAGCACATGGGCATGACAATGGTACTGCTGCTTCTACTGTCTACTGTCCATAACATGTCAGAAGTAAGAAGAAGAGGGGAAAAGGTTTTGCACTTCCAGAAAAGGTGCTCTGTATGTCCTGAGAGAAGCTTGAAGTACTTAATTTTGTGATACCATTATAATTTAGGAATCTGTTAGGGTCATTTACGTTTTCATTGTAAGCTAAGATCCCAAACACTTATTATTTATGGTTCCATTTACTTTTAAGCTGGTAAAGGGATGCAGCAAATACTTAAATGCAGATTTATTTTGAATAAAAAAGATTTCTTTTTACCTTAAGTGCTTCTAGAGTTTTATGAAATTTTACATCTCATAAATGCTTGTCAGATAAAGTCATTAGTCTTTATTTGATCTTCTAACCTAGTATCAATTTATATGAATAGAAAGTCTTAGATTCAAACTATTTCCATTCAAGAAGCCAGTTGAATTGAATAATTAAACTGACATTACCATAAATGTTAAAACATTTTAAACATTTATATACATTGTGCTTAATTTTCCATTAAATTCACACTTTAACTGCCACATTTTGATAATAGGTGCTAATATTCTACATTTTCAAATTATACCTGCAATTATTAATAAAAAATTAGTTTGTCAGTGACTGATATGACATTGTAACAAAAAAAATATATTTGAGCTCTTTTTACTTCATAAATTTTAGTGTGGGTTTTTAAAAGTATTTAGTATTTTAAACCCCACTTTTGTTAATATATTTATTTTTTAATTGTTTTTTATTTACTTGTTACAAGGTTACCTTTCAATATGTGGTCATTCACTTATTTCTGTGCTTTGGATTTTTTTTGGCAATGATGAAGATTGGGAAGTGCGAAAAAGCAAAAACTTTTTGTTTTTTTCCTCATTGAAATAAATTGCAATTAATCACCTTAAACAATGTAAAAGAATAAATACGTGTTCCATCAAGTTTGGCTATAATGATCAATTTGTTAGGTTTACTTGAGCTTGGAGTAATGTAACCACCTTACATTTATTTACCTTCTTAGGAAGTTCCACAAGTTGGCAGTCTGAAATCAGTGAAGTAAAGACATTTTTCAGGGTGAGTATTGTAGTATTTGTTCTTGCTCATAAAGCCAGGTAATAAAAAAGCAAGATATGGCCTTAGGTCATCTCTGTGCTTCAAGAGAAGAGACCATATATCCCTCCGTAATTTACTGACCATAACTTGTCAATCATAAGCCAAAAGTAAGATGTGAAGTTGATGAGCTGTATGATATACTGAGCACTAAGTTTCGCTTTCTAAATGCAAAGATTTAGAAGAAAGTTTTAATTAGTTTCATTAACAATGAAAATTACATGGATAATGAGATCAAAAATAACTAGGCATAGCTCACCAGATGAAACATGTTTCAAATAGAAAAGGTATTATAACTTCAATTGATGTATTTTATGTTTATGTTCATATTATGATACAACTGCATTACCTATTTTTTTTACTTATAATGGCTGCACAGCATACAGAGAAACAGTTGTTTCTCATGTCCATGGAGCAGGCTTTGGCAGCTAGCACAGTGTTCCACAGCATGAACCAGAGCTACTTACCTGGGTCAACAGAGGCAATGTGCTTGTAACGGAAAGGTGCTCTATTCAGACTAATTAACCCCATTTTTCTACAATTAGCTGTACAGGAAAATTACAGCTTCTCTTTCCACAGTTAGCTCATTTGTTGCCAGCCTAGAAATCTGTGCACCCCATGATTCATAGTTCAAAAAAAAAGTATGCAAATGTAACTGTGCTTTGAAATGCGAGGTATCGAATTAATGTTCCTGTATCTGTATCATTGAAAGTCAGCTCTTAAATAAAAAAAAAAGTATCACCATTGCCCAGAAAACATTTTGTTAGGTTTTTATAGACCTCACAATAGAATTTTTAACACAGAACTTATTTCATATATTGCATTTTTAACTCATTTTAAAATGTCTGTGACTTCTAGGTTTCTATGAAGAATTCAATGCCTTTAATTAGAAGGTACAAATGTATTCTAAATGATAATTAGTATACTTAAATTTAAGGCAAATTTTGAACAGAAGTTATCAAAGAAGCACTGTCATAGAGTGGGTAAGTGTTCAAGACCAAAAAAACAGTTCAGAGACATATTCAGCCTGTGTATTCTGGGTGCTATACAGCAGGCTACAAAGAAGATTCCTTAAACAACACAAGAAAAAAAAAAAAGAATCTGCTTTGTTAAGCAGTGAAAGAATGACAACAGGTTTTGGGGGGTTTTTTGGTTGTTTTATATTTTTCATCTGTGTAGTCATGAAATTAATATTTTTTAACTTTAAAATATTATGCAAACCAAAGGACATAATAAAAAACTCAGTGAACTGAGCAGGAAGTGTTCTTTCCTCTTCTTTGTTCTCATTCTTCACCACAGCGAATTCATCACAACAGCTCTTTTGCTCTTTATAAGCAATTGTGATCTGACAGGTAAAAAGAAGTACAAAGAAAATTACAATGATCATAAAGAAAAGCAACCTTCTAGACCTGACAGTTAGAAATTGAACACTTTGTAAAAGTTTTAAAATACTGTAGAAAAAAACAATGCTGGGAAGGGTATGAACTCTGAACAGCAAAAGTAAACAAGCTTAAAGGCTCTAAATAGGCTAAAATGTCATAGGATAGTACAAAGTCACACACTTCAGAATAATATCTGTTATGCCTACTGTAAAATGAGATATCAAAAACTACTGGCTAAAATGCAATAACACTTTCTGAGACAAGACTTGTACTCACAGGTAAGTATTCTAATTGCTGTCCAAAAGTTTTCTTCACCTTTGAAAGTGTACTCTTTTGAGTAAGTACATATACAAAATACTCTGTACAAGATGGAAACTGAAAAGCAGAATTTGTGATGAAGTATCTACTCTGCTACAATAGATGTAGTAGATATGGAATCTACTGTCCTACTAGAAAGCCACACATTTTAAAGACTTAAAAGCTTTGTTCCATGCAACTGAAAATTTGAATTTCAGTTACTCTGATTTGCTCTTTGCATTACTTCATATTTGTCACTAATCAGGGATGAGAAAGCCTTTGGTATCTGCTTGAAGCATCCTTTGCTAGCAGTTTAGGCAGAGTAAAGCATTTTGATTTTCCAAATCTGTATCTATATCTTTAAAATTGGTGAAGAGAGATATGAAGAGTTTTCCAAATTATGCAGTTAGGATGTATTCTTCAGCTAACCTTGTCCACAACTATAAGAAAGATGCAGCCACACTGACTCCTAGTGACTTTGGACTCCACTGTCCAAAACCTCACTTAAAAAAAGAGTAATGTCTTAGACAAAATTTAATATCTCCTGGTATTTCTCTGAAAGTTCATGTGTTTGGCAAGATACCATTCTATACTCTTTCTTATGCCACTTAGCAATCTTAACCTCTCTTGGACTGTTTCCAAAAATGCATATAAAATGTCAACAGTTTAGGTTCCAAATGGATGTGTGCTGCTTAATCTTGCAGTTCTTTCCACAACTGGAAATTAAAAAAAAACAAAGCAAAAAACCAAACCAAAAACAAATGTTTTCAGGCTGGGTTGAAAAGACTACAGAAAAGAAGAATTAGAGTCAGCAGTAATTCTCTGTTGCTCTTCATCATTCTTATTCAGATGCCCAAAGAAAAAGGATTTTTTTTTTTTTAAATTAAGAAAAAGGAGGAGTAAGGGATAGAGGAGAAAACAGCATAGACATATCACTGCATGTAGATGAAAAGAGATATAAAGAAGGGATGTAGTTTTCAAAGTCATAAGGAAAAAATTCTCCCAGAGCCAAGAGGAAAATAAAAGACATGTTGGAATATGCAGATTTTTTCCCCACTGAATGTTGGCAGCAGTTGCATCAAAGTGGTAACTGTTCCATTCATATGCTCTTAAAATTGCTTTACAAAAAATGTAGGTCAAAATGCTCTTTTACATTTTAATTCTAACAAATGTTAATGAGTCTTTTTAAGTAAGATATATTCCATGCATATAAAACTACAGCATTCAAAGATGAAATTAAATCCTATAGATTCCTGCATAAACCCGGATTAAATAACATGTTGGCTAAATACACTCAGTAGGCGTATTTTCTCTTTAATCTGCACCAGGAAACTTACAGTTTCTGCATCTTTAAATAATGCCACAACCTTCATTGATTTTCAAAAGAGACCTACCAAGTTAACTTACCCTGAATATGGAGGTGGTGATTATGCATAAACACAAAAAGAATCTGTGTATCCAGAAAACATTTGGGCCAAATGAAGAGTGTGTAGTGTTTGAGATTTAGGATAGACAGTCTAAGTGCTTAAATTCCAATATAAGTAGTTTCTATTTTGCGATGTATATACTTCAAGAAACAATGGGGAAAACTACAACACAAAAGGTGACTCGTAATGTTGTGGACCACAGACATTTCACAATTAGTTCTCAGTTGACTCTGAGTCTGCTCTCCAGAGTGAATGGCTATGTCATCTAGGGCCAGATTATTGAGGAATTAAGTAATTTACACCATGGGGTGTGATAGGCCTCATCTCTGTTCTTTCTGTTCTCTTCAAATTCACTCCTCCCTTTAGGAAATGAATCAATTTTATCATCTCTCTCTGTCTTCTTTTCTCTGTAACATTCCCTATATGACAGTGGCACTAATGATCTTTTACATCACAGGCAGTCTGCTTGCCACATACCTAAAAAAAACTGGAGGAATTCTTCACAATTTGCATTGAGCTTTGTCCATTTTTTTTTTGTGTTTCACTTTGCCTAATACAACAGTATTACCTGTAGCCTACAAATGCTGCATAACCTCGCTCAGCAGAGATGCCTAACTCTTCAGGTTTACAATAGAAAGATTTTAAATTCCATCCAGGACTCATACTCCTACCCACCCACCTGAAACAAAGGTTGATGCAATACTCAGCAGCGCTTTCAAATCTGGAATGAGATTTAAGAATCTCATTCTCACTTTATGGGATACAAGTAGAAAAGCAGAATCTTATTTTACATAACGTGCATATATATTGTTTCTGGGATTAACAGATGGATTATTTAAAAACAAACAAACAAACAAAAAAACGACAAAAAAACAACCAATGGCAAAACAAACCACCAGTGTCTGAAAAAGCTGATGAAATAATATGAAACTTTAGTGATTACTTCAAGATTATCTATTAGATGCTGTATTAAAAAAAGTATAGATCATGCATAAATTGCAATGAATTAAAGATGTCTGATACATTGTGTTTATGAGATAAAAAATAGAACATCATAGAAGAATATTGAAAAAAAAAGCCCAAATAAAAATCTCACCTTACCCTTATTGAAGATGTTTACCTGTTTGCATGGCATGTTCCCAGTACTATATTTTTGTTAGCTCTGTTACAGACAGTAACTTCCAGTTTTGTATTGGAAAGGAAAAACAGAGATTATAAGTACTGAAGATCAAAGTACGGCATCAGAAAAACATGCCAAAATCAAATCACCAGAAACACACATAAATACCTGAAGGCAGAATATTTCTCTGATGAATTGAATCTCACAGACAAAAAAAGCTCATGAGATATTAAGCATGGACTAAACACTATGCTTTTCTCAAGACTGATGTCAAACAATACTGGTGAATAGTCTGCTGAGAGCTTCAATGCTTAGCATGAGGCAAGTACTGCAGCTCCTTCTTCTGCGTCCTTGCCTCATGACACAAGTGGCTGTTGCTGCCCGGTCTGTCAGGACAGTCATTGCCCTGGGCTGGTGGTGATCTCTCCTTGAAGCAGCTGCAGCTCCCAACGGGCAGCTGCAATCCCATGAGTGTAGGGAGGGGGAGCCAGCCCTAACCGTCTCCAACTGTCTCCAACCACCCAAGACCACCCCAACACCCTGAGAAAGACCTGATCTGCCTCTACCAAAGCCCAGATGAAGGTGAGGTCACAGAAGAAGTTTACAATAACATGTATAAGGAAGAGTATTACCTACTTGTAGGATTCAGAGATTCACTCACCTCTTCATAGTTACTTATGCAGAGATACTGTGGGCATTCATCACTTACTGTGTTTGGTGATCAGAATTACATGATAAACTATAGAACTTCATTATAAAAACAGTATGTATCTCTGAACAAACTTTACCTGTATATAAATATGGGATTTGCTTTTACAAACCATGCTCCTCAGTTTCCCAGTACATCCCATAAGAAACAGGGACAATGCTGAAGTTTGTTGCTTACCCTCTATACTCTGATGTTGGTGCCTTCAGAAAGAAGTCCTTAACTTCCCCAAAGCATAACACTCTTACACTGACTGCAAAAGCTGTCAGAGAAAAAAATAAAATTAATGTCCTGATATAGGTGCAGTTCTGGTGGCAAGACTGCAAGGATCCAGAAACTGATGCTACGACTTGTGACATGAATTCTCCTTTCCACACCTCTCTGGGATGAATTACTCACAAACAGTCTGAGCCAAAAAAAAACAGAGGTGATGCCAGATCACAATTGCTTTAGAAGTTTAGCTGAATCCTTTTATTTTTGTGTAGTGCTATGTACTGACATGAAAGAGTATTTTTTTTCCAAATTAGACATCATATTTAAGATTTTTTTTTGTTTGTTTTCTTTGGTTAGGTACCTGGCCTTGGCAATCTCTAAGAGATGTATGTCCTAACTAAACCGCTGCCATGAATGGAACTCCTTGTGACTGGCATCTTTTCAGTTTCAGTATCAAGTGATAAACCTACAACCAGTGTGTTCAAGCAAGATTAGGTAACCGTATGGATGTCTTTAAAGGTTACTCCTTGAGGCTGAGAGAATCCATATCATGTCTGATACTCAGTAAGTGAACTGGGAATCAGTGCACTGAAACTTTGAAATCTTAGCTAAGTGATAGAAAGGATTGATTGTGCACATAGAAGCCTTTAGACATAAAATCTTGACCAAGTCTGGGACCAAGTGTAGATTCAGGTTTACCTAGACTCCTCTGAGAAGGAGCTTAGAAAGGAATGGGGTCCTTTCTGAACCTCATGACTAAAGAGGAGGGCTCCCCTGACTTTTTTGTCTGACCCTGCCCTATAGACAGTAAATACTCAAGTGCACCTTGCCATCCCATTTTGTTAAGCCACGGTCACATTTAATATCAGTCTTTGTTAAATCACTGCTTTATATCAGTAAACATATTGCTACTTCTCTCTTATGAGTCATTCCAACTGCAATGCTCTGCTACACTTTGTAGTAACTATTTTACATGGTGAGAGTGAGGTAAAAAAAAAACCTGAAACAGTTCTGATTCCTCTTCCAATGAAATACTGATCCTCTGTCAAGCTTCAGAATTAGAGAATGATTATTAAAAAAAAGTCTTCAGTCTTCTGCATATTCCCCTCTGATGTATCAAGATACATAAATGCTCTCATTACATTTGCAGCGGTAGTGTGCAAGTAACAAACATTAGAGTGATAGTCCCTGTTTTCTGAGCATGTCTGCAAGAAATTATTGACACTGTAAGGATACGACCTCCTAATTTAATAATTGTAGTTCAGCACTTATGAAGCAAAATCTTTTCCAAGAGTTTCAAGGTGCTTGTGAGTGGACAAGTTTCAGTTCTTGGATTCGCACACAAGATTATGAAGGAATGTAACAGGTATGAAATGCAATTGGCAAGTGATAGATTTAAGCATATCAATAAAGTTAAAATTAAGGAGTCAGGCAGCAAGATAAGCAAAGAGAAGGAACGTATAATTTGAAAAAGTATCATGGGATTTAGATCTCTATTGCAGTATATTAGCTTGAAGTAAAAATTATAACTTTTCTTCCATCCTTCTGTTTTATTTGGTTTTTACTTGAAGTTTAGAAATGTTCATTACATTCTATAGGATGTCTATGTAGATTACAGTTTCTAAGGCTTCTTCAATCATATAATTATATAAGCAGTTACTTTTAACAGTCAATTTTCATCAGATCCCTTAGATTGTCACTGAGTGATTCCTTTTCTCTTAATTTGCCTGTTCCCAGATTCTTCATATGTAAAGTATTCTTCACGATTTATATTCAGGTGCAATTGTATGTATGACACATGATAGTCCAGATTCATGAAACATTTCAAAACTACCATTTATCTGGATTATTAATTACAGCATACGGTCAGTAAGAAAATTATTTAGTACAGCATACGGTCAGTAAGAAAAAAAAATAGTAGTTTTGATATTCAGATTTTATAGGGTTATACTTTGGGTAATTTTCTTTGCTGTTTCCCATTCTCAAATAATATTAAAACTTTTTTCCTTTTTTGTTCTGTTAGCTTTATGTTTGCAAGGACTCTGCTATCTGTCTATCATAATAAATTGTGAAGGGCATCTCAGAAAAGTCTTCAAGATTTCAGGTAGTTATTGACGCCATTAATGTGACAGGTACCCGTACATAACTGCTAGTGATGTTTTGGAAAAATGTAACATTGATTTGTATTTTCACTAGAAGAACAGATGGCATTTCATACTGGATAAATCCATGATGCTACGGTATTTGAATTCTTTACTTAAGATGTATTTACTGCAAGAAGCTACTCAAAACAACTTCTCATAATTAAGTTATAAATGTAAAAAAAAAACCAAATTCCATTCAATAAATTGTTTTGCATAGTCCACAGAAAATTTTCCATTGGCATAACTTGAGACAAAAACAGTTAATACAACTGATTTGATTTTTATTTTTTCAGGAATTTTCAGTCCACTATTTCAGCTACAGACATTCTTTCTCCTACCTACAATAAAGTCTACCTTCTTTTCTACCCTGTCCTGGATATGTGCATTGGTCAAATCTATACAAGAATGAATTATAGAAAGAATATATAATTATTCTTCATTTGGCTGCCTCCTGAAAATAGTCTCATGGTGATTACTATATTTGTTTTACCTTGGAAATAGCTAAGAAACAACAGGTTAATTATATAATTCTTAATTATTTTGTCCTATTTAAAATGCAATGAAAGGCATATTTAATTACTAAAAAAGGCTTAAACAGCACAAAGCACATATGGCAAATTATACACAGTAGAAAGCATGTTTGATTTGTGATGCTAATGTAATTGATGCAGAAAGCCTGCTGGGATCCCTTCCAGTCTGTAAGACGTTTCTGACATCATGCTGTGGGTGTTATACTTCATTTGGTGCGGTAAATCTAGTTTTCAAATGGCACTAATAGTGGACTCATGGAATACCCAAAAATCAGTCTAAGAAATGCTTAGCAATTAGAATTTGACTACTTGAACCTTCCACATTATTTGAGAATTGATCCGGGTATTCTACCAAGACATATTTGACTGGTCATGTTTGGAGAATAGGATTCACCAAGCATTATGAAAGCATTAGAGATGTGAAACCACAGAAACTATTGCACAGAAACACAGTTTACTGAATTCTTCCCTCAGTCATATTCTTTAGCAATAAAGCCACTATCAAAACAAGGCTTGATCTTAAGCAATCACAATTTTCTGAGTTGGTGCCTTATTGGGTTGTTTCGGTAGATATGTTTATAAAAATTGTGTGCACATGGAAATAAATAAAAAATAAAAATAATCAACAACTTTTACTATTTTGCTTTCCCACCAAAATTTCACCAATATAAGAATCTATGGCGCCCTAAAAAAATAGCCTTTATTAAATGTTTTGTCTTTGATTCAAAGAAGGCAATGATCAGATATATAGCCATATTGCAGGAAAAATATGGTTGTCTCACAGAAGCAACAGTAATATTTAAGAATTGTAGACAGAAGTACCTGCCAGGATCTGGCAGCTCTTGGGAGACAGGCTGACCCAGCTTGGCCATTGTGAGGGGCAACTGCAGGAGATTAAAATGGCCCTAGAGAGCACTATCAACCAGGAGCACTGAATCAGGTCATGGTGGGTCCCAAGTTGCAATGCTCATGCCATTGCAACCAATTGGAGAATAAGACAAGCCAGGCAGAATGGTCCTTAGCTGCCTCTGAGATGAGAACCAGAAGACCAGCCACCTCAAGTGTATGTATACCAATGCATACAGCCTGAGGAACAAATAGGAGACGCTGGATCTCTGAGCCATCAGAAAGTTACAATATCATAGGAATAACTGAAACATGGTGGGACAACTTCCATGACAGATAGCTATAGGTGGTTTCCAGTAGGCAGCTGAGGCACATTTGCTATTCTGTTTGGCCTGGCTTATTCCCCAGTTGGACACGATGACATGAACATCGCAACTTTGGAACCTGCCCTGCCAAGCCCTTTAGTTTAAAGCCCACCTCACCAAGTTGGCCAGCCTGCTGCCAAAGATCCCTGGCCTTTTATAGAGAGGTGGATCCTATCCTTCCCTAACAGGCTATAGTCATTGAAGAATGATCCATTGTCATAAAAGCCAAAATCCTCAAGGCAGCACCAGCCACAAGGCCAATAACTGATTTGCAGTATATGCCTATTTCTGGCTGCACCCTTTCCTCTCACTGGTGAAATGGTAAAAAAAGACAATATTTTTCACTTGCACATGCAGGGCTTCGTAGTCTTCCCTGATTCTGTCCCGGTTCTGGCTTATGATGTCATTTGTGTCCACATGAAAGTAGCAATGGATAGTAGTCTGTACTCTTAACAAGTTGTGACACCCCCTCTGTAGCATCTTGGACCTTAGCTCCAGGGAGACATCATACCTCTCATGACCCCCTGTCAGGCCTGCAGATGGGCAAGTCTATACCCCTTGCCAGAAAATCACCCACTACAAGCCCACGTCATTTCTTTTTGCAGTATCCACTGTGTGCTGCTGGGACGGCTTCTCCTTGCAAACCTTGCTTGTGCGTGTCTGCAGCTGTTAAAGCTTTATAACTGCTAATATTATCATATACATTACTGATTATAACAGAATGCTTATTGTGCAGTTTATAATACTGGCAAGATGTTTATGTGTAAAGAAGAGGGAGTCTGCCTTTCCTAGGAAAGTTAGGTTTAGGTAAGTTATTATTTGTATTGAAATCTCAGGTCAAAGTTTGCATTTAAGCAGTAATATAGCCATGCAAAATTGGACAAATGATCTACTTAGTTCGTGGTTAGAGTGATCTCTAACTCCTACTCCTCCACACATTTTGTATTATTTTTTAACTTTATGTAGTGATTCCCCAGTTGTGCCTTTCAAATATTTCTTCTTTAAAGAGGTTTTTAAGCTTTGTTGGGGTTTTAATAACTTGGCCTTACCTGTTCTTAAAAGTGAAAACCAAGCAAGCCAGAAGTTGATAACAGGTGAGGTGAGTATGAGATAAAGACAATCAAAAGAGCAAAAACTAACAATCACAGTGACAGTAGTCTTAATTTTATATTAGTTTAGATGACTGTAAAAATAAGCATTTTTTAAAAAAAAGAAGAGTTCAGAAACTCATCAGGGTCCTATTTGTTGTCCAAAGATTTCTGTTCCAGACCTATTTTGGCTTAGAAAGGTCGGTATTCTCACATTATCTATTTGAGAAACCATATCATAATTGGTCTATTGCCTTCTGTGATTTTTGATAATTCAGTAGCAGAAAAATACAATATAATTAGTAGGATTTCAGGGGAAAAGGTGAGGCAAGAGGCATGGCAAGAGCCAGAGCAAGAGGCGAAGTAAGAGTCAAAGCCAGGGAAAGACAAGGCAAAACAAGGCAAGGCAAGAAACTCTTTACCCTTTACCTGGACATACATGCTAATGGTGAGAAAGTGGAAAGCAGATGTCTCACATTGTACATACATAAAATAAGCCTGTATCTACATAACTTTTTTGCTAATTTTGAAATGAGACTTATGCTTTTATACTCCCACTTAAGACCACTGCATAACATTAGGAATTATGTATATTTCATCATTGAAAACTATATATAAGTATTTGGTATTTATATTTTCTATTTCTTCATATCATTTAATTTTCAAAATATTTCTTCTTCAGTGTTTCTGACCAAGATATTATCAACACTACTTACTAATTGCAAACTTAAAAAAACAGCTTTTCCATTCTTTTTTCTTCAAGTTTATGCATTCATTTAAAATATTGCTAATGAGGGCAACAAAAAATAGTCTCCAAGCACTTAAAGTTGGCACTTTCTAGACTCTCACTCATAATTGCCAGGTAATTTACATTTGACCTGTACCTCCAAGTCAGAATGTTAATGGATTTTGCAAGGTGAATTCAAATCTGTCCTTCATTAGGGTATGAAATAGGAAGAGTTATATTTTATCTGGAGTATAACCTCAGCATTTCTGAATAAGGGAATTTATGTGCAGGATCATAAAATATTCATTGGTAAGTACTTCCTCCATTATATGGTAATAATTAATTGGTATTTGAGAATTTTCTGTTGCATCATCAAATATTATTTTGTCTTTTATTTTGGAAAGGAAGACATACATATACAAATGCACACACACATGCATATAGGTACATATTACAGAGATTCTAAAAACAGCAACAAAAAAATGAAGATGGACTGGAATGGCTGTTTTTCCGCAATGGCAATTTTTACATTGCATACTTGGTGCTCATCCCTCATTCATGTACATCCAAAAATGGAAGTACCTGGAAGTGCTACAGAAAGTAGTAATGGCAGGTTGCCCAAACACCTGCAAAGAATGAATTCCTGTTTTCACACCTATGCAGATTAATTTATTTATTTTGAACTAGTTATCCATTGAACCACTTCTAGGCGTATTTACTAAAAGATTAAAGCATAAATTATCATAACAAATCAACTACTTACAACAGATGTACCTGCAGTTTAAGTGTGCCATGGGTAATTCAGTTCTTCAAGCTGTAACTTTCTGTTTAGCCTTTCTCTCAAGGTCTTCAATCCAGTGAATGTCATGTCCTTCCTAGGAACAGAGTCTCCACTTAACTAGATTTTTCTTTTTTTTTTTTTTACTCTCCACCCTGACACAACCCTGTAATTATTCTTATAATAATTAACAAACCCCATGATAAGGGATAATTTTCATTGAAACAAATTATTTATGGGAAAAGATGGTGGCATATTTGGTTTTTTGGATTTTGGGGGGGGTTTGTTTGTTTGGGTTTTGGGTTTTGGTTCAGTGGTTTGCTTTTCTTCCCCAGAAATCTTCTCTGAAATAGATTTATATGATTTGTAAAATGAATATTTCTTTTTTTTTTTTTGGGGGTGGTGGTGTTTTTTTTGTTTTTTGTTTTTTGTTTGGTTTTTTTTTAAGGAAATATCCAAACAAAAAAATTTAACAACACAAAGTTCCTCTGACTTGGCAGCCCTGGAAAGCTCAAAATTTTTCTACCTTGACATAGTTTGTGTCAATTCTGACTAAGAAGATATGGCTCTATGGGGAAACTGCCACATGCAACAACACAAAAGGGAGAAAGGGAGATGATAAGTTCCCAATTACAGCCTCAAAAATGGGACAGAGGAAAGAAACAGTAGTAGATCTAGGACAGACAGGAAAGCATTGTCACAGGGTAAAGCGCTTGTTTGGATTTTTTTAAGAGTTTAACCATATCATCAAAATATCAACATTTTTGTTTTCCCTGATTTACTTTCTTTGACATGCCTCTGATTTATCTTTCCTCTGTAGAAACATCCTCTTCTTTCTGAGTATCTGTGGAAGGATAAGAAACTGTATTCTACATCAATTATTAAAATTGAAATTTCTGTAACAATATGTTTAGAAACGAAAAATTTCAAAATAGGTAATTGAACCCTTTAAAAGTTTTAAGTAAACTATGCTTTTGGGGCACAGTCTTAATACTACAAAGATCTTGAATAGCATCTAAAAACCAAACCTCTGGACTGTTACACTTAATTTTTTGGAGCCCACTGTATTCTCAATTAACTTTGCCAAAATATTGATGCCTCCCCAGAACTTCTATACTTTGACCTTAATGCTTCAGGTGTTAGATCAAAGACTTACTGTATTAACAAATTCTCTGAGGAAAGTTCAGCTTCTGAAAATATTTTTTTCTTGTCTGACTTTTGTTAAATTAAAATCAAATTGGTATTACATAAAGATAGAATTAGGTATTTGTAATAGCTAATTCTCAAAGATATTTTTGTTTTTAGTTTCATAGTAATTTTGAATAGCTGAAAAAAAGGAATAACTTATCTGATAATTTTTTATCTTTTTTTCTAAACTGCTGAGCAAATTAAAGCATGAATTCCAGCTCCTCCTGAATACCTTCCAATTTGGTAGTTCTTTACAGAAATCATAATCAGATCCCTGTTTAGTTTGTGGAATTCATACATTAACAGTCTTAGAAATTAAGTTCAGAATTCTGAAGTGGAAAAGACAGTGTAGTTGGACCAGGAATCTCAAATGAAGGACAAATGATTGTCTTCCTAGTTTGGGGGACTTTCACGTCCCATATCATACAGTTTTATATAGGTCTGAATATTTGTCACAAATCCTGATTTAGGATCCTGGTGACTATGCCAATTTGTCACAGATGCGTGATTTAGGTTTCTTAAAGAAACACTATCAGAGGTGTTAGCAAAAGTGGTTTTAATATGAATTCTTAAAAGTGCAGCTAACAAAGTTCAATAGCAAGATTCACTCTATTACTTACTGAATGGATGAAGCATACAAAGGGAGATCAAGTTAGAATCAATTTAAAAAGATTTACACAGAGATTGAAGATGCAAAAGGGTAGAGGGAGATCCTCCTGTTGAGTCACAAGGTTCAGAGTGGACCCTCTTGCTTTCTAAACTCCTGATGGAGCTTATGTGCTGCTAGGTCCAGTCTTAGTCTCAGATGTGGACAACAGTGGATGTCTAAAGGAATTAACTACACGGATTTTAATGGTATTAATTAAGCATGCTGTCCGCAACTCAACCAAGGATCTATTGCAAATAAGAGGACTTTCCACATTGCGTAAGGAAAGATCTCTCAGTCTCGAGCAAGGAAGATCAAACCTTGAGAGGCATCCCAGCTCAAGGGGAGAGTCACTAGCTTGCAGTCCAGTTGAAATTTCAGAGAGAACTTAATTTAGACTCATCCAAAGGTCTGTTGTTAGTAGAAAGGTCTTCCTTGAGAAACAGCCTTGGGAAGTGTCCCAGCTCAAGAGGAGATCACCAGCATGCAGCCTTGCTACCTAGCAGGGAGAGTTCAAAGAAGGCTCACTTAGGCTATAATATTTATGTGATAAAATGAATGGCTCATAGTCAAAGTGCATAAAGTAGAAAGGTATATATGAGGCTCCTTGTACCCACAACTTTCTTTGCTCCTTGACAAAAGAGTCTTGGAAAACCCACCTACTATCTCTGTGTTAATTTCATAATTAGTGTTCCAAGCTCATGTACATAGATGCTCAGTTGGTCATTCTGCTCTTTTGCGGGTTTCCTGGAGGAGTTCTTGGTTTGGCTATAGTTCTGGCCTTTATCTCCTTTGGAGGCTGTACCAAACTATTAATAGTTTGGTTAAGGGGGTCAAGCGCATTATCACAATACTAAGAAACTGTTAGGTGTCCATATATAAATGAGTGCAAAGGCTAAGAACAAGTCATTAATTTTCAATCAATCATACACATTTCTAATGCTACTTATCTGCCCAAGGATGACTATTTCTAAATAAAATTGAGGCTGTCATAGCTTATCTAATGGATCTCAAGTTTAAATTCTACCTGGCTCATCTATCAACGTTATTGCATATTTAATTACTATACAACATAGTGCATCACATGCTATGGTGGTGTGTGGTTTTGTTGTTCAAAGTCAACCTCACACAGCAAAATACAACACTTTTCTTTTTGACTTAAGACCTTGAGTCAGAATTAGTAAATCAGATTATTATGGTAACTGAAGCAATGGCAACACTGAAGGAAACTGATCATTTTTCCATCTGTTCATCAGGATATATCTATAGATATTAGAAATGTCAGTCTTCAAAGCATTTCACATGTTCAAAATTTGTAGAAAGCGTCATTTTTCAGAGATCAATTTTTTATTTTGTTAAATGAAAAAGATTATATTCTAATTTCTGTTTATTACTTTGTGCTATCACATCTAATCTAAAATAAAGCATGAACTGAAAAGTTGTATAAAAATTAGGAATGAATATTTTATCTTCCTTAAAAAATAATGATGTGCAAATAGCAGCAGACTATTTGTTAATAAAATTTTGGCTGGAAAGCCTACATAAAGGACTTTTCCTAAAATTAGAATTTTGGCTTGCAATTTTTCTTTTAGAAAAGGCACAGAACCAACTGAGAGTTCCATGTGAAAATGCGTCTAAACCCAAAACTGTATTTTAAAATTAGGGAGAATTGTTTTATCTCTTTCACAATGCAGTCTTTTCCTCTGTCTCTGAGCACAAGTATTGCTCTCTGAAAAACTAAACACAATTATTCTGCTTTTCTGAATGCTAAAGCTTTTTTTTTCCCTTCTCACTCCTTGAGTCTGCTCATAATTTCCGTTATTTCTTTAACTCCAATTCAATTAAGCCCTCATGAATTTAGCTTTCGCTACATTTCTCTCACATAGATGAGTATTAGTTTAGTAAAGATTGAAAGCATTTGCTGTATTATTAAAGAATTTAGTGTATTATTTACTGTATCTATCTGGATTGTTAATACATTACTGTATTACTAATCCTAGTCAAGAATGGTTCTCAAAAATTCTATACACAGTGGGACAAAAAGAAGATCGAGTCCCTACCCTAACGATATTCAAACTGTGTGCTGTCAGTCATTACCTTCATTTCAAAATATGTGAAATAAAATTTCTTTCTACCTCAATGGAAAATATACAGCAAAAGTCTTTTCTTTCATGATTTACTCTAGGTGGATAATTGTCCCCAAGAGCCTTGATCAGAAACTGAAACAATTCCTGTGTCTCATTAAGTGCTTTACATTACTTTAGCAACCTTGCAGCACAGCTGTATAAATGTACCTGCCTTGGCATATAAGCTAATTGCCCACACTTTACTTCAATGACTGATGACAAAAAAAATATCCAAACCAACTGTATTGCTACTTAGTTTGTCATAAAAAAAAGCAACAAAAAAAAACAAAACAGCAACAAAACCCCACAACAAAATCCAAGAAAATCAATTCTGGGCAACTGGACAATTAATACTCAGTTGAGTCATAATGAGTATACGATAATATCCCACTAAATGTATTAAGAGATTTACTGCAGAATAATAGCACTTTGAGCAGTAAACTGTTCAATTTTAGCACTTCCAGTGCTATAAGCTGACTCTCCCCTTTGTCTCTAGCTTTAAAGCAGCTGTGATCCAACAGTGATCAATACTGTTGTCGTGGTTTAAACCCAGTCAGGTAACTTGTTCACTCCCAGTGAGTGGTGCCGAGCTGACAACAATCGAGGTCCGTGTCCCCCCCCACCGGGGTTCTCCCCCACTCCCAGAGGAACGGGGAGGAGGATCAAAAAAGTGCAACTCCCACGGGTTGAGACAAGAACAGTCCAGCAACCAATGTACAACACAAATCACCACCGCTACTATCAACTACAACAATGATAAGGGAAAATAACAAGGGAAGGGAATACGATACCACCGGCCAAGAAAACGAGTTCCACCCGGAAGCCCGTGTCCTTCCGGGTAACTCCCAGTCACCCCCCACCCCGGGCATGACGTGCTGTGGTATGGAATACCTCCCTGGCTAGCCCGGGTCAGGCGCCCCGTCTCTGCTTCCTCCTGGCTTCCCCTCCTCCCTGGCAGAGCATGAGCCTCACAAAGTCCTTGGTCAGGGTAAACATCACTTAGCAACAACTGAAAACATCGGCTTCACCAACACTGTTCTCAGGCTGGAAGTCAAAACACAGCACTGTACCAGCTACCACAAAGGAAAAAAAAACATGACTGCTACTGCTGAACCCAGGACAACTGTGATCCAACTCAAGGTTTTTTTTTGCATGCTGGTATCTTCAGTATTTAAAATGTTGGTTTTTTTTCCTCACATTCTGATTGTTTTCTTAGCATTTTTTTCCATTACAAGACTTAACCTGATAAGTTAAACCCAGAATTGTTGATATCAAAATCATTTGAAGCAATAACTTCAGATTTATTGTGGTATCACTTCAAAATCTTAAGTCATGGGTTAAACAGCTTTTCAAAATGCTATGTTGATAGCAATAATCATGAAGGGACAAATTACTGAAGATAAAATAATACCCCCTGTGATAAAACAGCGATAATTATGTCTTCATATTAAGGATGAGTCAAAGTTCTCTATTTTTACATTATATTTTAAATATTACTTCAGTGATGCTGAATATTTTGAGCATTATTTGAATGCGGAGAAATTTGTGCTGGTTTTATAAAATGGGCAGTAACACAAGGAAAGAATGTAACACATACTTCTGACTTTCTTCTTAAAGAAACATCAACAATTCTGTGGCCTGTCCTTGCTCTTACTCACTTTTCATATTGTACACTAATAGGTTGAATAATAACCGTAGACTTAGTCATATTTCTAACCAAAGTGGTTTAAAAATTTTTATCTAAAATCTAACAAATATGCAGTATCTTAACACACTGTACTCCTGAAATTATTCTTGCTTATATTTCTCAAAATATATGATAACATCTCATCATGGGGAAGCAATGGGGATTATTTTGATTGCACTCAGATTATTTTGTGTGACCAGAGCTAGTCAAAACATTTTTGAAAAATATCTTCTTGTTAGAATCTGTCTGAGATGTGTTTATTTGATGTGGTTTTTAATGGGTACCTTTTTATGTTTATATATGCTCTACTGCACTGGTTGTGAAGGGGGGTGGAAGAGCAAGTAAAATTTAATAATTTTAAGATCTCATATACAACATTTTTGTTATTTTTTCCTTCTTGAAAACAGCCAGTAGTGAAGGACTGTTATTTTACTGTACTATCAACAATAGCAAAATCAACTCCCTAACTCAAAGTCATTGAACTGATTAAAAGCTCAGAAGGTGATACACTGAGCCTTACACTTCTCAGCTGCCATTGATAAAATCTGAAAAAGCATTTGAATTTTGGTACTTCGATTACATTGATCTCAATCACATATTTCACTACCATTGACAAATTCAGATAGGACTAAGTTCTTCTTACGATTAGTAGCAAGTCCTTAAATTCAAGCTCTCCTACTGATAATGGTCTAGGTTATTATTTTATCCTTCTTTATGATTACCCTTTTTGACTTTAAAAACCAAAGGTATATGTACAGAAAGTGGAGAGCAGCTGTGATGAAAGAATTGAGGGGACAGTGTTTTGCTTTTGATTCTGCAAGAGCTTGTGTGTAAAGATCCCAAATGTGTAAGTTGCAGTACCTGATATTCTAATTTAGGAGGAGACTACACTGCTTCTCAAAGGTTTCCTTAATGCTGACAGTGAATCATTGTTGCTTGTACTAGTTCCACTCAATAGGAGCCATGAAATAGTGGCAACCATTTCATTGATTGTTATATGAACATCTGTAGAAGCAGCAGTTTATGCAATGTCATCAACTAAACAATGAAAATCAAAACAATATGAAGATACTATTAAACTGTGTTTAAATCTGTTTGAAAATACTGATGTTCAATTAAAGAATTGTAATGATGACATCAATATTTTTATATTATGTCACTGTTCTCCCTTCTGTTAGCAAATTATTCAGGATGAGCTGTGATAACTGCATGATTAAACCAATTTGAGGAAGAAACAAGATGCAGCTGTGTCTGTCTAGGCAGGTTGGCACTTTCCTGTTATATAACTGGAAGCTGTATTGAAAATAGGAATGATGCCAATAAAAAGTGTGATTTTGATAGGTTTAGCTGACAAGTTGTATTGTAATATTTGTTAGTAAACCATAACTTCTCAACTTCTACTAAAGAAAACAAGCAAAACAATAATATTGCAATGGAACACCGCTTTTTAAGTACCTTAGTAGCTTCTTCCACTACTTTCCAATTTAGTTTTACAACAGCCTGGAAGTCTCAGATTGCTTCAAATGGCTGTAGTTGAAATAACTGTATATTGCATCTCTGCTTAGTGAGAGTTGTTCATATTACTTTGCTGACAATCAGCCGAGAGAAATAAAGCTTTGTAACATCCACATCAATATCTTAGAATTTGTTCTCCTTGTGTCTGATCACTAAAGACAAAGGAAAAGCAGCAGGGGTGCAGTTGTTTGGTTTGGGGGTTTTGTGGGTATTTTACTTAGCTTTCAGTCACAAATCTTGAGGTTCTATGATCAAAAACTAACTTCCTTGATGCCAGTATCTGAAGGGGGCCTACAAGGATGCTGGAGAGAGACTGTTCATTAGGGACTGTAGGGATAGGACAAGGGTTAAGGGGTTTTAATTTAAACAAAGGAAGTCTAGGTTAGATATAAGGAAGAAGGTCTTTACTGTGAGGCTGGTGAGGCACTGGAACGGGTTGTCCAAGGAAGTTGCGAATGCTCCATTCCTGTCAGCGTTCAAGGCCAGGTTGCACAGAGCCTTGGGTGACATGGTTTAATGGGAGGTGTCCCTCCCATGACAGGGGGGTTGGAACTGGGTGATCTTAAGGTCCTTTCCAACCCAAACCATTCTATGATTCTATGATTTTTGATTACAGTGCTTTTTCATATGATCATATTCCCTTATGCCTGTGATTTCTGCTGCATTTATGTACTCTAAAAAAATCATTAAAATTTGTACCTAAATGTTTTAACTTCAGTAAATCTGACCTGGAAAAGTGCTGTGTAAGACCAAATATTTTCCTGCCAGCTCTTTGTCTTGCTGATCTAACAATGGATATTTTCTTCCATTCTCAGATGGCTTTGTTGCTTGTCAATATGGTTGCTCCTGAGAGATCCATTTACCAAACTCAGCAAAAGGGCATTTAGTGAGTAGACTAGAAACTTTGGTGTTTATCTCATCTTTTCTCCATCATTCCCATTGGTCTGTGTTTATATAGTTTCTGGAATAAAGCTTTGT
This sequence comes from Pezoporus wallicus, assembly GCF_028554395.1. NCBI lineage: Eukaryota > Metazoa > Chordata > Aves > Psittaciformes > Psittacidae > Pezoporus > Pezoporus wallicus. Next base: position 70,387 of record NW_026637693.1, read on the forward strand.
TCCTCTCTTATCACAATTGAAGTCCTTGGGTGTTACTGTTTGTGCTAATAGTTTGCTCTAGCAAACTGACTTGCTTTAGTATATGCATTAAAATTTTAATGCAGGTCTTCTTTTATTTTTAGATCCCCCAAACTTCAAACATGTTTGCATGTTAGAGAGAAATACAGGGTCCAAAACTTTTCAACAGAGATGTTTTACAACGCATGAATCCTTTATATGCTTCTAAATATGAGTGAGAACTTCAAGATCATGTTCTTATGAAAGTGAATTGTGCCTATCCTGAACCTCTGAAAAGTGTGATGTACATTTTCAAGTACATTTACAAGCATACCAAGATACAGTTTATTGGCATTTACAACTATAATAAATCTGATAGCTGAAGTTTTATTAAACCAACAGCATTCATTATATATATAAAAGCGTTTGTTCAATTGAAGTTCCCAGGTACTCTTCTCCTTGGTTTTTTGTTTTATTTTGTTATGATACTCTTTGTACTCATTTTCAGAAGTACATTTCTGTTATACATGAATATAAAGTCATTCTGTTCTGTGTATACACCCCTGCTGATACTTGCTTCCTTACACTGTGTCAGAATTTCTGAAACCATGGAAAGGGTCAGGAAAAAAAAATCTTGACAAAAAATAACCATAAATCCTGTTTTATATTTTCGTCCAGAAGTCTCTGGAGAGCAACGGTATTAGAACAAAGAACGCGGTGTAAGAGAGAATAAAATACAATTCTTCCATTATACATAGAATCATAGAACATAGACAACAGAAGGAGTGAGCTTTATCTGATCCAGCTTCAGTCATTTTAAAGACGAGTTTTAAGTTCTAAGTTTTTATCAAGCTCATTTGACACAGGAACTTCTAGAAGATTATACTTTCCATATAATTAGATGAGCTTCCTTCCGGAATCACCCATCTATATTCATTTACTACAGAGAAAACCTGAAGAAACTGCCTTGAACTCTTAAGTCTTCTCTTAGAGAGGTATAGTGAGAGTAAATACTTGTAGATGAAGAGAGCATAAGTAGTGTAGCTGCAGTGAAATCCATGGAGCTATTTGCTAATTCTAATCCATAGAACAATTTGCTTTTTCCTACTTTTCAAACTGAAGCTTAGACAAGTACTTTCTAAGATTATAAACTGTAGTTAAGAAATTAAAGATCTCTTGGAAGATATGGCTGAAGAATATATATAAAAATATAAATATAAATATGAAAATTAGAAAAGCATAGAATTATTTAATAGCAATGTTTGTACCATAACCTTACTTTCCTGTGGTCCTCCATTCAACTGCCTCCTTTCCCCTTTTGTATTTCTGTGCAGGCTATATGAGGATTATTTTCAAATACATAAAGATGAGGTATTTGTGTTGCTAAAATTTGTTGGCATTTTTCAGTTGAAAAGTGAAGCTTTTGGGCTACTTTTTGTATTGGTTCTGGTCAAGACAGAGTTAACTTCCTTTATAGCAGACCATATGGTGATGTGTTTTGGATCTATGGCTAAAACAGTGTTGGTAACACACCGATGTTTGTGTATTGCTAAAGAATGCTTGCACGGCGTCGAAGTTTTCTCTCTTCCTATCCCCCCTCCATTCACCCAGACTAAGGGTGGGCAAGAAGATGGCAGAGGACACAAATGGGACAGCTGACCAAAAGCGGCCAAAGTGACATTTCACACTATGAGATTTCATACAGAACAATAAAAACTGGAGGTAAAGGAAGAAAGGTGATTGTCTTCCAAGTGGACATTGCATAGAGACTGTCCATTAGCTGGCTTGGGGGAGGTGCTGAGTGACTGATTGGTTTTGCATCACTTGGTTGGTTTTGCTGTCTGTTTGTTGCTTTTTGGTTACTTAGATTTTCCAGCTATTACTAAACTGCAGCTGAGAACAGGAAATTAGATATCTGGCAGATTTACAGTGTTAAAGCTTTTCTTAAGTGACTCTGAGTTTTTAAACTATTTGGCTGAACTTTAAGAGGCATGATTTAATGCAAGTTAGAGGATTAATAATTCTTTAGTGTCATGTAGTTATTATAACCACATACATAATACTTAGATCCTGACCCTGATTCCATAATATACTTAATATGCTAGCTGCTCCTGCTGAAGTCATATACGTTTTTTACAGCGTTGAGGTCAGATTAAAATAAAGGACTTAAGGACATAAGCATGAAAGATGCCTGAAGTTAGCTGATCGCGCTTCAAATTAACAAAGTAATACAACTCCTAAATTCATCTCTTAAATGAAAAGCATCTGCTTGTGCTAGGCTTAGCTTTCCAGTAACAAGTTTGCCTCCATTCATCTCTGTCAAAGTCAGCTACTTTTGAATGCAGACCCTAGGCAGTTACCTCCATTCCTCCAGCTGTACTAACATTAGTGATCTAATCAGGATTCAAGTAGTAGCACCTGTAGCCTTTTTTTACTCAGGATACAGCTTTCCTCCAAAGTTATTTTTAGGTCAAACAGCCATTTAGTCACAAACAGAGCAATGCCAATCCCAGAATAACAAAGTCTGCATAGAGGCAGAAGCTCAGCTGTAGCACTGTGTTAACATGCCTTCAAGGCTTCCTGGTTGCAGCTGACAAACATCTGGCTAGCGACAGGCTGGTCTGTAACACTGCATGAGCTTGCCTATATCTATTTGCAAATTACTATGTAAACATGGGTAAAATAAAACAGAGTGTATTGTCACAGCATCTTGTCTGTCAGACTTAGTCTGTCAGCTTCACTGTGCAGATGAACTGAAGCTCATAAGATACAAAGCAAATAAATGATCAGCCCTACAATACTTTTCCTCATCTCCTTCAAAACGGCAGTACCTTCAGATAGCAAAGTTCCTAACCTATAAATTTCTATATGTCTTCATGGAAGGCTATATATGGCTTTAAATCATCATCTGATTTGAATTTGGTTTTTATAATTGCTAGAATTTCAATTTGAATGTTAACAGCAAACTATTGTCAAATAAATGTGAGGTATCCCTGAACATGGCAAGCGGATTTAGAATTAGATGATCTTAAGGTCCTTTCCAACCCTAACTATTCTATAATTGTATGATAAATTATATTTCCTTTTAGATAAATACAAAGAGTATAATATCTGATAATCTCTATTTTCTCATCAGTCTGCAATCCTCTTTCATTTTGTCTCTTTTTGTTGATAAATTTAGAACATATACCTAAGATACAGCCACTTCTGTGATTTAGGCAATGAAAAAACTATTGGATGTTTTGATGAAGAATATACCAACCTAACCAAAGAATTTCCAGCTGATCCTTTTCTGAATACAAAAGCTGCTGATGCTGATTACAATTAATTCATTTTATGTTTGGAAAAATCAAATCCCAGTACAGTGCACTGAAGGTGCAATGAAGAAAGAGAGCAGAAAAACATTAAGGTTACAGGGAAGGTTTACACGGAAAAAATGAAAAATAAAAAATCCAGGTTGGCCTTATTACAGTTTTCATTGTTACAAAAGCATAATTATTAATTTGCTCTGATAAAATTAGAACTGTAAGATGATTAAGGGCATTAACTGAATGATTAAAGCTAAATCAAGTTATTAGAAATATAAAAGAACTATATGGATTGGAGACATACCAGCCAATTAAACAAAAACCAAATTTAACACAAAATCAAAACAGAATTGTCCCATAGTGGTGTGCTTTTAAGGATCAACAATGGATTGCCTACATTGCTCTGAGTTACATTGTTTAGTACATAAATTTAAATTAGCATATTGTCAGTAATTCATCTATCTAAAACTGAAACAGATTTCTAAGTTACTGGGTTTAAACAATGCTGACAATGGACAGGACTATAGCTCTGCAAAAAAAAAAAAAAAAAAAGGAAAAAAGAGAGAAAATATCTTTTTGCTTCAAATGCTAACAGTATAAGACACAAACTCCCAGACTGCATTCTCAGCTTTTCTATGACCTGTGCAATTGTTTAGTCTCTTAAGTCATCCAGGATTCTGGTCCTGATCCAGTAAAGTTCTTAAACATATAAATAATGTGCTTTACCAAACATTTGGGTATTTTCCAATATTGTCTATGTGCGTGATAGAGCAGAACTGGAAACAGCTAACAGTTGTATGGTAAAGGGTGGTCATCAGGAATCTGCCAGATGATGTGGAGCTCACAGCACAGATGTAGCAAAGCTTTGTATCCCAGCTTTACCCTATCCTAGTCCTGCCTGAAATTCAGTACTTTATGTAGCATTCATTGTTTCCTATAAGAGGCTGAACTCCTTTGTTTCTGAAATGTATTCTTTATTATAGATTGTTCACTTCCATATCATACTTTAAGTCCCAAGTAGGGCAATTAATTGCTCACCACAGATAGTAAAGATATATGTTTTGCCTTAAGCACATCATGTAAAAGAGAAGTGTAAACAAACTTAATTTTCTACGCAGAAAATTACCTTACTTCTACAATTCTGTTGCAGATAGAGACACACTCATGACAAAAAGCAATGTATACATTGGGGTAGAAGATGCAGATATTTTTCACTATGAGTTTTGGCACCCATCACAATGTTAAAATACACTTTAGTGGAATTGATTCAGACTTCTTCTGTCTTAGAAAGACATTCATCTAAACACCTTTCAGTAACGAAGAAAGATATTTTGGGAGCTATAAGCTTCAAACTTGGCTGACAGACAAGACATGAGCCAGCATAGCTCTTCAATTCCTATAGGTTCAAAAAAGGGCATAAATGTACAAATATACTTTGCAACTAAGAGTAAATGAAAGCCATTATTACGTATCTGTAAACTCCAGATAGTAGTTACTGCGAATAAATAAATAAATACATACATACATATATAAATACTCCACAAAGAATAAAACTCCTCTGAGAAGAGAGAGAGAAGGTAAACATGACTTTTGTGAATGGTTCTTTTCTGTCCTTATTCTAGAAAGAAGATGAGACATCTAGAGTATATTTGTCAACTCTTCAAACAGTCGTATTTGGTATTGTCAGAAAGATCGTGTTGAAAAGAAGACTTAGAGAGCAACAGAACGTATTTTAGCTCTTAGTTATGTATTTTCTTTCTCTCTTTATATCAATTTTCCTGGAACACTGTTTTTTCTATCTTGGCTTTTAGTTAGGCTACCTGCCAGGCAGTGCAGGAATTTATGGTTTTAGCTGAATGTCACACTAACAGTAGTACACTTAAACAGGCTATTTTTTTCCCCACACTTTTATGCTAGTATTGCAAATGTTGCAATTTCTCTTTTCCATAATTGTAGATTTCATGTGTGCAATTGATGTGACAAATATCTAATTTTAAAAGTTTTTTGCTCACTTGATTGGAGTTTTTTTTTTTTGTCTTTATGTTTAAGCCATGGTCTTCCAGTGCAGATAGAATAATGGCCCATTCCTCCGTTCACTGGAGGTTTAGACTACCCAGTGCAAAAATTACCATTCCTGGAAAATGCATTCACGTTTGTACCATCAGCTTAGGGACTTTTACCCATAAAACCCCAAAATTACTAACAATCCATTTTACACATCAGACTAAAAACCAAAACAGCTGAAATATACCACTGTAGGACTGCACAGATAAGTGTCCTAGGGTTATTACTGACCTCACACTATATGTGTGCTCCTTCATTCAGCAATGTCACCTGTCTGCAGATTGTGTGTACATTTAATGTGTGAAAATAACCTGTTTACCAAGCGTACAAATGATGTTTTGGTAACACATCTGTGCTGCTATTTTGAAGGAGTTCGCATTAGACCTGCTTCCATATGTCTGTCAGAATTTGGGTTTAAGCACTGTAAAGCAGGAAGTCACCTTTTAGCTAAGTTTTAGTGCCATCCTGTTTGCAGTATTTTTTTATTATTTTTTTTTTAGTATGGGCATATGCTGCCAACACAACCAAACCTAAAAAAATACAGCAGATAAATATACAGTAGTGCTAATTATTATTACTGAAAATTGTAGCACTTCCACAGAGTTCATTTAAAACAATTTTTTTGCAATATGCCTGAAACTCACTTTCAACAGAAATTTCCAAGCCCACACAAAAAGTGTTGTTGTGTGGCCAAACATACCATGGATAAGGAACAGATTATTCTTATTGATATATTGATCTATTATTCTCTTCCATACAACTATAAACTATTAATTAAAGGTACAATATACACTACAGAGAAGGTAGAATTTGCCTGCCACCTATTGATTCTTTTCACTGAATTGAACATTCTCTGTTATAGTGCCCAGTTATTGTTCAGGGATTAAGATTCTTGTGGATTTTTTGATCTACTGGTTTCATACCAGCTTACTCCTGAAAAAAGCAATTTAGGCAGTACTATTCCAGCCTTGGATCCCTCTGCCTCACACAGTGCTTCAAGACACTCTTACGTAGCCGATCAAGCAGCTCTACATAGCCTCCATATTCCAAGTATAAGAAACACATGCCCTAAAATTAAGATATGATGGCATCACACAGATGATTGGCAGGCAGCTCTGATACTGTTTACACACTTTATAATGGGAGGAGAAAAAAGAAAAAAAAAATCATAAGTCACAGGAAATAGCTGTCATGTCTAATACCACAAAGGCACCACAATGGCCCCAGAAGGGATCCAAAATTATGTATTAGATGCTACGGATATAATAAAATCTGCAATACAGAGTCTGTCCTTGAGTAATCTTGGTGTATTACTTTGTCTTGGAAACAGGAGACACTTAATAGGCTGGAAGAATTTAGCACCATAGATGCAGCTGTGGACCCCAATTCTGAAAAGGGACTCAGTTAAGTCAGCAACCACTGTGCAGTTGGTCAGATACTGGCAGTTTCAGATGCAGCTGAGATACACAGCTGTTTGCACATCTGTAGAAGATTCCAAATCCCATACTCTGTGAGTGTCATGTCATACTTGGATAGCATATATGTAATGCAGAGTCTCTTGGTACCTGTAAATGTGCTGTACATCATAGATCCTTCCGGCTTCTTAAGATGCAAGTTTGCCAATGACACCAAGCTGTGAGGTTCAGTTGATATGCTGGAGGGAAGGAATGCCATCCAGAGGGACCTTGACACACTTGTGAGGTGGGCTGATGCCAACCTCATGAAGTTTAACCATGCCAAGTGCAAGGCCGGAGCAATCCCAGGCACAACTACAGGCTGGGCAGAGAAGAAATTCAGGGCAGCCCTGCGGAGAAGGACTTGGGGGTGTTGGTCAATGAGAAAATGAAGATGAGCCGGCTTCAGTGTGCGCTTGCAGCCCAGAAAGCCAACCATATTCTGGGCTGCATCAAAAGGAGCGTGACCAACAGGTCAAAGGAGGTGATCCTGCCCTCTACTCTGCTCTTGTGAGACCTCACTTAGAGTATTGTGTGCACTTCTGGTGTCCTCAACATAAAAAGGACATGGAACTGTTGGAACAAGTCCAGAGGAGGGCCACGAGGATGATCAGGGGACTGGAGCACCTCCCGTATGAAGACAGGCTGAGAAAGTTGGAGCTGTTCAGCCTGGAGAAGAGAAGGCTGCGTGGAGACCTCATAGCAGCCTTCCAGTGTACGAAGGGAGGCTATAGGGATGCTGGGGAGGGACTCTTCATTACAGACTGTAGTGACAGGACAAGGGGTAATGAGTTCAAACTTAAACAGGGGAAGTTTAGACTGGATATAAGGAAGAAGTTCTTTCCTGTTAGGGTGGTGAGGCACTGGAATGGGTTGCCCAGGGAGGTTGTGAATGCTCCATCCCTGTCAGCGTTCAAGGCCAGGTTGCACAGAGCCTTGGGTGACATGGTTTAATGGGAGGTGTCCCTCCCATGACAGAGGGGTTGGAACTGGGTGATCTTAAGATCCTTTCCAACCCAAACCATTCTATGATTCTATGCTTCTATGCCAAGTGCTCACAGAAACCACAGCAATTCAAGCATCATAAAAATGATGGCATTGCTGTTTTTAGACTTACATTTGTTCAGAGTAGCATACAATCATAATTTATCTTTAATCTTTTTCAGTATAAAACCTAGGGTGGATATCAGTTAAAACAGAATTGATTTTGCACCTGTTTTGATCCCTCTGTTTATTTTTTTTTCCAGAAACCACCTTTTTTTGTATCCATAAAGAAAAAAGCTTGTGAAGACAGAGCTTAATATAAATCTTCTGAATCATAGTAGTTCTGAACACAAACATTATTGAAAAAATTCAAAAGCAAATGAATAGATACAAAACTACCTTCAAATGCTTTCCATAGTGCTGAGATAATTTCAGATGAGACTGTCTGGATAAAGATTTGCAGATCAGCATTTAATAGGCAGGCTAGATTTACCTTGTAGCAATATTTTATTCGATTTGTATTATCTATACTAGCATATAATTCATTAAAAATGAAATGCGAGTCCTGCTGAAACCAGGGATTAAATTGACATTGAATTCACTGGGAACTGGAGTTGACCTTTAACTGGCATCCAGTTAAACCTCTTTTATAGGAATAATAGCACTCCGCAAAACAGAATCAGCACAGTATATCCAATTACTTTCAAACACAACTAAATGGCTTACCTTGTCTGTTTAAATGGTAAACTGGAGTTATTTGTAAGGCTACTCAGGGTAATGATCTAGAAAATATTGCAGCTTTCCAGAACAAATATTCTTGTTTTGTCTATTTTTTTTCTTGCAATTTAGTTCCCTTTACTTTCCCAAAGGTATTTTAAGTGCGTTAACATTCCTGAAGAACAAGTATTTTACAAGAAATGGGTCCAAAATTAATGGCGGAATTCTTGAAAGACGTTTTAAAAACACATACAATGAAATTAGCCTCATCCTAACTACCCTAACACGAGTGAAAACTTCTAGCCAAGCAAGATACCCCCAGCAATGAACTGACCCTGTGTAGCGAGTATAAAAAATATATACTAAGAGGCATGCCAATACTGACTCCACTTTAAAAGAAACATGAAGATATACAGACCCTTGCTTTGGAGGTCAAGATCTTTGCTATGCTAGGGAATGGAAGGTAGACTTATAAGTAATCTAGAGGCCATGAGGCTCATTGAAGATATGCTGGCATAGAAAAAGAATGAAATCTAAAGAAAAAGGTTAAAAACTTTTAATAATTGCAAGTAATTAAAGCACTTCTAAACCACACTTTAACTTAATAATGAATGTTTAAGACACAACTTTTATTGTCACTTATGAAATAAAGGTGTATGCATGTAATAGGAGCACCAAGGAATTCTGATTGTTAGGACTGTCATTTAACCAGCTCATTACTGTTTCTAAAAGGATGTTCCAATTAAAAAATGTGTTAGTAGAAAGAAAGATTCCTTTGGCTTTTTCTGACCTATTGATTTCATACAAGTTTAGCAAATAAATTCTTGAAGGCAACTAGACACCATCTGTGGCCCTCCTGTGGACGCTCTCCAAGAGGTCTGTATCTTTCCTGTACTGAGGACTCACTCCAGAGCTGCACACAATACTCCAGGTGGGGTCTCACCGGGGCAGCGTAGAGGGGCAGAATCACCTCTCTCAACCTGCTAACATTGCTTCTTTTGATGCAGCCCAAGATATGGTTGGCTTTCTGGGCTTCAAGTGCACACTGCCAGCTCATGCCCAGTTTACATCCACCAGTGCTCTAAGTCTTTCTTGGCAGGGCTGTTCTCTACCCCTTCATCCTCCAGCCTTTTTGATGACAGGGTTTGCAGTTACCCATGCACAACTCCTTGCATTTGGCCTTGTTGAACCTCACATGGGCCCAATTCTTGAGCTTGTCCAGAATGTCTCTGGATGACCCACTGTCCCTGAGGCCTGTCAGTGCCACAACTTGCTGAGGATGCACTCGATCACACTGTCTATGTCACTGATGAAGGTATTAAACAGTACTGGTCCCAACACATACGGACCCCTAAGGGACACTACCCATCACAGTTTTCTATCTGGGCATTGAGCTGTTGACACTCTGCTCCCCTCAGAAATGACAACTGGCTACACCAGTTGGGCACATGATATCCTGGGCTTATATGAGGACTTTATCCAGAAATGTTTGTCATTCTCAAATGAAAATTAAAGTAAATTTAGCCTATATGAATTATTTTAAAATCTGTCATAGATTGTTGTTTTACCTTTTTTTTTTTCTCTCAATGTAAACTAGTTTTTCCTGATAATAATATATTAATGTGATAATACTTTTGGACTAATTATCACTCAGTACTTAATGTATTCTGTATGCAGCTCTTTTCTCTTTGATATTCAAACCAACAAATTATGTTAATTTTTGTAGTAATTTCTCCCACTCAAATTCATTATACTGTTCCGTGTTGTGAACAGCAGGAGTGTGATCCCTCAGCTAGTGGAGGCCAGCAAACAAGCTTTATGTGAGGGCAAATGGCAGTTCCTTTGTTCTGCTTTGTTTTGTTTTGTTTTGTTTCATTTGGTTTGGTTTTCTCTGTTTTATTTACCAAGAAACCAGTTGATTTATTGCAATAATCCAATTTTTAAAATACTTAGTGTTCTTTGCTTGATGTAAACAAAGTAGAACACTGGCACTAAGGACGTTATTGATACTTACATTGCATCTCTATGAGAACTGGGCATATTCTACCTGTGAAAATACCGAATTAATCATGATCATTGCCATTAGAATTATCACCACACGAACTCACAATGTCAGAATTTATTTTGTTATGTCTCTTTGTCATTTTAAACATCCCACCATTAGCAACACATTCGCTATTAACTGCGTTAATAGCGATCATTACTAATACATTCAGAGCTATTAATGGGGGTGTCATATAAATTTGCACCAAAATCTCATCATAATTCCTATTTATAAAACATTTAAGGACTATCTTTAGATAATGCTGACTGATGGTACTGATGAATAGGGCTAAATAGCTACACAGCGCCACTTATGCTGTAATCTCTGGAAATACATTATTCTTACAGACACCAAAAAATTTAGACTACAACCATGAAATAATACAAGTGCCATTTCTCTACAGTCTCATAGAATTTTCATAGGCTATACTTTAACACTCAGCACAGCAATTTTTTATCCATTAATTATGCAAATTGATTATTTGTTTAATTATTTAATTATTTTCTGATTTTACATGGGAGAGAGAGAGCAGTATTTTTTCAAAAATCCTGGCAACAATAGTATTCTCTTGAAGTCTGTTTCTATTAATCTTACATAAAAATAAGCTGAAACAGTTAATAAATTTGAAAATGTATGCAGTTGCTGAAATGGTCTTTTTTCCCCATTTCCTGATTTTTGTTACTGCCAGTAAGAATTATATTATTCAGAGAAAGCTGGAAAGCTTTAAATTGAATTTCAGTTATATTTTCTTTAGTAGGATCTTATTTTGCAAATAGCTACACTGGTTACACTGTTAAAATTATTTGGCCTTAAACAAATACATAACAACCTTACCACATTTCAGAAGAAAACCCCCCAAACCAAGCTTATATAAGTATCATGGTTTAGCCCCAGGCAGCAACTAAGCAGCATACAGCTGCTCAATCTCCTTTCTCTAGGAGACTGGTGAAAGAATCAGAAGAGTAAACATGAGAAAGCTTTTGGGTTGAGATAAAGACAGTTTAACAGGTAAAATGAAAGCCGGGAGCACAAGCGAAGAAACACAAGGAATTCACTCATCACTCCCCATGGGCAGGCAGGTGATCAGCCACATCCAGGAAAACAAGGATCCATTACGCATAACAGTCATTTGGAAAGAAAAATGTCATCACTCCGACCATTCCCCCTTCTTCCTTGTTTCTTTTATTGCTGAGCATGATGAGATATGGTACAGAATATTTCTTTGGTTAGTTGGGGCCAGCTGACCCAACTGTGTCCCCTCCCAACTCCTTGTGCACCCTGAGACAAGGAGGCACAAAATGAAATACAAACCTTTGTAAATAAGTAGAATCAGTTCTCAGTAACATTAAGTTTGATGGCTTTGTAACAGTAGTAATGGAAAATAACTGAGGTACGTGCTTTACAGAAGAAAAAAATTATAATCAGAATGCAGTTAGAGAACATGAGAATCCTTGTATAAGATAAAACATTGTAGTTGACATAGTTTTAGGTTCTTATGACCTTAGTACAAAAAAAAGTGTAAGAAAACAGGATAGAAAAACAGGACATGTAGATAAAGAGTATCTGAAACTAGCAGATGTCCAGGATGGACTGCAGCTAAGCTAACTGATAAGTAGAATGACAAGATGATTATGTGTGCAGTGTTACTGAACCAATTAAGCTGGTGTAAGCATTATCCTCTGCGCGTGCTTCAAAGACTGCCAGAAGTGATGAAGTTTGTTGGAAAAAGTAAATGACCCCCAAAGACCACCACCACATTTTTGTACACATGCAGGGAAACTTTCTCAAAGAATGATGTAACACATAAGTAGCCTCATGGATACGCATGTATGTAGATAGTGAATATGTATGCTTAGTGACTATATAAGGACGGTTTGTTTAGCAATTCGAGGAGACATGCTAGGAGGAGCTATCCCCCATTTCTCCCAGCACTGTAATAAAGAATACCTCCTTATCAACGTAAAATTTGCTGGCGAGTTCCTGGAGATTTCTTCAAATCAACCCTGAGATTGCTCGCTGATCTGGTGGGGTTAGAAGCAGAAAAGACCTTGACTCTGTACAAGCACTGCTCAGCAGTAACTAAAACATCCCTGCATTATCAACGCTGTTGCCAGCACAAATCCAACACAGCCCCATACTTTCTACTGCAAAGAAAATTAACTCTATCCCAATGGAAGCCAGCACAGTAATTTAATTGCTAAGCTATACCATAATGCTGCTTCTTTTACGGTCACTTATGGGAGAAACAGATTTTAAATTATTTTGCAAAATTCAACACAAGTGGGCTATGCTATTACCTAAAATAATGTACAGATTAGTGAAAGATGCATGTTTGAATCTGTTCAGACATTAAAGAGGCTCGAACTGGTGACTTAGACATTTTGGGGAAGGCTCCTGTGCACTCAGCTTTGAATGAAAGTTACCCCTTCCAATTAAGTAAAAACTCCGTCATTCCAAAAATGTGTTTTTGGTTTAGAGTACAATGTTTTCACTAGCCCAGGGTATCTCAATTGACATCAGACACTTGAACGGAGACAGATGAATTTTACCCTTAAAGTGGCATTTCTTTGGATAAAGTCAGATATGTAACGCAATTTCAGCTTCTATGGAATATCCTTGTGGAGGACAGGACTCTAGCAGCAGCAAAGGCCTCCAACAGTAGCAAAAACAGCAATAGGTGTCTCATAAATTCTGTGTAATTCTCATAGCCTGGCGCACTTATCTCAGATACTTTAGGGTGTCTGCCTGTGTTTAAATAATTGTGCAGCACTCTGGAATTCCACTGACTGAAATTACAAAGGTGAATTTGAACAACTCATTAAACACCCACTTGTAGGCTCCTGTACTTAGATACCTACATTCATACAACCCTGCTATTGAGTCAAGATTTAAAATTCACCCCATTCTGGTTTTGTCTTTTATTTGAGCTGTTTTTGTAAAATATGTTACATAACCTCTCACTCAAAGGTTGAATAATTTAGATCCCACTCAGCAGCATGCACCTCTTGTAAAGCACTCTTTATGACTGTGGACTTCCTTTTGGCAAACATGGTGAGTGAGTGAGTGAGTGGGTGTTTGAAATAATCAAGTAGGGTAAAGCTTTAACCTCAGTGTTTCTTAAATAAACCCCAGTACCCAAATCCGCATGGGTTAATCTGCCTCACTCTGACAAAAGACATGCGCCTGTCACTGGCAGTTCAGTGACAGCTCAATATTCTGAAATGCTCTCCAAACCCCTTGCAACAGTGTCACCTTACATCAAATCCACAAGCTATCAGCTGTGAGCCCATCTAATTACATTTGCTTTTTGTGAGAAGAAGTAAGAATAGGATACAGATCTCCTGATTCCCAGATTAATCACTGGAGCAAGTTGTAACCTTTAGAATCCCTTTGGTTCAGAGTATTTACAGGTGCTTTCTTTGTCCCACAAGGGCCAGGTGGAATAAATATACCAGACCTTGCTATCCCAACTGGCTTTCATTCATTAAAATCTATTGTGGTAGGACTTCCTGTTTATTTGAAAACAGCAATAGAATTGTTTGATTAATCATTCCCCCTTCATGTAATTTAAATATCTTTTCCCCAATGCCATTATTGTCTCTCTCTCTGTATATATATGCTCCACAGATTCTTTGAAGAGGAAATTGTCTTTTAGTTCCTTAGTCTTGGTATAATACTGCATTTACATTTCTGTGAAGAATCTATGATCATAAATAGGCAAAGTGAATTCACCTAATGCCTCAACCTGCTTATTAAATTCTTTTCTTGGTTACATTCTTTTACAAAACGTTGTATATACAATTCACACATTTCCAATTTTACTAGAATTGCACTATTATTTGGGGTACCAGTTTGAACTTGTCCTTGAATTTGCAGCAGGAGGGCTACTGTGAAGAGTAAATGGGTTATTACATTGTATCAGATGAAGTCCTTTGTCTTCAGTGATGGAGACCCTTGTCTTAGAATCTGCTTTAAAATAATTACAGTATTCTTTGTCAAAAAATGATTATTAATGATACGAATATTTTCTGTGTTAGAACCACAGAAAATAGGTCTGGAAGCAAATATCTAACTCTTTCTTGCATCTCAGATATTAATAAAAACTCATCTTAAAGATCTCTAGTTATGAAGATGGTGTAACCTTCCTATTTAGTTCATTTTACACTTTTATACCCAAACCATTAACTAGGAGCCCTTTGTTTAAATATTCTTTATCTTTTTATAGTAGACATTAAAAACATGCTTTCTTTCCTATTTTCAGTAATCTTGACATTTCTGAGTTAAATTATTGTGTTTTCTTGCCACTTCCTTTCTATTAAAGTCACCCCATTTTTTCCAGTTTACTTAATAGATCATATATTTTTTCACAGCACTGATTAATAACAAAACCAGCTTTAATTTCAGTTCCTCATTTCTAGATGCTTGTCTTTTTTTTTGGAAGCAGATTTTTTCCTTCGTGATGAACGTTCAATGTTTGCTCTAAGATTAATCCTTTTAGTACTTTGGGTAAAAGGAATGCTGCTGTTTTGAACACATATATTTACGATATGTGTGATATATATGATACATAATATAGATAGAAATATGTAAATGAAGAGTCAATATGCATCTAGCTCTGATTACTGTGAGCACCCCTCAGCATTTTTTTTTCTATCACCTTTCATATTAGTTCAAGGCAAAAGTTACAACAAATGTAATTTTAATTATCTAAATATCATGATATTTAAAGGAAAAAAGTATGTGCAAAGTTGTAAAAAGCATCAGAACATAAAAACTGACTTGTGCAGTACTTTCCTTGTTCTTGTCATGTAAGCCAGAGTTAATCAAAATCTATAGAAAGCATTGCTTAAATCTTGAAATATCAACTACATTGTTCAGTCCTTTCTCTGATTTTCAAATGAGATCTTCCAAATCTTACACTGTAAGCAGTGCAGCATTTTTCACTCTTTCAAGAAATTATTTAGCAGACTAATTAGCATTAGTCGATCTCAACATGTGTCTTATTGGCATTCAGTCACAGGCAGTCTGAACACTAGTTGAGTATCACTCCTCGCATTTACTGCTTCAATACTCAACTAGATGTCTAATTTTTAATATTTTACTAAAAGGACCATTCTGCCCCATTTTTAATTTCACTTTCTACATACTGTCTGCTCTAAGCTACTAAAGCAAAAGTGCTGTTCTCCTGTCCATCGCAAGGTTCAACACTTCCAAGCTCACTGATATTCTTACAGAGTTTTGCACATAGCACAGATTTATAAGTCGCTGACAGCAAACAAGCCTGGAATGAGGACTCAGCTTTGACAACTCCCTTGTACAATACACTCTAGTATTTTTGGTTCACTAATAAAGATACAGTTGCTAAACAGGTGCATATACTATTTCAAGTGGCAAGACAAGATACTGTATATATATATTTAGGATTAAATACACATTGGCTATATTTGCAGCGACTACACACTAATTATGCTCATGATTAGATATAAATAGTGGTCACACAGTATACATGCTATCAAGATGTACACCTGGATTAGCCATTATGTGGATCACTAATTCCTCATAAAGCAGCCTTCGTATCTAACCCCTACAAATCTTTTCTGCTAAAACAAGACCTAGTAAAGATGCCCTGCAACTATTTATTTTTCTTTGTACACCAGCAATGTTAGCTTAGAGATTAATATTTTCTCACACTCATCTGTATTCTGACAGGTTTGTAATAGCTAAATGACAGGTTTCATTAACTTTGAAAATTACTCATAATTGTATCTCATTTTTTTGGTTAAAAAAACCAAAATCAACAAACATCTGAGCATGGGATAAAGAAAATAACTGATGTCCCTTGGTGTTATAAGACTCTATCATTCATAGTTTTTTTTCTGGAAATATATATATTATATTATAGTTTTATTTTAAAATAGCGGTTTTGTCATAAATAGTGAAGTCAGTGTTGCATGTAAACAGAATGGTTAAATGAATTGAGACAATATTTCAACCACACATACTCATTTATAGTGGGGATTAACTTAAAAAGCAATCTTTTCCTGGTCTTGTTAATTGTGAATTAGGCTTTTAACTGAGATAAGAGAGTAGGATGCGTGCCACGAAACTGAAACAGCACAGAAACCAAAAAAGCCCCTTATCAATCTTTTTCACATAAAGACATTGATGGTGGCATTCATTCTTACTTACAATTAGCTGCTACAATCATTTAAAGAAAACAATGATCCACATGAAGGTCATGTGCTATGGGGGTCACTGTTTGCTAAAGTAAGCACCTTAAACTTGCATCCTGGTTTTTTTTTAAATTAAATTGGTTTTCAGAGAATAGGCCGGTTACTGTTCAGTTCCCACTACCCACTAGAGAAAATTAGCAAAGTTCTGACCAAGATTAGCCTGTCAGAGAATTTTCTTTATGCGAAATAATTCCTTCAGGTTAACAAAGACAAAGCTCCAACACTTTAATACTTTTCAATATACCTGTTCCAACAGTAAGTATTTTTCAGTATTCTAGACCAGACACAGCAGCACAAGAAATGCTAAAACTCACTTGTACACTATTCAAAAAAAGAAAATATTTACATAGTGAGTAGGGGAACAGTTTCAAGTTTAAGAGAACTCAATCTGATTCACAGGCAAAAAAATAACAGGAAAATGATCATTATATTTCAAATGAGTCTCTGTCAGACATAGTTTGACTTAGGTGTTGAACTTCTATGCAGCTATAAACTTCAGGCTTATGTTTTTAACAATGGAAAAGTAGGCCAACACAGATTTTTGCCTACAGTAAGAAGAGTATTCTTGACAAGAACTACTTTGTTGTTACATTTGGTATTTCATAGCTTTTTTGTTTATCAACATAAGAAGAAAAATTCTGTGTTATTGCAAACTCTCTACAAACTGTTATTCAACAGCTAATCTTAACAATTCTGGACAACAATTTCTTGCTTCTTGAGAGATGAACTGATTCATCACCTGGATATGAGACAAATCCATTCAGAATGGAAAATGTTAAAAGCTTTAAATTGTAAGTGTGGGTTAAAGTAAATTCTGATGCTAATCAAAGTTGATCTTGAAAGATAGATTTTTGTTTTTTCCATTTCTTGGTATCAGGATAATATAAACTCTTTTACTTAAAATCAGTTATTCAACAGCATTGTCCTTTAAAGTTTGGTATTATATGACTAAATATCTACAGTGTACTGAACTTCACTGGCTGCCAGGTGCCCACCAAGCAGCTATATCACTCCCCACTCCCTGTTCATCAACAGGTCAAGGGAAAAAATGCAACACCCCCTCCCCCCATCCCGATCACAATAGGGACAGGGAGATTAGTTATTACCATCATGGACAAAACAGACTTAACTTGGGGAAACTAATCACCAATCAAACAGAGCAGGGGGATGAGAAATAAGAACAAACCTAATGTGGTGGGTTGACCCTGGCTGTACTCCAGGGGTCCGGACACCTGCCCTGGCTGCCCACCAAAGCCACTCTATCACTCACCCATCCTCAGCAGGACAGGGGAGAGAAAATATAACAAAGGGCTTATGGGTCGAGAAAAGGACAGGGAGAGATCACTCACCAACAATTATTGTCATGGGCAAAATAGACTCGAGTTGGGGAAATTAGTTTATTACCAATCAAATATGAATAGGATAATGAGAAATAAAACTAAATCTTAAAAACACCTCCTCCTACCCCCTTCTTTCTTCACAGGCTTAACTTTACTCCCAGTTTTCTTTACCTCCTTCCCCCCAGTGGACAGGGGGACAGCCAATAGGGGTTGCAGCCAGTTCATAAAACTTCATGTCTGCCACTCCTTCTTCCTTACACTGCTCTTCTGCTCCACTGTGGGGTCTCTGTTATACGACACACACATTCTTGAACTTTTCCAATACGGGTCCTTCCCACAGTTCACAAACTACTCCAGAGTGGGACCCCTCCACGGAGTGCAGCCCTTCAGGAATAGACTGCTCCAGTGTGGGTCCCCCACAGAGTCACAGATCCTGCCAGAAATCCTGCTCCAGTGTGGGCTCCTCTCTACACATGGCTGCAGGTCTTGCCTGGATCCTGCTGCCACGCAGGCTTTCCATGGATTGCAGGTGGGTATCTGCTCTATTGTTGACCCTTATGGAATGCAGGACAACCTTTGTCACCATGATCCCCACTACAGGCTGCAGGGAATCTCTGCTTTGGTGTCTGGAGTGTCTCTTTCCCCTCCTTCACTGACCTTGGTGTTTGCAGAGCTATTTCACATATTCTTACTCCTCTTTTCTAGCTGTTGTTCAGCAGTTTTTGCCCTTCTTAAATGTCATCCCAGCGGTGCTTACTGATGTCAGCAATTGGCTCAGCCTTGGCCAGCAGTGTATCCATCTCAGAACCAGCATGGGGACAGATTCTGAAGCCACCCTTGCATCCCTTCTATGACAAAAATCTTGCCATGGAAACCCAGTATAGAACCATCTATGTTGGTGTGACCTATTGGATTCTTTGGGAATCTATGGAAATATGGCCTGGGCTGAAATCCAGAAAAGCAGAGAAAAAAAACAAACGTGGTGATAGGAATGCCTAATGAGGTGTTACAGTGAACTATGAGGTTATTCTCTCAGCACTCCTCTTTTCTTATGATTAGCCAAATAATAGTGGCTAATTGCCATCCTTAAAATTAATTTCTTACTTGGTTAAAAATAATAATAATCATGGTAACATCATTCACTGCTTTCTAAGAGCATAAAAAGCTTGCCCAAATTATGATAATAAGTAACTTCACTTCTGAAACACCAATTTCTTATAAAAATCTTAATCAAGAAACAGTATTTTTAACATCAGGCAGAAAAAGCTTAGTCTTAAAAAAAGAAATCAATTTGAAAATAGATTACAGGATTTTCTTTTATCTCTTTCCTTTGTAGGCTACAACACTTGTTTTCCAGTGTCTTCATAATGTGGGATGATTTTCTTACTGCTGCTGATATTTATCATGCATCTCTTTTGTGGTTTCAATGCAGACACTGCAAATCACACCAAAACCATTAACACAAAGACTGATCAAGTGAATACAATAAATCAACTTCAAAGATCTGTTTGCCACATTTGTTCTTCAGATTTCATTAGGTCTATTGAAGTTTCAAGTACAATCTTCCACAAGCAAAATTTGGCTTTTGTTTTCTCTTGCGACAGTGTAGAAGGTCATATTAGTTTTGAAATCTTAAACTGTGCTATAGCTGAATTAACTGTATTTTTGAAGGATGGAAACCATAGACTTTATGCACTGATTAACTCCTCTTTTGTCTAGATATGGAATATGACTGAAAATTCTAATTCACTCGGTTTCTCTATCATTAGATACGAATATAAAATGGAATCATTTGAGTTTTCTGTGTTAAGAGCTTAACAATGTTACAAAGTGATGAATGTACTGCATTTTTTTATGAACAAATTGGTAATGTAATTCTCCTGACACAGTTTAAGCAATCTCTTGGAGTACACTCAGCTTAGTGATTTGCACTATGAACCAAACACATATGAAGTCCATACCTATATGTTTCTGAACATAATTGGATTTTCAGTCAGTCCTTTGCTTTCAGCTGTGATAAGAGCTGGAAAGTGAAGGGATCGTGATATTTCAATTGTAAAACTAAGCAAGAAAGGAATATGACAATAGGGAACTTGCTGAATGCTTGTTTTTTTACTGCCTTCAAGAAAATTAGAGACAAAACCCAACAAAAACTCCTGTTCAGCTATTAAATAAAGGAGTTTAAATTCACTGAGAGAAAAATCTTTGGCCTATCTACTGCAGTGTGGTGATTTTGAACAAATATGCTACATTTGTTTTTTCCATCCTCATGTTTCTCAGACTTACTCTGAATGAAGTCAAGATGTAGTTCAAATTCTGATGGCTCTATTAATGGTTTTGGTTATTAATGGTGTGCTGTAAGATTCTTTTTCATGAGGATTTCTTGCTTAGCATACACATAACATATTTCTCTTTTCTGCTTATTGTAGAGAGTAAGATCAATAAAAACAAATGCATAAGAAAAAAAGAAAAAATAAATAAAAATTGTATACTACGTAGTTTGTTTAAAAAAAAAAAAAAAAGAAGAAGAGGTATTTTGATTAATCATTTGACAGCACTTAGAGACTTTCCAACAATGTATAGGGAACATTCTGGATTCTACCCATATTATTGCATTAAATAATCTGACTAAGATTTCTGTGATGAAGAAAAACTGCTATTTTATTGCAAGAAATAGTGATTGGAACACTTTGCAATTCACTAATCCTACCTGGTTTTGAAACTGGAACAACTTCAAAAGAGAAAAGAATCTTTTTTCTGCTCTGAGAAATTAAGTCATAGTTATATTCACTTTGAAGAAGACAGGTTTTGGTCATCATATATATTTGAAAAACTCTTTTTTTAAACTCCCTGTTTTTCCAAAATGAAGTTTATTTTTCAGTTACTTTGCAAAGATCTAAGAGACAAAGACAAATGTCTAGTTCATAGCTGCTAAAAATTCTAATTCCTTGTTTTTTCTCTGATAAGAATAGTCTATTAATTTCTCATAGGTATGGAAAAGCACTGGAAAATCTTTAATAACCCAAACACTTAAAATGGGAAATTAACTTATATCTCCCCCTTATAGATACATCCTACTCCATGATGATTTCAATAAACTTGTATTTGTCAAATTTTTCATTGTTAATAATTTTTCATTGTTAATAGCACATTTTCCTGTATATGTTAAAAAGTCACTTCAAATCAGAATGTCTGTAAATCTATTCATTTATTCAGAAAATTATGAGTGTATATCATACATTTGTACATGGGTGCTAATGGATATATAACAATACTTATTACTTTCATGTGTAAACTTAATACTTACATGTGTAAACTGTTGTAAAGCTGTTCATGGTTATAAAATTACAACCACGTAATCAGTAAGAACTGGGTTAATTATATATATATATTTTTTATATTTCATCAGTTAACCATGAAGTGGACCAGAACTGATTTCAAATTATTAGGCTGAGAAAACTTTGCATTCTATTCTCAGTGTTTTACAATCATTAAGTAGCTGCTTTTCCAGTACTATCCCTTCTACATTTAATCCTAACACAAACTAGAAAAGTTTAAAAAGGTGAAGTTTAAAAGAAGAAAAATTATCAATTTAACACCAGGCTTTGGAATGGCACGGTTAGAAATAGCTTGTATGTGACTTAACAGATAACTTCTATTAAAAACAACAGCAGATGTTTCACCGGCTAGCTCTTCCAGGTCTCTTCCCAGGCATATGGAGAGATCTGCCTGATTTAAAAAAGAAATCAAATAATTAATGTAGAAACATACACCATATTTCTATTAAGATGGTTTTACCTGGTTCAGCAGAATCTGTACCTGATCTCTGTCAAAACTATCTCATATTTCATTGGTTGTCAGTATATGCTAATGTACTGATTACTTAATGCCTTCAGTCATTTTCATTAGAGACTTTTCTTGTCTTCTGTTCCTTGAATTTCTCTGTAGCCAATTCTGTTTGATATCTAATTAAAAAACGATTGTTGAATGTGAAACTAATGCTTGGCAGCTCTGCCTTTTCTGACAAATTGCTTCGGCTAGTAACTGGAGATCTACTTGGAGACATATCAAGAAGGAACATTTTCTATTCTCAGCCTGAAGTTTTTTTCACTTTTAAAACTGTACATAGTAAGATATTGAGAATGTTTTTTATATAAATGCTGTAGTGGGACAGCATCAGTCAAATCTTGGTCTCAGCCTTCAATCCCGTACATTTTCAATGGACCTGGAACTAAACATCCAGTAACAAAATATTGTGACTGAGATTTTTGAACTTCTTTTTCTTTTTCCTGGTCCTGTTGAACTTCCACAGAGGAAGATAAAGAACTTCCCTGGGAAACATGTCTTACTTAGATAACGATATTCATTTTTAGGATTTGTCCACCTCTCTCCATTCAGAAAATGGGATTTCAAAACTGATAATTTTCCTTTGTTAGTGAGATGAACTAATCAGAATAATTATAAATCATACATAGATCAGAAACCCCCTACTGTGGTAACCTTGAGCTTGTGAAGATTTCAGACTTTTTGAAAATCATCCTGAAAATACTAGGCGCATTATAAGTTAAACTACAATAGGAGATGGAGAAAAAATTAAATTCCTATATTTCTTTAGTGAGAACCAAAATTCTCTTGTAAATTCCAATATATTTCAGGTGTCTGCAAAGGATACTAGGTCAACAATAAATCTGAGGGAAAAAAAAAAAATCCAAAGAAATTTGAGTATTTTCTTTCTTCTGACACAGAGACCTGAACCCTTCAAGTCTCAATGGAGGACTCAGAGACTCAAGTTATATGGAATGACATGGTGGTCCAGTTAAATATTTTTCCTGAGTCCTGATAATTGGTTCTAAATTCAATGACTGGATTAGAAAAGAGATAGAGAAGGGCTCAGATATATTGATAATGAAACATATCAGAATTTTTAAAAATAATAACCTGGGAATCTTCCTTTTGGTCTGATTTTAGAAATGCTTCCTATCTTTTCAATCTCTTTCTCAGGATTTATGTACTTGTGGGTTTTATTGTTTAATTTTCCATTTTAAGCTGTCTTGGATAGTCATGTAGTTGTTCACTGTAGTTCAGTGTATCACATGGTACTGGTTAGTGGTTAAGCTGTTAGATTTTTAATACCATTTTGTCTTGATTTTGCTTTTAGCAGTCTTCATTGAAATGCTCTGTTTAGTATTTGCATGCTTAAGGAAATTTCACTAAAAAAAATACATTTATTTAACTTACAGTTATTATTCACATTTAGTATTTGCATGCTTAAAGAAATTTCATTTCAAGAAATTTTAGTTGTTATTACATCATATTTGCTTTCACATTTAACTAAAAAAAGTGTGATTGATCTTACATAATATCAATAAAGAACTCATTAGTAGAATATTAATAGGACGTTAAGCAAAGAGAATATATGCTTAGTGATGTCTCTTTCCCTCCACTATAATTTCTCTTGTTTTTATCTGTATATGCTAGTCAATCTGTTATTCTGATTTTCAGTGCTGCAGCCATATCAAAAGAAAATCAGAACCCAGAGACCTCCAATACTCCCAGGGAATCTTAAAACTTCAAGCTTTCATATAACATGAACTATTCAAATCCATTAACCATTATCGCCTTCAGTCTGTAGCAAGCTGGATCAAGTTCAGTAACAGTTAAAAAATGTTGTACATACACAAATCCATGTTTGGCCAACTTGAAAGCCTTCTATTCTGAAATAACTAGCTCAGTGAAAGAAGCAGTGAGCAGTAGATGCTGCTGATCTTGACGTTAACAATGCTTTTGACATTATGATCAACCCTCCAATGCTGGGTCCCAAGGTGTGAAAGGAGAAGAATTTTGCAAAGACTTGCCTGGCATCTTTAGTGGGGCAAGTGCAGTGCACGAAGTAAATCATGGCCCTCTCAGCCCAAACTGCTCTGGACTGAAGATTTTGGGCACACAAATGAGGATATACATAACTCAGGATATATGGTGAGGAAATTTATACTATCTTAGGATGTAAACCCTGCTAGGATGTGTAGCCAGGTTTGATTCACACTCACATGCACTGTTTTTCTACTTGGAAACTTTTTTCAAAACCACACTGTTCTGTTTTGTTCTGGACAAACTTCACTGTTTCTTCCCATGAGAGAGTCTGGAAAAAAGGTAATGGTTATGTGATGTTGATAATCCTGGAATAAAGCTGAGCTAAATCATTAAGATATGTGAAAATAAATATACAATAAGTTTTTGATTCATCTGACTTTTTCAAAAGTCCAATTCAGCCACTCCTCTCAGTTTAGAATCATCTGCAAACTTGCTGAAGGTCATCATCCAGATTATTAATAAAGATTATTTAGATATTTATGTACATTGGTGATATCCTCCTCCTCCAAGCATTCTCTAGGTTAAGCAGTACCAGTAACCTCACACTTCCCTTAATCATCTTCATGATTCCAGGGGTGGTCTCGCCAGTGCTAAGAAAAAGGCCTCATAGACCAAACTACTGTGCTAGTATCTTGGATTTCAAAGTGAAGTGATAACAATGAATCAAGTTTTGTCTGCTGAAATTGTTACTAATGAAACCAAAATCCATCTGTATCTGAAGCAGGAATTCAAGCACTGCTTACAATTAAGGTCAGTTACATTTGCTAGATAACTCCTATTGATCTTTAAGTCTTACAAACACCATGCTTTAGATGTCCAGATTTAGATTCCCAGATATGCTGTTTTCAAGATGAAAAGCACTTGTCTTCCTTTGAGAGGCTGGACTCCACTTAGACACTCAGCTTGTCCTGAGCACCTGATAGCCTTGGATTCAGCAATATGGGAGTAGCAGCCAATTTTTACGTAATAGAGTGGTGATCTGAACTGAATGTAGGTCTTTGTTAATTTGAATTTATGATTCTACCATTCCTGGTTCCATGGTAATCCACCTTCAATAACTGACATAAAGGATGCTGCAATCAGACTCTCTAAATCAGGAGGAGTACAGAATATTTTAAGGCATGTGTAGTAACACTAGTAAAATACAAGTAAAATCCTTCTCAACAGAATGAACAAAAGATAGAAAAAACGATGTTTTTGTGTCAAAGATTGAATTTGCATGTAGGAAAAAAAATGAAAAGAAAAAAGTATATTTGCTGATACATGACCTAATAATACCTCATTTAAATGGAACTGGAGTAAGAATATACAGAATATTTTGTTGAAACACTGAGAGAAGGTTGACGTATAATCTTAGGTGTCACTTTTCCTGTTATATTATAGAATGACAAAGAGCCTTAAACATAATTGAAGAAAATCTTAACTATAGTAGATACTACTATTCTTGTACAATCCCTCATATATGTGAAAATGAAACAGAATTGTCTGAGCCAATTAGACTACTTAGATATTATATAGCTTTTGATCTGTAATTATGCACTATTTCAGTTATTCAATTTTCTGAATTCACTGTCAGTCATGGAAATAGAAAGTAAATAGTGCAGAGTAAAAAATAAGAGCTATTAATAGCACAGAAGTTCATACATTGAATCATAGAATCATAGAATGGTTAGGGTTGGAAAGGTCCTTAAGATCATCTAGTTCCAACCCCCCTGCCATGGGCAGGGATGCCTCACACTAATTTCATTGCTGAAATGGGAAATAACTTCTAAGGAAACAAAACTCCTAACAGAGCCACAATCTATATTTTTATGTATGATAAAATACTTAGCATCAAGTTAACAGAGGGATATGGGTTGTGATGAAAGACATTCAGAACCTAGGACTAACTCCTCAAACATTTTTTTCACCCCTAGACTCTTGTATGTAATAGAACATTACAATGTTGAAAGTGAAAGGTATTGAAATATCAGGAATGATTCCCACAGCTAAGTATATATATTACGAATGCACTTATAATCATTTCACTTATAATCTTTTGCTTCCCAGTGTTAGCTAATTTTTTACCTACCCTTTGGTTAAATTACCTTTTTTACTTTCTCATTAAGACTATATGCCTTTAAACAACAAGATGCATCTAGATAAAACTAACAGAAAAGCACTGATTCCCAGCTATAATCAAAATCAAGGCCTGCTTTTGAGGAATATTAAAGGATGCATCTCAGAATGAATTTATAAAATCCCAGGTCTGGAATCTGTTTCTTGCCAGAATGAAAAGATGGTGACCATACATCTCCTTTTTTTTTTTAAGGAACTTCCCTCATTTCCTTTGTTTGTCTCATAAATGAAAGGCAAAACTGAATCAAATTATCAGCCCTTTATAGAGTAGCATAATTTGATTAATAGATTATGGAATAGTGTACTCTGATTAAATCATTTTTGAGTAAAGAAACCACATTGATGAAACCTATTATCTAACAAAAACTAACTATAATTCCCAAAAAAGCAAACAGTGAAACAAAGTTGTTTTATATTTTTTTCTTATGTCATCTATAATGGCAAATGATCATTAAAAAAAAAAAGAGGGTTTAAAATATCATTCTAGGTAGACAACAAATATGTTGGATTATCAGAGCTTAAGCTATATTACTCAAAACTATTTGCAACATTAGCACTTTAAAGTTGTCATGAAAATTCCTCACAATAACTTGCTTAATTTTACACAGGAGGGAAGAATAGAAGAAAAGAGAAACTCAGTAATCTATTCACCCTCATTACCTAAGCACTGAGTTACCCTTCCGTATTCCATCAATATTTACATGTAAATCAATGTCAGGTAGTTGCACCATTAAGCAGATATTTTTAATTTGGCTCACTGAGTCGGGTTACTGAAGCATACAGGTAGAAATATTTTCATCAGCTTTACTCCCATATGTCACTGATTTCTTCAGAGTCTATAACCATGTCACATAGCTTCTGGGTATGCTGATTTACCCATCTTTGCTAAAATTTTATCCATGTGTCTAGTGGTACTGCACACAAAAGTCAAAATGCTTCTTCTAGAATTGCCCATCTTAGATCACTCTTTTACAAGAACATTAAATATTCCCAACAGCAACATGTCATGGGTGTTATGACAATTAATTAATTATAGTTTGTTGGGTACTTTTAATTCTTTAAAGTGATTACTATTCTTATCTACTTGTAGTTAAAGACTCTCTAAGAAACAGGTAATAACTTCAGCTAAAGCTTAAGGTAAAATCTTACTTGAATTTTTAAAAATTTATGAGTCTTAATTAGTAAATACCAATTCAATATATCCAGTATGTAATATTTAGGAAAATGAATAAACTGCAAATGCAGCTCAGAGTTTGGTCTCCACTAATATTCTTGTATTAGTATGTTAAGACATCAAAAATATTATACCATTGTTTTAGATTAATGCAACAATATAAACTATTTACGCAAGAGAACGAACAAACATTTACCCATCAAGGCCTGCACAAGTCCAGGTAGATGGTCAGTTGCTATTCCTTTATCCACCAATGCCATAGACCCACTGTAAAAGGCTACCAAATCTGTCAGGCACTATTTGTCCTTAGTGAAGCCATGTTGGCTGCCACAAATGACCTCCTTATTTACCATGCGCCTTAACATAGTTTCTAAGAGGACCTGCTCCATATCTTGCCAGGCACCAGGGTGAGGCTGTCTGGACTGTAGTTCTCTGAATCTTTTTTTTTTTCCCTATTAAAATATAGGGTTATGTTTCTCCATTTCCAGTCAGTGGGAACTTTACTGTACTGCCACGACTTCTCAAATATGAAAGATAATGGCTTCACAACTTCACCTACCAGTTGAAGTTGCATTTTGTCAGGTCCTATGGGCGTGTGCACCTTCTTGCTCCTTAGATGGCAATTCTGTTAATGTGGTGTTGGTCAAGTTGAAGTTGCTTATTATGGTGGGATTCCCTGCTCTATCATAAACCAGAATACTAACCTTTAAAAGGGAGGAGTGCAGTACAGCCTCTTAAATACTATATATTAATGCATTACTTAAAATATTTCTGATAATAGGTATGATTGTACACTCAGTTGTGTTTGAAGGTAGGCAGCCAACAGAACTTTGACTTGGAATATTAAGGACATGTTTTCAGTACAACTCTTATACTGCAGTTTCAGATCTACTAATATAGATCACACTGTAAAATTTTTGGTTGTAATATGTTTCTTTTTCTCTGTCACACCGAAACATCATTTTGGTGGTTTTGTTAATTTCTGAAAGCAAAACCAATGATAACAGAAAAAAAGAAAGTACAGATTTCTAAGCAGTAATATAATTTTGGGTTAATTTTTCTTCTGATTTCAAAACACAGACCAAATGCTGTCACCAAGTTCCAAGCTGTCTGATCATGGGGATGAGTTGCTGTTACATTTTTCGTCTGTCACAGTAGGCATCTTCTTGCATCAACTTCAGATGTCAGCAACAGTGAGAGCCCTTGCTTTTTCTGGAACTATAAAGTTGGAAATGACCATCTGCTCAGACTTCTGTTATCTGGATTCTTCCCTAGAAATAGTTTTTGAGACTATATTAAGAAGTGGAAAGAAAACAGATAATGCCTAAGATGGTGGTAATATAATTTTAACCCTTTGCTTTCATTTTGTGAAGCATACTTTTATTAGAGATGCTGAAACAATAAAGAACAAAAGAAAACCTGTGTAGTTCACAGTAATTTGTTTTATAGCATTGAGTTACTTAGTAGTGCAATTCTTTACCTTATAATTTGGTTTTCTGTATATTTTTAACGTTATTAGGATGATATTTCCAATAGCTAAGATTCTTATGTTTTGTTCACATAAAAAGTTTAGAAAGTGGTATCCAGTAATAATTTATGCCAAAATAAGTGATACAGTACTAGAACACTCCAAGAATAGCAACAGAGCAAAGATAGTCTATGTAGAGTTCAATTTGGAATAAGGAATTAGTATGGTTTGATGTTTTCTGTTGTTTCATGAAAATTACTGTGCTAAAAGATTTTCTCTTCTTTCCTAATGAAAAGTCCACTCTACAGCTGCTTAATGCTGAGCTCATATAAAGAGCTTTTTACTCACACTTTGATGCCTGGTATTTACTCACACTGTATGCCTGGTTACCTGGTTCAGCACTGACAACATGAAACTGAAATTATCTACCAGTGTATAGAACACCAGGAGCCCAAATGTGGGCGATGCCAAAAGTGAAGTCAACTTTGAAAGCTCACAAATTCCTGTCTATTTTACTATAATTGTAATAAGTATAATGGCAACTTTATTTTAATGCTATTTATACAGAAAGAAATCTGATAGCCTATTTAAAAGGGTTCTCACACAAGACAAATTGATAGGAACATTCTCATTGCCTTGAATGAATTATGGATCAGAATTTATCTTTCTAGCCCGTCAAGGCTTAAGAAGCATGAAATATCACAGGCCTCAGAATTACTGGATTTTTCAATATGGTCTTAGTACAATGGTTTCTAACACTGACAATTTTTTGCCCATTTTCTTTCTTATGAAAGCTGTTCCTACTTGGAAAAAGAAAAAAGAAAAGTGTAATTGCAGTTTCTGTGGGACAGAATTAATTTGAAATGCAGTGTCACAACTTAACAATTTATCTTGTAACATTATATTCATTTGATGGAAGCTTTTAAAAAATCATACAACAGCTCAATGCTATTTGGAGCATCTATTGTTCTTCTTTGTTTTTCAAACTGGAACAAGAAAACTGGAAAGGTTTCCACAACATGTTTCATTAAGAAGACAGATGTGACTGGTAGTTCGCCAGCACAGTTTTATTCTCAGTTGATGACAGAGTATTAAAATCTATAATAAACAAAAAGGCACTCAGTATTCAGTGTTAGGCTGGTTTATATCATTTTAATGCAACTTTGCAAAGCAAACCCTGTAAACTATACTAAAAAAAAACAGGTGGTATTGTTGACATTGTAATTTGTTGAAAGTAATCACTACTTCCTTTCCTGACTGAACTAATAAACTAGTTCAGTAACTTGAAAAAATATTTTTTTTTAATAATTTTAAGTCTGTCATTAACATCTTTCTGAAAACCACATCCACAGAAAGGCTTCAATTGCTTTCAATACCTGAAGCATTATGAAACTTGAGCTGCGAAGTTCTGAAGGTTTTACTTCAGAAAAGTACAGATCTTCAGTTAAAAATTCCACTTTATAACTAATTATCAAATTAATAGGTACTTGGTGCAATTATAAAATTATTAAGAATTATAATTATTAAAAGTTGCTCAGAATGAACATTCATCCTTCTTCCTAATTCTCCAGTCCCAGATTCAACAAATACCACCCAAACAAATCTGTCTCGTAATATTTTGAAACTCCTGCAAGTGCTTCCCTATAGTACAGCAAAGTAAGGATGGGAATCAGAATCCAACTAATTGCTCTGACCACAGGGATACACAGGGTGAGCATTAACCTTTTAACAGTTCTTGGGGGTTTTATAACCCTAGATGAGAAGTCAAGCCCACTGTGACCTGGCTGGAAGCAAAGCCTGTATGTCGCCCTAAGACAGTCAAGAGACCCATATTGTGTGTGTCTCAAAATGTAAAAGGCACCGAGGGAGGCTGAGTGCCTGTCCGTGGTGAGCAGAGGGTTGCTGGTGAGTGGGGCAGGGCAGGGATCCCGCTCCAGGAAGGCGAGGGATGGTTTCCTGAGTGCCTGCCCTGAGGCCGCGAAGATCAACTGCCCGGACACAGCGGTACAGGCACTGTGGAGCCCGTCAGGGCACAGCGTTAACTGGGCCTGGGGCTTACCAGGTCCCTTGCGGATGAGTCTCACCTGTGGGATTAGCCAAAGAGACCCTGACCCTATAAAAAGGGGCAAAACCGTAGTTTAGTTGTGTGGTGTGGGGTTGGTTTTTGTTTGTTTGTTTTGCTTTTTTGTGTGTGTGTGTGTGATTTTTGGTTGTGGGTTTTTTTTTTTACGGTGGTCATTGGTGGAATCAGTGACTTCAAGACTCAGCTGAAAGGGATACTACTCGCTGACTGAGAGGACGTTTCTGGATTCACGGGTGGTGACATGTTTTCTTTTATTTCTCCCTCTATTTCAGATCTTGTATAAGAATAAACACTTGTCAAGGCTTTTGTGCCTCCTAACTCGGTTTTAGGGAAGCTTACAATAAAATTAACTGTTTTGTGTTTCAACCTCTGGAGGGCCTGTGGTTTCTCTTGCGAGCCGTGCAGTGTTACAAAGATAAGCTTCTTCATCACTGCCGAGTGGGACGGGACAGAACCCTGTAGCTCAGATCTATGCTCTGGTAATCTGTTGCATGCTTGAGAGTCTGCAGTCTTACTAATGGTCAGTGGAGAAAACGCCTGCCTTGGCTGACCTTTCTGGAGCACTACTCCACTGATCCTGCACAGATGCAATATATATTATAGTAAGGTTAATTAAAAAAAAGCTTTATTTTCCTTATGCAGCTACAAAACTTCTGCTTTTCTTGAGCTGGAAATCTCATTTTTTCTAGTCAATATCCTCCTCCAAAGTTTAGCTCATTTCATCTTTCCCATGCCACTATGCCCCTTCTTTTTCTCCTTCTCAAGTTTGGACAAGGTGATTAGATCTTTCGTATATGTTACAATGTGAAGCAGCTGTGCTATTTACATTGCTGGTCTCTGATTACCTATGTTCTGCTTCAAGTAGCTTCAAGTAGTCTCTTTCTTCTCTCTGTTGGTTATTGGGCATTTATTCATCAGCGGGAAATGCATCAACCATGATACCTTTTTACTTCAGGCAGTACATTAAAATATGCAGAAATATTAAACTTGTTACATGTAGAGATTTCTTTCTAGCTGTAGATGGACCAGACTTGAATGTGATATGTATAAGGTGACAAATTCTCAGCCACTTTCTCAAACTCTAGGGACATTCATAGCATATGTACCTTGCTTCAGATACAGTTATTACCCACTTAATTATTTAAATAAAAGTAAAATAAAATGTATGATCAAGGTAAGTGCAATACACTGTGTATTTTGGATCACCAGGATATATTTTCTAGCATAAATCTGATTTTTTTTTTTTACCTGCTCTTTATGTCATATAACATCTTTATAACATTTCAAACAGTTAGGTTCTGTCAACATTTATTACGACTTCAGACACCCATAAAAATTAAGTTACCATGGTTATAGCTATGGATCAGCAAACGTAGTGATACAGAAAAGCATCCATCTTTTCCTAAAATTCCTGAAAGAGTAGTAAGATCAAAACAGGCCCATTGTTTGTTTCAGGAGGCATCTAATGTTAGACAGTCAAAAGTCTCAAATTGTTATTAAAGCAGAGTAATTACAGATAGCCACACCTCTTGCTATCTGAAACTATGTTTCCTTTCTGGTGACTGTTTAAATATGTAGCAATCAAATCAAATAATTTTTTCTTACATCATCATCTTTAGCTACTTGGCTATATCAGTCTTGGCATCTCACAATCTACAGCTTTCTGTTGATAATTTACATGCTAAGGAAAGATTTAAAAACCTGTTGACACAAATTGTGGAGAAAAGTAACACAAAGTTTCAGTATCTGAAGGAGAAAATAATCTCTGTCTTGTAGGAACTGTCCCTGCACATTTAGTACATTTTTAATTAAAGAGTAAGAATTATTGCCACCTCAAATAAAACAATGACTGCACTGGGGTGTAACCATGTTACCAGCTTTAATTATCTCAGTGCCTCACACTTATCTTTTTCCTGATATTAACATAAAATTCTTGAGCTGTGCATATCAATAGAAACGTTATGCTTTTTTATACTGTTCTCTCAACTACAGCAGCTGTTTCTCTTTCCTTAGTAATATGTGTCTTCCAAAATGAACTGAACATTTATGAACTTTCTGGCCACCGGGATACATAAAATAAATAGCTCCTGCTTAGTTTTCAGTGAAAAACATTATCCTGGTGTCATGAATTGCATTAAAATCATGGAAGTACAAGCAAATGATCTGTACATTCTTGATGGTAGCATGTTAATTTTCCATGTTAATTTCATGTCCTACTTGGAAAAGAAAGTACGGATCTTGCAGTTTATCAATGATCTGCGCTGTCTTCTAAATGGTGTGACTGATTTTCTGTGTATCCATTAAACACTGCTTAAATGGATACACAGATGCCAAAACCAAACTTTTCCTAAAAGTGTGTTCATTATTTTTCTTGAAATTCAAACTCCACATGAACTGTGCCTATATGTTGTAAAATTTATGACATGAAGTTGGTCATAGGCTTTATTTTAACTTAAATGAGATGTTCCATTTTATTTTCAGATTGTGTAACAATCAATTTACTTTAAAATGTGCTAGAAAAAAATTATGCATAATTCCCTTTAAATGGGGAAATTTTTAACTGAAAAAAAATGACAGTATATTTTTCTGTGCCCTGAATCCAGATTTATCAGATGCAGGCTTTGTGATGCAGTGTTCTACAATGTCAAATGAGCAGAAGTTCAGTTATGAAGAATACAACCTTTTCTTGATGGTTACTATCATATTTTTTTCTTAACAGGTAATACTTTAGTCTTCTCTAATTCAGCAGTGCCAGGAAGGTGACTTATTCTTCTGTTTTACACTACTGATACTATGTCAGATGTGTCACTGAGTCAGTGCTAGTGGTACCTCATGCAGAAACATCAGAATGAATTACATAATCAATACCACTCCAGGTAAGCATTCACCCATGGACAAGGATATTGCGTATTTACTTTGTGTGCAGTCTTAAGTTGTTTATTGACTTCAGTTTTAGTAGGTGGTCATTGACTTGGGGGATAATTCATAAAGAAACAGCTGCGAGGCTGCACTTTTCCTATGCCTGTGTGGATACTGAGAAAAAAGTTGTTGAGTATATGCAAGCTTTTAATTACTTTTGAGAAGTTTTATGCCAGTGTGATATATGCTGTGAGAAAATCCTGTTGTGAAGACTGTTATATTTATGAAACAAACCTAATTACTATTATATATTAAAGCCAAGTTCATACGGTCTCACTACAGTCTGATATTAACAATAACATGGCTTTGATTAAGCCCAGAATGGCTGAGAT
Source organism: Pezoporus wallicus (assembly GCF_028554395.1). NCBI lineage: Eukaryota > Metazoa > Chordata > Aves > Psittaciformes > Psittacidae > Pezoporus > Pezoporus wallicus. Next base: position 104,493 of record NW_026637693.1, read on the forward strand.
CAGAAATGGCCTGAGTCGTCCTTAGCAAGCTTGAAATCTGAAATAAGCCCAGAATGTTACTTATATCTGTTTCATGATTAGATTAACAAAAAATGTATCTCTTATAGAAAAGAAGCTAGGCAGGGGTAAAGTTATAGCAAAAAAAAAAAAAGATGATTTTAAGTTTTATGTCATTGTTTTGACTGGTATGTTAGACAGTTCAGGAAACTGTTCTTCAACCTTCCTCTTTAGAAAGAGTAACCTACAATAAAAGTGGTGGAAAAGTGTTCAAGAAGTGAGCACTGTGTTTCCTCACTTTGATATCTTTAGGATAATGTCAGACTATAGTCACAACTTATTGCATCTTTTGTCAGTCTCCGGAAATTTAGGAAAATATAATGAGAGGTCAGAAATCTCAGCTGTCTCTTGAAGTGGTAATTCAAATGGCTTTCTTTAATCACATCTATGTCTGTAGATGCTCTTTAGATACTCCAGCCTTATGAAGGACAACCTAGGAATGGTAACTTTGTAGATACAGGCATCAATGTCCATCATGACAGTAGAGTCACATTTTTCTAGACACATTCTTCAGAGCACCATAGAAAGTCAGATGCTATTTTCCAAGAAAGAGAATTTTAGCTAGAGTCTGGGAACAGTTTTGATATTTGTTATCCAGTCATCTAATGGTTGTTTCCATTCCCTCAGTTGTCCAGCCATAGAATAAATCCCGCACATAAAGTTGTTCCTGCAGTAAACATCACTCTTGGAATTTTTCTTTCTGAAATTTATGTTTGTTCTGCACTACATTGTGTATTTTCAGCAGGTTATCAACAATATCTAGGAAGGCTGTCAAACTGATTGGAAAATTAAGAGATGTACTGTCATTCTTCATCAGATTTAGCAAATTAATTAACTAGCCTTTCAAACAAAAACTTCAGCATCTTCTTGGCCCTTTTAAATTTATCAACAGATTTATTGTAGTTCACTTAGAATTATTCAATTGTATTATGTCCCTTAAATTCCAAAGGAAGGCATTTCACTGATCATCAACAAAAGGTCTTGCAGAGTTGCAGTTTGAGGCTGAGTACTGTTCTGTCTCGTGGCGTGAGATTTTGCTGGTGTGTCTTCAACTTACTAATACAATGGGATTTATTTCCTGTAAAATAATAAAAGGCTGAGATTTCCATATTTTTTCCTGTACAGAATTGTATCAATAGCTAGATAATGTATCATTTGCATACTTTTATTTACAGTTCACCTTGCCATAACCGAAAAAACATGAATTCATGGAAAAAGTACAATTTTGATGTAGCAGTGTATTTTCTTTAATGTCCATAATAGCAGCAATATATACCAATGCAAATAAAATGCCAGCCACAAACTGTCTCATAGGTATACTTCAGAGATTAAAATGAGAAAGCATGAAGAAAGTATGAACAGCATTAAAATGTCATTAAAATTAATCACAATCGCTGATAATACTAGCTTGAAATATTTACCTAAATGTAACCTTAATAAAAAAAATTCTCATGTAAATGAAAGCAAAACAGCTGTGGGTTTCAATTTTGCTTTCATGATGGAAAGTTTATCTTGAAAAGGCTGCTCATTTTGAAGTATCTCATGTAGAAGTATTATAATACAAAATAAGATGCTATTAAACCCTGTAAAAAAAACCTACCATTTTCTTTTTCTGCTGAAAGATGGTATCAGTTTTGTTTCATTTGCCTTGCAGAGGGAATGGGTAGGGTCAGTTTGAAACCATTGATTTGATCCTGCACTTCTCGTTGTTATAATCACAGATGTTGAAGATGTGGTATCATAATTATGTGAGAGTAGAGACAGCATTTAAATACAAGTACACCTTGCAAAAGCCGGGACAGCAGAACACATGTTTAGATAGCAGGCAAAAGCCATTATTTCCACAATATATGCAAGAACAGCATATATGCATTCATTGCTTGTCATCACAGCTACCTGTGTCTTTCTCCTTTTCATTTTCCACTTAAGTAGGCTGTGGGAGTAAAGCAAGGCCAATATTCCCTTAGGATTAGAAAAATAATTTTCTGCTCACTTACTCAAAAATTTTACAGCTCTCCATATTCACTGGTCTTTATGCTATTTCTGCTTCATATGTCAAATTCTCTGATGGCTCGGGGTCTCTCCTTTACCTGATTATCTTTTTATATCTGCTTTCTTTCTTTTTTCTTAAGTACTGAATCTTAACCTTTTTTTCTCTCAGAACTCAGTTCAGTGCAGTTTTGAGACAGAACTATGAATTTCTAGTATTAAGTCTTCACCTTGCCTTAAAATCTTAAAATACTGTTATTGCTTGTAATGTTGCTTTGTACCTCACAGAAAAATAACAAGCTTTCACTTTTGTGTGTATTTTGAATCATAACACTTGCTTGTGCTCTAGCAATATGTGATAACTTTCAGCAATATATATATAATACTTTTATATATGCTTCTTGTGAGCAGGGAAAATCAATTAAAATATGGGAATAGGAAAAAGCTGGATTTATTTAAAGTCTAAGGAATAGCATTGGTTTTGCTCCAATTATAAGGCTAGGTTCAGCCACTGTAACTTCATGAATAGTCAGACCAGAAATATTTTTGAGACTCTCAACTACAGCTTTAACTTCTGTTTGAAAGAAAAAGTATGTATTAGATTGAAGAACCTCTGCATTTGTTTTCACAGCAGAAGAAGAGAAAATCCAGGCTACATGAATAAGGAAGAGAAGAGGCAGCTGTGTAACAGTGTTTTTTCCTACCTTAATCCTGAGAATTCTTTCACACCGATTTCTTACATTTTTGTCCTGATGCAAGAAAGACCATACTCAATTTCATCACTCTTACAGTGTGAAAGGGTTTCTGAACAAACATAACAACAACACAAAAGGAAGGAAGAATCAGAGGGTGGCAGCAGCCTGACATAATGTCAAGTAACGCATTGTCTAAGGAATTAAGGTAAATTGGAAGTGATAGGGTAACAAAGGGTTGAATTATCTGCAGACATGCTTTATGTCTGCATTGCTGTACTCACATTTTCTCTTATTCCCTTGACAAAGTGTACTTCTGAAGGGACTTTATAAGCTGAACCAGAAGGAGCTCCCAGTTTCCTGTATGATAGTTTCCTTTTGTAGAAATGTGGAAGTAGAGACACTAGATGTTATCAGACTGGCTCTTAGAAGAATACTTGATTTTTCAACTTGACTCATACATCAAAACTTGCAAAGAACTGGAGCGCAAGACAAACTGAAACATTCAGGTAGGACTTACCCAATGCAGAGATCTTCATTTTTTACTCCCAATTATTAGGCTGTACTATGATGTTGTCTCATCATAAGCTGGATTTCTCAAAGCAAATGAATCCTACCAAGAGCTAACTTTGCAATATTGATTTTTAAAGAGAAGCTAGAAAACTTTGCCATAAGCCTGTTTATATGATATGGATGCATGCTCTGATGCAGTATTTCTAAGGGTTTTAAAAACAAAAAAAAAAAGTCTGTAGTAATATATCATCAGCACCTTATATTACATCAGTTTTCCAGAGAGTGGATATTATTAAACAAACCACAAAACATAGAAATTAATTTTGTTGATTACCTGAAATGAATACTTGCAACTGACTCAGAGTTTAGATGTTGTATGTAGTTTATAGCATGTGATGCAAACAATTTTTTTCAGATGAACTCTCTTCTACCATTTTGATAAGTTCTAGGGAAATAATTTTTAGATAAAAAGCAATTTTCCTGCCAATTCAGAATGCTGTCCAACAACATAATTATCTGAATAATTACTGTTTTTTTTTTTGTCAAAGAAGTCACCTTTTGAGTATAAACTTGTTCAAAGATGAAAAGCTGTGTATTTGACATACACTTTTGTTGCCTGTTCGTGGACTGCCAAGGAATCTGTTCTTGGTCTTGTCTCACCAGCTCACTTTAATCACTCAAAGGATCAGCCAGTGCCTTACTGACATAGGGCAAGTACCTTCAAACAGATACAGAAAATTCCATCTAATCCACTAAAAATTATGTGGCTTTACCTTTCTTGTGTTTCTGGACAGAGTAATATTTATGGTAATTAGGCTTTCAAGTAAATCAGAAAAAGCTGGGCTTTGTTTTTTGTTTTGTTTTGGGGTTTTTTTCTGGTTTGTTGTGTCTTTTGTTGGTCTTTTTTGTTTTTGTTTGATTGTTACTTTTATGTCAAAACACTAAATATAAAATGCTTGATTGTTCTTATAGGAAAGACTAACTCTTGAAGTACTTAAAGTGTTTCCTCACAGTCATAGGAGGTAGATCTTAATTAATCTTTCCAGTAACCCTGCCTTGTAGTTAATTAAAATTGTACAAACCACTCTAGCTTAATGCTGAATTCTAAACTTACAGTGATTAAAACGGTGAAGATAAACCCATTTTGGAGATTTCAGCTGACCTTGTAATTTGACATTGTATGCCTTTTACTACAAATGCAGACTCCTAAAGAAACAATAGCTTTCTACTGTCCATTTTTTCTAAGTGTAATTAAGAAGTCATTATTTTTAGAGCAATTTGACAGCAGATGCCTCTTCCATATTGTGACAGGTACCCTCAAAAAATTAAGTATCATCACACATGTATTTGTACATTCATATACACACACAGAGGCATGCATATATATATATATATATATATATATATGAACAGCCTGATCTCAGCTGTGGTGCCATTCTGCCACACCACTGGTAGCAAATAGGGGAGAATAGGCCCAGATAGCATATAAAAAGCACGCACACTACTCTATAGCTTAGTGATTTGGATTTATATTATGGATATTCCTCCCCTGCAGCTCCCACAGTAGAATTACTTGTAACAGGGTGCCTGTGCTCAGATTCTGTCAGTGGAGTCTGTGGGGTGGCCTCTGTGAGAGACTGAGCCTTGTCCATGCCAGATGTAGCTAGTTCCAACCATGTGCTTTGCAGTTCCTATTTCTACCCCTTCCCTGCTGAGGTTTGGGAGTGAACAGGCAGCTGGGTGGGAGCTCAGCTTTTTATCAAGCCTAAGCCATCACAAACCATTAAAGGCAAAACACTGTTACCAGCTTTTCACGATGTTTTGTGATGGATTTATGGATTTAGTCTACTAGTGAGTACTACAATTCTTTTCAATGGTATTGGTAAAGGAAAGAATTCACCAAGGGGACAGTAGCACAGGTGGCATGATATTTAGACATTCAGATTCCACTTCCGTATTCCTTTATCCCTTGACTGACCTTGTCTAACATTGGTATAAACCTTCCAAGAACTAACTTAGATATCAAGAGGATTTGGTGCTATGCTGATAAAATAAAGACAGAGCAGCTATAAACAAGCAGCAGCAAGAAAGAAAGGCAGAGAAGTGGAATGGGAAGAGAATGCTTCCATCTGAAAATGTCCTCAGACTGAGTGACCAAAGGATGTAATCTGAGCTGTTCATAAAGATGAAATTGCACCCGCTGCCTCCCCCCCCCAACTTCTCAGTAAGAAGGTCAGTATTACACAATCTTTCATTTCTGCTTTGAACAGAAGGTGTGTGCATCTGTCTCACCTTCAGCTCATAAGAAGGATGGGAAGGACAGCTTCTATATTTGTTATTCATTAGTTTGCTTCAGTAGAAGAAGAGTTCAGGTGACTTCTTTTCTCTCTTGACTAACTTACTAGCATGGCATTTTTTCCTTATGTTATTTTTAAACTATTATTGTTCATTTTGACTATAAACACGATCTTAATCTTCTTGAATGTACCCATTCCACACACTGGAAATCTCACTAAGAATTCATATTCCTATGTTTAATACATGGAGCTGCTAATAAATCCATTGATAAAAGAACAGGAAAACCAGTTCTTTGCAGACCTCTGCTCTAATTACCAGACTTCCCTCACTGGTTGGTAGGTGGACTATGCTTTGTTAATTTTGTGCTGCAAATATTCCTTTTCTTTTTATCAGGGCCCAAAGAACATCTGCATGGAATTTTAGTCATGTGAATAATTTCATGAAGAAAACTCCTTTGAGAACATCCTGTAACACATGCATTATTGTCTCAAAATACATGAGTTATTTTAAAACTTTGGTGAAAAAAAGTGATTATATAGCTCCTGCTCATTAAAATTTGGTCTTTGGTCAGAGGTGGTACTTTCCTTTTGGTCAAATGACAATCTTCTGATCAAGACACCCTGAAGTAAATAGTGATCTTTCTAAATATTTAATTTGGTTGCATGTTGTCTCCTTAATACATTTACAGATAGTTATGAAATAAAGACTATATATTGAAATAAGTATTACATTCTGATCAAGGAAATATTTATAGGGGAACAAAACCCTGTTTATTAGTGTTTGGAAAACAAACCAAACCAAAACAAACCAACCAGACTATCAGGAGTTGTATCTTGAAAATGTAGGAAAAGGGAAAATTTTCTCATCCTAACTAAATTTTAGGGCATAAAATTGCATTAAGATCCATCACAGAAATTCCATGTTTTCTACCTGTTGACATTATGTATCATTACATGCAGGAAAATGCCAAGCATAACCTGTTGACATTTGGTTTAGGTTTGGTGCTTTGTTTGTTTTTTTTTTCCTGTGAGATAATTTTTTAACCTTTTCTGTGTTATTGCATGGGAAATTTTGACGCAACATGAAAGATAAATTAGTAGTTGTCAAAAGTTTAAACTGTGCAAGTCATCTGTACATCAAATGTCTTTGATATTTGACCCATTAGATATAGTCCTCCCATGATATCTCAATGTTTGTTAGGCTTTGCTGCATGCTGTCCAAAAAGAATGGTTTATTGACCAGTTAGGAAAGCTACCGATGAGATCACAAGGGGGTTATGAATCATTGTGTCGCGGTTTAAGGTTTAAGCCCAGCCCGCTCACTTACTCCCCCCTTTCCTCCCCCCCCCCCCCCCCCCTTGCGGAGGGATGGGGAGGAGAATCAAAAGAATGCAACTCCCACAAATTGAGACAAGAACAGTCCAGTAAGCAAGGTATAACACAAACCACTGCTGCTACCACCACCAATAATAATAATAAGGGAAATAACAAGGGAAGAGAATACAACTGCTCACCACCCACCGACCGATACCCAGCCCAATCCCGGCAGTGATCTACCTCTTCCAGGTAACTGCCCCCAGTTTTACATCCTGGGCATGACGTGCAGTGCTATGGAATACCTCTTTGGTTAGTTTAGGTCAGGTGTCCTGTCTCTGCTTCGTCACAGCTTCCCCTTTTCCTTGGCAGAGCATGAGACTCAGAAAGTCTGCGGTCAGAGTAAACGTGACTGAGCAGCAACTAAAAACGGTGTTATCAGCACTGTTCCCAGGCTGAAATTCAAAAACACAGCACCGCACCAGCTAATAAGAAGGAAAAAATGACTGCTGCTGCTGAACCCAGGACACATTGTGTGGAAGGTAGTAACTACAATCCCTAGTTCTGCTGAGTTGTTTAACAGTAGTGACAAAAAGGCAAAATTAAAGAAATAAAAGGCAGGATGAAACAACCTTGCTCCAGCAATCAGCCATCACAAAGCAAGACAACTCTCTTTGAAACAAAACCTATGCGAAAGAATGAAAAACAGAAACACACAGAATAAAGCATTCATAAGTTTTTTGAACACAGTAGGGAGCCCTGTGAGGTTTATAATTCGCTTTAATGAGGGCATAATTAAAACTAGGGACAAGCTTTTAGATGCATTAAGACATTTCATTTGCTAACTAACTGCCACAATTTAAGCACATACTAATGTTGAACTTAATTGCCTTCTTTTCCTACCAGAGCTGCCTTCAGCAACTTAGAGCAAACATTTCCCCTGCTTTAAGACATCTGGTGTCAGTAGATGATTATCAAAGGAGTTTCCAGAAATGTTGTCTATGATTCTCTTACAGTCTTTTCCTAAAAAGAAAGGCAGCTGTTGGTTGGTGTAAAGGGTGTTGAGGAGGCTGGGGTGTTGACTTGTATACCATCCTCATGGTGTCGGAGAGAGCACAGCATGTCTCCCACTGTCTGCTCCCTTGTGTGCATTCCCTTTAGCTGCACAAGGAGGCAGGAGGCTTTGGTCAGCATTTCCTCCACAGTGTCTAGTTCCACAGGGATGCTACAGCCAGGGGGAGACTGTATGGGCATGACCAGGCAGTAGATGACATTGTCCTCCTGGACACTCTAGCCTTCATAGACACAGCCTATTGCAATGGCTGGCTGCAGCTGTGGCTTGAAGGTATGCTTGCAAAATCTTTGGCAGGCACAGAGCAAAGAAGCGCATCTACTAGCTCCTCCACTAGCTTGCACATCTCAGCCCTGTATAGCACAGGCCACTGGATGCCATCAGCCCAGAATTGGCCCAGATCACATGCATCACCAAAGTCATCATTGTCTTCTTCTTCTATCTCTACTGTTCCTGCTCTTCTTGACTTCCATGGCTGCCCTGCTTGAAGCTGCTTTCTTGTGTATGGCTCCTCTTCCTGGTTCTCTGCACAAACATTGTGAGACACTCCCCCACCCTGCCCTCCTCAGGGTGGCATTAAATAATAATGATAACCTGAATATATATATATCAAAAGAATTTCTATGTTCTGGGACTGTTTCTGAATTCAAGCTGAATGTAATATGAAGGCTGAGAAATCTCCAGGCTTCAGCAAGGTTCACAGGGTATGCTTCCTTAGAATTTGGGTGCCACAGGATATGAGAAGCTTTGGGAATAAAATACTCAGGGGTTCTTAAAGTGATTTATAGAATCATAGAATGATTTGGGTTGGAAGGGGCCTTAAAAATCACCTAGTTCCAACCCCCATGCCATAGGTAAGGGCATGTTCCACTAGACCAGGCTGCTCAAAGCCCCATCCAACCTGTTATTGTGTTTCAAGTTGTTTTGTGATTATCTTTTACAATGTTTGCATTTTATGATAGAAGGAGAGACACTGTGCAAAATGAGACAAGACCCTGATTATTTCCTTGCTCTTCTAAGTTACCATGATCAAATTTTGTTTTTGACAAGGTGAACTTTCTGAAATGACTCAGTGGCAATTTTCTTCAGGAATACTTAGGAGTTTAGACCTTGATTCAGATTTTCTGTGTCAGGCATTGAGACTGTGGCATGTCATTGCTCTTTTTATTCAGGTAGTGTAGAAGAAAAACAAAAGGCTATGGTAGGTGTTTTTAAATTATGACACATGGCGGGTTTGCCTTCTGTGTTCATTTCAGCTTTCATGTTTCATGATAGAAAACAGAGGAGGTAGTTTCCTTTGCATAAAGAAATTGCATCTCTGAGTCACTTAACTTAGAACTTCAAGACAAGACCTGAGGCTTAGCTAGCAAATTTGATTATTGATTTCTCACATCCTAGAGGACTGCTTTAACTAAAAAAGTAAGATAAAATGATGATTCTGTTATTTTCCATTCCTTCCACTTCCTAGCTTCTGGGGAAGGCATGCATTTTCTCTGTAGGGGTCACTGACATCTACAAATGAATGAAGAATACTGGAGTGAGAAACTAAGGTTCAGGATTCCTTTTACAGTAATTCCTTTCATCAGGCTGCAGTCAGATACCCTGCTGACTATCTTCTTTGTCTTTTTATGTCCTAGTAAGGAACTGTTACATGGATTATTGCAGGTGTGGCTGAAATTCCATTCATGATGAGGGATTTTTACTTCCTAGGACTGTGATTTTTTAAGATCAGTTTGACACTGGGGAGACAATAGAAATTTGGATGCCAAAATATTTCAGTCACAGCTCTATACAGAATTTTGTGGATTACATGGCTTCTTTGTGCCATGGAAGAGACAGTGCAGTCCAGTAGAGAAGCTGAGCAACTCATGCTAGGGGTTTCTCATACAGCCTCCTTGTCCTGTAGGAGATATGTTACAGTGTCAAGTGTAGCCATCCTATCTGTGGGGTGTGTGGTCCAGGGTCTAGGGAACTGTTCTTGCAGGCACCTCTCCTATCACCAGTTTCTCCTGTGTGATCACAGATACCATGAGTGCTAGAATGAGGCAGAGAATACTTGATTCTTGACTAGCCTCTTGAGTGTCAGCTGGGACCTAACAACTGGCCATAACCATCACTGGTGCTTGCAGTCTGCCTGATAGGGAATTCCTTCTTTTTCCAGTGACCAGCACATTTGCAGGTATCAGAGTGATTGGCAGATTGTTTATGCTAACTTATTCCTCTAGCCTTATAGTCAAGCTGCTACCTTGACAGGATTAACACTGACTTCTGTGGTTTTTTTTTTCCATTGGTCTACCTATCACCACACAGCATCAGCCACCATCAGTGTAGAAGTCACTATGGGCTACTTTTCCTGTTCAACCACTTCTAAGGATAATTGTATAGCTATGGTGTTTGTCCCTAGAGAACAATGTCCTCAATGTTTTGCATGTGTTCTGGGGTGTCACCCAGCTCTAGGGACTCTTAGGCCAAAGTAAATGGTGGGATGATGTGTCTACCTGTGACATAATTGCTTCTAGTTTACTGAATACTTTACCAGGTGAAAGCAAGCTGTCTTTACGTTCCTCCACTGTGGGAATAGAGTTCTTTGTGCATGGTGGAATACTGTCTAGCTTGCTTTGCTTCCAGTTTATACTGCATATGAAGCATTCAGGACAGCAGCAGGCAAAGCTAAGGTCACTTCATTCAGGGCTTGCTAGTATGTCATCAGCCACTGTTGTCCATTTGGCTTTCTCAAGCCATACTACAGCATTGTAGTGGGAACTGGTTAGTGTTCTGCCCTTGCAGCTCTCCCATCCCAGCATTTCAGGAACTATGTAAAACACTTCTTCCCTTCTTTGCAGTTTGTGCTTCCTCCCACGTTGTGCAATGCCATCAGCAGGGTGCAGGAGTAGATGTTGAGGAATCATTGCAGACAGTCAGGCTCCACGGCAGCAGCTAGACTTCCCCACCCCACTCTCTCAGCCATACTCCTTGGCCAGACTCTGGCATGAATGCATCTGGCTTCTCCTCCCCTTGTTCTTTAATAACTGTGATGGGGCTACTTACAAGCACCCCTCATCACTGTTGGAGGTGAAGGAGGACCATACATCCCCACCTTCGATCTATTCACAGCTGGGAACACTTGTTTACCATAACACCAGTCTCTTACCTCCACTTTCTGTACTCTTTTCCATGAAAAAAACTGTGTGCAAAGGAAAAAGCCCACAACGAAGCCTCCCACTGGGGACCCAGGAGGTTCTTATTTCTTATACTGTTCTTACATTATTGCCTAAACATTTTACCAGGTCTCATCCCTACACACTTTTTGGGATTTGGGGTTTACCAATGAACTTGAACAATGCACGCCATGAGAGCATCTGTTGTTGCACCATTCCCTTCCTGAGAGCAACGACTTGCTTCAACCTCAAGTCCCAGTCCCTAATACCCATCAGAATCCATATTACAGGTATCTGTGCTTTGAGTAATTGGTATCCCACTGCTGACAGCAAATTCACTATTGAACTAAATTAACTTTTTCAGTACAGGAGAGATGACACAGGCCGGGAGTAAGGTTGGGTGAGTCAGCATGGTAGTCCCAGCTGTACAGTGCTGGTTGCTGGACTGTGGGTTCTTCTGCGCATTTCTCTCAGGTTCTAGGATTGCCTGCTCTGCATAGCCGTTGATCACCCTCTGGGTCCAAGTTATTATTATTTTTATTTTTATTAGATTAAAGCCGCAATGGTTTCATACACTTTATTGTTGTAGCCCAGTGAGTAACACATTCACCTGGGATTAAGTCTTAAGCAGTCTTCAGTTAAAAAGATTTAAGCTCGCTTAACAAATGAGCCATCTGTAACTAAAATGCATTACCTTCCCCTGAGCATACTTTGGATTCTCATTTGCTGAATTTGAAAAGTCATAGAATCGTAGAATGGTTAGGGTTGGAAAGGACCATAAGATCATCTAGTTCCAACCATTCTTTCTGAACAGCAGAGGTGCTTTATCCTACACAATGTTGCCCAAGACTCTGTTCAACCTGCCTTGAGCACTGCCAGGGATTTACCATTTAGCACCGCTTTGGGCAACCTGTTCCAGTGCTTTACCACCCTCACAATAAAAAACTTATATCTAACCTGAACTTCCCCTGTTTTAATTTGAACCCTTCTCCTATAACCTCTGGTTGACTGCAGCTTTTGAGACAAACTGGGGGGAAAATAAAGAAAGAAAAAGACTTTTTTATTATGCTCATCTTTCAGTACATCTGTGAGACTGTTTGCTTAATGATACTAACTTAACTACACTTTTAAAAATCATGGTGAAAGCTGCATTCTTCAAGCTTGCACGTTGAAATCTTAGATTCTAGGTCTTACAGTATTTATCAGTTAACATATAATGTTATATATATAATATATATATAAATATATATATATAAATATATATTATATAAAAGTTAATATATACAAAGGCAGAACCAGCAATAGGAAATAAACCAAGAAAATCAATACCAGAATTAGAAGAATGGAAGCAAGGTAGAAATAAAAGGAAAATAAAATGATAATATATAATAAAAAATTCCTATGATTATGACGAGATTTGATGAACTCTCAGATTATTGCTGTGAATGTATTTCAGTAATAAATATTTGATATTGGTTATATTGTGTTGGGTGATATAAATGTATGTATATTCTGTACTTACAGAAATATTCAGGAGTTTCCTTTAAGAAATCTATTATTTTCAATCCTTGAAATAGAGAAAGGACTATTTCCTCAATTATTCAGCTTCAATCATCTGAAAGGAGAAATCGATTAAGAATGTCTATTATAATTATGTCACCATTAACATTAATCATCAACTAATTATGGCTGTAACTTGTTTCTAAAAGTACTAACCAATTCTCCTGAAAAGGTCATATAAAAAGATATCTTTCCCGGTCAAGTAATGGGATCCTGAAAAATTCACTTAATTTACTAAATATATAAAAAATGCTATTAATCAAGCATAACCTAGCAACAAAAAAGCTTAAAAATTATTTACACCCGTTAGTCCTAATTTTTTGTTTCACTTCTGGAACCATATCCTTTATTTACTTTCCAGTAGTTTATTTTTGGAATAATGCTTAACCTACTTAATAAAAGCCATATAATGGCATGGTTAACACATTCCTCCAAACTAATCATAGAATCATATCCACTTCAAGTTGATTAGATTAGTAATGAAGTGCAGTAAACTCAGTTGACTGACTACTAAAGACCTTAAAGAAGTAATTTCATTTTTCTAAAACTCAATTTCCTCATTTCAGAGATGTTACTAATGATTTTAGTCATATTTGAAAACCAAGCTAAATACTTTCAATAAATAAAAATATGCATAATTTAGCATATACAGGACTGAGATACTAGTATTATCATCCAGAATAAGAGTTACAACTCAGGCAATTCCCTTCCTTAGTCAGAAACTAGGCTAATTGCTTTGTTGGTGAAAAATTATGTTGCATGTATTAGCAAATTAAATGTGCTCTCTGGTATTCTTTATTTTTTGATTGTGTTTCACTTGTGCAACTGTTCTGAAATTTAGTCATAGTAATAACTCAAACTGCTGATAAACAGCAGGTCACCTAGAACGAATTGGAAATTTCCAATACAGCAGTTGTATGGTTAAATCAAGATTAAAAGAGAAACAAAGAAGGACCTCTGGACTAAGTAAATGGAATATTAAAAAAAATATTTACTTCCTTATTTTTATGGATATAATGCTTTGTCTTAGCCAATGTATTTTAATTTTCTTGTATAGGACTAATATTTTATATTTTTTTGTATAAGACTAGTATTTTACCCTGGATATTGTTTTACTCTTGTTGCTGTTTTGAAACCTGTAAAAATTGCCCACAGCTTATCGAACCAATTAGAGAACTGCCCCATCTGGTTAGAATAATTTCCCTCTGTTTCACAGCTGAGATTTAATCTAAAAAACTAGTGGTTATGGAGAAACAAACTTGACTTATAATCCCCAAATAAATCTCCCTTTGCAGTGCTTAATTAAGAGCAATACAAGTGCAAATTTTTCCCATTCTAACTTACACAAGTTTTGTACAGTATACAGAAAATAATAATTGTCTAAAAATACAATACTCAGAACGTAGTTTTTTGATTCTCAAATGTGAATTTAAAGTAAGTGAAGGGTGTGACTTGAAGCTTACAAAGGACTGCTAGAATGGCCATCTTTGCTTTTTCTCTAGGTATATATGACATAATTCAATTTACTCTATTCTTACAATGCATTCAGGAAAATAATACATTGTAAATCAGGAAATAGATGAAAAAGCAAAATGAACATCCTTTGAAAGCATGACTATTATACTAAAAATGAATGGCATTGAAGATCTGTTTTTTCTTTGTTTGTTTTTTTGCATCTATACATAATAGAGTTTTAAAGAAAGAAAGAACTTATTTAGGCTGAATTTTCTGTGATCCTGAAAATATTCAGTGAATTTACAGGTGATATACATATATATATACACACACATACACACACAAATTATCAATAATTTCACATGATATTCAGTTTCTACGTATTAAGTTCTAATGCACACATACACTGTTGGGCCCATCCATTCTACTACTATGCTAAAGATTTTTATGAAACAACCAAGCAAAGCAGAGTTTACATATAGCGCAATATGTAAAATATGTTGAATTTGAAGTAAGGTTTCCAATTAAACGTCCAAAAGGCTCTGTCTAGAGAAAAGTTTCACAAGCTTCAGAGCTCCCTACATCCCAAACAGCATCTTCTGCTCTGGTCTAGATGATTTAAGGAATGATATAGATGATATTAGGAATAAATTCTTTACTGTAAGGGTGGTGAGGCACTGGAATACGTTGCCCAGGGAAGTTTTGAATGCTCATCCCTGGCGGTGTTCAAGTCCAGGTTGGACAGAGCCTTGGGTGAGATGGTTTAGTGTGAGGTGTCCCTGCCCATGGCAGGGGGGGTGGAACTAGATGATCTTCAGGTCCTTTCCAACCCTAACTATTCTATGATTCTATGATTCTATTTTTTTGGGGACTATTTGCAGTGAATACTATGATTGATGTTTAGGACAAAGCAGATTATTTCTCTTAAATCCCAACTATTGTCTGCCCTTTATACGCATAGGTAAAAGGAAGGTAGTCAGTGATAAATTGGACATTTGACTTTAGTGTCTGCATACTTAATGCCTCCTCTTCCCTGTTACTTCAGCTCAAACTATAACTCTGGTGTCTGGAAAACAGGCTAATCTAATGATTTATGTCAAATCCTTGTCCTACAAGAATGAAAAGGCTGCTAATAACATGAAATAGCAGACAAGTTTCATGATGTATTGTCACCTTTTTCCCTGTAGATTCTGACTTTCTTTGTTTCTTTTCTTTCAAATAAAAAGAACAAAACAAAAAAACCCACTTTGTAATGAAATACTTGCCATCTAATTATTAATGCAGATTTATTTTTTAATTATTTTAATTTTGTATGGCTTCACTTAAGATATGGTTTTACTCCAATGATAAAAAACAGGAAAACATCAAACAAAGATTAATTTCAACCTACTTAAAGCAGAATTATATACTTGATAAAAAAAAAAATCAGTTAGATGAAACTGAGTGAAATTCAACATACATTTAACAAAGATAGATCATGCCCAATTTACCTGATAAACTCTTGGAACGGATAATTGATTATATTTTTTTTTACAGTAGGAAAATACAATTGATCTAATCTTCCTAGACATAAGTAAAGACCTTGATAAAGTGCCCCATTACTAGGAAATCTAGAAAAAAGCAGAGATTTGTCAAGCAAAAAAGGAATTGTTCAAAAGGAAAGCTGATATTTTTGAAAGGGGCCCACCAGTTTATTTGTGCAGGAAGAAGCTCATAAGCAGTCTTATTTAATATTTAATACTTTTCACCAACGATTTCTACTAAAATAAGAAGGGGAAGTCAATAACATTTGCTGACAGAAAATAAGAAAGCAATAATACTTTGGATGAGTGGTGTTCTATGTAGATGATGTTGAAAACATAATTTATAAAGTGGAATTGCATTGCTTATCCAAAAATGTAGAACATACATTTTGGCATCATAAAAAGCCCTTCTGGTACAACAAGAATTCAATGTTGTACCATTATGAAATTCTGAAAGGTACTTAAAAAAAAAAAAGAAGCTATGTGTGTAAATCTGTCAGAGGTTTCCTATGGTTAACAGAATCACAAGGTTGGGAAGAGAGAAAAGGTAACATTAAAATGTATTACATAGGGAATCTACAGATTGTAGGTTTGGCCATCTGCCAAGTAAACCCCATTGGTTCATTCATAAGCATAAAATTACTATATTCTTTGAAATAGTTGAGCACTTTCATTCCAAGAAAATGGGTAAAAATAAAGTTTTCTCCAAGAAGCGTTGATCTTACCAAGATCCATGTATGTTCATGATATGCAATAACTTTTGTCATTTGCATCACCTAACATAAAATGTTCATCACTGAACATTTCTGATTAAAAAACATTTCTGAAATATTGCTATGTTCCAAGGCTTTATGAAAGTGACAGTATCTATACCATACCTGCAGCCTTACTGAGATTTTCAAGTAGCATTAAGAGAACTTGATATTTTTTTTTTATGTAATGATTAAATTTAACACAATTGTTCTTTAGTGGATTGTTGTGTTTTCCATAATTGTCTGTTATCATAATCACAATATTTTTTCAGAGAAACCTTAAGGAATCCCTATTTCCTTCTAGAGACTTACTTTACCTCCTCTGGTTGAAAAGTCCTCCATTTAGCATAACTACAGTTCCTATAGAAATAAAATTTCTCCCTTGATTAAATGAATAATAATTATATCACAGTATCACAGTATCACAGTATGCTAGAGATTGGAAGGGACCTCAAAAGTTCATCTAGTCCAATCCCCCTGCCGGAGCAGGAACACCTAGATAATGTTACACAGGAATGCGTCCAGGCGGGTTTTGAATGTCTCCAGGGAAGGAGACTCCACAACCTCCCTGGGCAGCCTGTTCCAGTGTTCCGTCACCCTCACTGAGAAGAAGTTTTTTCTCAAGTTTAAATGGAACCTCTTGTGTTCCAGTTTGTATCCATTACCCCTTGTCCTATCATTGTTTGCCACTGAGTAGAGCCTGGCTCCATCCTCGTGACACTCCCCCTTTATATATTTATAGACACTAAGAAGGTCACCCCTCAGTCTCCTCTTCTCCAAACTATAGAGACCCAGCTCCCTCAGTCTTTCCTCATAAGGGAGATTCTCCACTCCCTTAATCATCTTTGTTGCCCTGCGCTGGACTCTCTCCAGCAGCTCCCTGTCCTTCTTGAACTGAGGGGCACAGAACTGGACACAATATTCCAGATGGGGTCTCACCAGGGCAGAGTAGAAGGGAAGGAGGACCTCTCTCGACCTACTAACCACCGCCCTTCTAATACACCCCACGATGCCATTGGCCTTCTTGGCCACAAGGGCACAGTGTTGGCTCATGGTCATCCTGTCGTCCACTAGGACCCCCAGGTCCCTCTCCCCTACACTGCTCTCTAACAGGTCGTTTCCCAACCTATCCTGGAACCTGGGGTTGTTCCTGCCCAGATGCAGGACTCTACACTTTCCCTTGTTATATTTCATCAAGTTATTCCCTGCCCAACTCTCCAGCCTGTCCAGGTCTCGCTGGATGGCAGCACAGCCTTCTGGCGTGTCAGCCACTCCTCCCAGCTTAGTGTCATCAGCAAACTTGCTGATAGTACACTCAATTCCCTCATCTAAATCGTTGATGAATATATTAAATAATACCGGTCCAAGTACTGACCCTTGAGGCACTCCACTAGTTACAGGCCTCCAACTAGACTCAGCCCCATAGACTACAACACAAAATACTTCATTATCATTATTAGTTGGAATATAATAGTAAGTGAACTGTTCAGAATCACCACCTACTATTCTTCAGTCTTCAAACTCTGATTTCTTTTTCTCTGTAGCTTTTCCTATTCTTGATAACTCTTTATTATATTAAGCACTTTTATTTCTTCCATTACAGATCATATTAAAACATATCCTTATTTTATAGAATATTATTTGTTATAGAATATATTTTATATACAAAATATAAATGCATGTTGCATATCTAAATATATTTACATATCGAAATGTATTTTTATACCTCTAAATATCTTCTTCCTCTGTGACATAGGAAAGTTCTGTTTTTTCCAAGGCATTACTGTCTGTGACTTCTTTTGCCTTCATTTTAGTGTGAAAATCTTCAGAAGTCAGTTGCTGTGTGTGTTTTGACCCATTAAAATTCATCATGTAGAGTAACTGCTTCTGTAGCTAAATTCCAACTTCCTTTCCTCAGGCATCCTTTTCAATTTTCTCTTTAGCCTTCATCTTCCCAGATTATTTTGCCCTGTAATGCTACTAGCATTACCTGGAGCTAGAAAATAAGAGGTTCGCAATCCATGCCGAAATGTGAACTTCTGGTATTATATAATTTAGTTTTCTTTACAATTTTACTATTCCTTATGAACAAGTTAGAATTGATTGTAGGTAATTACTTTTACGAGAGACAGGATAACAATAAAATCTATCCTGTGTTGTTTGTATATAAAATTACATGAGGTTTCATTTCTGGCTGTTTATTTGTTTGTTTTGTCACAATTTGGACCTGAAAGTTAGCTTAATGTGGAGCCAGGAGCCTAATTGTGCTTGAACTCCTTGAGTTGCCAGTAATCTTTCTGAGCTGAAACTTCCTGTGATCCAGTTCGGCTGTATTCTCTGATTTTTAATGATTTCTTATATTTTTAATGAATATTTCAATAAAAAAAACCAAACCTTTGTTGTTCTAAGCTGAAAGGCAAATGGTGGTCCAGAGCATGCTCCCCAACACCTTCAAGCTGACCTACCTGCACTTGGGGCCAGTGGTGGGACATAGCACAGTGGTGAAATCTTGGCTCAGACTGCTGGTAGAAAGATGGAGAAAGGCTCACTGGGCTGGTCCTGCTTCACTCCACTTCAGCTGTGGCTCTCCCCCTTATCCTGGAGCTATGTCACAGCCATGCCATGTCCCTGCTGATCTCAGCCCTGATCCCTTCTTAGTGACTTGACTTTAGATGTCAGGAGCCATAAGGGCAGTCTGGCAGGAAGGGGAAAATTACTGAGCAGAAGAAAAACACTGCTGAAAAATACTGTCAGACTACAGCTTGGGGTGGTGTTCCCTTGTCGGGCATGCCCCTGCCCTGCCTCATTAGCATCCCCTGCTCCTAGTGCGCCTTTCCTTATAGGACAGCCCAATCTTGCTGCTCCCGGACTATTTAGTTTACTTTTATTTGGTTAGGAATTGTTCTGATGTTAAATTAACAACGCAGTGGGAAGGATGAAATAATACAGTTTAAGAATACATCATTGCCTTCAATGCAGATGGATGCAAATTAATTCATTATCCTGGAAGAAAGAAAACCACCACCAACAACAAAAAATTCCTTTCCTGTGTTTTTATTATCTTATATTATTTTTTTATTTATAATTTTTATTATATTATTTTATTATATTTATTTTACTATCCTGTGGTTTTATTTTTTTAATATTTTGCATATATTTTGGTAGCTACAACTAAAAAAATACATTCACAGTGTGTTACAAGAATGTACTTAATGAACAGTTGACAAAAAATAATTACATTACTTTACAAGATCAACAACTGTTAAATTAATACTATTGAGTCAACTGCAACTAATTGTAGGTAACCGCTATGAGAGGTACAGGACTCTTCTTCCAATCAACTAAAGCCACTGATTTTTGTCTTAAAATTTGTTTAATTAGTTTTTAAATTTACATTTCATTAATAAGTTCTCTTTAAATGAAGAATAACTATTATATTGAAATTGAAATGGTAGATAAGAATGTCCCCTGTATCAGTTAAGTGCAAACAATCTGATCTGTGCTTTTGTCATACCACAACTTAATTGCTAGGCAGAGGTTTACTCTAGCTGGCAGGTTTAACAGCATATGTCCTGCCAGCTCTCATTTGTCAGTACGCTGTGTCTGTTTTATTCAGCTCTGCAAAGTGATTTTAAAAAACATTAGATTATGCTGCCTCAAAATAATGTTACAACTTCTTATTGTCTCTCATTGACTTCCTGATTTTCCAAAACAGAATTACTTTGTTGTAAAGTCTGATGAAACAACCTTTTTTTTGAATTGGAAAATGTACTAGAACAAAATACAGAATGGGATAAAGAGAAAAAGAGAGCCTTCACTTTTTTATACTTAGTTCTCATCAGTGATACTTACAGATGTAAAGAAAGCCATTTTTTTTTTTTTGTGAAATATGACCACTCCAAACATAAAATTATGTTTTCAGGCCACAGGGGAACACTGCCTGCCTCAGATAAGACCAATATTAAAGTGCTGTGTGTTACAGGTAGTTGCCCTTCTGATGTAGATGCAAGTTTCTCTGCATTACATAGCTACTTTAAAAACTGGTTAGTAAAATTGAGAATTAATTATGGCAGAGATTTAAATTTAACATTTATTTAGATATTATACTATTTAACCACTTGCTTTTTCATAAGTTTTCTAGTGTCATGAGTTTCAGATGTTTTCTGTCCAGTTCAGATCTCACTTCCTCTGTATCACTGTCTTCAGTTACAAATATCTGGGGCTGCCATGTTTCTCTGCAATGGACGTTACTGCCACCTGAGATCACAGTTATACTTGCTATGTATTCTTTATTCTTTCATGTCAAAATGAGAACCTTTTCTCCATGGCCACTTTCATATTAGTTTTCATGAAGAGAAGTTATATTTAGTCTGAAGTTCTTTAAAAATAAGTTCATTGGAATTGCAACTTATGAGCCATTCTTCAAATTTCAGTAAGTGTAGGAGATTAATAGGTCTTTTTGAGGCTAAACCCATTTGTCACATCACTGGTTTAACACAAAAATCTTTAGTCAGCTGGTTGATCACTGAGTCTGCAAGAGGAAGTGCTGATAGAAGCAGTCTCTGGTATCAGAAGGAGAAGCTTAAACATGGTCATGAAGCCAAGACATTTATATCACTATGCATGTCAGATACTGAGGGAGGGAAAAAAGGTGCCATAGTGTGCTTCTATAAATAATGTGGAGACTGGAACTCTAGGCACTACAGTCCAATGCCCTGCTGACAAAAATTATATAGGAAGCTGGGACAAAGGGTAACTTTTATATAAGATAGATTAATCTAGGGAGATAAGAATGAATTTTCATAAAATTAACGTTTCTCCCAAGACATGAAAGAGAGCTGGAAAATAACCAGTCTGCAGAAAGGAGAAATGGTTGTCAGGGAGAGGTAATGAATGGAAGAAAATGTCACATTTTGAAAAACAGAAACAAATGTGCTACTGAAATGTTCATGGCAGAGAAAGAGTAAAAAAGATGTTTTCCGATGAGATTTAAACTGAATAGATCTCACATGGGTTGCATACATAATGCTATATAATGCCACATTTACAGGTTTTACTTTCTGAGGGTTTTGGACAATAATGTCAGAAAGTGTTTGCTAGGTTTCAGTAATACTTAAATGTTACTCAAAATACAAGTTACTCAAGGATTGCTTTTTCCGAGCTCAAGATCAGAGCATCCCGAAACGTAGGAAGTCAAGGAAGAGGGCCAGGAGACCTGAGTGGCTAAATAGGGAATTGCTGGGTATGCTCAAGTGGAAGAGGAGAGTTTACAGGTCATGGAAGGAGGGGCTGGCCACTTGGGAGGAATATAAGGCAGCTGCTAGAGGATGTAGGAAGGCAGCTAGGATGACTAAGGCCTCCTTAGAATTAAACCTGGCGAGAAGCATCAAAGACAGCAAAAAGAGCTTTTACAAATACATGGCAGATAAAACTAACACCAGAGGCAATGTAGGCCCACCGATGAACGGGATGGGTGACCTGGTGACAGAAGATACAGAGATGGCAGAGTTACTGAATGCTTGACTCCAAGCTCCATGAAGAAGATCATCTTTGAAGTGATACTCTGTCCAGTATTTCATGGCTTGCCCTGTGGTCCCACTTCTGGGGACAGTTTAGTTTTGAACCTCACTGAAAACATTGGTGTTCCAAGCACTGTTCCCAGGCTGAAAGTGAACTCTGTCCAGTATTTCACTGCACCAGCTACCTGGGGACAGGAGTCAACCCCTCTGGGATGATTTGGCCACCTTCTGGAAGCATTAAAAAAAAAAAAAAAAATCTACCATATCTGCTGCTAAAATATTGGTAAGTTTGCTTCATTAGTGATAAGTTTGTAGTAACCTGTAAAATATATATATATATATACTTGTTTGCTGCTATTATAGGTTGCCAAGGGAGGTTGTGAATGCTCCATCCCTGTCAGTGATCAAAACCAGGTTGGACGAAGCCTTGGGTGAGATGGTTTAGTGTGAGGTGTCCCTGCCCATGGCAGGGGAGTTGGAACTTGATGATCTTAAGGTCCTTTCCAACCCTAACCATTCTATGATTCTATGATTATTGTTTCTATAACTGATCCCTGCTATACTACTGATTGCTGCTATTAATCTGTAATAAGTTATGACATATATATTTGCTTTATTAATCATAAGTGTACTCGTCAGTGGTGATTTTTCTGGTATATGTGATAATCTCAAATAAAGAATGCAATAGAGGATAACAGGATGAAACCTCCATGTCCTTTTGTATTACAGAATCCTACAAACCCATAGTTAGAATCTTTATACACTCAAAGGGCAGGTCACCCTTTAGGTTGTGACAACTGTCAAAGGCGTAGAAAATTGCCTATGGAGCCAATTAGAATGGTATTAAATGCTGATGGTTTAGAATGTCAATAATGTGGTTATATAAACTGTCTTCTCATTGGAAAATATGGTATCCGTCAACTACTTCTGCTTCCACTGGAAATATCGGACTATTTTTGTGGTCTGCTTAAGACTCTTCTTTTCCTCTTGTTCTTGTTGATCTTCTTGTTCTTGTCCTTATTCTTCCTCTTCTTCTTCCTCTTCAGAAGGTACAATTAAATCCCCTGCTAGAAGTGCCTAAAATGTGACCTAACACAGGCTTCTCCATAAACGTACTAAGCAGGCTAGACTAAAGTAGCTTTCCATTATATTGTATTAATGACAGAATGTTTATTTTTTACTATTGGGATTTTTTGAATCTATTGCACATAAATGCATTTATTCAGACCGGAACAAATTTTCAATACTATACGTGTAAAATTCACAGCTTCTCCTAGGAACGGGCTTCTACAGTAATTTCTAATTTTGAATAAAGCCATACGTATTAAGACTTTATAAAACACATCCCAAAAGCTAATTCTTGAGACAAAATCTGTATTATTTTCATGTATTTTAACAACATCTAAAACTAATATTTTGCAAAGATTTCTCAAACTGAGGAAGGCATAACTAAAATCTGATTTAAAACTTAAAAGCATTTGAACAACAAAGAAAATCCCATACTCAATTATTTCAGCTAAAGGCAGCAAAATACTAAGAAGCTTTATGTTACTCCAGCAGGATATTTTTTTTTAAATTAAGGACTTGACGGAATGAATTTTACACTTAAAGTATCGAGCAACTATTCTCACAGGTGGGAACAAAACTTTAATTTCCATTACTCTGTTTAGCATTTTAATCTTTACATCTTTTCCATATACATAAAAAAGATTTTTGCTGTGACACTGTCAGAATTCAGTACTGAAGACATAAAGGAAACCAGATTCTTTATTATTAATTATGCTTTTATAATAATCAATTCATAACATTCATAAATACCAGATACAATGGACACCGACACCTTATTGTTCAGTGTCATGCCCATTACTGCTTTTAGATACAGCAGTCTTGTACTGCTGGTTGTAAAGTGTCTCATCTTGAGCAATAATACTGAGAGGTTTCCTGAAGGGATACACACTGGCAATATTAAATAAAAAAATATGTCTCTTTCTGTTTGGATCATGAAAATCTCACTCTGAAGTATGACAAAAGTCTGATAATGAAATTTAATGAATTTTATCCCAATCCTGGGATTTAAAATAATAAACAATATTGTGTTTTCATACCTGCCTTTTTTAATCAAGAAGTCATGTTTTTATACCTGTATTCTCATACTAAATTGGTAATTTACTTACAAAGGAAATACAGCCTAATGTCATCACATGGGTTTAGGACTTGAACCTCTTAAAAAATGTGACTTAAAAAAATCTTTTGATTCATGTAAACATGAATGTAAATACATTACAACTCTGAAAGTCCTTCTCCAGTGTAAATGTGTATGTGAAAATAAATTTTCTGCCTTGAGTTCCCAAACCACTATTAATGGATCCTACTAATTAGCTCTAAAATAAAGCACATAAATCCTAAGTCTATAGTTCTTTTTGTACTCTGCCTGATGGTTTCTCTTCTTAGGCCTTTGCTTACACTGCAAGAATTAGAACAAAAGCTGACTTGTTTTAGACGAAAGTTGTTCCAGTTTTCATGAAGAGAATAGACCAAAAAAGAGCAAACGCTCTCAAACCTTAATGGCAATATATCTCTATTTCAAAGAGTGCTGTGCAAATGTTGGGGTTTTCTGTAGATTTTCAGTCTTTTCTATCTAGTGTTTATCTGCAGACCAACTGTAATAAACTTACTGTAAAGTATAATAAATGGACCTTTAACTAATAATACCTGTATTTGTTATGAAAGCCATTTTATTAAAAAATAATTGAAAGAATTAGGACAACACAGTTTTCACAATAAAAAAAATTAATCTGTGCTGGAATGTCAAAATGTGGGAGTTTTGGTTTCTTAATAAATTCCATGCTAAGTTTCCTTTAGGGAAAAGAAACTGACATATTAGAAAGACAGCAAAACATAATTCTAAATTTTGTCATGAAGTGCTACTTTTTTAATTACATGGGATGGTTTTATAAAATATCATAAAAAATCATCTGTGACAATGACAAAAAGAACAGCTATTTTGTAATTTATATTAAAAAATGAGAACAATAACTCTTGTAACATTCAAAGGCTGTACATTTACTGAAGAATCACAAGCATGTTCAAACAAAAATGTTACTGCTTATTCAAAACCATGCTATTTATTTTATTATTTGTTTCATGAATCATAATTTATTGTATCTGCAAGACTTATGCTGACAAGAAGTTCTCTTATCGGTTGCTTTATACTGAAATTACTCTTCTATCCACAAACAACAACCTACTTAATCACCTATTTCTTTTCAAAATAGAAACAGAGATTTATGACATTGTCATGGTTTAAACCCAGTCAGGCAACTCGTTCACTCACTCCCCCCCTTCTTTGTCATTAAGGTTTGAGAGGGTTTGCTCTTTTTTGTCTATTCTCTTCATGAAAACTGGAACAACTTTTGTCTAAACCAAGTCTTCTTTCCCTTCCCCTACTCCTGGAGGGATGGAGAGGAGAACCAAAAAGAATGCAACTCCCACGGGTTGAGATAAGAACAGTTTAGTAACTAAGGTATAACACAAATCACTGCTGCTACCACCAATAATAATAATAATGATAAAGGAAATAACAAGGGAAGAGAATACAACACCTTACCACCAGGTGACTGATAACCCCCTAGCCCAACCAAGCACTGACTGATACCTCCTCCCACCCTGCAGTCTACCAGCCCTTCTGGGTAACTCTCCGTTACATCCTGGGCATGACGTGCTGTCTTATGAAATACCTCTTTGCTCAGTTTGGGTCAGGTGTTCTGTCTCTGCTTCCTCCTGGCTTCCCCTCCTCCCTGGCAGAGCATGAAGCTCACAAAGTCCTTGGCCAAACCAAAACATCATTGTTATCAGCTCTGTTCCCAGGCCGAAAGTCAAAACACTGCACTGCACCAGGTACCAAGAAGGAGAAAAATGACTGCTACTTCTAAACCCAGGACAGACATTAAGCTTAGCTTTGGGGAAAGTCTGGTCACAGAAAAGTGAGGTATTCCAGAAAGATCTTATGGGAGAAAAAAATAGCCTTTATTTCATGCAGTGAAGCTAAGGTGACATAAAAGATGAAGATATAAGGTAGTTCAGTGTTGCTTAATTTTCTGTGATTCCTTTTTCATAATAATGGGAGTAGCAAAATATTTAATTAAAAATAAAACTTTGACAATGTAATTCTAGCAGATACGGAAAAATAATTAAGCTTTACTATCTAGAAAACACATTTAAGAAGGCTTATGAAAGTCATAACTGACATTTAAAATGGGTCTGTATCCTGTGGTGATTTGGAAAGCACATCTAGGTATCTCAGCTGTGATCTATCTATGATATAACTGATAAATGAGCAGGAGGTACACATATTATCTCAAATCTAATCCATTGTGGTTAGCTAATTCCCCCGAGCGATGTGACACCTGAGCGGAAGGCAAAAGCAGGCAGCTCATTGTCTTAAGTCTTGAAAGGATTTCTCCAGTTTGCATTGTCAAAAAGTGATTGCAAAATGAAAATGTGTAGATTAATAGCTAATTACCGTATACAGCTGTGTCATGTAATAGAAACAGAAGCTCAGGGTCCTTGGAATCATCTGAGCATGGGAGGAAAGAGTCATGCATAACCAAGTAATATCAGAGAGAGAGAGACCCATCCTGGAAGAAGCAGTAAGGTGAAGAACAGTAATATGATAGCAATAAACAATAGCAAAACACCCTTGTGCAAGTAGAAGTCTCTCCAAGTTGTTTTCTCTCATCCCTAATGTTTTTCATTAATCCATTGTAGCAGAAATGAAGGAGGGCTGAATCAGATGTGCCTTTAAGCTTATAGATGTCCTCTTAAAAAGACACCACATTTCAGATTTTTCTCCCCCTTTCAGTTACTGCTTGTTTGATTTAAGCTAATTTAATTTAAATTGTTTTGACTGTCAGTGAAACAAATGACAGACTCTTATCTGGTCACTGAGTACACCTTTGTTGGACAGTCATTAGGTAGAATGAAGATACAGCCATTAGCCAATGTCATGGTTTAGCCCAGCCGGCAAACCAAAGCCATGCAGCCTGTAGCTCACTCCCCCCTTTCTCCCCCCACTCCCAGAGGGATGGGGAGGGGAATAGAAAGAATGTAACTCCCATGGGTTGACATAAGAGCAGTCCAGTAACTAAGTTATAACACAAAACCACTACTACTACCACCAATAATAATAATGGTAAGGGAAATAACAAGGGAAGAGAATACAACTGCTCACCACCCGCCAACCAATACCCAGCCTGACCTGGCAGTGATCTAGCCCTTCCAGGTAACTGCCCCCAGTTTATATACTGGGCATGACGTGCAGTGGTATGGAATACCTCTTTGGCTCGTTTGGGTCAGGTGTTCTGTCTCTGCTTCCTCCTGGCTTCCCCTCCTCCCTGGCAGAGCATGAGACTCAGAAAGTCCGTGGTCAGAGTAAACATTACTTAGCAATGACTAAAAACATTGGTGTTATCAGTGCTGTTTCCAGGCTGAAAGTCAAAACCACAGCGCTGCACCAGCTACTAAGAAGGAGAAAAGTATCTGCTACTGCTGAACCCAGGGCAGCCAAACAGACAATTTTTTACACAATTTGGCCTCTAGACTTGTATCTTTGTCCTCATTTTTCTTGGTGTGACTATTTTTATTGCTTCCTGTCACTGCATCCTTTGTCATATTCCTTCTTCTTCTCTGGTGTTATGCTCACCCTTAAAAAGTCCAAGTGTGTCTTATGGTCAAGGTTTCAGTCTTTCTGAAGTAGTATGGAAGGGAACCTCTTTTTAGTCAACTTGGACATCTTTAGCCAAGCACAAAGAGGTATGAGGAAGTTGTCGATTCTGGGTCAGAGCTGTTGCTGACTGCTCTCCTTAAAGCTGACCTGAGGCGGGGACAGCACAGGCAGAAATGTGACTCTCTGACGCTCAGTTACTCACCGAAGAGGTATGAACTCTCCAACTGTGTCCAGTATTTTTCTGGTGTAAATAATATAGTCAAAGCAGTGAACATCACCATATATAGAGTGCCCTAAACAACAGACAAAAATATGTTGAGGTTAACTCTCTTTTGCAGCTTTTCTGCTATCATGGCACATATTGAAAACCAGCAGGTTTTGTCTTGGACTCCCTTGTGGTGCTGTCATTAGAAAACTCTATGAGGAAAGGAAAGTATGTGTTCAAGTCTGCTTAGCCTGTCAAATCACCTGTGAAAATGCATAGAATAACTAGATAAAAAGGAGAACTTTTCTCTTCTTAGTTTTGTCAGGTATTTTTGCTTTTTCATAGTGTATGTTCCTGAATCAGATTATTTTTTCCTGAGATCCAATCAAATGTCTTATACCACACTAATATTTTGGGATGGCTGGTCTGAGCAGACAGAAAGTTTATTTTCCAGCTTCTTTGTATACTAAAATAAAATCTTTATTAATAATTAATAAGTTTATGAACATTTTCCAAATAGTTTTTTTTTTTTTCCCCAGATCAGTATCTCATTTTGGATGCTAAAATTCAGTCATTTCCACAGTGGTATACATGTTACAATTCTTGAGCATTTATGCCTGTCAAAAGCCTCTTCTTGTTCACTGCTTCTGTAAGACAACTCAGCAGGAATTTCAATGTTCATATCCTTTCTAGAGGAGGGCAGCTGTATTTCCAAAACAGTATCCTATTAGTATAGAAGAAGAAACAAAAACTGAGGAGCTGTCCTTGAATATTACTTCCAGAAAAACTTTAAATTCTGGGAATACTGGTGTATTAGCTTCATGCAAGTTATAAGATACGGATGTTTCACAATATCTAAAAATGATCCACAACGAACAAAGTTAACTGGATCAGCACACAAGGGTATCTCTACCTCAACAGCACCCAGCTGTTTCTTGATGCTACTATTATTCCTTTTTTAGCTATTACAACAACAAAAATAAAGAGCAGTGAATTAAAGTCTTTGGGTAGGTGTGACCACCAGAATAAAGCAATAAAGCAAGATGAGTTACTGAGGCATGAATATATTAAGTCTCAAAAGAATATATGACAGAATATGATTCTTTCTAGACATTTCAGTGCAAATTATATAAAATTCCAAACACAAGTAAACCTAAGTTGTTTAGCTTCCACTCACAGATTATTTTTCCACACACTACTACATGATTTATTGTGATTTCTTTTGCCCATACTCATATAAATCTTCTATGCTCATAGAAATATATTAAAATAAATTAGAGCTAGAGAAATGCAAGAAGTAGATGACGCAGAAAAAGTGACAAACTAGCAGGGTTTTGAATGCATATATATATATATACACATAGAATCATAGAATCATAGAATAGTTAGGGTTGGAAAGGACCTTAAGATCATCAAGTTCCAACTCCCCTGCCATGGGCAGGGACACCTCACACTAAACCATCTCACCCAAGGCCTCGTCCAACCTTGAACACTGCCAGGGATGGAACATTCACAAACTCCCTGGGCAACCTGTTCCAGTGCCTCACCAACCTAGCAGGAAAGAATTTCCTCCTTATATCCAATCTAAACTTCCCCTATTTAAGTTTGAACCCATTGCCCCTTGACCTATCACTACAGTCCCTAAAGAAGAGTCCCTCCCCAGCATTCCTATAGGCCCCCTTCAGATACTGGAAGGCTGCTATGAGGTCTCCACACAGCCTTCTCTTTTCCAGGCTGAACAGTCCCAAGTTTCTCAGCCTATCTTAATACGGGAGGTGCTCCAGTCCCCTGATCATCCTCGAGGTCTCACAAGAGCAGAGTAGAGGCGCAGGATCACCTCCTTTGACCTGCTGGTCACACTCCTTTTGATGCAGCCCAGGATACGGTTGGCTTTCTGGGCTGCAAGTGCACACTGCCTGCTCATGTTCATTTTCTCATCAACCAGCGCCTCCAAGTCCTCCTCTGCAGGTCTGCTCTGAATCTCTTCCCTGCCCACCCTGTAGCTGTTCCTGGGATTGCTCCTACCCAGGCAGGATAATATTGCATTTTCAGTAGAAGAAGAGGAGATACTGTAGAAAGCAAGATGCCAGAAAACTGAATAGGAGTTCAGTCTTGGTGTCCCTAAGAGATATTTTCAAAAAGGAATGTAGAACACCTAAATTCAGCATTTGAATTAATTAAGACTTTGTTTGGCTCACTTAAAAAATAAAGTTCAACATATAATCATCGCCAACAATGAGAATTGTAGTGGGTGAAAAGTGATCACAAAAGATAACATGGAGAAGACTTTGGGGGCAAAGGTTGAAAGTTCAGATATGACTGTTTCTATGTTCAACTAATTGATTTTTTTTAAAAGAAAATATCATGAAAAAATCTGATATTTTACTTTAGGCAGAGGGCAAATATCTTGAGTAGAGAAGTAGCTCTGAAATTATCAGGGAGCGGCTACATTTGTGTATGAGACCTTACAGTAGAGAAGTAAATGATAAAACAAAGACTGAGATCAGGGTAAATATGTATGATAGAAAATGAAGCATGAAGTATGGACTAGATTATTGCATTAATGGAACAGAATTCCCTGCAAAATAAAAAGTAATGGCAGAAAATTTATTTCAGAATGTATTTAAATTTCACACAATTTATAAGATTTGGAAGTAATCTGTTTTTTTTTGTCTCATATATTCATTTCCTTACAAAGCGTTGTTTATGAGTACTCTTTTTTTTTAATCTGTAGAAGTAGCATCTTTCACACAAGAGTCATTATGTCCTTCATGATCATTTCGAGAAGAATATTATGTTTTTGTACTTCCAATTTTAATAGTATAACTTAGCTTATTTTGATGGTATTTACATGGATTTACATCAGTGTAACTAAAAGGGCAATCTCATATGAAAACTGTTCCTTTTTGATCCCTAGCAACTACAGAAAACTGTCATCTGAAGCTTGTGTGTCATTTCCCTCTTCATAATAAGCTCATGCTGGCTCATTTCCATGGCAACTTCCAAGTCAACAGTGACCAGTCCTGTATTTTTATTTTCTTCTCTTGGCTTTTTCAATAAATGTTTGAGACCTGCCAAATGTGTTTCAAGATATAAAGGTCTTACTTCAAAGTTCCATTGATATGAAACTCCTGCTCTGAAATTTATGTGCATGAAAGATTGTTTCAGGACAGCTGATGTAGTTCCATGTCTCTTCACTGAACTAAGTTCTTTTTCACGCTTCAAAGAATTCTTAAGTAAATTCTTAATTCCATTCTTCTTTTTCCCTAAGATTTGTTTAAGTAGCCTCAATGTATTTTGCATTTTGGAAGCTGCTAAGTTCTTCTTAGATATGAATTCTTTACAGATTTTTGTAGTTTCTAAGAGTAGAGCTACAGGAATATGTTATTGCTGTAAAAATCAGGATTGAGTGTTTTATCTAT
This sequence comes from Pezoporus wallicus, assembly GCF_028554395.1. Classification (NCBI taxonomy): domain Eukaryota; kingdom Metazoa; phylum Chordata; class Aves; order Psittaciformes; family Psittacidae; genus Pezoporus; species Pezoporus wallicus. The sequence continues at coordinate 135,746 of NW_026637693.1, forward strand.
TTGCATCTTAGTTGACAGAAGCTCCTGTAGCTCTGTCTACGGGTTGAAACCCTTATGTCATAAGAAATCAGTTGCAAAAATGTAACGAGCTCAACATCAGGATTCTACTCTCAAATGTCACAGTAATTTACAGAGAACTATATATTCCTGTTTCAGAGGTTCCTTTTTCAAGCTCAGCATGGCTTTAATGACATAACCAATGGACAATATTCAAAATTGTATAAAATTTGATTTATTCCAACATTGTTCTTCATTCTTTTCAATATGTACAAGAACAATCAAGTCAATTCTATATAGTGTATAAAGCTCTGACACACTAGTTTTAGATGATGTCTGCAATGTAAACATCTGTCTAAAACAGTCTTTTCATATTGTTTCACAGAAAATAACTCAAGCAACTTTTTCACAGAAAACAACTTTTCATATTGTTTCACAGAAATAGGCATTTTTAGAACACAGATTGTCAGACTCATTTAAATGTTTACATTGGAGGGCAAAGAGGTTTACTGTGCTCTGTAAGAGGTTCTGTCTCCAATACCCAGAAAATAGCCTGACAGACTCAGTTCTCTCTCTGCAAAGTAAGACCAATAAGTCATTTGTTCAAATTCGCCAAAAACCTGGCAAGGATTATTATTACTTAGCTTGAGTCAAACAAATCAGGCAAGGGACCCAGTAATTAGTAGTCCTGTCTGGCTTGCATCTTACTTTAAAAAAAGAAAGTTCTTGGCACGAACAGGAGTAATCATGTTACCTTCCTTATTCCTGCTCACTCATTTATTATGGTATGCTTAAAAAAGACTCTTTAAGGGGAACAAATGAATTGGGCTTACTTGTGAGTTATGGGCAATAATGAGAGGAAGATAACAGGAAGCTGCTGAGAAAAGGGAAATGAACCTTGATTAGAGGTTCTTGTGTGGCTCAGTTGCAAACCATAAGTCCCCTGTGAGATTAGTGGTGAGGCAGCTGTATTTTGGTGAAATGACATCAAGGCTCTCCCTTCTGCAAGTCACTGACTCCTCCTAACAGCTTCCTTGCTAAGCTGCTGTCAAGAATCAGACTGTGGAAGGTTACTGGTAGAGCATTTATAACTCATTTGGAAAAGGTCCAAACACATACCTTTTTCATTACATCACTGGATAAAGTAATCTCTTATTTCCTTTTTTAAAGTATCTCTTATTTTAAAGAATCTCTTATTTCCTTAGTGTCAAAGCATAGGGAAACTTGCTGGCTCAGACTTCATTTTTGTGGGACTGATGTAGAAAAAAAGGTACCTATTACTGACCACTTGTTTGGTTTGTTGTTATTTTTCTCCCTCCAAATGAAAAAGAAATATGAAAACGTATATTGTCGCCAGAGTAAAGACCTACATGTAATAGCATAAGAGCAGCGGGTCTAACAGGATTGATGTGATTGTACAGCTGTGCTGTTGAAATAGTCCAAGAAATATTTGAATAATCCAAATTGAGACAGTCAATGAGAAAAGATAACTGGTGTTGGTGAAAAAACAGGAACAGAAAATTTAAAAAGAAAATTGTATATCAAAGTATATTTCTTTCTTCTTATCTTAAAAAAAGTAAAAGAAAGTAGATTACTCTTATCATCTGCACCACTGTGTCCTCCCACTATGTAGATTGCTTTATTGATATTGAGAGTGAACTTTCAGCTCATACTCAGCATGCTATCCAATGTACACCCCAGGTCCTTTTCAGCAAGGCTGCTGCTCAGCCGGTTAGTATTTTTTCTCTTCCTGTATCATCCACCCTTGTTTTATGATATCATAGTGGCTTCAAAAATATATTTTTTCCCCATAATATCAGTCATCTGTCTTTGTCTTTAGCTATGTCTTTGTACTCTTTCCTCCTTAATCTAATTTTTTATTTTCCTAAAATAAAAATGAATGGCGGAATGACCTCAGTAGAATGACCTCAGTTGTAGTAATTATTTTGATCAGTTCTCTGTCTATACTTTGCTACTGGTATCATAAAGGATTCTTCTTCTATTCATATTAAATGTGATTAATTTAACCTCAGTGAGCTAAATGATGTAAATACCAAAGGTGATGCAATTTTAAACAGATTTTCTCATTTTTTGCTTCATCAAAGTAAAAGAAGAAAATTGGCTGCAGGTAAAATATTATGTTTTCATCCTTCTGTTGTCTTGCACTGCTTATTATACTGAACGTCTCCATTAAACTAAGATAAAATATTTTCAGTGTCCCCACATGTTATTTTAAAGCTTTCTTTGGGTTAAAATCAAATTCCCCTAGGCTTAATGAGCAAGATTCCAACTCTTCTATTTTTCCATTTATAAGACTTCAAAAATGTTTTGGTTTTCAGTAGTGTGAAAGAATAGCAGAAGTACTCTATGCCTGTTTTCTCTAAGGTTAATATAAATGAGTTGACGCCTTATAAGCAGAAATTTTCTCATGCTGGTAGTTTAATTTTTTTCAATTAAACAAAAACTACACCCTATAATAACAACTGAATAATATTATTATCATAAATTAAGTTTAGACTAGCCATAAACTCTATGGACATGAGGCTCTGGGGGTTAGCACTGTTTTCACTACTTTCCAGCAGGGACATGGACGCTGAAACCAGCCCCTCAGTTACAGACAAATGCAAAAGGGTCTTATACTGAAAGAAATCTACAGAATAGATGTTGCACAGGATCCTACTTAATACTAGTTGCAGAATGCTTTCAACAGCCTTAACACCCTGAAAGTCTGAAGTATAACATATAAAACCGTGAGCTTAGTATTCTCCACGGAATAGATGAGACCAAAACAAGGTCTGAGGTTTGCCAAAGTGGAGAGTTTGTGATCTGACATGATGATTCCTCAGAGAGAACTATGCCTCACAAGAGAGAAGAAAGCAAAAATGTCCAGGAGTCTTTGCAAATCTGAATATTCCATCTTGATCCCTAATTCAATTTTACAGCTCAGCTGGTTTTCAGGACAAATTGACTAGGCACCTTGAGGATTTTTGTGCTTCTAGGAAGGTGAGGGTACTTTATTGTCTTCATATCTATCTTATTTCCAGCTACAGTCTACAGTATTTCAGAGAATGATAAAAAAAAAAAAAAACGACAGTCCACTTTATATCCTGGGGAGGAGGAATACCTTCTGTGCCCGTTTCTACTTGAAAACTAAATTCTAATAGCTAGTAATTCACTATATTCATATTGATTTTCAGAGACAAAGTATCATAAATGTGGTCCCCTTGTGCAAAATGTGGTGTTTTGTGTTTTTTTTTCACAGTAAAATATTAATAAATGGAATGGAAGAATTTTCATTTTTTTTCCTAAGATTATGTGGATTTGATATCGGCAGTGTGTCTCTGGGAGGCATAAGAACGTTGGAGTTCTAAAGGTTTTAATTGCTTTTCACACTAAGAGGTGTGTATTAGACTAATACACTGTAAAGGATTATTAAATACTGAAGAAAAAAATGTTTTATTTCTTCTATGGGTAGGGGAGTGTCGTGGTTTAAACCCAGTCAGGTAATTCGTTCGCTCACTTCCCCCCTTTCTTGCCCTCCCCCTGCTCTCGGAGGGACAGAGAGGAGAATCAAAAGAATGCAACTCCCACGGGTTGAGATAAGAACAGTTTAGTAACTAAGGTATAACACAAATCACTACTGCTACCACCAATGATAATAATGATAAAAGAAATAACAAGGGAAGAGAATACAACACCTCACCACCCGCTGACCGATAACTCGCCCCCCAAGCCCGACCAAGCTCCGACCGATACCTCCTCCAACCCTGCAGTCTCCCAGCCCTTCCGGCTAACTCCCAGTTACATCCTGGGCATGACGTGCTGTGGTATGGAATAGCTCTTGGTCAGTTTGGGTCAGGTGTCCTGTCTCTGCTTCCTCACAGCTTCCCCTCCTCCCTGGCAGAGCATGAGGCTCACAAAGTCCTTGGCCAAACCAAAACATCTCTATCAGCTCGGTTCCCGAGCCGAAAGTCAAAACACTGCACTGCACCAGCTACCAAGGAGGAGAAAAATGACTGCTACTGCTGAACCCAGGACAGGGAGACATTCGTTAGATAAGAGTAAAAAAAAATCAAATCTGATACGAGTAATTCTTGACTAAGAAAAGAATATCCATCAAAATAAACAGGACAATAATGAACATCATGTAAAGTCTTACGCTTTCCCCATATGAATACATATGGGATTGGAGGTTGGGTTTCCAAATTCAGTTCCTTTTATGTCCCACCCTTCCACTAAGTGATTATTTTCAGTTTATCCCACAGTTTGCTTGGTTTTCTGTAGACTGTGAACAGGTGTTGGGTTTTTTCCCAAAGACACAGGTAATAAGACATAATTTTTAGTTGTATTAGAAATGCTTTACTCATGATTGTATTTTTTTTTCATAATGAAAACATTCTGAAGCAAATAAAATCACAAGAGTGATTTTATAATTTTGATTTATTGAATATCTTATAAATGTCTTTAAAAAAATAGGTTCAAGCATATTGTTAGGTATGATTTGTAAAACAGAAATATAGTTAATAAATCAAGTTTTATAACTTCTGAATTTTAATTACCCTCTGATTCTACTCAAATAGGAATTATCTGAAAAAAGCCAAACTTCAGAATTGTATGTCAGACACCATCATCAGAGATTGCCTTTTTTCTGTCCTAGAGTGTATTTATTCATTTTATTAATTCCTTAGGTGATATGCAAAACCTCATAAATAGATACTTGTATTTTTATTACTTCCAAAAATGTAAATGGACTTGCTAAGGTAACAACATCATATGTCAATTCTTGCAGCTTGTATCGGGTGCAGGCTACTGGGTGCTGACTGTAGGGGGGCTGCTGGGTAGCCTCTGTGGAAAGAAGCTGGGGCTGCTCCATGCCACAAACAGCTGGTTCCAGTCAGCTGCAAGACACAGCTGAACCCATCAGCCAAGATGATGGCACATCTGAGATAACATATTTAAGAAAGGGCAAAACAGGTTTCAGGAGTGAGTGTGAGAGTAGTCTTGCAGATGAGGTTTTCCAGGTGCTGGAGCAGAGATTCCTCTGGGTCCAGTGGAGAAGACCATGATGAAGCAGGTTGTCTTCCTCCAGTCCATGAAGGACTATGGCAAAGCAAATATCCACACAGCAGCCTGTGAAGGACTCTACAACACAGGATGTGGCAATGCACTGAAAGAAGCTGCAGCCTGTGGAAACCCCATATTGGTTCAGCTTGTGAAGGACTGCACCCTCCTGGAAGTCCCCATGATGGATCATGGGAAAAGTGTGAGTAGGAAGGCATGGCAGAGATGAAATGTTATGGAGTGACCGCAACCTCCATTTCCCTGTTTCTCCAGTGGCATTTGGAGAAGGGAGGTAGAGGAGCTGAGAATGAAGGAATGAAGCCATGTCTGGGGAAAAGGTGTGTGAGCAGAGTAATAAATTTAAATTATTAATGTAATTAGCGTAATTAGCTTGAATGTAATTAATATAAACTTGGCACTGCAAGTCAAGTCCATTTTGCTCAGATGGTAATTAATGACCGATTCTTCCATCTTCATCTCCACCATGAGCTTTTCATCTATTTGCACCTGCTGTCCTGCAAGAAGTAAAAAAAAGAAAAAGAATGATACATTGGATCTTAAATATCCTTCCCAGCAGCCTGCAGCTCAGAGCTCTTACTGTCAATGACCACCGTGTTCATAAAAGATGCATGTTAGCAATTACTTTAACCTGTAATATATTACTTCCTTATCCTGTTACCAGGAAAACACTATCTTTTCTTTGCTTTAATGTATTTCAGATTTTACTCATGAATATGTATCTTTACTCAGGGGACCACCGACATATCTTATTATAAATTGTAACTGTTAAACTGCTCTCTGAAAGGAGACAATGGTTTTAGCCCACTGTTAAAAGAGATTTGCTGTTTGTCAGTGGTTAACATTGCATTTAACACCGTAAGTCACTCTTCTGATGTCTTTTTCTATGTCCTGAACATTTAGATTTGTTAGGTTTTATTCTATCAGCAATAATTGTTGTTGGGTTTGTTTTGTTTTTGTTTTGTTAGGTTTTATTTTTTTATTTTTTGCTTGTTTTTTTTGCTAAACCTATGAACATTATTTCAGAACCTGAAAATGAGTAGTTCACATTGTTGAAAAATGAGCATCTTAGAACAAAAGATGATTCCACTTAGAATAAAATTTATAAGAGAAAAATCATTGTGAGCACCAGTGTTTAAACTTACCGTGCCTTTACAGAAGAGTTTGATCACAGTGGTAACTTGTCATTATGTGGGAGGTTTTTAATACTTGGAAGAAATTGGCCAAGGAAAGGAAAAATGTAGGGAAGCATTCAAGTGCATTCCTTACAGAAAGGCTAAACCCTCCAATTGCAGGATAAAGGCGTTAAAAAAAGGACATATCTGCTAGAAGCAGCAGGTGTGGAGACAGATGTTGTTATGAAATAAATGTTTTTGCAAAGAAATGTAATTAACTTTTTTTTTTTAAGCACTGTGAAGGATCTATAGGCATCTGTAGATACACACTTCTACAGTATCTTATGGTTACTCATAGCCAATTAAAAAGATTTAGGCGTTCCTTCTGCATAATTTTTTCATAGTAAGTAGAAATAAACCCAGGTCAGATAATTACATCCTGAGCATCAAATCCTATCTACACGGTAGACACTCCAAAAGCTTCAACTTTGAATGTTAAACTAACTGAAGAAAGCCTAATATGACTATGAAAACATTGTATAAGTTTGTTTTTAAATGTGGAATATGTAAAAGAAATTTTATTCATTCCAAACAAATATTTCCTGTGTTTTGCTCTGTAACATTGAGCTTTTGGGGTTTGTTTCTTTTTTTCAGTAAAAAAAAATCTGTAACTAACAGCTAATTTAGAACAGGTTTTTAAAACTGAAGATCTGATTTTCCATTGAGAGGCCTTTTTTTGTTTTTTCTGTGCTATGAGTTGATCCTGGTAGGCAGTTAAGTCCACACTCAGTTGCTCGCTCACACAGCAGTGGGCTGGGGAGAGAATTGGAAGGGTAAAAGTGGAAAAAAAACCCCACGTTTTGGTTGAGACAAAGACAGTTTAAAAGAGTAAGTAAAATAAGTAAGTCAGTCACTACAACCCATCAGCAGTCAACTGTTTATTTCAGATTTCATTTAACAGATTCATAAATCTGAACTCACTTTTGTGATGAAATACTTATTCCTAAAAATGTAATTTAGGATGTAATCCAAATTATATCCCAAAAGGCATACAGGTATTGTGCTGCTTCTGATAAATTTTAGGTAGCTTAGATGCATTTTAAGTGTTTAGCTACATGAGGTGAGAAATTAAGAGAATTTGTAGTGTATGGGTAGTGACTGTTCTTTGATATAAGCCAGTTTCCATGTTGGCATAAAATGCTGTAAATTAAGCACTTCCCTAAATGGAAATTCAGAAAATGATGAAATTTGTTAATGAAAATGTAATTGTATGCAGTTTAGAGGCCTTTAAGGTTAAATCTGCCAAGGAACAGGGAATTTCAACGTACAAGTTTTGAACTAAAGAACCCCTTTCAAATTTAGGCACTCAAATCATACACTGAGAGTCTGAGCTATGTCTTGTATAGTAGAAGCACTACACCAGTAAATGAAACCATATTAACCTAATCCAAATCATGTTAAAAATAATCAATTAGTGAATCGGTGGTTCTAAAGTGTTCTTATGTTTCTGCAAAACATAAGTATTGCGTATTTGTGCCCCTGCTCACAGCAAGGGGGTTAGAACTAGATGGTCTTTGAGGTTCCTTCCAACCCAAACCAACCTATGACTCTAAATAAAAAAACAAATTTATATATTATGGAGAGAAAAAATAGAGGAAAATACAGTTAACAAGACAACATAGAATTGTTGTCAAGGAAACAACATCATGCTGTTGCTACAGTGATACTATTCGGGACACATGTTAACATGAATAGCATAAACCATAAGATTTCTTTACAAACAATGCCCAGTGTCCTGAATACCCAATACCCCTCTTGGGAAGAGACCTGTTAAGTAAAGTGGATGCTCAAATTATATTTAAAGGGGGAGAAGTATATGCCATAATAAATAATGCCTGCTTCTTAATGCTACACTGGTGTTAAAGAGTTTTATTTTCCCAACTTTAGCTGAAATCCTCTCCCCACCCCCAACTAATCTAGCTTAATGCTGCCTAGACCAGCCTGAATTCAATGCCATAAAAAAGCTCATTAACTAGAGTGAGATCTGCTAAACTATTCTATGTAAAGAATATCTTGACAACAGCTCATAAGAAATAGCAGATGTCTGCTGGGTATGCAAAGAATAATACAGGTATATGAATATAGTTATGCACTAGTGCACAGCAGTTTTAGGCATATTCAGGTTAGGATGGCTATAACATTATTTACCTTCTAGTTCACGTTCTTTGATTCAAGGACCCAAATTTTATTCAGCATCCAGACTTTGCAGACAGATTCTTTTGCCTCAAGCAACTTATGGCTTTATTTCTAATAATTGATTTATCCGCAAAATCTTTGACTGATTTAGTATCTTTGTGATTGATTAAAACCAAAGTAATAAATTTAATACCTCTAAACTTTGTAAAAGATACCCTGAATCCTACTTTTACACTGGCTTTTAGTTATGTGGAATTTTCAGGAATCACAAGCTAGAATATTTCAGCCAGTCATAAAAATTAACACTTTAATAATTTTTCTGTAAGTAGAAAAAAACATTTCCACAATTGCACAAGGTTAACAAAAAATTGCAGACTAAAGAGATTCACTGTTATAGGTACAAAACAAATGTGCAGGTTTTCTTGCAGTAAAATAAGAAGAGAGAAAATGGTAACTTATAGATATCTTCATAGTTTGGCCACAGAGACATAAGCGTGTGGGAAGTTTCAGCAGGATCATTCTGAAAATTGAAGCAAAACTATTGCTTCCATGTCTTTTCTGAAATTTATAAGTTTCTCAGCATTTCAATATTTCAGGAAATTTAGATGATTTTATATACACCTACAGATGACATACACACCTACACACAATTCAGCAGAAGTATATGCAATTGCCATAAAAAGCATCTGGAGAATGCACAGCTTTTAAGGCCTTTAAGGAGAGCAAGGTTTTCACGTCACTAATATAGCTACAGTGACTACAGGAAATTCAGAATAATCAGTTGGCCTTATGTCTATTTAAATCATGTAACCTGGTATATAGGATTTTTGTTACCCTTTTCTGTTACAAAACATGTGGAAAAAATTCTCACAATTTGATACTATGACTCTACCACTCAAGAGTAGCCAGAAAAGGTGAGACAATTCAATTTCTATTTTAATACCTTTACTGGCAAGATAAGACATATGAATAGTGCTAACAGTAATGTATAAAATACCAGTTAGTTAAATCTATCTTCTACAGCAGTCTCAGTGATAACAGGGTCCTCTAGATGGGTCTCCTAAGGCTTTTTCCTGTCTGACTTCACAATGGTTAACATCATGAATTTGAAGTCCTTATTAAAAGAAAACCCACCTCAGATTTTTTATTAAGTAGTCCTATTTTATGCCCTTGTCTAATCTAATTGATATTAGGCTTTTTTTTTTTGTTTTGTCTAAAGCAAGAAATCAGAAGCTCTAAGGCAAAAAAAAAAAAAAATATATATTCAAGTAGAGTTTTGGTGTTTTATAACACTGTTGTGATTAAAATTTGTCCCACAGGAGTTCAGAACAAACATAGCTTCTCTCAAAATTCAGCTATTTCATTGTTAGGTAGCAGAGTATAACGTTATATAATAATGGTTCCAAATCCTGCATTCACTACTATAGATGAATACTATTTAGGATCTTTACCAGAAGGGCATTTTAGGGAATCACAGAATAGCCTAGTGAAGAGTTTGAGGTGTATAGTTGGAAGGACTGCTGAAAATAATATCTCCTTTTGAAAAAGACAACCCATGAGAATTAACTTTACTGATCTTTAACCATAAACTTAACATCCCATCACATTATTTAGTAGTGTTATAGGGTTGTAGCAGTACAGCTACCTCTCATTTCCAGATGGAGTACGGCTGTGAACCGTTACTACTGCCTGTCCCGAAACCCATACAATGAAAGTTAAAGCAGAGTAGATTACTGATATTGTTAACTATATGGTGCTAAATGTGCAATATTCATTATGTTAAATATGACGTATGTGAAGTTTTAATAAATGCAGTTCTGCGTTATCTATATTCTTCTTCCTGTGGAAAGACAATTGAAAATGCATAGCATACAACAATCTATGATGCGTGGTAACCATTACACTAGTGTTTCACTAACAGACTTTATATATTTTCAGTAATCTGTAAGGATTTCATAATTATTTCTAAAAGAAATATACAAGATACTATCCAGAATGGAAAACATAGTACAATGTGATTTGCTTCTTCTTCAGATGTATCTGTTTCAGAAGTGTAGCAAATCACACAGATGATGGGCAAACTAAAGCAACAACTGGTATCTTGAAGTCAAGTGAATGCAAGCAGAAGTCCCCCTAGTAGAGGCAGGAGTGGGGACATTTCTAACCCACTGTGCTGAGTACTGTGAGAATTCTTACCTGAACCTTTGGTAATGGCAAGTGTGTGCATCCTTTGTAACAGGCACATGGCTTTCAGAAACAAACTGCTTCATTTTAAGATCATAAGGCCTGTTCTGGATGAACTCAGGAAGACAGAGAAAAGGTAATGAACTTTTGGGATATCTTTCAGCTACTAGGAAAGCTGCCTCAGGGCTAATGAGAAACAGAAAGGAAAAAAAAAGGAACTCGGTCAAGGACATTGCATAATGTTTCAATATAAAAACCAGCATCTTCACCCTCATGAAGGCAAGAAACTGAGTTGATAAAAATGGAAATGACTTCCAGATTAAGAACTGTAGAAAACTTGAAAATTATCAGCATTGGAGAGATGACAAATGAGGAACAAGTATCTCATTGTCTTTTCTAGAAGACAATCTACTAGAACAAGGGGCATTTAATGAAACTGAAAATGGCAAGCTCAAAAAAAAAACAAACCAACCCACACTAAACCCACACCAAACTTTCGTTCATTTTGTTTCTTATGCTGTCATTTATATCTCATAAAACTTAACAGTGATACATCTAGTCTGTTTCTCTCCCTCTGTACAGTAAATATACAGAGAATTCTTCACTGGTCTCAGGAAAACAGTTTGAAATAATTATATTTGTATCAATCAGACACACTGCATTTACATACCTCATTTTTTATAAGAATCTCAATACCACTATCAGATAAATAGAAAAGGTTATGTTAAAGCCATGGGGAAAATGAGTCAGAGGGGCTTTGTATCAAACAAATTTTATAAGCAGCTGGGCATGATTTCCCTTGTCATTGTACCTTTAAGCACTGAAACAGAAAATGTTTAACAGATATTAATAAATTAATAACAATTAAATTACAGATATAACTCCCAGATTTCATTCACATAAATTCAGGAGTTTTAATGAGATATTAATAAGGCAGCTATTGCTCAGGGTTCTCATTATACTCAATAAAAAAAGGTAATTCCCTAAATCATCTTGTCATGGTGTATGTTTCCTTTGATTTTAATAACAGCTAAGGGAAAGCTACAAAATACAATTAAGTTTGCAAAACTCATTGGAATGGGCCCAGATTTTAGTCTTGATTTTCAAAAACTAGCTTATTCTCCTTCTGCAAGTATGATTATTGACATATTTTCCAGTTGAATGTTATAGAGCAAAATATAGTATCTGGGGTTTTTTTTCATTTTTCTCATCATTAAGGCAAAATGTTACACTAGACTTCTAGATTTCCCAGATACCCATATACCAAACTGCATAGATAGGGGAAACAGAATTCCAATATGTAATTTACTTCCTAATGAGCAGAATTTTTGCCATCAGCACAGACAATTATGTAAAAATGTTTCTGTCAAGCGTCTTGTGTTGTCATAAGAGTGTGAAACCAAGGCTGTTACAAGGCTGTTACAAGTAAATCTGATAATAAAACAGAATTTAAATTCTAGTTTACTTTTTGAGCTACTTTGGCACATTACCTACTGTTGCAGAATGGCTCTAAGAGCAAGGCCATGGAGTTTGCTTATCACCCATATTGGGTTGGCCTGTCTTGCTTCTCCTCACCGCTTACAAATGGCGCCCGAGCAGGGACCATGGACTACAGGGCCCCGGCTACCGGGGACCCGGATTACAGGGCCCCGGTTAACGGGGACCTGGAATACAGGGCCCCGGTTAGCGGGGACCTGGAATACAGGGCCCCGGTTAGCGGGAACCCGGAATACAGGGCCCCAGTTAACGGGAACCCGGAATACAGGGCCCCAGTTAACGGGGACCCGGAATACAGGGCCCTGAGTATCAGGGACCCGGAATGGCGAGTGAGCGGCGCTGGTGGCAGCGGCCGGTGAGCACGGGCAATGCTGCTGCGGTGGCATGACGGACCCGGGTGCTTGGACTAACCGAAAGGAGTCTGCCGCTGGGGCGAACCAGACACTGCTGCGTCGGGAGGCCGATCCGGAGACCGAGGTTACAGGACGACCGACAAGATGACGATCCGGAAAAGGCCAGCCATGAAAATGGACCGAGAGGTAGCCCTGGACTTATTACAGTGTTTTTTATAAAAGCAGGGAATTGAGCCCTGGACTTATTACAGTGCTTTTTATAAAAGCGGGGAATTGAGCCTGAGACTCTAAAGCAGCTAGCAGGTCTAGTGGCTGTAGGGAAGGCTAAGGGGTTTTTTGTAGATCCTAATGCAGTTTTTGAGGAGAGTGAGTGGCAAAAGTTTGGTGGTGAACTATTTGACTCAATGCTTAATGATGATAAAATGGCAAAGAAACTCGGTAAACCACAGAGAGAAGTAATAAACTGTATAAAAAGATACAAGGCAGAAAAGAAAACTGCCGCGGTAGCAACAGAGAAACTAGGAACAGACGTCCCCGGTCGGTTGAAACCGGGGGAAGATTACAACTCGTTTCCCCCAACTCGTGGGAGCACAGGGTTTCCCACCCCCCCCCCCCCTTCCTTTTCTCCCCCTCCATCAGAAGGTGCCGTGGAGGAGGTGTAACCCCCTGCTCCGCCACCACCCCAGTTCCTAAAGTAGGGACTTTTAAAAGGACAGAGAAAAAATTAGGAGGGATACGCATGATGAATGTCGAGGAAGCTGAAAGGAAGAGGGCAGTGCCTCGGCGCCGGATTGATTGGGGCGCAATTTTCCTTTTAAAATAATAACCTTGAATAGTGTGTTTCTGAAGATAATGACAGACAGGTGTTTTTTTTTTGCATAGCCATACCTTTTATTGTTAAATAAAATGCTAACTTAGTGAGCGTTAAAGATAACATGACAAAGTACTTCTAGACTTTTTTACGGATTAAGAACAGTAATTAACATAGGAATATATCACCAAAGATCTATCTACATATTTTTTCTCTTTTCAATTTTCAGTCAGTGTGCTTACAGGAATTTGCTTTGGGCTACAACATTTTTCTTCCCTTAATTTTCTGAAGTGAGTAAGTTCTATTTTAAAACTGTAAGAAATATGCTGATTTTTAACACTTCTACTGCTTAACGGTAAGTGGTTTTGATTTTTTTAAAAGTGAAGTTTGGCAAGTGATTCATACATATGTCCCGACTCCTTGTAATCTGAGTTTAAAAAAAAGTATGTTCTGCCTTCAGGGAAAGTAAAAAGTTCCTGAGAATGTTTTGAGGATTTTTTTTTTTCCCAGAAAGATTCATGAGTATTGCCTTGATTTTTTTTTTTTTTTTTAATTGGGAAAATTAGTGATTTTTGTACCTCTGCACACTATCTGATCATTCCAACAGGTAATGAGGACCTCCTTACACCATATAAGTCCTTACTCTTCCAGCAACATCAGTGCTGCCTTTCCAGTGTTGACTTAAATATACAGATATATACATATTTTGTTACAGAAACAGACAATTATTCCTAAATACTGTACAACCAAAAGTATACATTCCTTGATTTCTGGAAGATGTATCATTATAAACCAAAACAATTCATTTGTTAAAGTCTGCTTGTATGAAGAATATTTAATATGTATTTAAATAGTTTTGCATCCCCATTTTTATGGCAACCTGATTCCAATATTCATTTTATATTAAAGACTGTACATAGTTCCAAGAGATATCTTTTGAAAAGGAAATATATTTCATGGAGAGCACAGAAAATAATGAAGGTGAGTGTGACAACCACCAAGAGAAGAGCCATTCTCATGATTAAAATATGAAGTGGTACCTGCTGAGAATTTGATTCTATCCCTTTCTTTGCAGGGATCCTATATAATGTTGAAAAAGTCTGTGGAACTAAATCTTTTCCTCTAGTCGCCCATGACAAGGCCCACCTGAGTCCATTTTAATTTGCAGTTAAGAACTGTGGCAGAACTCCAGGAGATATTCATTTTGAACAATAAATTGACTACCAATTAATCTGAAAAAATTAGATCCACATCTTGAAAAACTGAATGCTGAGATTAATGGAAATTAAATCTATTTATCAGATAGTCTGTTCATTGAAATTCAAATGGAATATCTTCAGGGAGGCAACCCAGTCTTAATGAGATTTCCCTGATAATTAGTAAGAGTCCAGCAGAACCATTCCTGCTTAGTAATAATAGATTTCTCTTTGGTAGGCCATCCCTTAGATTCACAGGAGCCCTGACTGCAGTGTTCATAGCTTCTCATTAGTATGTGTTCTAAAGAGTTAGAATCACAGAATCATAGAACAGAGTTGTAGGGACACTGTTTCTGGGGAGATGCACATACGTTTTCCCATAGGGCAGTCAGTTATTTATGGTTTTGATTTAGAAGACAAATGAAATTGAAGAGAGGCAAGTTTAAGGAGAAGTTAGATGTCAAAATCCTTCAAAATTACTGACTTTTTGTTAATAAATTCCAATGGAAACTATTAATTTCACTTTCTTGGTATCTCTAAATTACTGTTCATAACATTTCTTCTCCTCATAGGAACTTTTATGGATATGAAATAATCAATATATTTAAAGCGTTCAACTAGCATAGATGTGATGATGAGCACCAGAGGTAAGTCCTGTGAGAACACAATTAATTGGCTGTTCAGAACAGAGCTAGAATACTATGGGCTAGGGAAAGAAGAGAAACATAAATATTGAATAGCTTCTTATGAAGGAAAATCCAACATCTTTTGTATGGACTAAGAAAAAAGTCCACTTGGGAAAAATACTGATAACCTAAACTAGTCTTTTAGACTAGTTTATAATGTGCCTATACAGATGGTCACATGAACATCTAAAATGAGCTTGTGTGATCCCATGTGTGCTGTCGCAAAGGGACAATATAGCACTAGGTTCTCTAAATGATTTTAACTGAAACTGAAGCTGAAACCTTGAAAACAGAATCTCAAACTTCTCTTTCGATTTTCTGTGGCTAGTAACTACACATATTTCGCAACTGATTTATAGGAATAACAAAATTTATACTTCCAATTAAGAAAAGGCACCTCAATAACATATTTCAGGAATCTACTGAAAAATACTAATATAATGTAACATTTTTCATAAAAGTGTTTATTCAAGATAAGAATTTATATTCACAACATACTTAATTAAAAGTATACAATAAAAGTTCATTAAGTCTATCTTTGTATAGACTAATCAGGGTCTAGATAACCAGACCATCTATTCTGTTGTCAAGAATCAACAAAAATCCATCCCCAAAGTCTCAAAACCTAACTGCCTAGGAGATAAAAGTCCTCATTCAGCCCATTAAATTTCCTAATGTGTTTTTCCTACCAGTACCACTAAAAAACACCCTTCTCTTTATTTTGTAGATGTAAAAGGGAAACAACACAAATAAAGGCTTTTCAGTAACCAAAAGAATTTTTTCATGCCTTGTCCTTGTTGGCTATGCTGAACTTTAGTCTGACAAGAATTTGCAATACCAGCCCACACAATTCATGAAGAGAATACAGTTCCTCTCAAACAATATTCACAAACCCAGTACAAAGGTAACCTAGACCAGCAAATAATGTAGAAACTATAGAGAGGAAGAATGCAAAATTGGTTATTTAAAAAAGAGCAGAAGAAAAATGATAATGAAACCATCAAACTATAAAAAAGTAAACCCCTGCAACTCCTGATTTTCCTGCTGTAGGGACTTTCATAGACACAGAGCCTGAACTATCAAGAAAGGACTGTGTGGCATGAATATCTAAAGAACACATATCAGTTGCATAAAATTATCCCCATGTTGCCTTCAAATGGCTACTTGTACCACTTGTCACTAGAAAGGATGTGAAAAGCAATACTGTGAACATGCTTCATAGATGAATCTTATGTGCTGTGATTTAACTGTTGCAATTTCCACATGGAAATAGGATAACTGCAAACAAATGCATGTAGATGTTTCTGTTTTCTCCAAGCAGTCAGTGTCTTATTAATTGCCACTCAGGATGTTATTTTGCATAATTTATTTTCTGAATAGTCCAGGAACAGAAGCCAAAATTGACAAAGAGGGGAACTTCTGTTATCATGCTGAATGGCAATGCTAATACAGATTCCATACACAAAATAAAATAACAGTAGAACAAGGTTTGCATCTTTCTTCAGAGGCATCCAGGAGAGAATGGGATATTGTGTTCATACTTATTTTAAGTAAGAAGTTTAATTTGTATTTTACAGTCTTGTTGCATGTATGGACATATTTTCAAACCCCATGAAAAGACAGATGATATTTTTAAAGTTCTTTTTGTAGTTTAATTTTAAGGAGCTGCAGAATCTTAATACTTCATATGCACTGAAAAGAGATGTTACATATAGAGGGGGAGAGGAAAAAAACCCAAACACAAAACACTTACTTATGTATATAAAAAGAATATTAATGAGGACAGAAATAGATAGTGAGACTTCTGCTTAATTATCTCTGTTTCAATTATATGCTGCTCTGTATGCTTCTTATGATAGTAACTCAAAGTCTTATATTAATAAATCTTTTCCCAGGACCTCCTTTGGAGGAAGGTCCAAAACAAAAAATGTATTAGTTCAAATCAAACTATACTGGGTTTTGTTTGTTTGTTTGTTTGTTGAGTTTTTTATCAGAAATAGCTTAAAAAAAATAGTTTAACATCATGCAGACAGCGCAGGAGCCAGAGATATACATAAGGTGAAGAAGTGAGTTTTATTTATTGCATTGCTTGAGAAAAAACAGGCAATAGAAAAGGAGTCATGGGATGGAGAGCTCTCCAGAGAAGATCCCCAAACTAAGCTATTTGCAACACAAATTAAGCAACCTTGCTGACATTGTAGGAAAACATTATACAATGGTAGATTTTATACTACTGGAGGAATATAGAATTTTCTAAGTTGTCCACACATTTTATAATGAGACCTTCTCACTTACAAATATCCAGCGGTTAGAAGCATTGATACTTGGCACATCTGCATAGTGGAAATATCCTGTCATCCCTTCACCATAATCCAAGTTCATTCAGAACTGTAAAAATGTAGCTGATTTTTGAATGCAAATTATCCAAAATAAATCCAACTGTTATTTTAAATATTAATTAAATTAATCTTACTTGAAAAATTAATCTTATTTTACATACTCTTGATATCTGAGAAGATGTCTCAGCATGCTTTTTACTAAATGACTCAAGGTCCATAAACAAGATAAATCTCTATATTTATCAAATAGAGTAGTTCAGTCGGAAAAGTGAGCACTTTAAAGTTCATGCAGGTTACTCTTCTGCTCATTTCATTCATTTAAGGGTCAATAAGGGTCTGTCCTCAATGTCAGTAAACCCTATATTGCTTTATGACAACGAAACTGCAATTCAATTAAATCATCTTCAAGTCCTGTAAATGTTTGCTTTCTGCCACATGAAATTTGAAAGAAAAAGTGTTGAACAGGCATCTGGCATGGTGTCCATAAGGATATGTAAATCTGATTGGAAAAAAGGTTTGTTATTAACATACTAGGATTTAAAGAAAAGTTTTTTCTAAATATTCAATTTTTTTGGTTTTGGCTTTTGATTTGGTGTTTTCGTTGTTTTTTTTTTTTTTCCCCTTACATTTTGACATGCACATTGGCCATAAATATTATTACATCAGTAACAATTTTTGACACTAATTTTCTGGAAAACTGATTGATCTGTCTTGTCTTGTAAATTCATTGTTTATAGAAATTTAAGGCTATCAGATTTTGTAAACTGGAAGGCACAGTAACTCCTGAAATGAAACCTATCCATGCTGTCATATGTATCTTCTCAAAACTTAAAAAAGACAGGTAAATGGAAGAAATTCAAATCTCAATGAATTTCAGCTGAACTCTCTCAAAATGGAGGCTCAGGTAGATTATGTGTTTTAATTTGCCATGTATCTTTAGAAAAGAATCTACAATTTTACTGAAGACCATGAAGACAGAAATTATATAAGAATATATGACCAAACTTGCAGGAAAAATATCAGAAGCAACTGGAATATATGTCAGAACCTGAAATGAAAACCACCTAGAGCTTCTATTGTGTGGTCAGGAATTGTATAACTTTTTTTTCTTTTGTATGTGTAATATTACAAAAACAAAATAGAGTGACTTAGAGTGCATGGCAATGTTCATCTGATTTGGAGTTTAAGCAGTCTTCTGTGAACTGGGAGGCATTTTGTAGAGGATGAATATAATTATTTTTATCCCATTTTCCTAAAGAGATGAAGCTGATACCATCATCCTGCATACAATCTGCCTGCGTTAACTGTAGTATCCATTAACAAGTTTGGCTAAAAGAAGACTTTGCAGTTACATTCTTTGTAAAAATGAGAAAGGAGTTAAAAATGACAAGAAAGATCTGTGAGTCAGAGAACTTCACTTGATCGTAAAACAACTGATCAAGTGAAAATCTTCAGAACGAGGTCATGTGTTCTTAGAAATCAGAGAATCCAAAGTGAAAAAAACTTCACAAATACGGTAAAAGTTCAGCAAACTGGTGCAGAGTCTTAAAGAATAAAACCAATCAATGACGGAGTCAGAATTAGTCTTTATTTGGTTGAAAGCTTCTTGGTTGATTATAAATACAAATATTGATAGTCAATGTTAAGTTCTTATTGATTACAGAGGCAAAGAACTAAGTCCATGATGCCCTCAAAAAAGATTCTGTTGTTGATAACACAATTCCCTTATTAACAACTGTTTAAGGTATTTGTGTTTTTAGCCCTTTTTAACAGAAAGTGAACTACAGTTTAGAAAATTCAGAATTAAAATAAATGGAATAAGGATGTTTATGGTTTGTTTTTTGTTTTTTTTTTTTCCCTGATTTTGGACTTTGATCAGTGATGGAGTTATTCTGAAATTTCTCTTGAAATTATAATTAAATTACCTTTTTTTTCTTCCTTTTATAATCATTATACTCACCAGAAAAAAATAATGTGAGATCAGTATTTTCCGCATTCTGGAAAGTGATCACCACATTTACAGTACAGGTTTTGATGACTTTAAAAAATATATCTGTTTTGAAAAGCCTGCAACCTGAAGTAGGACTTAAAACTCTGTTACAGGCTATCAAAGAAACATTTATGGTTAAGAAATTTAGACACCCATATTAGTCAGACATGTTATTCCTCCTGACATCTTTAAAGACAGCTACTTATTTTCACTGATTCTGCAGAAGAATTAAACATTTCCTATTCCAGTTTGTTTTGGATCTGGGTTAGGTGATAGCATATATGCTGTTCAGGCTTAGTGCAAGAGGAAAACAAGCCACAGAAAAATGCTGCGGGTCATATTGCTTTAATCAAAGGATATTAAATTCTGCTGAGAACAGATCTTACTATTCCCATGGTAAGAGCTGCCCCTGGATATAATTAATTCATAGGTCTAGCTTAAAGATGTTGGAGAAGGCAAACTGGCTTTACTCTTTCTGATTTAAACAGCTAGATCTTCCTTATAAATGAGATATGACCCAACTAATTCCTCTTTTGTGACAAATAAATAATAAGAAATGCACAAACTAATCTCCATAGTGATATTTACCTGATAAAATAAGGTTATGCTTAAGTCATTCATCTCTCTAGGCAATCCAGGTTTGGCATTTTTATGATTTATGTTGTTTTCTTCTGTCTTATTCTGCAGTAATTAAAATTTTATAAGACTTAAATTTTATAAGTTTTCTTCAAGTAATAGGGTTTTTATGTCTTTTCCATCTTTCTTAAATATTCTTTTCTTCATTAAAGACTCATGCTTATCCTATAAGTTTTTTTTGGCTATGCAAAGCACCTCACTATGTTTCTGAAGGAATATATTCAGATGTTCATCATTCAATTAAACCAATACTAAAAGCTATCAATTATTTTGTTGTATTGCTGTTAGTACAAAACTCATGACTTGTATTTTTATCATCCTGTTTGTTTCCTGGCACAAAATTAAAATAACTTCATGGTGCAAAAAAAGAAAAAAAAAGGAGAAATTCCTGAATTGCCTCATGCCTGCCAGAACAAAATGATAACTATTTGGTAGTTATGGAATAGTCAAAGAAAAATCATAAAACAAAGCTACCTTACTGGCTCATCTACAGTCTATCTGATTAGATGTACAATATTATACTACTGCACCCTAACTTAGATTCACATACCATGTTCAGTGCTTACTTTTCCTTGAAAGTACCTTACGAGATTTCAGGAAGTTAGTTTGTGGTTTCTAGCAGTGCACGAGGCTGAATATGGTGACTTTATCCCTTCCCCACTATGCAGGAATCATAATTAAGAAAGGAGGCCAGGCAAAGCTCTAAGCAGAGGTAAACAAACTTGATTTGGGGATTTGAGAACAAATATTTTACTTCACAGTCTACATATATTTCAGGAAAACTGCTGAAAGCTTACTATTGGTATGCAAAGGCTTTGGTTAATCAATCCTAACTTAAGACCATTAGAACTAAAATTATTGCATTAAATTTTGTGTGCTAAACACTGAATAGTCACTTCTTAAAGCTTATATAGGTACATCAGGGATAAAAAGAAGACAAGGGAAAATGTGAGCCCCTCCAGAAGGACATGGAAGTCCTGGTAACCCAAAATATGGAGAAGGGCAAGGTACTCATGAGTTTTCTGGTTTGGTCTTTCACCGACAAGTGCTCCAGCCACAGTGCCCAAGTCATAGACGTCAAGGGCAGGGAACGGGAGAATGAAGAACTGCCTTCTGCAGAAGGAACCAGGATCGAGACCTGAAGGTGCAAAAACCCATGAGACCTGTTGTTATGCATCTGTGGGTCCTGAGGAACTGGTGGATGAAGTTAACAAGCCATTATCCAACATATCTGAGAAGATGTGGCAGTCTGGTGAAGTCCTGTTTACTAATAAAGGGAAAACATAATTGTCCTGGGTTCAGCAGTAGCAGTCATTTTTCTCCTCCTTGGTAGCTGGTGCAGTGCTGTGTTTTGACTTTCAGCCTGGGAACAGAGCTGATAACAAGGATGTTTTGGTTTGGCCAAGGACTTTGTGAGGCTCATGCTCTGCCAGGGAGGAGGGGAAGCCGGGAGGAAGCAGAGACAGGACACCTGACCCAAACTGAGCAAAGAGGTATTCCATACCACAGCACGTCATGCCCAGGATGTAACGGAGAGTTACCCAGAAGGGCTGGTAGACTGCAGGGTTGGAGGTGGTACCTGTGGGTGCTTGGTCTGGTGGGGTGGGGCGAGTTATCAGTCGCCTGGTGGTAAAGTGATGTATTCTCTTCCCTTGTTATTTCCTTTATCATTATTATTATTGGTGGTAGCAGTAGTGATTTGTGTTATACCTTAGTTACTAAACTGTTCTTATCTCAACCCGTGGGAGTTGCATTCGTTTCAATTCTCCTCTCTGTCCCTCCAGTAGTAGGGGGAGGGAAAGAAGTGGGGGAGTGAGTGAACGAGTTGCCTGACTGGGTTTAGACCATGACAATAACCCTCATTATTAAACAAGATAAAAAAGGAAGACCCAGGAAACTACAGGCCAGTCAGTCTCGTCTTTGTGTCCAGCAAGATCGTGGTACAAATCCTGCTGAAAACTATGCTAAAGCAAACAGAAAATCAAGAGGTTCTTGGTGACAATCAGTATGGCTTCATTAAGGGCAAACGGGGCCAGACAAATTTGATGGCCTCCTATGATTGGGCTGTAGCATTGGTGGGTAAAGGAAGAATGACTGATGTCATATACCTGGACTTATGCAAGTCATTTAACGCTGTGCTGCATAACTATCTTTTCTCTAAATTGGAGAGGCATGGATTTGATGGATAGACCACTTGCAGATAAGAAACTTGCTGGATGGTCACGCTCAGAAATTTGTGGTCAATGTCCAAGTGGAGACCAGGAATGAGTGGTGTCTCTCAGGGGGCGGTACTGGGACCAGAGCTGTTCAACATCTTTGTCGGCAACATGGGCAGTCAGATTGAGCGCACTCTCAGTAGGCTTTATGACAACACCAAACTGTGTGGTGCAGTTGACACACTGGAGGGAACAGATGCCATGCAGAGGGACCTTGACATGCTTGAGAGGTGGACCATCATAAAACTTAAGAAGTTCAGCAAGGCCAGGTGCAAGGTTGTGCACCTGGATTGGTGCAATCCCGAGCAAAACTACAGCCTGAGAAGAGATTGGATGGAGTGCAGCCCTAAGGAGAAGGACATGGGATTGTTGGTTAATGGTAAGCTCAACATGAGCTTGCAGTATGTGCTTGCAGCCAAGAAAGCCAACTATATGCTAGACTGCATCAAAAGAAGTGTGACAAGCAGGTCAAGGGAGGTGATTCTGCCCCTGTGCTCTGCTCTTATGAAAGCCCAGCTGGAGTACTGCATTCATCTCTGGGGCCTCTAACATAAGAATATGGATCTGCTAGACCGAGTCCAGAGGACGGCCACAAAGATGACAGAGGGCTGGAGCACCCCTCCTACAAAGGCAGGCTGAGAGAGTTTGGTTTGTTCAGCCTGAAGAAGGCTTCAGGGAGACCCTCTAGCTACCTTCCATTGTCTTAGGGGGACTACAAGAAATCTGGAGGGATATTTTATAACAGCATGTTGTGATAGGACAAGAGGCAATGCCTTTGTACTGACAGAATTTAGATTTCGCTTAAGGTATTTGAAGAGTTTTTTACTGTGGGAGTGGTGAGTCTCTGAAAGAAGCTGCCCTGGGAAGCTGTGGATGCCCCATCCCTGGAAGTTTTCTTGGTCAGGTTGGATGGGGCTTTGAGCAGCCCAGTCTAGTGGAAAGTGTCTCTGCCCATGAAACTAGGTGATCTAGATCACCTTGAAGGTCCCTTCTAATCCAACTCATTCTATGATGCTATGATGATGATTCTATGAATTGAAAAATGTAATCATAGGATAATTTTTTCACTCTAAAATAAGGCAGCTGAAGTTAGATAAATCACAATTTTGAAATGCCCTTGTATTAAGGCCATCTGAGGTTACCATTTCAAATTTGACATGCAACCTAATATTA
The DNA here is from genome assembly GCF_028554395.1 of Pezoporus wallicus. Lineage (NCBI taxonomy): Eukaryota > Metazoa > Chordata > Aves > Psittaciformes > Psittacidae > Pezoporus > Pezoporus wallicus. The sequence goes on from NW_026637693.1 coordinate 159,214, forward strand.
AACCTGATTATTCACTACAAGGATGGAATTAAAAATGTCAGAAAATGAATGTAGTGTAGTGTAGTGTAGTGTATAGTGTAGTGTAATGTAGTGTAGTGTGGTATAGCATAGTATAGTATAGGTATAATACAGCACAATACAGTATAGTATTATATAACTCAGTGATAAGCAATCTTAGTATACACTGAACTTAAGCAAGATGTATAACAAGATTATGGTTATGATTCATTCAGTATACTTGTAATTACTGTGATCTTCTGTTACAATGGTGACAGAAAAATTGAACTATTTATAGATGGTGTGATTCTAGTAGCTAGGGATTTAGTTTTTCCCCAGTTGCTAGACAAAAACTATAGATAGCAGGATGTCATTCACTTCAGATATCCTCAGAGTATTTCTCGCTAAAACTGAAAAATGCTGCAAACACTATTGTGCTCCGTTGCTCCTGAAATAATAAATATTATTCTTTCTCATAGACAAGTTAAATAATAAAACTATAAATAATAGTCAACTGGAATATGGTTAATTGGTATTACAGGGCTGTAATCTATATCTCCTTTCCATTTTCAATTTTGAGGTATTTCATTAATTGCAAATGAAGATAAACTGCATAATTACAATAATATAATTATAATAATAATTATAATTCTTGATTTGACATTTCTGGTTATTTTTTTCTTTTTCTTCCTGCCCCCCCCTAGAAAATTTTGTACTGCAATATTCTTAAATTTCCTTTGTGTGGGTTATTCACTCCAGTGTCTTGAGACTTATATCTTAGAAGAAACCAAATTGAACTGTGAAAATCCCACCAGGAATTTCATTTTTAGGTATTTTTGCTCTCCTTCCATCTGCCTTTGAGCAATTTTCTATTCTTCAAGCGTGAATAAGAAGTATTAGTCCAATTTCTAGTCTCTGTGAGGCACATTAAGTTAGATCAAATGCACCTCAACCAACCTTTTTAGGGACTATGCATTTATTTAACTGTTTCATTGTCTCACTCCCATTAAATCTGCAGAAAACTCAGACCTATATACTGTGGAAAATACAGATTTTTCTGAAGTGGATGAAAAGAAAAAGTAAATAGTAGGTACCTTATTGCTTTTTGCCAAAGGAAAGATTCTACTCTGATTCCCAGACTAACAATCACTCAAGCCCAATGCATTTTAGACTGTAATTCACTTGATATTCAGTTTACTCACAAGGTAAGGTACAACAGCAGTACAGATAGTACCTGTTCTTAAAAAACACTTAAAAGAATATGAAGCAAAAAAGGCAAAAACGAGTTTTTCCTTTCCCTTCCTTGCTTTCAGGCAGTTACAGCAGTAAGAAATAGGAGTGTTCCCCGTTCGTGGGGCAAGGTATTATGTTCTGCACTAAGGAAAACCAGGGTTGACCAAAACATTTCTCATTTTACCGTGCTTCTCTTAACTAAGATTCATAGTCCTTCTCTGTTATAACATTGTTTCTTAGATAATTTAATTTTTTTTTTACTTACAAGTAGTAAATATTATGAAGAAATAACTTGGGATACCACTTAAATGACCCTACAACACACCTGAATTGTCATAGCTGTTACTAATTAGTGTTTAAAATTAGTCTTTCCTCAACATTACATTTACACAATATCCAGCAGAATAAAATGGTATGCTGAGGTGTTATTTCCAGCTATATATGTTGGTCTTATACTACTACTGATATCTCTATGATTCTTAGTCATTAGTTTTCAATGTTAGATATATGTTGTAGATGTCTGAAAACAATCCCCTAATGGCTGCTGGGGAGGCCCAAGCCAAGCCAAACTAAGCTAAGCAAAGCTAAACTGAGATAAACTAAGCTATATCTGGTATACAGATTAAGCCTATATGTGACTGACCAATAAATTCTCCAAGTGGAAGAAAGCTCAGAGGAGGTGAGCAAATACAATGAGCCCATGAAGAAGGAATAGTGTAGCTTGACTGACCACAGCTGTTGCAAAGAAGCTGACTTTATCTCAACACAAATGGGTCCAGAGAGTGGTCTTTCTTTGAGAAACAGTTATGTTAGTTGAGTGGATCAGCTGACTACACCACAGCTGAGTGGGTCAATTGTCAAACTCGGGGTCAAACTCTCCCTGAGTTTGTTAAAAGAGTATAAATATTCACTTGAGTTAGAGAGAGCAGCATGGATGGGAGTGAATACATGATTCAGCCCAACACAGAAAATAAAAACTGAACAACTAACAAAATAATTTTGAAGAGAACAATGGGCTTGAGCTGGCTTCAACATGCCTATTTTTGCTTGGCAAGTGGGGATGCTGTTGTATCATGTCTGTGAATGTATTCTAAAGACCAGTAACGGGGATCACATTGGGATTGTGACTGAACAGTAGAATGCAATTACTCTGTTTTGTGGCTTACACATGTATTGTGATGTCAATGCACTTTATATCACTCAGCTAAACCAAAAATCTGAATATTTCAAAGAAGTAAATTTAGTATTAAATATTATACCCTCCATATGTAGTAGAACACAGAGAGTATTAGACTAGAATTTAAATGAGGGTAAACCCCTGGAAAACTGTCTTTTTTGAAATTTTTTCCTCTTCTTTTTAACCTCTGCAGCTTGGAAATCATAGAATCATAGAATGGTTTCAGTTAGAAAGAACATTAAACATCTAGTTCCAACCCCACTGCCATGGCCAAGGACACTTTCCACTAGACTAGAGTGATCAAAGCCGCATCCAACCTGGCCTTGAACACTTTCAGGGATGGGTCATCCACAACTTCCCAGGGCAACCTGTTCAAGTGCCTCACCACCCTCACAGTAAAGATTTTTTTCTTACTATCTAATCTAAATCTACCCTCATTCAGCTTAAAACCATTACCCCTTGTCCTGTTGCTACATGTCTTTGTAAAAGGTACCTTTCCAGATTTCTTGTAGGCCCCTTTTAGGTAATGGAAGGTGGCTAGAAGGTCTCCCCAAAGCCTTCTTTCCTCCAGGCTGTACAAGCCCAAATCTCTCAGCCTGTCTTCATAGGAGGGGTGCTCCAGCCCTCTGATTATCTTCATGGCCCTCCTCTGGGCTCACTTTAACAGCTCCATGGCCTGTGTATAGAGGCCCTGTGAAAGTATTTGCAGGTTGACCACTTAAGTCTTACTTACCTCTTCATAAATACCTCTTAGAATCATAGAATAGTTAGGGTTGGAAAGGACCTTAAGATCATCTAGTTCCAACCCCCCTGCCATGGGCAGGGACACCTCACACTAAACCATCTCACCCAAGGCTTCATCCAGCCTGGTCTTGAACACTGCCCAGAATGGAGCATTCACAACCTCCCTGAGCAACCTATTCCAGTGCCTCGCCACCCTAACAGGAAAGAATTTCCTCCTTATATCCAATCTAAACTTCCCCTTCTATAAGTTTTTACCCATTACCCCTTGTCCTGTCACTACAGTCCCTAATGAAGAGTCCCTCCCCAGCATCCTTATTGGCCCCCTTCAGATACTGGAAGGCTGCTATGAGGTCTCCACGCAGCCTTCTCTTCTCCAGGCTGAACAGCCCCAACTTTCTCAGCCTATCTTCATACGGAGGTGCTCCAGTCCCCTGATCATCCTCATGGCTCTTCTCTGGACTTGTTCTTGATACCTCTTGATAAATAGTTTGATAGTTAGATAGTATTTTACAGCTACATTGCTTAAGAGGAATGTATGAATTTCTTTAGCTCTTTAGTATTTTTTTGTTGTTTGCATTTGGGGTTTTCTTGGGCTTTCTGGGTTGGGTTTTTTTCAAACTCAAATGGGATATAGACACTTTATGTGATTGTTCACTAAGACACACTAGGGATAAGAATAGGGATATTTTTTTCTCCTCCTTCTGATTCATATTTATTCTTTTAATTGAGAAATATTTATGTTATTTCCTATTTGCCATTTAAAAATATATATAACAGGTATTTATATATGAAAATTGGAGTTATGTATTTTGTGCATTTTATAAAAAATAAAATAAAATAAAAATAAAATAAAATAAATTAAATGCATACAAATATATATATTCACAATTTTAAAACTATTAATTCTAACCATGAAGGACTAATTTATACATTACCATAAGCGGTCAGTTGTTGTTTGTACTGTTGCTTAACACATTTGTTACAAACTTTTTCTGTTAAACTGGAGAACCTTTCTTATGATTTCATTCTTTAATTCAAAGGTGTGTTATTAGGTTTCACACATACTTGGAAAAAAAACCAAACCAGTATTTATTTGGGGAAAGCCTCAAAACCAATATTGGGTTGTATTATCTGGACATAGCCTTCAGTAAGGGATGATTCTGTTTTTCCCTTCTCTCCTTCAAGAGAAGGTTCTCCTACAGAGGTCGTGGTGACCTAACATGCAGAAGGCCACCCTTACAAAGTGGGTTGTTGTTGGTTTATTTTTGTTTGTTTTCTTTTTTTCCTTATCATTTCCTCTAAGGAAACCTCAATTACAATTTTATGTCTTTCTGGCCCATCTTATGACTCTCCTAGAGGAAAATTCCAATAGTGCAGGGTAGATGACAGTCTTTATCAAACGATCAAAGAGCTTTTCTGGTGATAATCCTCCACTAAGACATCAAATCTTTTTATTGGTGAATTATCAAAAGTGTAATATGATATTTAACCCTTAGAAGAGGTCACTTGTGTTGCACATACAAAATGGAGCTTCTCGTGTACCAGAAATAGCGTGGCCAGCAGGACTAGGGAAGCGATCATCCCCCTGTACTCAGCACTGGTGAGGCTGCACCATGAATACTGTGTTTGCTTTTTTGTCCCTCACTCCAGGAAAGACATTGTGGTGCTGGAGCATGGCCAGAGAGCAATGAAGCTGGTGAAAAGTCTAGAGAACAAGTCTTATGAAAAGCAGCTGAGGAAACCAGCATTGTTTAGCTGAAGGAGGCTTTAAGGAGACATTATCACTCTCTACAACTACCTGAAAGGAAGATGGAACAAGGTGGGGTGATAGTCTCTTCTCCCACGCAACAAGTCATAGGATGAGAGGTAACATCCTCAAGCTGCAGCAGGGGTTTAGATTGAATATTAGGAAAAAAAATATGCACCAAAAGGGTCATCAAGCACTGGAACAGGCTGCCCAGGGAAGTGGGTGAGTCACCATCCCTGGAGGTATTGAAATGACATGTAGATATGTTTAAAAGCATGGTTTAGAGGTAGGCTCGGTAGTGGTAGGTTTGTTATTGGACTCAATGATTTTGAGGCTCATTTAAAATGTAAATGATTATATGATTATATGCTAGGTAGGGTTTTTAATGTAGAATTGATATAATTTTCTTCGGTGCTCATACAAATAGAAGTAGTGAATGATAACAGAGATCCAGTGGAATGTCCTAAATATTTTTCCTAATCTCATTGTGCATTTCTTAGAATCATTGCTGATGCCAAAATCTCTGCACTTTAAATACTAGAGAAAAATGCAGAAAATGTTCAATTTGAGTACAGTAGAAGCCTTTAAAAATTGCAGTAAAGGAACACACAGGCAAGAAAATTATTCTAGAGGTGTATTTTGTCTTTTGAAGGGACCTAAACATATTTCTAAAATCAAAATGCAAAATTATTATCAATGAAGCTAAGCATATTTTTAATTGGAGTTTTTAGTAATTTGATGGTATAAACATTAGAAAAGATATTTTCATCACACATTTTACAAATACTATTTTCTGTATTCTAAAAGGTGCAATATTGTTTTGAAATACAATAATATGCAAGAAAATAGTCAAGACAAACAACATGTTTCTGGAAATCAGATCTTATACTCTGTAATTCACATATGTATCTATCTCAACTGCAAACAAGCAAAAGGAAGGCACACTCTACTAATAAATGTGTTCATTAGGTGGAAGGAGGCATAAACTAAACCTGTCCCATTTCTTTCCTCTTCATACCTCCCATGAACTGAGAAGAGGCAAAATTGTAACTTAACATAATATATGATTGGAGGAAAATCTGTTTATCGAAAGCTGATTGTCTAACTGCATATACATATGTATACAAAACCGCCAACACTCTGGTTTTGTAACTTAAAATATTGAAGACCTTGATTTATAAACCTTGGAAGAAGAAACTGCTATTTTATTTTTCCCTTTTATGAATGATTGAAATATCAAGGTCCTCTTAATTTGCCTTTTTAATTTCTGTTTTGTCTAAAAGGCATCATGTTTTTTTAGAGTGGTTCAGGAGTTGCATATGCCAGCCCCTCTGACACAAATATCAAAAAACTTTTGCTAGAAATGCTCTAGGGGCAGGATGAATGCTGGAAGAAGAGATGAAATGTTTTAATCTGATTTTTCATGCTGCTGCCATCCTGGAAAGCTGATGACCTTGTCACTAAAACAGGTGCCAAGGTCAGTAGCTAAGAACAGAAAGCAGTGAAGCGAGATATTACTGGAAGGTAATAAAAATCTGGATGAGCTTCTGGAAGGGATAATGTTACTTGTTATCACTGCAACTCTAGTATTGGTATAGCTTTAGAAACAAACCTGTTACACACAACAAACTTGCAAGCAAGTACATCCCTCAGATCCTTTGAATGGCTCTAATGGAGTGAGTAGAACCGTTTACAAAGGCAGCTTCTGGACTGCAACAGAGTATCATCTCAATTTTGATTTTTGGATCCAGTATCAGTGCAATTTATTTTTATGAATTTGGTCGTCTTTCACTACTAGAATACTATGTTATAAGGAACTAACCCTCCCAACATTCATGCATAGAAAGTAAATATTACTTATCCATAATCCACTTTGATGTTTTGACCATATACTCTGACTGTAAAAGGAAAGACTATGTTATCAAATAGTGTTGCTCAGTAGAAGATTTCAGTTGGGTGCCCAACAACTACAATGTCTTCCTTCTGCAGTAGAGGCAAAGAGTTCCTTAGAGCTAGCTCTAGTCAGACCATACGTATTAAGTACCATTACTGGTCAAACAGCTCTAATGTGTATCCCTGTAACACATATTCCACTTCAGTTTCATCTGAGAGACATTTTGTCAGCTTCACTTAGAGGCTTTTTCATAATGTGAAATAAAACATAGTAAGAGGGCAAAAATAGGATATTCATTTAGAAAAAAAAAAAATCACTGCTGTTCTGAGTTGACATGTTAATGTGAATGAAATGGATGTCAACCAAAACATGGCTTTGGGTCAGTTGGGATCCATTAGGCACAACAGGTGTAATGTCATTTTAAGCAACTTTAGTAATATGCAGAAGAGACCAAGAGAGAAATAGTGTGCCTACTTTTTCATATGCCGTATGAAGATAGGCTAAAAAAGCTGGGGCTGGTCAGCCTGGAGAAGAGAAGGCTGCATAGAGACCTCATAGCAGGCTTCCAGTGTCTGAAGCGGATCAATAAGGATGCTGGGGAGGGACTCTTCTTTAGGGACTGTAGTGATAGGTCAAGGGGCAATGGGTTCAAACTTAAATAGGGGAAGTTTAGATTGGGTATAAGGAAGAAGTTCTTTCCTGTAAGGGTGGTGAGGCACTGGAATGGGTTGCCCAAGGAAGATGTGAATGTTCTGTCCCTGGCAGTGCTCAAAGTCAGGTTGGACAGAGCCTTGGGTGAGATGGTTTAGTGTGAGGTGCCCCTGCCCATGGCAGTGGGGTTGGAACTAGATGATCTTAAGGTCCTTTCCAACCCTAACTATTCTATGATTCTATGATTCTACTTTTAACCTGACTTTCATAGGTTCCATTTGAAAAATAGACTAAATACTGACTGAATGTTCTTCTGATCTAAACCTAGAGGAGTACTAGGTACAGTGCTAACAGTACTTATTCCAAACTGATGATGCTGTGTCTTTCAAATCTAAGTTTAATGTTATTAATTCACTGTTTAGATCTATGCTTATGAATGGTTAGATTAGGTATAAATAGGAAGGAACGAGGAAAGAATTTAAACCGCTGAGAATAAAATTGGAATCTGTGTTCATGGTATTATGATATATTACCAAGCCACACATTCCAGGTTTTTGGTAGCTGTGAATCAAGCTTTTCTAAAAAACTTTGAATGGATATCTCAGTTCATGAACAAAGACTCATCAGTAGGTAACTTACCGGAGTCTTGAAAAATATTTAGGGATTATATTATAAGGTTTTTTTGATCTCTAATTATATTATCCTTTAACACAGCATTTTGGTTACCTAAATTTCCCTTAACATGCTTTTTTTTATACCTATTCAAATCAGTGACAGAGCTCCCACTGGAAAGTCAGAATCAGCTTCCTAAATAATAGAAAGACATTTTTGAGAAATTCTATCTCTATGACTAATTCTGATGTTTGATGGATTTCCGCAGTTTGATAAAAATGAGATGTTCACAGTAATTTGAACTTCAGAAAATATGAAATATTTTCTATCTTAGCTGATTTATACTTCTTAGTGCTAAAGAAAGGGAAAATGAAATTCACCATAACAAAGAAAATGTCTCATATTCTGAGACCACCAACAGTTTCACAAAACTGTTTCTCTAAATATGAACTGATGCCTGTTCTGGACAAAAAAAAACTCACACTGGTCATGTTCTCCAGTCCAGCTGTGACTGGCAACATGGACTCAGGGGAATAGGCCACTGCTTTATCCAACTCATCAAGGTGTCCAAGTCCCAGCTGGCAGACTGGCTTCATGTGTAATGATTCAGCTTTGGGTATAGTCAGTGTTGGAATTTCAGTTTTAAGTTTTCTTCATCCTCTGTGGGATTATTTTCTATTTCAAATTTATGTTTCCATTTATTGCTTTCAAACTTAGATGCTTTGCATAAGCTGCCACAGGCCTCTTTGGTCACGTAAGCCAAGGCCAGACTGACTTTCTGTACATCTAAAGCCAATTAGTGATCACTGCCTGGGTCACTATCACCTGTTGGCATCCTGTACTAAATGCCTTATAAGGATATAAAGCTCTTAAGTATTCATCTCTGTTTCTCTATTTCTTTGCCAGAAAGCAGTAATTTCTTTGCTTTGTCTGAGCTTTCATTAAGACTCCCCCATAAGAATTATCTGTGTTTGGATTGTTTTCCCAGAGCATACCAAGTTCATCTAATGAGTTAGATTAGGGTAGATATCGTCAAGATCTTGCATACCTGAGTGGTTCTTTCTGGTAGGCTTCACCTTTGAATATATATAAATGGTAGTTCTGAGTGAAAATGTTTTCAAACAACTGCCAGAAAATTTAAAGTCAGATCTCTGACTGTTCAAAAAAGCAGATGAATGTAGAAATTATATTGTTTCTTAATATTTCAGTCAAACAAATTATGCATCCCCCTTTTTTTTAACTGACTAATTTAAAAACACCCATCCCATAACCCAACAGCCCCACTCCCATCCAAACCATATTCATCAGGTATTTGTCTAATGAATAGGTTGTTCCAGAACTTCACTGCTGCAACAATTAAAAGGGTTTATATACATTCTGTTAGTATTGCATGTCTGAAAAAAAAAAAATCCTCTTCCAAATTCTTTTTTTTCCAAGGAATTATTATTCCTTCCTTTTTTGCTCATGTTAGGCCCATAGGATAATTTAGGTTGGGACCTCAGGACATCTGACTGTAATCACCTGCTCCAAGCAGGGCCACCTTTGAGGTCAGACCAGGATGGTCAGGGCTTTGTCCACCTCAGTCTTAAAACCCTCTGAAGATCCAAAGATGAAGGCTATGCAACCTACTCCACTCCTTCTGGTCCTCATGAGGAAAAGTCTTTCCTCCTTATAAAAAGTCTGAACTTCCCTGGTTTCAGACTCAGGTGTATGCTCCAGTGCCCATACCATCTTGGTAACTGTTTGCTGAGTTTTCCTGGTTTTTGATGTCTGTCTTGTACTATGGGCCCTAAACTGGATTCATTATCTAGATAAGGTCTAATGAGTGCTGAGCAGAGGACTAGTAAACTTCCCTTGATCTACTGGTGCCTTCATTGAAACAGCCCAGGATTGGTTGCTGACTGTGGATGGATTTTTAGCAAGGAATGGCCACATTCCCAAGTCAGCAAGTGCCTATGGGGAGCTCGACATGAATCGAGGATGAAGGAGGAAGTGGGTAAGGAAGCAAAAGTAACAGTGCAAGCAAGACAAGAAGAAACTAGAATGTGCTAAGATACAAAATAGTGAACTGTTAGCAAGTTTTAAAAGTTAAGCTCCCTTTCTCTGATTAATTGTATACTAGTTGCTGTATACTGCAAGAATATGTATCAAAGCATAATATACTAAGTTATTGTATATGTATCCAATTATACTACAGCAAGCTATTGTATATGTATCCAAATACAGCAAGCTATTGTAAGCAGATGCAGACAACAATATAAAAAGTATAGATGCTTTGTAATAAATGAGGCACTGGCCTTGTACAATGGAATTAAAACTCTTTTAATTCTCTTGAACATTGATCTATACCAAAAACCTATTTACCATCTGTTTTTACATCATCCTTATGATAGACTCTTTCATTTCAGTCTCTGACCTCTATCTTAACTCAGATATTTCTGTTACTGATAATAATCCTTTATCGTATGATTTGACTTCTTGTCTCAGTTTTCAAGGAGTGGAAGAAGGAAGACCTGGTATTACAGGCCTGTCAGTCTTGCTTCAGTGTCTGGTAAAAGTACAGAGAAGGTTATTCTGGGAGTCACTGAAAAGTACTTGCAGTCATTGGTCGTAGCCAACATGGGTTCACAAGGAGAAAGTCCTCCTTAACCAACTTAATCTCCTTTTATGACAAGGTCACCTATCTTGTTGACCAAAGGAAGATAGTGGATGTGGTGTGTTGTTTTTTTTGGGGGGGAGAGCAAAGCTTCTGAAACTGTCTCTCACAATACCATTCTAGACAAAATATGCAGCATAGAGCTAGAGAAGTTCGTCATATATTGCGTGAGTCACTGGCTGTTGGGTCAGGCTCGAAGAATTGTAGTAAATGTCAGGCAAGTGGCCAATCACCAGTGGGGTGCCCCACGCTCAGTTTATAGGCCCAGTGTTCTTTAATATTTTTATAAATGATCTGGATGCAAAGTGTACATTAAGTAAGTTCTCTGATAATACAAAATAAGGAGTCTCTCAGGGGTAAAGAAAACTTAGAAAGAGATCTGGATAAGCTAGAGCGCTGGTGACCAGTGACAGGACATGAAGAAACTGTGTCAGGGGAAGTTCTGACTGGACATTAGGACATCAACCACTGGAACAAGCCCCCAAGAAAGTGATCGTGTCACTAAGCTTATCAGAATTCTAGGAGTGCTGGGATGATGCTCTTACCTAATTATATATAGTCCTGTGAAGAGCAGAGAGTTGGACTCTATGATCCTTGCGGATCCCTTCCAACTGAAGATATTCTATGATTCTGTGATTCTATGACTTCAGTATTGTTGAACTAATTATCTGTAACTGTTACTTCAGTGATCACTGCTATGCTGTTGACTTCTTTGAGACCACTATCTGAACTTTTTCCTTGTCATGTCATCAGCACATTTCCCAGGAACACTTTTTTGTGCTAAGATCATTAAAATATTTTATAAAATAATTTCTTTAGTCAATCATTGTGCAACTGTTCCCTCGGATGCTGGCTTCTTAAAAATAGGAAAATGTACATTCATATTTCTCTAGTGTACTTCTTAGTTATTATGTTAATCAATAATTTCCCGGAATAGAGCATACTTGTCGTCAACTTGCAAGCAAGTACTTGAAATGATGTTTCAGAAATTCAGGAGTGAATGGCACTACAAAGGAAAAATAGGAATAGAATGCAAATATGATATTAAAGTCACAGACATTCCCATTACCTGGAATAAGTTTTTTGTACATAACAATATTCAGCACAGGTTTTTATAGTCAAGCAATTATTAACATCTTTTAAATAGTAACAGTAATTTACAGTTAGGCAACTATTAACATCTTTTAAATAGTAACAGTAATTTATTTTGCGTGCTCTTTCCTAAGAATATTGGAGAGTTATACAAAATTGAATGTTTTATGTTTTGTCAAATCATGAAGTCTAGAAAACCTCCTTATTAATATTGATGACAATAAAGAGTTGTAAATTTTGATGAATTGCTCCTGCATTAAAGTAACATCTATTTAAATTTGCACTGACTGTAATCTTGCTTTAGCTGTCATGAAGTAGTTTGTTACCCGCTTTCAGCAGATGTTTCCTTTTATGTTGTTAATTTTCTCAAAACATGCTGCTGCTATTCATTGAGATAAATTGAAATTAGTATGTTGAAGTTATTAATTTAATTGCATACCTTATAATGAAGACAATACATTTCACAAGGGCTTAAAAAGTAAAACAAATCCCATAGATTAATGTATAACACTAACACAAAGACAAGTTAATATAACAAATTCAGAAGTGCATCTAGTGATAAGTCCCAGTAATCAATCTTAAGTATTCCAATGGTCTGTTAACACAAATTGCAGTAGCACCTGTGATGAAGTCCTGCTTATTTTTTCTTGGCAATCCTTCATAAGTCCTTCGCTGTTTTTTCAAAAAGGTGAATTTAAGTTTGCTTAGATTACTGTGAAAAACAGTTGCAATGGCTGTGTTACTAGAACAGTGATCTGGAAGAGGTAAAAACAGAGATCTAATTTATGTGAGTCTTTATTTCCAGTGACATATATTGCACCATGACTATCTTTCGGATATACAACCCTAACGTTATCTTAAAATGTTCCTGAGAGTTTGGGCAAAAGAGTCAAATACAGCTTGAACTTCACAGATTAATGCACAGTTTTCATGAGCTACTTGAAACAATTAGTTAATACACTCTTTAAATCACCCTGGGAAGTACTATGGATGCATTTTGTGCTCCGCACTGATGCCTCTAGCTCCTCATATAACTAGAGCTCCAGATAAAACAGATTTATGAAGAATAGGTTTTCCATAGATGACTTCTGTTTTGTGTGAGTCTACATGACTGATGGGAAAGTTATTTAAAGTTAGGCATATTGAAAGCCTTTAGACTTTGTCTCTGAGAGAGAAGTAGGTACTGATTGCCAGCCTCCCATTTCCTAGGAGAGGTGATCTTACATTAAGGGATTCTTGCAAAGGGAGTAGCACCAGTTCATGTGTAGTCAGAGATGCCTAAGTGTCTCTGTAACAGAACATAATTTGCAATGTGCTTTACATAACCAGTGAAAGACATGATTATACAAATACTGAATAAACTATAAATGGTTATAACCATAACTATTATAACCTAAGCCCCTAGTTAGTTGCCAGGCAGAGAATTAGGTGGGTCTTTTAATAAAGAATGTGTTACTTATGTTTAATCTAACTCCATGTTAATACAAACTATTCAGTTTGAAGTCTGCAACAAGCAGGAAGAAATGTTGAGTGTTGACTGAGCATGTCAGGTATGGAAGATAGATGGAAGAAATTACCTCTGTGTATCACCTGGGAGCCTGCATAATAGCTGATGGACAGAACAACACGTGGACATGGACGGCTTTGTGGTGAAAAGTAAGGTCTGATCAAATTTTATTTCATTGTGACTTTATTTTTTGTAGACATTGAATAATTTACCATATTAACAGCTGTCGATAATAAAGACACATTGTAGGTGAATGCCCTCTAAGCTTTTTCAAGTCATGGTGGAGTAGCATAATTTCACTTCACTGTGCTGGTGGTCCTGTAAATACCATTTGATAAGCAGACAGTATTCCCTCAATCTCATAGCCTATTTAATTTGTGACAGTGGACATCACAGAGAACATGACACTGTCTCCCACTGTTCTGTAAAGAAAAACTTTGGTTTTTTTAAATTATATTTAGTACTGAAGGAAATATTCACCAAGGAATTTGGAGAACTAAAAACCACTAAGCCCCAGTAGAAAAACATACCCTCAAAAGTTATTTCTTAAGGAACATCTAAACAAAATGAAATATTTTGGTATGGAACGGAAGCATAAATATGTCTTTGTGCATATGCATGTATATATATACACATATATATACACACATATACATATTTCTTTATATACATATATATATTTAGAACTGATACACTGTCATAGTTCAAAGAATAAAATAAAGCAGAAAATTATAAATGCTATGAAAATAAGATTGCCTGGGAAATATTAAATTATTTCTACAAGAGACTGCTTTAAAAATATATAATATGCAAGGAGAAAATGCAAGAAATATATGTAAAATAAATTAAAAAAAATAACATTCTAAATCTCTCTTCCCCACTGTTGCATACCATGAAAATAAAGCACTACTTTAGTTTGACATCTTTTGTTCTTGAGGAAGGCCACAGGCGGGTGGACTTGTGGGAAGGATTCCTAAACAAAGTGAAAACCCTTAAATCTGTGTGGATTTCTTAGTTCAGTATTCACAACACTTGGAAGTAGTTAAAAGAATATTAAAAAATAGATGAATAGCTTTGACTCACTGTTTTGGAATAAGTTATTTACCAGCTGGAGCTTTGAAAGAGAACCTGATGTGAGTTCAAAAGAGCCCAGAAAAAAAATTACAGAAGAAAAATACTTTGGGACTTACTGAATATGAAGACTGGACCTGTGACACGGAAGGCCCCAGAGCCAAAGGGTTTCGGAGGCTGTGAGAGTATCCTGGTGTGGAATATCTTCACGCTCATCTTGTTCAATACCTTCCCCAAGGCATTGAATGTTGGTCACTGCTTGATAGTGGTCTGGAGTAATCTGTGCTCTTTTGTTCTTGTGCTGCAGCAGGTCGAAGGAGGTGATTCTGCCCCTCTACTCTGCTCTTGTGAGACCTCACCTGGAGTATTGTGTGCAGTTCTGGTGTCTTCAACATAAAAAGGACATGGAACTGTTGGAACAAGTCTAGAGGAAGGCCATGAGGACGATCAGGGGACTGGAGCACCTCCCGTATGAAGACAGGCTGAGGAAGTTGGGTCTGTTCAGCCTGGAGAAGGCTGCGTGGAGACCTCATAGCAGCCTTCCAGTATATGAAGGTGGCCTATAGGGATGCTGGGGAGGGACTCTTCATTAGAGACTGTAGTGACAGGACAAGGGGTCACAGGTTCAAACTTAAACAGGGGAAGTCTAGATTGGATATGAGGAGGAAATTCTTTCCTGTTAGGGTGGTGAGGCAATGGAATAGGTTGCTCAGGGAGGTTGTGAATGCTCCCTCCCTGGCAGTGTTCAAGACCAGGTTGGACGAAGCCTTGGGTGAGATGGTTTAGTGTGAGGTGTCCCTGCCCATGGCAGGGGGGTTGGAACTAGATGATCTTAAGGTCCTTTCCAACCCTAACTATTCTATGATTATATGATTCTAAGTACTTATGTCAAACTATCTGTGGTATAAAATATCAGATTCTTAAGCTATAACTTTATTAGAATTTCATTATGAGGAAGAAAGCTATTAGATATGATATACTTAACTTCTGTCTCTAATTCATTATTTTTTCTGAATTTAATCAGCTTATAGAAAGTGTTCAGAAAAAATAGAAATAATAGAATAAAAAGTGGAAGCCCAAAGTTTTTTTTTTACTGTTATTTTTTTTGGAAATTATGATCTTGGCCTCAAGTAATCAGGACTGTTATGATTTAAAAGATATGAACTGTACAATTAAAAAAAATGCAGTTTATGGATATTAATACCTTCTGTTCAGTTTCTAATAAAAGAAAAATTAAGACAATAAAATATCAAAAATCTTTGACTGTACCTGGCCCCAGTCATTACTTCTTTCCAGTAGCTGGATCTAGATACTCTCCTCTGGTAGCTGGTGCCCAAACCTTCAAGATCCTCATTCCCACTTGGGCCTCTCGCCCTGTATGTTGGCTAGTCTGACTGTGAGTTCACTAGCAACTCACATGGGCACAGGCTCAAAATGGGGATGTCATGCCTCAAGATGGTAGTATCAGGGTTTAGTATAAAGTTAAGATACATCATAGTGATCAAGTGTGAGGCTTAGTCAGGCATGAAGTTAGGAAGTCAGCTCTGTGATGAGAATAGGTCTATGAAATTGTAAAAAACTGGCTCAAATGCCAGAATGGGATGCAGTTGGAAAAGGAAATGTATCTCCTACGCAACTATTTATAAATATTATACATTAAAATGGTTATCAAGCAGTTTGTCTTATGGTAATATTTATTTAAAATAGTACAAATAAGCACTTGAATTAGAAACAACATAAACCATTCTCTGAAAAAATAAAAGCTTATTAAAATCATTAATGCATCGTTAGCTTTGTCACCTTACTGACAATTCTGTCAAATCAAGTGAGAAGAATATAAACTCTGTACACAGACAAAAGGGAAGAGACTATATACCTGGAAAGCACTTACTGCTAGCCTAAGTAATATCTAGGTAAATCAGTCTCACCAAAATTCTACAGTTTTTCCTGTTACAGTAGAACTGATACCATAGAAATTAATGTATTAAAGTCTCATCAGTATCATAGTAAAAACTGTTGTACAAGAAGAATTAAAAGTATCTAACCCATTTCTTTTAAGTTACGCTTCTCCTTCCAAGGTCATTCTGAGTACTAAACTTAACAGTGACAGTCTTTGTCAAGCAGGGTGCTGGTGGTCACAGCAAGTCCTTAGCATCCTGGTCCCTTACTCTCAGCTACACATGAACTTGTTTTTTGACAGTCAGTTATCACAGTTTGCTCACCCCTCTGTGGTTCCCAGCTAAACTGTGAAAGCCCAAGCATTTCCTGCGACCATGTGGTGCAAAGCCTGCAGCCTTTACTAAAAAACGGTGAAAAAAGTTTAATTTAGTGGGTGACAGTGCTTGGGCTTCTTTTGTAAAGATTTCTTTTATAACATTAATTTTAAATAACTTGTTATGAAGGACAGAAAGACTCAGGTGAGAAATATGTAGACTAAACATTTTAAAATCTTTTCATAAAAGATGTTTTTTTCTTCTTTTTTTTCTTTTTTTTTTCCTTCTTTTAAAAGTGAAAAATGTTTTGCTTTAAGAAAAGTATTTGGGCATATTCATCATTGCCTATGGTTCCCAGAAGTCGATCCCTCAGGTCAGAAAGACCTGATGTAGCAGGATGTAGCATTCTAGAACAGCTGATATGCAGGGCATTGTTAAGAGTTCAGTCTAACAGTGACAGAATTGTACGATTCAACCTGAGAAGAGACAAAGGCAAAAAAGATTGGCATTTGAGGAGTATAAGGAGAGAGACTGGGAAGTGAGAAGAATTGCAGACAGACCATAACTGTGATTTGGCTCTAAAAAAGTGTAAGAATCCTTTGTTACTCACTGGGTCAGTCAAGTCTTCAGGGATTACAGTAATATACCAAATTAAATTTGCTTTATTTTAAAAAAAGGTTTCAACCCTTCCTTCATGTCTGGACATGTAACTCTCAGCATGGTACTAAATGTTCTTTTTGTATTACAAAGTGAATTGGAGCTCTTTAAAGAAGCTGATAGACTTTTATTTTTGTTTGACAGAATAGTTATATCATTAAATGAATGAAGAGGATTTTATAGCTTCTGAACTTGGTTCTGAGTTGTTACTTGTTAGCTTGCAGCCCCCAGCTACCTTGAACACATTTTTTGTGATTTAACAATTCATTCATTCATTAATATGAGAACATTTTATAAATCTTATTTAAGAGAAATTCTTATTCTCACTTATAAATGAAAGTCACTTAGATTTGCCAACACTGAAGCAAGAGGACATTGGCAAACATTTAGTCAGACCCACAATGCAGCACAACTCAGTGTATTTGATTAATTAATACCTGTTCCTACTTATACCTGTTCCTAAATATAATGCTAATAAAGCATTTTATTAAAAAAAAAAAATTAAAAAAGACTTTTTAATTTTTTTTAATGGCCATGATGTTAGATACATTATAGGCCTTAGTGAATTATTTATATGGCAAATCCTTTTAATATGAAAAATAAAAAGAAATGTCTACCATGTTAATTTTCATTTTATTTTCTTCTATGTCTAAATTCTCTGCTGAGAACTCTCAACCAGTTTGCTTCTTCTAGTAGGTACATATTGTTCAGTGTTCATTCTTGCTCATCAGTTATGCAACAGGCAAGCTTTGCATTGCTTCTGGTTCTAACTCATTTTGCATGACATAAACAAGAGCTTCACACATCTTTTTGCTTAAATTTTGATTGTGAAAGCTCATGAGTTTCTAGCCCTACGTTTCTCCTCTTCCTCCTCCCACCTATACGCTATTTCTCCTGGGATAAAATACATCAATAGTTCCCACTTACATGTTTATTTATATAGAAATATAGTTAACAATTAAGGCAGAATTTAATTTTTGCATTGGATTTAACCTGTGAAATACCCTAAAGCCTGTGTGATTATAGGGTTATCTGCAAAAATGTCATTTCTGATCTGAAGAAAGAGCAAATTCTGCTTGTCTGCTTACTGCACCTCCAAATCAGATTATCTGCACTTCTTCTCTCCTTTTCCTGTTCTAAAAAAGACATGACTTATTCTGCCAGAGAGTTTCATACTTGCCCAATTGTACTTTTGTCATGAAAATATTGCTTCAGCTATCATATAATCTGCTTTCTACCTTGCTATATTACATTTTTCTCTGAATTGTATACCTTTACTTTGAATTACAGATTCTTAATTTTTCATGCCGCCTCAGCAGCATTCGTTCTTTCCAAAACTACTTACAGAGCCTGGCAATGGCCTTCTAGTGTTTTCTCCAGTCCAAACATACTCTTAATAGCCTGTGTGTTATAGTTTTCTTTTGTTTTGTTTTGGGGTTTTTTTGAGGTGCTGGAAGAAAGCAGCAGGAGATATTACACTGGCATAAAAATATGTTTTATTATCTGAGATTTTGCTGACACAGTATGAATAGAAAAATATTTACTGTCACCGTTTCCTCAAGTGTTTTGGTATTTTCTTAAGGTCCTATATATCATTTATATTGTTGATACTGTAAATCTAAAATAGGTGTCCATAATCTGCTGAAAGTGTGTAGTCCACATTCAGAATCTCACAAGATGATGGAAGAGATTTTAATTTGCTTTTCTTATGTGGCCAGCATTGTATCAGCTGCCAGTTATGAAATTCTATGCATTGCTTCTCCACTAGAATGTTTGACTCTTTTTACTTTTTTTTTAACTCAATGATTTCTTTTTAAGTCAATGAATTTTTTGTTTGGAGAGGGTTAATTCTGTGTTTGTCAGTAATTTTACTAACATAGATATTTTAACAAATTTTTATTTTATAATTAATTTTGTTATCTTGGTTTGCAGATGGATCACTCAACTAGATCAAATGGAAACTTCTCTCCTCTCCTCTCCTCTCCTCTCCTCTCCTCTCCTCTCCTCTCCTCTCCTCTCCTCTCCTCTCCTCTCCTCTCCTCTCCTCTCCTCTCCTCTCCTCTCCTCTCCTCTCCTCTCCTCTCCTCTCTTTCTTCTTTCCACTCCTTTCTTCTCCTCTCCCTCTACTCTTCCTCTCCTGTCTTTTCTCCTTCTTTTAAAATTTCCATTCCACACTCACATAGTCATCAAATTAGAAATACATTGGTTCAGTAAAAGTTTTGTTCAGTTGGCTTATTTTTTTAATGTTTATCTGTGGTTCTGTTTGGGTTTGATTGCTTGTTTTGTTTTATTAACAATACCTAATGGCTTTGAATAGTTTTTAATTACCTTGTTCTCATTTCTTCATCAAAATGTCATACAGTGTCTACATAAGTGTTTCATAAATGTTTGACATATTGTTATCAAACTGAGGTGAAACAAAGACTTCTGTATTCTGTGTTCTTCTCCACGTACCCTGGGGTGGGGGAAGGGGGGGAAGTATATTCTCCTTGGAATTTTATTTTCTTCAAGTTCAGATATTTTTTATAGCAAAAAATACAAACCTGATTTTTTTCTCATTTTAAATGACTATGTAAAAATTTCTTTCACAAATAATTAGATATCTGTTGATTATTTCATCTAAAATTTTAATACCGATATGAAGTAATCCTTCAACTGTAAGACCCTCTGTTTATATATACATACATACAAATATATATCTACACATACATACAAATATATATTTGTATATAAATACGTACATAAATAAAATACAATATAAATAAAATTAATAAAAAGAAACAAATATAAATATAAATACAAATATAAATATATAGATATAAAAGTATGAGATATGTAAATATAGAATAAAATATAAATATAAAATACATTTATATAATATATATTTCTATATATAAAAATAAAATATTAATAAAAATGATAAATGACAATAAAGACATAAATAAATAGAACCATAAATAAATATAAATACATATACACACATATATATATTTGTGTATCCATGTAGTTAGACACAGACTTACAGAAAGTGGGCTGTCTATATTCAGCTTTAACACCGCATCAGAACAGCAGTTCAACAGGCAGTCACAAGGTATTACAACCACATACTCTTACAGTCAAATGTAATGGTTTGGATGTCCAAATCTTCAAATGCTTAGCAGTGGGACTTCTAGTTCTATCAAAATGAGCTATAAAGCACAGGTATCATTCATTTGAATAGGAATTGTTAATCAAGCAGCATGTTATGTATAGCATTCGAAGGACATTATATTTACTGAACAATTATATGTTACGCTCCAGAATGTTTAAATGCATAAAAAGTATGCTATGCAAGCAGCTCGCTGCAATAATGATAAAACTAAAATATAACATTTTAGGATGAAGAACTATATTGTAGTTGCTTATTTTGAGCTTTAAAATTCTCATCAAAATTATCTGCTACTGAAGAATGAAAGAATGGCACAGAATCAATAAGTATTCAGAGAATGTAAAGACCTCAACAGTAGTGAATTCTAAAAAGCCCCAAAACATTTAGGCTGTTTAACATAATCATGCTTTGAATACCCACTAAAGATAAGGAACTAGAATCTTAAATATGCTTTCCAGAATTAACACTTTTTTTCTGGAGCTATAGTGTTTGACTGGTCAGACAGTGGGGGTACTCAGCTCATTGCTAAATAATATTTAGGAAAGAACTGGAACTTCTTTGGTTATAAGATCCCTTGTTGAGAGAGATGCCATAAATCAGACACATGGTATTTTCAGCCTGTTATGCAAAATCTGTATCACCAGGCACAGCTGATCAGCAGAAAAGAAAGTTATCCCAAATGGCTACATCTAATAAAGGGGACCAAAAATCAAGAGGTCACAGTGCAGTGTATCATAATTGTATGAGATGCAGGTGTAGACAGGGAAAGGCAAAGAAATGGAAGAGTCAAATATATCAGTCTGATATGTTCAAAGTGACACGTTTGGTTTGGGATGTTGATTGAGGCTGTGTTATTTTCAGTATGAGCTAGGGATTTGGATCAGTAATGCTGAGCTTGTTTAAGGTTAAATAAAGGATACCTCACCCAATACCCATTTATAGCAATTTAGATCTCAGGGTAAGAATTTTTCTCACATAATTTTAATAACAATAGCCTATGTATTTTCTATTTCAGCTGGTCACTTCCATCTCACTTTAGATTTCATACAAATAACAAAACCTCAGCAGGTACAGTTAGATGATTTTTTCAAGTATCTATTTTGTTTCTACAGTTTAAAGGAGAACATACATAATTCAGATTTAGGCATGTAACAAGTTATCTATCTGAGCTAAATTTTACCTCTGATGGCTTCATTAGGCAGAAAAATATTAGTCTTATAACTTGTGTCTACATAAATAATCTGTATAAAGATTACTCAATTAAGGTATTAAATGTGGTAAAGAACTGAGCACTTAATATGGAGAAATTTGAAGCAGCATAATAGATCATCAGATCCCTGACTTCACTGCAGTATATGGTTCCCTCTTGAGAGCTGTGGTACAGTGCTTCTACTATGTAAGGACAGACCTGAAGCTGCAAACCCACTTTAAGATCCTATGCAGTGTACCGTACCAGCTGAGAACATCATGTCCTCAAAAATGGCATTAAATTCTTTTTAAAAATCAGATCATCCTCTATAAATACATGTATGGTACTGAACTTTAATAATAAAAGTACATTCACATGGCAAAATGATTTTTATTCATTCTGCTGCCATGCCTTGATATTCCAGAACCATTTGCTTTACAGAAACAGTGATTAAAACCACCATATAATTACAGGCAGTGATGTTTCTGCTGAAGAAAATTCCTGCTTGAAACAAAAGGATATCAGATATTAAATAACGGAGAAAAAAGTTTGAATCCCATTCACATACAACTTCATTAAGTAAAAGAAGAGAAAAAAATTAGTTTTTTTTTTTAATTTGACAACTGATTTTCTAAAATACTAGTTTGTAGAATATCACCCCTATTTCACACACAGCTAAACACCAGTTAATTACACAAACCTAAAACAGTTTCTATAAAAAGTAATTTTGGCATTCCTCTAAGTTGTCAATGCCATTCCATTGTCACAAGATTATATCAGTTCTTAAAGAGATGTCCCAGAAAAAAGGGCATCTTAATTTGTGTACAGGTATTTTGTGCATTTACATATGACTTTATTGAATGTCTTTCTTTTTCTCTTTTGGTAATGCACATCATATAAGATCAGTACAGAACATAGCATAACATGCGTAACCTTAAAAATGCTAGCATAAAAGAGTTATAGAATGTTATTCCAATTTTTAGTGGCATTTCCTCAAAATTGCCTGCCAGAGGATCTCTGAGGCATAAAGACTTTTATCTCCCCATAATTTCCTTCTGCTTCAATAGTCGTATATTAGTATGACTGATAATCTACCCTGTGATGAATCTGTAGACAACACTCAGTGCTCTAAAATGTTTTTGCATATGTAAGGCATATAAATTCAAAGGAAACTTTAACACCTAACAGAATTTTTTGAGGGCCTAGCCTTAACATATTCTGAATATTACCAAAACACAAGAAATGAACACTCCTGCTCTTTTGGAGATAACCTACCACCTACCAAGAGAAACAATTCATGGTCATATCAGCAGAATAAGCAAGGTGGGCAGGAATTGTTTGTTCACAGGAATTGTTCACTGTGTTTAAATACAATAGTCAGGGAACAACAGAAGTTGACAGAAGATGGAAAAAGAATACCCTTTTTGAATTATTTTTTTCCTGCACACAAACAATGTGTAGTTAGGCTGAAGGAACTTTTTTACTTTACATAAGTTACATAAGTTTGCAAAGTTACATAAGTCAAAGGAATACTGCATTAGATCACGGAAAATAAAAATATTATGTATTACATAAGCCCTTAGCTGACATATGAGTGTTTGCAAGCTGAAGATTATTTTCAGGGACCATAGAATCTTAGAATCATAGAATAGTTAGGGTTGGAA
The DNA here is from genome assembly GCF_028554395.1 of Pezoporus wallicus. Taxonomy (NCBI): domain Eukaryota; kingdom Metazoa; phylum Chordata; class Aves; order Psittaciformes; family Psittacidae; genus Pezoporus; species Pezoporus wallicus. The sequence goes on from NW_026637693.1 coordinate 182,466, forward strand.
AGGACCTTAAGATCTTCTAGTTCCAACCCCCCTGCCATGGCCAGGGACACCTCACGCTAAACCATCTCACCCAAGGCTTCATCCAACCTGACGTTGAACACCACCAGCTTAAAGACATTACCCCTTGTCCTGTCGCTACATGTCTTTGTAAAGGGTACCTTTCCAGATTTCTTGTAGGCCCCTTTTAGGTAATGGAAGGTGGCTAGAAGGTCTCCCCAAAGCCTTCTTTCCTCCAGGCTGTACAAGCCCAAATCTCTCAGCCTGTCTTCATAGGAGGGGTGCTCCAGCCCTCTGATTATCTTCATGGCCCTCCCCTGGGCTCACTTTAACAGTTCCATGGCCTATGTATAGAGGCCTTGTGAAGGTATTTGAAGGTTGACCACTTAAGTCTTACTTACCTCTTCATAAATACCTCTTAGAATCATAGAATCATAGAATAGTTAGGGTTGGAAAGGACCTTAAGATCATCTAGTTCCAACCCCCCTGCCATGGGCAGGGACACCTCACACTGTACCACCTCACCCAAGGCTTCATCCAGCCTGGTCTTGAACACTGCAAGGGATGGAGCATTCACAGCCTCCCTGGGCAACCTATTCCAGTGCCTCACCACCCTAACAGGAAAGAATTTCCTCCTTATATCCAATCTAGACTTCCCCTGTTTAAGTTTGAACCTGTTACCCCTTGTCCTGTCACTACAGTCCCTAATAAAGAGTCCCTCCCCAGCATCCTTATTGGCCCCCTTCAGATACTAGAAGGCTGCTAGGAGGTCTCCACGCAGCCTTCTCTTCTCCAGGCTGAACAGACCCAACTTCCTCAGCCTGTCTTCATATGGGAGGTGCTCCAGTCCCCTGATCATCCTCATGGCCTTCCTCTGGACTTGTTCCAACAGTTCCATGTCCTTTTTACGTTGAGGACACCAGAACTGCACACAATACTCCAGGTGAGGTCTCACAAGAGCAGAGTAGAGGGGCAGAATCACCTCCTTCGACCTGCTGGTCACTCTCCTTTTGATGCAGTCCAGGATACTGGTGGCTTTCTGGGCTGCAAGCGCACACTGAAGCTGGCTCATGTTCATTTTCTCATCGACCAACACCCCCAAGTCCTCCTCTGCAGGTCTGCTCTGAATCTCTTCTCTGCCCAACTTGTAGCTGTGCCTGGGATTGCTCCAACCCAGGTGTAGGACCTTGCACTTGGCATGGTTAAACCTCATGAGGTTGGCATCAGCCCACCTCACAAGCATGTCAAGGTCCCTCTGGATGGCATTCCTTCCCTGCAGTGTATCAACGGAACCACACAGCTTGGTGTCATCGGCAAACTTGCTGAGGTTGCACTCAATCCCACTGCCCATGTCAGCGATGAAGATATTAAACAAGACCGGTCCCAACACCGATCCCTGAGGGACACCACTCGTTACTGGTCTCCAGCTGGACATTGAGCCATTGACCACACCTCTTTGCGTGCGGCCATCCAGCCAGTTCTTTATCCACTGAGTGGTCCATCAAATTCATGTCTCTCCAATTTAGAGACAAGGATGTTGTGTGGGACAGTGTCGAATGCTTTGCTCATGTCCAGGTAGATGACATCAGCTTTTCTACCCCTGTCCATCTGTTCTGTAGCCCCATCATAGAAGGCCACCAAATTGGTGAGGCAGGCTTTTCCCTTAGTGAAGCCATGCTGGCTATCACCAAGCACCTTGTTGATTTTCATGTGCCTTAGCATGCCTTCCAGGAGAATGCACTCCAAGATTTTGCCAGGCACAGAGGTGAGACTGACTGGTCTGTAATTCCTCGGGTCATCCATTTTCCCCTTCTTGAAAACAGGGATTATATTTCCCTTTTTCCAGTCATCAGGAACTTCACGTGATTGCCATGATTTTTCAAATATGAAGGCCAGTGGCTTAACAACTTCATTTTCCAGCTCCTTCAGGACCCACAGATGGATTTCATCACGTCCCATGGACTTGTGCACATTCAGGTTCTTAAGACAGTCTCGAACCAGATCCTCTGGTTCTACTCTGGCTATGTGTTCAACTGCCATACATGAACTTTGTCCTTCAAATTCCTGAAACATACACTTCATCTTTGCCAAGTAGTATCAGAATTAATTTTCTCAATGTGCATGAAACAACAAAAAATATCCAACACACTGTCTAAGTATAATATCAGTTTTCATGGTTATGTTTTATAGCGTTTAAGGTTGGTGTGTTGTTTGTTTTTTTTTTGCATCTACAAAGTCCTATTCAGCTCTGGAGAGTGAAGGCAGTAAGATTTGCATGAAAAAGAGTACAGGAATTAGCTCTGAGGCCTTGGTGCTTGACAAGCCCTGGGGTGATGAGTTGGAAAGTTGAAGGACAGGAAAGGTAAACAAGCAAGCCTTGGAAGGATGGTCCAGGATGTAGTTCTGGCAGGAATCACCTTTGGCATCCAGAATATGTGGGGGTTTCGAGAGGGTCTGTAGAATTGTGATTGGACTATTTACCTGGAGAGTTTCACAGTGGCCAATGAGATTGAATGTTGTATGTATGTGCAGGCTGGGGAAGTACTGAACAAGGGGATAAAAAGGGCTTTGAGACAATAAATGAGGATTTGAGTCTCTGCATTAACGTAAGTTCGTGTTGTGAAATGCCACATTTAGCGTTTTCTGGCTACTTGCATTAGAAAGTATGCTTTTCATTCCTTGAAAACGCCTCATTATGCAAAACCACTTAAGATTAGAATTTCTTGCACATCTTCATGGTTTGCAGATCCTTGTTGTTATGCATTTCTAGTCTATTTCTATTTCTATTCTGGAAAAATTGTGTTTGATTTTATGCTTTACACAAAATCTTACGGGAACTGGTTCTCCGTTCCAAAATTCAAGAGGTGAGATTCAATGCTCAAAGGATGAAAGAAAGAAATTTTTTTTTACAAAATACAGTTCAAAAAGATCTAAGGATCTATCCCCAACCTAAATTATATTTGAGCTGGACCTATGATATCTGTTTTTTGAGTAAATACTGGAATCTAATCTGGCAAACAAGTCCTTATTCCATACTGTCCATCCCTCCTTCTGTCCCTTGCTCTGTGTCTCCCTCCCTTCCTGTCTCCCTCCTTTTGTCTGTATATCCTTCCATCCCACCCTTTACTTCCTTTCTAGAGATCCTAAACATCTGCTGGCAATAAGATTAATCATAATTTTATATAAAAAATAATGTAGTTAGTAGAAAAGTCTAATCAGCATACTCCATCTCCCTTTTTAGTTCAGCCAAAGCAAAAAGTTACAAGTGTTAAGGACATTTATCAAGACAATCTGCAGTTAGCACATTTTTATATCCTTTTCTGTTTAAGCTTAGCCAAGGAATAGAATTTGCTAAGAAAATATTAAAGCCCGATAAATCAACCTCGACTCTTTTGCAGTGCATTTTGGTATTTAATCCATTATCAGCAAATTTATGCTCCATACAACGTTCTCCCCCTTGACTGCTTCAACAGCAGAATTTACACAAAGCACAGAGCATAAATTTTACTTTATTGACATTCTTCAGTAGATTTTGTGCCCAGGGTTTTGCAGCCTGCTAAAAAGATGATATTTACAGAGAAAACATTTTCTGTACAGAATACTGAAACTGCCAATGTAATAATTTTATCACTGTCGTGGTTTAAACCCAGTCAGGTAACTTGTTCACTCACTCCCAGTGAGTGGTGCCGAGCTGACAACAATCGAGGTCCGTGTCCCCCCCCCCCACCGGGGTTCTCCCCCACTCCCGGAGGAACGGGGAGGAGGATCGAAAGAGTGCAACTCCCACGGGTTGAGACAAGAACAGTCCAGCAACCAATGTACACAAATCACCACCGCTACTATCAACTACAACAATGATAAGGGAAAAATAACAAGGGAAGAGAATACGATACCACCGGCCAAGAAGACGAGTTCCACCCGGAAGCCCGTGTCCTTCCGGGTAACTCCCAGTCACCCCCCACCCCGGCCATGACGTGCTGTGGTATGGAATACCTCCCTGGCTAGCCCGAGTCAGGTGCCCCATCTCTGCTTCCTCCCGGCTTCCCCTCCTCCCTGGCAGAGCATGAGCCTCACAAAGTCCTTGGTCAGGGTAAACATCACTTAGCAACAACTGAAAACATTGACTTCACCAACACTGCTCTCAGGCTGGAAGTCAAAACACAGCACCGCACCAGCTAGCACAAAGGAAAAAAAAACAAACATGACTGCTACTGCTGAACCCAGGACAATCACCAAAGTAATGATTTTATTTTATAATTTCTATTAGTTAATAATTTACTATTATGTAATCTGTGTGTCTGTGTTCAAGTACATGTGAACAGATCTTCTAGCTCTGTTTTCAGCAACACAGGGAAAAAGAAAATACTAGATTGTCATGAAAATATAAAATGAGACAGGTACAAGGACTACAACATGAAAATGAAAGGTCTTTGGTTTCTATGCCAAGACATAGATGCATGCAAGCTGATCTTCTTCAGAACTGATTCCAAGAGAGTCTAACATGCTCTGATAGAAATGATTATAAAATTTGTTTGTGAGAAGTATCTTTAAAAAAAAAAAAATTACTACCAGTCCCAACTGATGGTACTACGCCCAGCGCAGCTTGAAAAAAACTGAAAGGATACCGAGAAACAGCTATAAGTGAGATTGACCACACGTTGACATCTATGCCAAACAGTCAAGCTTATGTCACAGACAGTAGCTTGTATAACACTGTACATACTGAGATGTGAATCCAATGAAGTAACCGAAAAACTTTCACTTGCCTTTGTTATATAAGATGTACCTCATAGGATGCAACCACTTTTTCATGCCCTTAAGGGACAGAAAGGAATTGTATTCTATTGCATTCTTTTCAAAGAGAAATTTGTGTCACTCAACTCTCAGAACCAGCTTTCTGATTTATTTTTTTTTCCAAGTAGCTGTTTCTTTACATTCTATAAGGAAAGCAGCTGTAACACAGAAGCAATCGGATTCTAGAATAGTTCACTTTTTTTTTTAATGTTTCTTCCATGATCATGAAGTGAGAAGACCAAAAAGCTAATTAGACTTTAGCTTCTATTGTTCTGAAAAAACATGGGCAAAAAGTAGTGATGTTCATTTTGATTTCTTAATAAAAGACACCTCGGTTTTCCAGCAAAAGTTTCTGGTGATTTTGAGGCAGCTACATAATGCAACTGATGATAAGAGAGTTCTAGCATACCTCTTCCTGTGAAAATAAGGGATACAGCAGGATGCCTCTCTTGTTTGTACTACCTTGTGCAGTGGTGTACTTTTGCAGTATTTAAATACATAGTTGGATTTGTTCCTGAAAAAGCTTTTAAAGTTTGTCTTCTGATTTTGCACCATTATGGTATAAGTGCATTACTGGTTTTCACAGCTCAAATATGAGATTGAAAATGTCCTCATGGTGAAAGTTTAAAACTTTCAAAAGATAAGTAAATCCCATACACCGTAGTTCTAAGTTTTACAATTCTACATAGGCACTACATAGGTTTTCTCAGTAGCTCAAATAGTCAGTGCAGTTATGCTAGTATTTATGTAAAGTATCCCATGTTTTTGCAATAAATGATTAGCATGTCAATGTGATAATACCCATTAACAATTAAAATTAGCATATTTAATGCCTTCCATGTATTTGTAATTGTCATTGACTGTTTCAGCACCTTAGTTTTAATTAAAAATAAACAATGAAAATGTGTAGTGTTTTCAGATAAAAATATTAATTTGTTTGTTATGAATTACAATATCCAGTGGTAAATAAAGAATTTTCTAAGCTGTCTTAATTGCCCTACAGAATCTCTGTAAAAAAATTAAGTTTCATAAAAGTCATTCCAGATATTAAAATAAAAGTCACCCAGCATCTATTGAATTATTTTATTCAGTGTAGCAATTTTTAGCAGAAAGTAATGGGATCATTAAAACTAAATTCTCATCTCCTATCTGCACAATGGAGCATGTATTATCTATTCTACTCTTTTTTTTTTTTTTTTTTTTTCTTTTTGCAAAGAGCTCTCATTGCTGGCACTGGTGTTTCTACATGTGCAGGAAGATCGTAATAGCCCTACTAATGTGTTCTGTTAACATGAAAGAGGAAAATTTGGTCAGAAGACCAACAAAAGCTTGGGACTGCATTTTTCTTTTAGCCACTGAATGGAGTGCTAGCTGATACCTGTGGGAGATTCACACAGAGACTGAGAATAAACAGCAGGAACTCTATGTCTCTAATTTCCACAACAGAAAAAAAAAAAAAAAAGTGGCACATTGTTGTAATAACTTAAGGTTTGCCCAATTCTACTTTCCTTAGATACTTTGTGATGTTTATGCTTGGCTTAGCTTATTACCATGAAATACTAAAGCCAGGGTGGACAGGAAATACTGTCCTTATTTCCTCAGAAAATATGAGTATGTCTAAACTGAGAGACTCAGCGATACCTCCCTATTCCTTGATATACCACGGAAAAACTTCAGCATATATGGGACCTGGAAGTGTGTATTTATCCCTTCTTACTCCCATTTTCACTGAGAAGAAACCCAGCTTGCAATCTCTCTCTGGCCTTACCTGACCAATTTGTCTGCATGGACACACTTTCAGGGACACAGAAATAAAATAATACTACATCGCATGTTGCTGGGGTATTTACCTAGAAGGCATAAGCTCTGAACTCAGTTCCTTTCAGTGCCATTCAAGAAAGTGGGGTTTCCCTCTTTCTAGGCAAGTGTTTTTACAAGAGTACGAGATGAGTTACTCATTTTTCTTTTCTATCTGTGTGTCCCCCGTTTATGCAAACTATGAATAGCAGCATAAAGACTAGTTTGATTCTTACGTTTAAATAATGAGTAGTGATGGGCATTACAGAAAGTATCAAGTCAAGCATGCACAAAAAATCTTACAAATGTAACTTCTAACTATACAAATATATCCACATGCAGTGATATATATCTTCTGTTCCTGATTATCTAGTAGTTTGTTAGTCTTAAGGAGTCATGTCTTGTAATTGTTTTGTACTCTGACAAATCAATCAGATTTAAAAAATGGAATTTTCTGTTCTGATGGTTTCCTATATGATCTAGTGTAACAAATCTGTACGACTATGCAGCTCCAGTAAAAACGCTTTTTGTTGTCTCTTTGAACTTTTTAACTTTGGGGGATTGTTGTTTCTCTAAAATTCTAAGTAGCACATATGCAACAAAAAATTATATGCAGAAAATCTTATATAGCAGAGAAAGCAGCCCTGTTTTATTTTAGAAGCTGACCTCCTAGAGATGCTGTGTCTGACCTGATAGAAATTACAGCAATTTCCCACAGGCAGTAAAAAGGAACGAAATGGTATTGTCATTCCCACTTACGGTTCACTGCTTGTAATAGTACATGTGTCCTGTGATAATGGCAAAAAGTTTTAAAAAAACAACTTGAAAATAATAGAGAGCCCAAGGGAATTCAGGCATTCACACATGTTGTGTGTAAAGGTTAGAGTGTTATTTTACCTGATAATTGATTAGAAGCTGAAAACTTCAGATATACAACGTGCAATGATATTTATCACAGAAGAAAGATAAATGTAACTTGGTGGGAGAGTCTGCACTGGCAAAGAAGCTGTGAATTGGAAAAGCTGTCATTACTACAGCCATTACATTGTCAAATATAATAAACAAGGACTTCAGAAGAAGAGAAGGGAAAACATCCCACGAGAGATGAAGGAATATGTTATAAAGCATGTGCACAAGTGCCCTAAATTAACATTGTGTCTGACTGTCGTGGTTTAAACCCAGTCAGGTAACTCGTTTGCTCACTTCCCCCCCTTTCTTGCCCTCCCCCTGCTCTCGAAGGGACGGAGAGGAGAATCGAAAAGAATGCAACTCCCATGGGTTGAGATAAGAACAGTTTAGTAACTAAGGTATAACACAAATCACTACTGCTACCACCAATGATAATAATGATAAAGGAAATAACAAGGGAATACAACACCTCACCACCAGCCGACTGATAACTTGCCCCCCCAGCCCCACCAAGCTCCGACCGATACCTCCTCCAACCCTGCAGTCTCCCAGCCCTTCCGGCTAACTCCCAGTTACATCCTGGGCATGATGTGCTGTGGTATGGAATAGCTCTTTGGTCAGTTTGGGTCAGGTGTCCTGTCTCTGCTTCCTCCTGGCTTCCCCTCCCCCCTGGCAGAGCATGAGGCTCACAAAGTCCTTGGCCAAACCAAAACATCCTTGTTATCAGCTCTGTTCCCGAGCTGAAAGTCAAAACACTGCACTACACTAGCTACCAAGAAGGAGAAAAAATGACTGCTACTGCTGAACCCAGGACACTGACCTTAATGCTAGTATTTCCTACTTTCAAATGCTTAACTACCTACCCTGTCTCACAGAATCTGAATAAGTGTACTAAGATATGTGGGATATTTTTTGGATTATGACAAAACCATCCAGGTCTTCCCTGACTGCATCCAATTTACAGCAAAGTCCCAAAGGCAGGATACCAGACTAAAGATTCCGAACAATTTACCTGAGCTAAAGAAACACAGATAATATGTACAAATAATAACTTGCTAATAATATAATTAAAACATTAGCAATCTAACCATATTGTTATTGTTAATTCAGCTACCATGATACTAATGCATCCCCTCCCATGTATTCTTATCAGAGCTGGTACACAATAATGAAAATTAAAACCGATATGCACAAACTGTCTAGTTTCTATCCTGATTTCTGCTTTGCTAACTGTTGTGCTGCTCTGGGTCTTTTAAGATGATTGTCAGCTCTCCTTTAGAAGGTGGGTGTTGGAAGGGTCACAGCAAATTGTTAGTATGACAAATTTTTCACCAAGAGAAATGCAACTCTGATGATTGGGATTTCTTCCTCTCTCCAATTCACCTCACTCAAGACTAAATCTTTTTCTAACAAACAGTACACCTTGTTCTTTCTTCACTGTACAGTGTTTTCTTATTTTATCCCATATTTACTATTCTGGTATGTTTTATATTGTGCATACATGATTTTTCTTTTCTCTCTTTGTTAACTCCACACCATTTTCATCCAGCGCTCAAAGTTTCTTTCGTTTGATGATCAGTAACTGCTGATCCATGATCTGCATGTAGCCCTGGGCTCTTCATCCTGCAGTGCTTCATCCTGTGCCCACATTGTAAAGACTGCTTTCATGTACTATGTTCTGTGGTCATAGATCATTCTGGATGACAACTGGTTACTACCATTAGTTAAAGAAATTTATACCAAAACAGTGAAGGCAATAGTTCTTTTACAATAAAATTGGACAAAGTAAACAGCAACTAAAACTAATATCAGCCATCTTTCTGTGAGACTGTTGTTATTAAATAAAGCTATTAAGCTTTATTAAACTAAAACAAAAGTCCTGGTACATCAAGACTAGTCCAGATAAAGCAAGCCTTGCAAATCCTAGTCCTGATGCCATTCAGAGTCAATAAAAAGCCTGAGGTCTGTTACTAGCAGCGGAAGTACTGTTACTATAGTGCTACAGAGTTATTGTCTACATTGGTGCTGCATTTCCATGTACAGATTAAAGCATGTTTCCCATGAAGGGTCTTTGTTGTCCTCTTAGCAGTTGTACTCAAACCACAAAATTGCTTTTATTTGGGAATTTTCTTTTGTAAAATCCTTAAAGAGTTTTAGAATTTAATGTGATTTTGAATAATTCAGCACATTCCATGACTTTTCAGGTCATCAAAAAAAAGCATTTCTCTTATTTCTGGGTCAGATTATTTTATTTCTGCCCAGTGTAAAGCATTTATGGATGCAACAGGAAGGGCGTTTATTATCTGGGTATGCGATTTGACAAAGTTTTTGGACAGTAGGTCAACCACATTAGATAAATGTACAAAAAAAAAAATTGCTTGATGATATGTGACTATATATTATATATGTATTCATTTGTAATATTTTGTAACAATGTCACTTAAACTGGAAAATATATATTGGTTAAATTATATAACTTGTCTCAAATTCCTTGATGCTCTAATGCTTTCTGAAAGTTACCCATAAACTCACCATAAAAATCTACTCTAAGAGTATGTATTGTTTTAAAAAAATATATTTATTTACTTTTTACTCATCCTGCCATTTATTCCAGGCATATTCCACTGCACAGTTCTACCAGGAAAGCAGATAAAATTACTTTTCTTCAGGACTGGTTCAGCCATCTCAACCTAGTATCTGTTGCTGCTTTAATGCCATGCCTATCATCTGAAATATACATATGAAGCTGGATAGGTATGATAAAGATTTTGCAAGGAACCTGTGTTTTTATGGGGTAGCAACTACAGGCCTGGCAGAATATTGAGGGATTCCTCATGTGGCATGAGTTATCTCAGCTCAGGCCACTGAATAGTTTTCCAGATTCTTCATTGACTACCAACTTATACACAACACATACAGTGACATTGTGGACATTTTGAGATATCCTGCATATCTATCCTGGACTGGTACATGTGGCACTCAGCTGGCTTAAGCTTTTCAGAAAACCATCAGGAAGATGAGAAAATATTAGCAAATAACAACAAACATTTCTCAAATGCGATCTCATCCTCCAAGTGCTAGTAAATCAAGCCACCTTGCTCACCTGAAAACCCATATAAATAGGCTTCAAGTTTTAGGTTTCTTAATGTGGAGTTTACTTATATCTCAGAGCTGTACTTATTTCTTTCTTTTCAGAATAGCTGAACAATTTTTCTTTTAGGATGTTTGTGAGTTACGGAACACTTATCTTTTTGTTAGAAGAAGTACAGTGTAACATATGATAATTTGTACATTCTTAGCAATTGTACTGCATCTCAGGCAAGCATTCTAGAGTTTGGTGAGCCAGTTTTCAAGTACATTGAACTAAAGTTGTTTATAATCATAAATATCTCCAAGATAAATATTCAAATTCTAACAAAATGAAAACATCTGGTGACCTTCGATCAGGGGCAAAAATTGTCTTCCTTTGGTGTTTTTTACTATGTTTAGCACATGTAAATTTGTAACACATGCAGCTTTATGCATGGTGCCTTTGGGTGTTGCCACAGTATAAATAATAAAAAAGGCTATCACACCAAGAAACAGGGAGGGAAGAGGTGTTCTTTTTTTATTTTTTCTTTAGTTTTAAGATTTTAGGCACTAAAACACTTTTCCAGTAACCTGTTAATTAAGGGAGACAATTTTCAGCTAAGCCATAAAAAGGTTTCCTAACTTCAAAGAAAGCTGAGGTCTTTAATCTTAGACTAATACCGAAGAGTGAAAGAATAGTAATCCAAGTGCAAATATGAACTACAAGGGAAAAATAGTCATACAGAAGATAAATTAATGATATCAATGAGAAAATAACATTTAAATGGCAATGCCACATATCATTGACTAGACACTTCTGTTAAAATCATTCTAAAATCTGTCAGTTTTGTGCCTTATTAAGTTACTTCTTTTAATATCTCATTTATTCTTAAGCCTTTTTTATATCTAAAGAAAGCCTTTTAGTCTTGTGTATGCCAACGTTACATCATTCAGTCCACAGCACAGATATTATGATCCTGATGTAAATATACTTTGCATTCTGGTTGTATTTTAATGTCTTATGAAAATAAACACAGAACAGACAGACAGAAATTCACATTCAAAAAAAGTATTAGCATGGCCAAATATTGCACAACAAAGCATTAGATTGTCATGTAAGAAAAAAAAAAAAATCTTCCGATACTTGCTTTACAAGGAAAATAGGTTGATTTAAAACAGGCTGATTAAATTTTCTACTGTAGGTGAAAAAATCTAGGTGGAAAAATAAGTATGTAGGATAGAATGAAAAAATCAAGACTGAGACTTAGTAATATAAATAAATAAAAGAAATTGTTTATATTTTAAAGCCCAAAATGTAAGTCCAACATATTAAAAGATTTTATGAAGAGGGGTGGGTTTCTGGCTTTATTTGACAGTAATGAACTCTCTCAAGTTTTCTTAATTAAAGAGAAAATAGTGTAACAGTGTTAAAAACCCCACTAAATTCTCCAGAATTGTACTCTGGATACTAGAACATTCAACCATGCACCATTTTGAAGATAGGCACCCTTTTCTGGGAGTGACATTCCTGGTGTGGGTTCCACTATATCCAGATTAGTGAGGTAAGGACAGAATAACTGGTACTGCTTGGGTGTGAAATTGGCTGGAGGTTCAGTTTTAAAGGATTATGATCAGTGGCACAAAGGGCAACTGGCAGCCGATTAGGAGTGGTTACCTTCAGAGGTCATGGCCAATGCCAATACTGTTTAATTTCTAAATGGCCTGGATAAACTGGGATAATAATTTAATTTGAGTTGGTATCCAGAGAAACCTTAATAGGCTGCAAACATGGGCCAACAGCAACCTTACAACGTTTAACAAAAGCAAAACCAAAGTTCTCCACCTGTGACAGAATAACCTGATGCAATAGCACAGACTGGGGCTGACTATGTATGAAAGAGCTTTGCAGAAAAGCATGTGAGTATCCTGGAAAACAAGATGTTCTTGCATCAAATATCAGCTACCTACTGGGATTTATATGCAAAACTGAAGACAGCAGGTGGCGAAAAGTGATTACTTCCCTCTGTTCAGACTGTATTTCTGTGAGACCATGTCTGGAGTACTGTGGCCAATTTTGGGTTCCTCAGTATGTGAAAGGTACTGACTTAACTGAAGTAAGTCAAGCAGAGCCACCGAGACCATTAGTGTGCACAAGACAAAAAAGAAGAGGCTGTGATCAGGGCTTTGTCCTTGAGAAGAAAAGGCTCAGGGAAGACCATGCTGCTCTCTCAAAACACCTAATCAGAGAGTATATTGAAACTTAATCTCAGAAGCACACAGTAATAGGACAACAGGAAGCAAGCACAAGTTGGAACATAGCAAATTTTCATTAGACAAAAGTGGGGGGAAACATCTTCAGGATGATAAGTACTGGAACAGTTTGTTTAGAGCAGCTGAGACGCCTTAATCCTTGGATGTGCTCTGAATTCAGCTGGTGAAGATACTGAGCAACTTCTCTAACAAGATCTGCTCTTAGGTGGAAGTTAGGCTATTTGATCTTGATCTCCTGGGTCTCCTGAGGTATTTTTAAAACACAAAAAATTGTGATAAACGTAGTGGCATAGACCAGGGATATATAGTTACATTATATATATTTGCCTGGATGCCAGCCACTTATACTCAGTATATTAGTTTCTTTTCTGGGTATCTCTTTACCAGAAAGATAATCAATATTTGGAAAGACTTCAGAAGGAGGTGCCTGAAGAATTGACACATGAAAAAGTCTTAAATGAATTAAGTATATAATGTTTGGCCGGAAGATTAAAGAGTAAATGAAACTATTGGTACTAAAGACTGAGAAACTATCTTAAACAGGCACAAAGAAAATAAAAATAAATTAATGTGGGTTTTTTTTAAGATGTCGTATGAAGGAGTTCCCATATCTTTGTAAGGGAATTAGTGGAAATTTTATTGCCTTACACACTGTAAGTTACAAAAGACGAAATAATTTTTGTAGCGTATATTATCTAGTCAGGGAACAAGACCAATATGCTGGGCATTTGAATTGCTCTTACTGTCTACAAATACAGAGAACTCACAGAACTACAGTTACAGCTATAACAGTTCTTGCATGGTCTCTAATGTCTAGAGAACAGTTATTCAGACCATCAGCTACTAGGGTTAACATACCTTAGTCCATTACCCATTGCATGTACAGCAGGAAATTGTAACCATCAAGGACTAAGTGGAGATTTATACTTGAAAGCATCTTTTTTTTTTTTTTTAAAAAAAAAAGAGATACCTTTCTAGCCTCTTCAATGAAAAGGGTAGGTAAATGAAAAAAAATTGAAGCAAACTTTGAAACTTTGAATTGTGTGACATTTTTCCACCTGAAAATGCAATGCCTATATCTAAGAGCTTTTTTCCAGTTGTAGTTCCACTTTCATTCCCATTTCAAATAGGTCTAGCACTAGATTCAACTGTACCACTTTTCAAAATATTTTATTACACTAAATGTATATGGCATGGCTCTGCTTCTCACAGCAGCCCAAGAAGACTTTTTCTCTGCCCTGCATTTACAATGTTTACAGTTATTTCACTTTCCTATCAAACATTAAATACTGATCACAGAAAAAAGAAATAGTGTGCAGAGCAGAATGTGTAGGCTTTTTTCACTGTTTTTAAAATCTTGAACTTTCTATACTGACACCTTCATCAAGCACTCAGTGTTTAGCTGGTCACTAGATTTCAGCAGATGAAATTTTCAACACATTGATTTTTGAGAAACTGGGATTATTCTCCTTTCCCTTTTGGCGTGGAGATTATCAAATTTCATGCTGCTGAAAGCAGAATATTTGGAGCACCTCTGATGTTTCTTGCTCCCTTTTCACAGAACTTCACAGCTATGACTTTTAGTCTTTCTTTAAGTATATGTCACGATGGCCTAAACCCAGCTCATGTTCCCTATTAGTGGGTGAACAATCCAACTCTTGGTGAATTCTGCTTCACAATGATAGGAAGAGCCAATATCGAAGGGACAAAAAGCGACGTCATGAGACAGGTTAGTTTTACCCTACTGATGTTGTGTTGTTGCAATAGTAATCCTGCTCAGTACAAGAGGAGCTGCAGGTTCAGACCCCTGGGGTGTGCGCTTGGCTGAGGAGCAACTGGTGCGAAGCTACCATCAGCAAGCTTATGACTGAACACCTCTAAGTCAGAATCCTGCCGAGACGTAGCGATACTGCAGAGCCGCTGGTGCCTCAGTGGGCTTGCAATAGCGGTTGCTCGAGATTGACCAAGGAAATGACAGTCTTGCTCAGAATATGTGGGTTAAAGAGCTTCCTGAATCTTCGTTAGTGAAAACAGGCTTTTCTCATAGGAGAAGGAAAACTCCTATCTTCAAACCCAGGCTGATGGAGCTCGTCTAGCCTTGTACAGTCTTCCATTGAAGAGAAGGGCACTTTCAAAACCTAGGACCTGTGGACTTTGCTGTCATGGTCCAGCTAACTAGGCCGTGGCAGTCAAACCTCAAGTGTAAAGGGTGGGGCCAGTTCTGCACAAGCTGCGCCTCACCTAAAAAATCCACTGCGCAGGCTGGAAGGTCTTACTCTCACTTTTCTGTATGGACAGGCAAGGGTCGAAACGGTAGGTGTCAAGGTGCATGGGAAGCTGCATACCCATCCTTGCATGCGGGCGAACCAGCTCATGGGCAGCTTGAGATTACTCAGGAGATGACAGCCCTGGTCGGACACTTCCTGTTTGCCTAAGCACACTTTTCCAACCAGATTTGCATATTCCACATGCCCTTGCTCATCATGCTTGTAGTAAGTGTGGTTAAAGCCCTTCCCAAATCTTTGCTCGCTCGTGAAGCCAAGCTATCAATCATGTATATGTAAAGATTTCCTTAGTTTGTAGAACTGGAAAGTATTTTGTGAGCTATGGTAGAATTTACAATGAATACTTTACAGACACTTCAGATAAAATTTTGAGTGCTTGGGTACATGTGGTTGCAAGGGAGTAAATTCAATGATAAACTGACACCTTATTCTGTATATTTCCAAATTATTGAAATGATTCTCCATTTTCAGTGTAATGGTTCCGTAACTTTTTTACAAAAAACTTTGCCTAATGCTCTGCAATTTTTTCAGGTTTTCTTTTCTTTTTCTTCTTTTTCCTGTCCCAGATTCTTCCTTTAGCATTCCATCCACTCCCACTGTCTACTGATCCTTATCTACCCACAGTTCTCAGATTCCATTTATTTAATATTTCCTTTTTTAATTTAACTAAAGAAAGTCTGATTTGTAGGTCTTCTAGAACCTGTAAAATTTGTCATATTAGTCTTTGTCTATGGTTTTACTTTTCATTTTGCTGTTTGCATCACTGCTTAAAAATAACAAATGTGTTCGCAGCAAACTTAGTAGCTTGTTTTTTTCTTTTTTTTTTTTCCATATAAGGGTGTTAAAGCATTCAAAATTATGACACCTAAATTTAAAGTTCTGGATGAAGATGTCTACATTTAAGTTAGGTGTGAAAGTTATGTTTGTGTCATTTTGCACACCTTGACAGCCAGGTGTCTTTCCAGATTCATACAGGGTCTTAAAAAGGTCTTAAAAGCTATCCTGACCTGTACCAGTAAAGATAATTCCAGTAAAAGTGAGCTATATTTATAGTATACAAGGCACTTGAAAGATCTCATCCATGCTTATGAAAGATGAACTGAAGCTGTAATGGGAAGGGCTACTGCAAAAATCAAGGAAATGGGCAATTTTATGGGAAGACATTAAAAGTTTTTCTTAACCTATCAGAATGGAAGTCAAGAGGGTTGCACTTTGGCAATATAAATGCATTTTTCAGATGGGTGTGATGAAAGAAGAGCTTTTCTGGCCTTGAAGATGCAGAAATATGTTTAGTCCCTTTGGAGGATTGCATAAGCTGTGATGAATGACATACCCATTTGGGAGACACCCAAAACCCATATTTCACCTCCTAATAGGCACAAGGTCCCTTGTTTTTTTTGTACAGAAGTAATTCAAATTACATGGTATGTGCCGGGCAGATATGCTGTGCGCCTGAGCTCTCACATACCCAAAGCTCATTGACAGTGTCCATGAGATGCAGAGCTCAATTTTATAACATATATATATATCTTACTGGGGGAAAGAGTTAATTTACTCAAGGATTTTTCCTTTTTTTTTTTTTTTTTTTATAGTGTTAACAGTCCCACAGCCTTTGGCAAATCTAGTATCAAAGAACAGAATATATTCAGAATATGTCAGATATATTCACAATATACCCAGAAAACATAATTATAGGGCTTTTTTGTGGTTCAATCCCAACAAGCAACAAAGTTCCAAACAGCCACATGTGGAACTTCTTCCCTCTGGGAGCAGGGAGAGAATCAGGGGAGTAAAAGTGAGAAGACTCATGGGTTGAGAAAAGAAGTTTAATAGATAAAGCAAAAGCTGTGAAAGCAAACAAAGCAAAACAAGGAATTCATTCACCACTTCCCATTAGGCAAGTGTTCAGCTATTTCCAGAGCAGCGGGGCTCCCTCACACATAGTGGTTACTTGGAAAGACAAACACCATCACTCCAAAGATCCCCCCCTTCCTCCTTCTTCTCCTAGCATTATATGCTGACCATGGCACCATATGATACGGAATATCCTTTGGTCCATTGGGGTCAGCTGTCCTGGGTGTGTCTTATTCCAGCTTCTGGGCACCCTCAGCCTGCTCTCTGATGAAGCAAGGAGCAGAAAATGCCTTGACTCTGTAAGCACTGCTCAGCAATAGCAAAAACATCCCTGAATTACCAACACTGTTTTCAGCACACATCCAAAGCATAGCCACATTTAACGTTATGCCAGCCAAAACTAGCGCAGGCTTGAGTAAACAACATACAGTTGAGCTCATCATAGGTAGACAGTTATTAATCCCTCTAACACAGAGGGATAACACAGTTATGTTAACACCAAAATTTTGAAACAATACCAGCATTGTGTACAAGGATAAGGTTGTTTTAACACAGAAATGTTTTAATATGAAGTCAGATAGATAACCTGTTCCTGGCCTTCTGACTATCAGGGTAAGTAGCTTTTAAAATAGAAAAAAAAATGCTAAATCTTTACCATGACCTTTGATACTGGAAAATTTATTAAAGGCTGGAAAATTTATTAAAGGTGTAGTTAACTGAACCTTACTAAATAGCAAAATTCTTATATGTGTTGTGTTTGTGTATTTGTTTGCTTACTGTTTTCCTGAAAAATATGTTTTAGTACAAAAAAGACTAATACAGTGTCATATGGAGGATCAGGTTAAGGAGACATAATTATTCCACCCAGCCTTGCAAATCTATAAAGGTTATTTTGGGTGCATTGTGTGTTTTGAGCTAGGGAATGCAAACCTCGCGTATTGCAATATGGAATGATCCTACATGCATAAATGTGTGATGTCTTAAAAAAACATTGGCAGAAGATTTCCATAGAATTTAGAAATTTGTAACCATAATCACAGTGTAAGATATTCCAGCATTGGAGGAAGACCCAGACAGTAGTAGTAAACCTGTAAGATAATGTGATAAAATTTTATATTCTATTTAGTACTGTCATGTAAAGTATAATGAAGGTAGCAATGATATATTTATTTCCTCATCTTTTATATGGCTTCTTCAAAAAATGCCTTGTACACTATATGTAACAAAATTAAATTACCATCAAATGTTATTATTAAGCCATTTTTGGGAATTTTTCCTTGGAATTATGAAGTAATTGTTTAAGTTTAGTAAATAAAAAAAGTAAAAAGTTATACAAAAGCTGACATTAGAAGAACTGACACTTCAGGAAAAAAAATTACTTAGGTGATTGGCTAGGCACTGTTCCAAAATAATTCCTTCTCATAAGAATTCTTTTACTGTAATTCTGAAGCAATATGCATTTTCAGAAACTACCCTTCTGTACACTCTATATTGATGCAGAGATGTATAAAAACTCTTCAATTAAATGTTCTTATTCTGATGCAATCTCATCTGAAATTCTTTGAGATGACACAGTAGCACTTGTCTGAACCCACAGAAAGAGCAAACAGCTTCCAGCAAGTGCAAAGCAGTAAGCTGATTATTCTAATTACATCTTAGGTTTTCAGGAAAAGCTGTGCAGTCCATGTTTCTGATATGATGTCCTTTGAAACATTGGTTATTTAGACTGGCCCATCAAAAGAACATGCGAACAACTATGACTGTCCATCACATTATATTATTAGCTGTAGTGTTTTATAAGTATTGTTCAACCACATAAAATTATTTTTGCACTGCACCATGATGATATTGTCTTTTAATATCCTGATAATAAAACAGAACATTTAACTATTAAACTATTGTCATTGTAAATAAATATTTTTTGAACTTGCCATATGAACCAATACTGGAAAAAGGTCTATCTTTTTTTGTTTGGTTGCTTTTTTGGTTTTGTTTTTTTTTTTTGTTTGGTTTTTTTTTTGTACTTGTGCTTTGTAAAAGGGACTTGGATTCTTCTGGGGTTTGAATATTTTTAAATGAAATGACAATAAATAAATAAAGATATTTTCTATCCTTGTAGATAGTGCAAAATTTATTGAGACACATTGCAGCAGAACAGTGAAAGATGATATTCCTCTATGAATCAATGAGATGCAGTTTGAGAAAAATCCACTGCAAAGATAAATACTAAAGTACCAAGAAAAAAAAAACCAAAACATTAGAAAAGCAACACAGCAGATGTAACAGTCAAAGAATGATGCCTCCATGAAAATATACAAATATTGAGGGAAAAAATATTCCTCCTCCCAAAAAAGAAGAGAAAAAATGTTATGAACTCTTATAGGAAATTTTAAAAGAACCAACATTCATCAAGAACTGAGATATGTTTTACTTTTAAAAACTACAGAACATAAAAAAGACATTTGTATGAATATCTGATCATCTTATGAATATAGTAGAGAATTGGATTTTTTTTAGGGATGCTTCTAAAGGCATGTAGAAAAACAATATCACTGTTAAATTTGACAGTTTTTCTAGAATAATTTCTTCACAAATGTCATAAACTTCAATAAATCCTCTTGTTTTCCGTGAAAGTCTGTACATATTTTCATTTAAGCTTTGTATGTGGATATGTTAAAGAGTTTTCAGTATCATTGAAATACTATGTGTTTTGAAAATATTGACTCATGGATTAGACTTAGCAGCAGAACCCACTCAAAATACACAGAGAACTTAGATACAAGAGAAAGTTAAATCTGTGCTAGATAAATGGAAAATTGGCCCAGACCTGATTTTCTATATGCATTTTACCTTTCTGCTTCCTACAAATGCCACTTGCAGACAAAAGACAGAAATATAGTACACTTGTTATACAGGTAATTTGTTCACTTCTTTGCTGCTCACAAATGGGAAGAATTGCATTCAAAGTACTGCACCTTCACCTAAAGTGAAAAGAAACATAGTTTTGCATACTTCCCCTTAATTATATTTTGTTCAAACAACTCCATGTAAATGTTCATAAAGGTTATGATGACTCTTCAGTTCACATGAACTAAAAAAAAACAAAAAGCAACAAAAAAACTTGCTTCTCTTTGGTTAAACTGGAGGTTTCTAATTAATTTCAGATTCACTTGAAATCTGAAATAGCTCAAAAAAGAGGCTGTGAATGAGATTAGTGATCACTTTCAGTCTTTGAAAGAAAACAAGCTTCTGTATAAGACAGAAAAAATTTAGATATAATGGACTGAGAAAGAAAAAATATTAATTATAGGTTTCTTATCCTTTAGCAAAGCTGCTCTTAATCGTGCTCTCAAGGGAGGAGGGTAGACAACACCAGGAGAATTTGAACATCGCCTCATTTCTTTATGCATTCCAATAACAGACCCAGATTTTAGAAAATAGCCACTAATGCATATTAACGATTTATATTCTTTGATTTATTTTTCTTTCTTCTTTCCTTTAATCAGTTTGCTTCAATACCACTGCCCTGATTCATATTTTATCTAGAAAAATCCAAAAGCACCTGGAGTAAAAATACTGTCTAGAGAAAATTAGAATAGGATTTATCTTACCTAACTTCAGGTCTCTACAAATCTCCCTTCTAGTTATTCAGATTTCTTCTAGAGTTAATAGAGAAACATAATGAACCTTCAGGGAATTACTTCTTCCACATACAGGTGTTACAAGGATTAACAGCTTGATGGAGATGCCTGTCTTCCTACACTACAAGTAGAAGCAGCTTCCATCAATATGTTAAACTAGACACCTCCCTTTAAGATGGCTGAAATGAGAAGAATCCTATCATAGGCAGCAGTAAGCATGTGTCTAAAAACTTTTTGTTCTTCAGATCTGTTATCCTCAATTCTATCCAGTCTCTGTGTTCTTTATATATGCCATTCCTGGGATTTCTGGTTCTTTCAGATTTTTTTTTTTTTTTTTTGCCTCTTTGCTTATCTGGGTTTTGACGTAGTGTTTTTTTTTTTTTTTTTATTGGTTTGGTTTTATTTCCGTCATCTGAATGATTGCCTTCTTCAAATGGAGACTTTTGCAACCACATATTCAAAGTTATCTTCCTGACATTGTATTAATTTCTCATAAAACTAGTTTTCTGTAATATCTAATTACTAGAATTGCTTTCGTTTTGTTTTTTTGCCATGGCATTGTCAGTCTGTTCTCTTGAAATGAACTTTTATTCTCTGACTTCAAAAAGAGAATAAAAACAACTATTATAATAAATGATAATAAAAAATTATTCAGAGATCTTGTTAAGCATATGTCAAGAGACCAAAAAGGTAAATGCTTAATGAAACTGCTAAGAAAACAAATGGTGCATCTTAAACTCTAAATGAAAGACTCAGAACAGTCTAACAGATTAAATGTAAGTTTGGAGGTGTGTGTTGCACTTTTGTAGATACTATGGTAGCATGGAATGGGGTTTTGCATGAGCTTTACCCAAGAAAAGTCACAACCTTACAAAGATCTTGGTTTTGAAGACTAAATTTTACGTAGAATTCCAAAGATTATCTACAAGCATAGGTGAGTGACATAGACAAGGCTCAGCTGAACATCATTCTAAATTGCCCTAGGCTATTTGAAATATCCACACATGGCTGGTGCAGCAGAGAGGAATTGAAGAAAGCAGGACATGAAACAGAATGTGAGGCAGACCCTAAAGGAGACCCAGTCCCTGTTGAACAGCAGCTGGGGGACTCACAGTACATATTGACTCTTTAAATTCATTCAACTACTTGCAACTTCTGGTGATAAAAAAGAGACAATTAGCAGCAAATTGTACTTCATTTTCACTGTGAGAGAAGGATAGCCTGTCTTAAGTCGGTATAAACTTTTTGAAGTGCTAGACACAAGGCAGAGCAAGCTCATGGACAGTGTTGAAAGCAAGTACTTAGGAAAACACACAGTCTGTCAAAACATGGATTCTTGGTGATAGAAAGCATACTATTAAAGGTGTGAGCAGATGTCAAACTAAAGTGGAATGGTTAATCATGCTAATTGCTCATGTACCTCATTTCCACAAAAATATTTCTCACACGAATATCACTCATGATACTGTGCACATTTTTGGCAGAAGTGCAGTCATGAATTTACATATGAAAATTATGAACCTATGCCAGATTCCCCTCCAACACCCAAATGCCCTTTTCTTTTAATACTGAAAAAGCAAAAGGGTGATAAATTGGCAATGCCATTCTCTGCTTTACTTTCACCCTCCTTACTTCTTTGTCATTCTCTGCTACCCTGCAATTCTCTAAACATGTAGCTTTGCAAGTGTAAACTGTTACTTAATGAATATGGGTTTACTCATATAAACATACTAAATTTTATATAAAGTTCTACTAAGAAAAAAAATGCAGCCATGAAATGCTAGGAATAACTGATTTTAAATAAATAAAAACAGAAAGACAATTTACATATTTTATGTTTCTTCCAAAATTTCACTATGTACACCTTTAGATATCCGCGTATTCCCTTAAACACTGATCACATTGCTTTTATGGAGCCAGCCTTTATAAAGGATCTGTTTTTTTATAATAAAGACTGATTTCTTAAATGAAATTTACTGTGGGATTTCTGTTGTGTTGTTACTGTCTTTGGTATGGCATGTTGGCCTTGGTAGAAACAAAGGAACTGGAGTATGAACAAAAGAACAATAAATGAATCCTGGCGGTGTGCAGCTCTGATGTGGAGAGAGAAAAAACTGAAATAAAAAGTCTTAGCTCTCACCTTTTTAATTTCTGCTAGAGCTGCCTGGTATGTTATAAAGTTTTCTGACTCCTAGCAAGAAAGTATTGATTCTTTTCTGCATTCTGAATCATTTTCTAATCTAATTCATAATTGACCTAAATCAGATGAGCTGAATCCTGGATCATTGGTTGCTGTGGTACAGTTTATGTTTAGCTATATGCAAGTCTGCAATCTCAGCCTTAGAAAACTAATTGCTTAAATCCCTACTTAAGTACCTGATTTCAAAAGCATTGCTTGCATGTTCAAGTTTTTGGAATTCATCCTAAGTTTTTCTAAGGGTTTGAATACGACTGTGAACTAGAACATGAACAGGAAACCAGATCAGAAAATCTCACTCTAATATTCTGGCCTAAAAAATCTTTTTAGTGTGTTGGAACAAACACCACAACTTAAAGATGTTGTCTGCTAGTTGGGATGTGCATAGACCATAAAAAGAAATCAGCTGCCGTCAAGAAAAAAAAAACAACAACAAAATGAAAAGCAAGCTTCAGAGGAACACTTGTTGAGAATTCTGAACATTTGCATCACTACCAAACTCCAGGGAAAAAATTCTCAAAAATAACAACAGAAGATTAACAGATGGAGCACGCTGGCCTGCAAAAAAACCCACCTCTAACACATCAACTCTTAAAATTATACCAGACCTGCTTTAGAGGATTTCCTCTTAAATCCCAAGTGAGGATTTAAGCAATTATATTTATTAAAATTAATTTATGTCAAAGTCATAGCTTCAGCCAAGCAGTGTACATATTTTGAAGCAACTTATGTACTTTTTGGGACACTGTCATTATGTCTACTATGACTTTATTACCTCATGTGTTTTACATTTTACAGTTTACAGTAATGATTTTGTCAAGGATTTGTGTACTACATGCTATACATAGATGCTGGACATAAAATGGTAAATTTCAAAAGGAAGAGAAAGATGGAGCCATCTTATCTAATTTTTACTGTGCAAACAGCTAAGTTATTAGTCTAAGCCAGGTATAGCTGCACCTAATGAGGAAACATATGCACTTTAGAAAGTCTTGTATAGGCATTTGACATAAGATAAATGTCTTTCTACTGGACTTTAAGTCACTAGATTCTGTTGTTCACATTGGATTTTTTTTTCTTTCTGTGTATTTAAGATAAGAGTTATTTCCAAATATTAGACCAAAATTACTTTACAGAAATATACAGGGATATCTTTGACAGTGGGGGGAATTGGTGACAGGAATTAACTGCATATGCACGTTTTCGCTAAACAAGAATAACAAGAATTAAATTACTTAAAAAAGGAAATATCTTAGAAATACCTTCCTATCAGAACTCTGAATACAAAGGCACTCTAATTCTTCAGCTAGTGGTTCCATAAATAGGACTAGGGATTTATCATTCCAGGGTTAAAATTGCCTAGAGAAGGAGACTACACATATAAAATTAAGTTCTGATTGAATTCAAATAAAATACAAGAGAGATCCCTACTAGCAGAGCTTAATAAATACAATCACTATTTTAGTAGCCTAAGTAAATAAGTTACCTTATAATAAATAGGTTGAAATACACATCCTAGAGAATTTACCTCTTCATGTTCTCCTTTATTTTAAGTGGTTCATTGAGAAATCCAAAAACATATTCATCCAGTATGGATGCTTCATTTTTGTATTGCACTTGGTAGTAGAGCTATGATGTAATATCCTCCTCAATGTAATAAATGGACTATGAAATATTTTACCAGGAGAATACAAGCAAGCCCCCTCACCTCCTGTTTTTGGGTGCTCTAAAAATGTGAGGGTAAATGTGAACTTTTAAGTTGGTAATCACTCCATCAAAGCTATAGGGAGTTTTAGAAAAGAGAAGCAGAAATGATGCAACCAGATAAAAGAAGGCTGAAAAGGGAATCCTTTGCTGCTTAGATGGGCAGCAAAGAATATATATTAAAAAAAAACTAAAAATATCTATTCAGTTTGACTAAGGCATCTCAACTGTAGCTTTCTGCAGTAGGTTTCTCATGTGTGGGTGCTGCTGGGGCTGGCAGGTGTTCTAGCAAATTTTACATGTGCTTAAATTGCTTCCTCTGTATAATTAGAAGAAAAATACCAGGAACAGTTGGAATTGAATAAAACTGTAGTAAGCAGGCCAGCAGCAAATCTAAATGAAGGTGAGTGCAAACAGGGTACAAATGCATAAAGAAAAGGAATTAATTACTGGAAGAAAACAAGAACTAAGAAAAGAAGCTTGTCTCATTTTACGTTACGGTTTAGAAGACCTATTAATCTCAGTCATCATCTTATGAAACAATCCCTACAAGTGAAAATTTGAGGCTGGAGCAGAAACTGAAAGATTTCTTCACACCAATGAATTGTTTCTTTTTCCTTAATCTTCCATTTAAAACACCCATGTTAACCTGGTAAAATTCTTCAATATGTATGGAATATTAATTTCATATTACTTTGAATTACTTTGGTAATTTAACTTAATAAGTTAAAACTAGGCATCTAGTGCAATATGATACACTGTAAGAAATCCATAGTACCTGCACAAGTTTGGTAGACTTCCCACAGGACCTAAATGACAGCCATAGCCATCTGGAGCACCAGGTGGAGGGCATATAAAATACCTTACAGACTCCCAAATCACAGTAAAACTCTTTGTTTAAGATACTTGTGTGCAAAGATGTCTGAGCTCTTATTAAAATCTAGTGGAAAGCTAAGGGAAGAATCAGTTCCTTAAATGTAAACAACTCCATGAAATGATGCAGAGATGCCTCAGGATACCCTGTCTAGCCTCTGTTTCATAGGGAACAGATCTCCCTGGATCATATCTGCTAACAATCTGCACATGTCCTAGAAACCCCAACACATTACAAATAACACCAGAAGCTTACATTTAGGCAAGTGGATCAAGCTCCTCAGTACTGAGAGTGCAGATTAGAAAGCAATTCAGCTCATCCGGCAAGAGGCATTTATAACTGGACAGGGCAGCAGCTCTCAGACTCAGTAACTGTATTATCTTGATTGTCCCTGATTATAGTAGCAGTTTAGATGAAACAATGACTGATTTAGTAACCTTTTGCAGTTTGTTCATTAGGAATATAAGTTAGAATTTCCTGCTAAATGCAGTTTTTCTCCTGGGAAAATGTAAGGCAAGTAAGATACAAGATCATTCTTGGAAATGTCTGTTTTGGGAAAATACGAAGAATAAGCAAGACAGAATAAAAATATATATTAAATTTAATTCATTTATCCTGAGAGATGCAGAACTTGGGTTGTTTTTAGTGGAATGAGTTGTCTCATGCCAAGGTTATATGCATACATTTTTGACATATATGAGTTTATGATCGAGAGCAGGAAAACCTAGGAATACAGAGTAAGAATAAGGATGAATACATGCTTGAGTTTAAAACAGAAAGTAGTCTGTACAGCCAGTCTATATAGCTTGTATCACAAACCTGGGTAGCAGGTTCTGTGGCAGTATGCCAAGAATTTAAGAAAGGGGATTAGCTGTGGTTTTAAGCAATATATACATGAACTAAAGACATCACTGACTTTTACAAGTCACGAGAGGTGCATTTAGTGACATCTTCTGTATTTTAGCAAGCTACCAGTGGATCCAATCCAATTACTTAATACACAGAGGTTGCACAAACACACAGCCAGCCCATGACAACCGCTTTCTAAACAAGGCATCTATCCCACTCTTGTCACTGGCAGGTTGTGTATCTGTACATTTACAGTAGAAATGCTGCATTTTCATATCTCATGGTATAACCATAAGAAGGTTCATATCTTTTTTTGTATTTTTTCATTTCTATATCTTTTGAACTAATGGGACCCAAAGAGAGAAATCAAGGTCTAGGCGTACATTAACACCTATCATATAGTTTATATTCCATTTTCTATTTTTTTCCTCTTCTGAGTAAATTCTTTGTTCTTGCTAGTATTCTAACAGCGTTAGATAAGTTGTCAATATGCACTATGTCTGCTTCTATTTCTTTTAATTATCCAAGAGAAACCTTACTGTCACTACACAGCCTAGTTCCTAGCTAATGACTTTAACTACAGTTGGAAAAGATAAGGATTTCAAAGTTTCAAAGCCTTTTTTTTTTTTTGTACAGTTTTCCATTCTTCTAATTCAATTTACATTCCCAACAAATATTATGAATGCAGTTGTAATTCAGTTCAATTATACATCTTCATTTATTCACAGGTGCATGATTCTCAAAGGTTATGGTGTTATATTGTCTTCCATCTCCAGCCCTCTGAAGAGCAGGACAGCCATCAGCCATTTAATAACTGAGTAAATACTTGGCACTTGTATACTCTCAAGCTCACCATCTGCAAGGACATTCCTATAAATCAGTCTCCAGCTACAAATTTCTAAATGAGGGACCTAGGAGCACTTCTCGTTATCCTGCTTTTTCTGTGTACACTTATGGTAGCCCCATTATATATTGAAATGAAACATTATTCCATGCATGTAAATATTATTCTTCAGAAACTCTGGCAAGTAAACAAGAAAGAAGCTGTGAGCATTCCACATGAATGTCTAGGAAGCAGCACTGTATATTTTTTACACAGCTTAGTTACTTACCACCCCTAAAGCTAATCTGGTATTTTCTTCTCAAAAAAAAAAGATTCTTCTTTTTCTTCTTTTCTTCTTCTTTTTAAATTCTTAAGAATTTCTCAGTGAGGACATCCGAGTTGGCAGAAATGCCTTAAGGCTATTATTTTTCATTACTTGGATCTTTGTATGGAAAAGGGACGTTATGCAAGACACAAGAATACATTAGTCTCTTGAACAGCCTCAGTAGAATGTAGAATGAACTCTCTTGTTTTGGACATCTAACAACAAAGTTTTCTGGCAAAAGCTTAACCTGCAAAGAGCAATACTTCATTTCTCCTGCACCCATGAGCCATTATGCTCCTATGCACTTGAGTGATTTTCACCATCAGTCCATATCCTAGTGTAAAGGCTTTTACTGTAGCAACCATCCACATGAAGCCAAGGAGATTTGAATGTAACTGCTTTAATCACTTTATGAACACATCTATTTCTTAATATTTCTGAGTATACATGAAGTCCATCTTTTAAGTGTTTTTTGTTAATTAAAGGATAATGAACATGCTGGCATATTATGCATTCAGTGAGGTATGAAAAAAATCTACAGTGTTTAAAAGAAAATGTTGGGGGGAAATATTTTTTCTTAAATGTATTTTGAGTATTTCATATTAACTCTGTTTCATATTTTTTTTTAAGTATCATATTCAGATGTTACCACTGTTGTCACAAACATTTTTACAAATTATGTATCTGGGCACTTTTCTTTATGTAAAAAGTTCTCTTCAATTTAGAAAGACTTTTGAAACGCAAGAATTGTGTCAGTGCAAGATAATTATTCAAATTTATTTCAACTGCTCATGTTCTGAAACCAGACTTTTTAAAGTCTTGCAGTAAACATTCCATTTTTTTACTTTTTTTTCTGAAACATCGTATGTATAGAAAGAATGATAATTTCAATTATCTAGTACTCATTTTCAATAAAGTTAAAAAAGCATAAGGTTTACAGTGACATCTAGCTTTAGCATATATCAACATTCAAGTATTTAAATACATTTTGAAAAACCATTGTATTTTTCTCTCTTGCTTTTTCTTCCAAGATTTATTGCCCAGTCTTTTGTGTTGTGTTTTTTTTAATTTTTTTTACTTTAAACAGCTTCTTATGTATTCTGATTTTAATAGCTACTTGCGATATGCATGAATCTATAAATTGTCTTTTTCAATGAGTCCTAGTTATACTTTTATACTTTTTTCACTGTTTGACTCATCTTTTGATATGTATTTGCTCCTTAAAATATTATCAACAGAAATTTAGCAATGATGAATGATGTTTTATAAATTAACTTTGTTATTTTTAGTTGTATCTTGATTTTCTCTTGTGTATTTTTGATGCATTCTTTTTCCAGTACCATACCAGACTCCATAGATAAGGAATTTACATGAGATTGTAGCTATGATAAGGGTCACCTGAGAAACATCCATCCCTGAAACACTTCAGGATGGAAAACCTAATTCTTACTAAAGCTGTTCATGCTACCACTTTGCAGGCAGGCGAATAATGAAAGCCATCAATGCCCAATGTATTGATTTTCCTCACCCCAATGTATTACTAAGACTTACTGGCAGTGACTTGCATTTGTTTTTGCATGTTTGCTGCTTCTCATAGTCTCTTCCTACTGCTTTAAGCAATTCCAGCCACCACGACCTCATTTAATTTAAATGGATGTTTTGAAGAAGACCCAAAGGTGTGTCCTACCAACTAAATAAATTGCTCAAACCCAGCCTCCAACAACCATCACATGCAGTGTGGTGGGGAAGAGGAGAAAGTGTAAAGGTATACCCACATATTACGCAGTAAGAAATTTTGTGTGGGAAAGGACGGAAGTTTTGGGGATTTTATTATCTTCTAGTATAACTAAGTATAATGTCTGTTTTAACTTACCCCAGTCTTTGAATCATAGAATCATAGAATAGTTACAGTTGGAAAGGACCTTAAGATCATCTACTTCCAACCCCCCTGCCGTGGGCAGGGACACCTCACACTAAACCATACCACCCAAGGCCTCGTCCAACCTGGTCTTGAACACTGCCAGGGATGGAGCACTCACAACCTCCCTGGGCAACCTCTTCCAGTGCCTCACCACCCTAACAGGAAAGAATTTTCCTATTCAGATGAAACCTGTAGAAGCAAAAGGCTCAATAGTCTGATGAGTTGTTTCGAGTTAATTCATAATTTAAAAAAAAGTTCCCCATTATTTTTAAGTCCCCACTACTATCAGGACATGAATTTTCTTAGTAAAACAAAAAATCACTGAACGGACATAAAGCTGAATAAAAAAAGTGAAAATGCATGTCTACCATGAATGCTCTCATCTCACAGTCAGTAAAGTGTCTAGTGAACACTTCTGGGATTACCTCCAATGTAATTTCACCGTTAGCGCACATGAAGGAGTTATCTAATGATTTCATGTCTTTTACTCTTGTCTTGTTACATTCAGAAGTACTTTTTTCTGTTTTGATATTTTATATCTGAATTACATGCAAAATGTACCTGCTTTTTAAATTTGTTATTTGGTTGTCACTGTTCAGGTTTGATGTTTCTTTTCATCATACTTGCCTGTGCATTTTAGTAGGGTAGTCAAGTGTGCCAATACACAATTTATAATGCTCAATATGCTTCTCATGCACATTTCTGAAGCTTAATTTTTGCATTACTGTGCAGCCTTTTCCTCTATTTCTGTAGTGCTTGTTTACTGCATGAAATACAAAGTGAGTAGTAGAAATTCAGACAGTAAATCAGATTTTTTGCTGTAAGTAGAAGAGCTCCAGGCATTACATCCCTGGCAGGCGCAACGAAAGTCACTCTCGGTGAGCTGAGGAGACCTTGGGTGGCCAGAGCCAGCTGAAGCTGTTTAGAGTAGGTCAACCCCCCTCCCACTGCACTCATGTCTGTTACCAGCCTGTCAGAACAACGGCCTCTTTGTGTCACAGGCACCTACTGCCCTCCCCCATGGGGACACCCAGAAGGAATCAGGGGAGATAGCTGGCGCAAATGCACCCCTAGAACCTTGGGGCTGAAGGGCCCATGCCCACTGTGGGCACCCTACTCCTCCCAGAGGGGAGAACAGGTCAGCAGTGACTTAGACCCTTGTGTAACACTGCAAAGTGACTGGATGATTATTGAGATACTCATGCGTCATGAAAACTTGCTGGAAGGGCTAGGCTTCCTTTTATGTATGTATAGATGTCTATGTCTACAGTTGAAAAACAGATTATTTTAGCAGTAGAAGGGAGATGCAACCAGCAGGGAAGAGAAATAAGGCTTTCCCTTTCAAAAAACCAACTAGACTGGGAGATTAGCTGTGCCTTCAATATTCTCAATTCTTGCAGGAATAAAAAAAAGAAGAAAAAAAAAAAGGAAGTTACAGGCTGCTCTCAGATCCTTACAAACAAAGTCAGTGAAAGCTATGAAAACATGCCTACCCAGAGCTTGGGCTATTTAATGGCATAGCAGTGAAAACTGGGAATACTTGAACTATGGAACTTCTATGTCATTGCCTAGATGCATCTCACTGAACCTTACAGGATCCTTTCAGTTGCCAATAGAAGTCATGTAGCGCTATGTGTGGTGGCATACAATATTCAGGGTATCTACTCAGAGCTGGAAAGTGTCATGTGGAATTCTGAGGGCAACTGTAGCAGAAGGTTTGGCGCACCTCAACTGCCACTGGGCAGCTGTGCAAGGGCAAGCAAAGTGTATCTGGGGTGCTTAAAAATTAAGGTTGTGATTAAATATTTTCTGCTGTTGGTCATCTAAATGTCAGTTGTCTTATCTAAATTAACAAATAGAGACAGATAAGCACCTCCTAGAAGCAATTAACCTGAGGTTGGGGCTGCACAAGAAGTTGGGAGGGAACACAGCCAGGACTGCTGACCCCAAATGACCAAAGGGACATTTCATAACGTGTGAAATCATGCTCAGCATATAAAGATAGGGGAATAAGAAAGAGGGGATGTTCGGAGTGATGGTGTTTGTCTTCCCAGATGATTGTTATGCCCCAGGAAGATTTTAGAGTTTTCTTCCTTGCAAATATTAAAAAATCTTCTAGACACAGTCCTGGGCAACTTGCTGTAGGTGGCCCTGCTTGAGGGGGGAGGATGGACAAGATGGCCTATCTCCTTCCAAGTTGGTTCCTTCCAACTTCAACCATTCCATGCCTCTGTGATCTCTAGGAATGATAAATTTTAAGCAAAGACTAGTATACAAAGACTATCACTCGTTCTCTGCCTCTCAGCAGTCTGTTTCCATTGTGCTCTGAAGTGGGGTATTGCCCTTACTCAGGACTGATTCAACAGACGGTAATACAGGAGTGGGCACACAATTCTCTCTAAGATTGCACTGCTTTTGCAAACTGTACAGTTGTTTTCTGATATCTGATAATTGTGCATTCTCCAGCATAGCTCCTTTTACCCAGTGTACAGTAACAAGCATATGTATGTGGACTCTTCCGCAGGAAGAGCAGAACCCGTGTTTTTTCAATAAACAAAAGTATTCAGAAATAGGTTGATGAGAAGCACCTTAATACCAACAACTGCTACTGCATCTCACTGAAGGCCATATTACTTTTGACTCTCACTTGAAAAACAGCTGCAGGATAGGTTTGTCCATAGCAGTGATGGTGTAACTTGGCAGCAGTGAGGTTGTAACATGGCTACATCATATTTTATTACTTTAGGGGAGGTGTTTAATTGATGAATAAATTGTTCATAAATTTCATTTTTACTGTACCTACTACCAACACCATTCAGGTGTGTAGATTATCCAAATTCCCTCAACTGCTTATCTTTCATTTCTTTAAGGACCTTGCGCATCATCTGCATTCTAAGTCTGCATCTCAGCAAATCTTCGTGAGAGCATATTTAAATCAGTAGAGTCCGATAAACATTCACAACCATTAAAATTATTTTTCATCCAAATGAGCACAGATAGTAATCAAGCTGTTGCTGCCTCTTGTTTAATGAAACTTTGGAAAATTGCCCCTTTAATGTGTACTATCTCTTTTTAGAAGGCTGTGTACTTTTTCTTTTGAACAGTCTTTTTTGATCTCTTAACAACCAATGTATCTAGCAGTTTTCATACAGTTGTCATTCAAAGAAGTGTTCTGTTTCTTTGGTCTTAAACTCAATGAGCCAAATTTTTAACGCTATAAGATAATAACTCTAGAAACATTTGCTACAGAATGACTTTTGCTGATCACACAGTGATGCAAACAATGCTTAATGTTATGTTTTATAGCCAGTGCCTTCATAGTCTGTGCTTTTTTATGGTATGCAACATTTACTGTTGAATTTTTCTACTTCAATATCCAGCAAAGAAAATAACTGAAAATATTATAGACATGCTGAAGTTGATGAAAACAATTAAACAGTAAACTAAGTGACATCTGAGCTGTGAAGAGCTATTTTTAGTTGCAACTTTTGATGATGGTTTTATTTGTTTGTTTCAAAATGGAGAACCACTAGCATACCAAGACAAACATCTATGTTGATCATTAAAATGTACCAAGAAATATAAAACACTTTTATGCACTAATGTACTCCATGCAAAATATTCACCTGGATTGTACTGTAATTCACCATGTACCATGTAATCAGGCTTTTCTGAGATTCATGCTCTTCTGTTTCCATTTTGTTCTGTTCTTCTGCCTCATTCACAGGGGAGGAAAACTGCTTTATAGCAGATAACAACACAGACCAGCTTCAAATACATTTTCTAATGTTTGGTACAAGACTGAAGTCCTGAATATCTGAAGACAGGGAACTACTATGGCTTATCTTTGGTTGTTTTGTTTTGTTTTTTTCCACATTTATTGAAAGTTTGTGCTGTCCTCACTTTTTTGGCAAGTCTAGAAAAGGATCTACAAGTACATCCTTACATATATCCTTCTTTTTAGAGTCCTCTGAGACTAAAATAAAACTTCACATCAATGCCCACAGATGATTACATGGTGCTAATCCCCTTTGACTGCAGTCTCTTCTGGTATTAGTACTTTCTCAAGCGTAGACCTGCCTTACATTAACAAACTACATGTGCAAAGAAATTATCTGCTTGCAGAGAAGTGCTAATTACTATTTTACTCTCCTTGGACATTATTATTGCTTCAATCTAATCCTGATAGCTCTGCTTGGATTCAGGGCCTTCCATTTATGACATGCAGGTAAAGTCACAGTGATGGTCCTAGATGTATATGAATACAGTAAAATGAGATACTCCAGAATCTGTTTTATCACTCTGTGTGAATTATGTACAAACAACATATTCCTGCCATTATTTAATAACTGTTACTTACTCTTGAAATTTTGAGATACTAGCAATCTCTAGTAACTCATTTGCTATTTGATTTACTAATTTTAAAAGTTGAATGTGATTTATGCAATCTCATTTAACTGTTTAAAATTGTAGCAGGGGTGGAAGTAGTGCTCAGAAGATAGAGATAAGCATATTCAGAGCACAGGTTATGTTACTGTAAGATGGGAATCCAAGGCTGATAGGAAAAATTAGTTAGTCTCTCTATGAACCATGGAGAGGTGGAGGTCTGACCACTAGTGATCAGAGGAGGTCAGACTACCAGTCCTGACTGGTTTCCTAACTAGTGTTCCTTTAAAAGGAAACCTTAATCTGTCTGTACTTTCTATTTCCTGATTTGCATTTTTTCCATTTTGCTATTTCTTACTTTCTTCCCCTCATTCCCTTTCTTTCCTATTCACCAAAGAACAGATTTAAGAATTGTACTTTTCTTAATTGCTTTTCCAAATCCTCCTCACTGCCGCTACTTTACATCTATCTAACACCTAGAGTGGTTCATAATTGTACTGATTTTTGGAAGGCTTTTTCAAAATAAATATAGAAATATCAGTGTTTAAAACCATAATTTCTTCACATAGGAAGAGAAACAAGGTTATATATACTTATACGTAGGCAGTTATGAGTATAAGCTTAACTTACACTACAGGTATCAAATCTTAAATAAAATTTGTTCAGCTGATCACTTTATTTAAAATTTTAAATAATTATGATATTTTACATGACCCAAAGTGAAACTTTTTGTATTTATTGGGTTCCTTAAAATCCACTACGGCAAATTCATTTTTAGCAAATTCCTTAATGAAATGAAGTTTATGTGAGTTAACTCTCTGTTCAACTGTTTATAATATGTTTCCTGATCATTTTTTAAATGATCAATCAACTTCTGCCAAATTTG
This sequence comes from Pezoporus wallicus, assembly GCF_028554395.1. Taxonomy (NCBI): domain Eukaryota; kingdom Metazoa; phylum Chordata; class Aves; order Psittaciformes; family Psittacidae; genus Pezoporus; species Pezoporus wallicus. The sequence goes on from NW_026637693.1 coordinate 217,048, forward strand.
AGAAAAGTAGAACTCTCAAAGACAATTTATCTTGTGCTTCATCACGCAGATGGCTGGAAAAATATACTTGCAGTCTGAGAAAAGCTTCAGCTCATTAATTTTCTGTTCTGTTTGTCCTGTAAGCAGTCAAAAAATAACAAATGGATCAACATATACCACTTCTTATGTAACTGGTAATTAGTGAGTGAATAAAGGAGTCTGAGGTATCCTGAGAACAGACTGTGCAAGGTCAAAGGAAAAAAAATGTAGGAAAAGTATGGGAAATACTGAAAGGGAAAATACAGATACAGGATATATGACAGGGGATCTGAATTTGTGCTGTCTTTGGAGCATAGTACAGAAAGCTATAGGAAATCAAGCAGCACTATTTTCATTGCTCAGAAGACAATTTCATCACTCTTGTTAATAAATACTAGAGAAACTGCTCATCCTATTTCTCATCTGATTTGCCAGTCTACAGCTGACCTCTGTCAACATATTGATGTATGCTTTGTTTCATACTGTATTTATATTGATTTTCATTCACAGCAAGCCCTGCTCATTGCTAAGTTGTCTATAAAGCTTATGCCCTTTCAAAGGTAACTGAAAACATACATGGGTGTGGAATGAAGAATAATTGATACTACATTACATCCTAAAAAATAAGAGACATTTTGATTTTGCATGTTTCTTGATTATAAGCTCTTTTCTGTACAATCATAGTTAAAAGGGAATGAATATGAAAGTGCTGCCATATATTGTATTAAAACTACTGCAAAATATATGTGAAAAAAAAATTTTGAAAATGTCTGCCCAGTGGCATAGATCACTTGTAAGTTTTCATCACCCATTCATTATATTAGACCCTTTACAAGGAGTATTCTTTAACCAGCAACAGAATCACTATCCAGGATACTAAACTTCATTATACCCCCATTGTGACGCTTGCATCTACTGAGATGGCAGAAACTTAACAAGCTGTAGTTAAATCATAAATGCCTATTTCTGCATGAATATATAGCTTCACTACTTCATTTGTTATGTTACTAATTCCCAGACTTCAGTGAGCGCAGATTTTTTCTGGTTTTGAATCTTCTTTATGTAACGAGTCCATTTCTATTCCCTTATTTCAGGTTACTGACAACACTGCTGCAGGAGTATAGCAGTGACAGGAGGCTGCAGTAAATAGATCAGAGCAATTATCTCACAACATTCTTTTCAATCTCCTACCACTTTAGGACATTAAGTGTAGACATTGTGATGAAAATATCTTTGTCCAAGTCAGCAACATGCTGTGAGAGGCAATTCATGGAATAAGATGCTGAAAAAGGCAACAGTATGTGGAAGTTTAAAAATGTAATGGGCGACAGAAAGAAAATGTCGTGGATGTTAAAGCAGTATTAAAGGGTGAGACCTGATTCTCTTTGCAATCACTACTGTAATTGAGTAATAATGTTATTAAAGTAGTGACATTAACGTCAGTTTATCTGAGAAGATATTCAGTTTTATTTTTTTCAAATATTTTGTCTAGGGAAATAAAATATAACTAAATTATGCAATGAGGCAAAATGTAGTTCCAGAAGCCTAGGCATTAAAATTAACTTTTCTTTAAATTTTGACTTTGTTGATAATGTATTTAATAAGTAATTTACTTGTGAAACTTGCAGGTCAGTGTATGGTATTGTACACTGAAATCTGTTTATCTTTGTATTTTGACATGACCAGGGAACTAGTAAATAATTTGAATGCCATGATGTTTCAGGAACTGAGATGTGTCAGCTGCAAAGATGACTCCTAAATAAACGGGGTTATATCTGACTTTTTCATAACTACGCTAAGAGAAAATAAACTTGACTAAGCTTAACTGAAAGTTAGTAATTTTTCTGCATAGATATAAAATAAGCAGTGAGCAATTCAATCAACAACTGAAACTGATCAATCAACTCATTCCCAGTCCTACTGATACACAGAAATGAATAAAAATGTTGAAATCTCAGACCTCACATGTATAAGACCTAAATCATAAACCCATCACAAACAGCTCTGTTTCACTGATGATGGAACTTCTGCCTCACCATATGTGCATTAAAGGTTTTATTATCTTTTTTATTTTACTTGCTACTTTTAGCAATATTGTTGTGGGGGTAAGTATTTATTGCAATACTAAGGGATTTTGTTAGGCAACTGTCTTTAATTTGCAGCTGGCAATTTCACCAATTTCTAAAAATACTCATTAAAGAAACCAGTTAAAATGCAAACCCCATAAACAAAATAAAAGAGAAATAATGAGAGTAAACAATCAAGTATATTCTAAGTGTTTAAGTAAGAAACACAAGCTACAGCTTACCCTGAGGTTTTATACTTTATTTGACATGCTTACTGTGGAAAATTGTATTAACTTATTCCAGGTCTCTCCATTCAATTTTCATCCTGTTTGCAGCACACTTTCTGAAAAAAGCCTCCTGGCCTGGTTGGAAAAAATGTAATAATAGACCTAAACCCTGCTTATCTCATTATGATCTGCTTGATATCTCAGTACCAAACAGCAAATTTGGTTTTTTTTTCCATTTTTCTGGCCCTTTTCTTACTTTTTTTTTTTTTTTTACCACTTTTGAATGTTGGCTAAAGCAGTCATTAACACATGTTCTTACTGAGATGATGTTGCTTCAACAAATAAACATGGTATGACTCTCTCATTAGTGTTGTTGTAATTTGCAAATTGGGTTTTAACAAGATCTAATTTTTTACTCTGGGGTTTTGAGGGGAAAAACTTATTCAGTAAAAAAAGTTTGGTCTCTCAAGTTTGTGAAAGGCACATAAAAGAGGTGTTGAATGGTGTCTAGGAAGGCCTTAGCACTTAGGAGCTTGCGGTGTGTCTGTTTTCTGTAACTTGTACACTAAAAGCACTTACCTATACACTTACCTGAAAACTTGAGATTGACTCCTTTAAATACAAAAAGAAAAGGTGGGCTAACAGGACAGGGCTGATTCAGGCTCAGACCCATCTATACAAACACTTTGAACATCTTAGGCTGAAACCTAATGGTGTGATAAGATGAATGAAGTTTAATGCCACATCTAATAAAGACCCTTCAGATGTATGTTTGTTCTTACACACTTTCCTGGAATGCAGCGTTCAAAACAAAGTTTTTTAGACAATAATGTCATTCTGCAACCAAAATAGATGTCTTTAACTCATTATTCTCTTTTGTTTTGTTTATTCGTTCCTCAGAAGCTTAAATCGTATTACAGCTGTCTGTTAAAAGATGATTCAGAAGTACAGAAGTAGAGTTGCAATGGGTAATGAATATCTATGTATTACTATCTCTGTATCAGTTATTCATGTCTGGGGTAAAAAAAAAAAAAAAATTTTAAGAGTATAAAAATGTGAAAACCAGAATGTCAATCTCTTAACTTTAAACACTGCATTGATGATGACTAATATTTTATCCAGGAATAATTCATGTAAAAACTGGGTTTTCAGGCATTTGCCTCTATGGGTAACTAGTACCCAACGAAGATAAAAGGTTCCTTTGAAATCCTATGCTCAGAGACAAAGCATAAACGTGTTAGATGATCTAGGCAACACAACTAGCATACAGAGAAAAAAGGTTTGTACATTTTTCCGCGCATGGTGCATCAGATCAAGTGATACATGATACACTTGGACTGAAATGATTGTGACTTCTGTAAGAGTGTAACAGTGCAAGATCAACATGATCATAAGCACTAGGTACATAGCAGATGACCAATCATAGGATAGAGTCCCATCATAGAAATATAAACATTGTTAAGCTATGCTATGTCATTGTCATGTCACGTCCTGAACTAATAACCTTTAGTTTCCCAGACAAAATTATTTTCTGGAATTTTTCTATGGAAAAAGACTGTAGCTACCCAAGAAAGAATTTATGCATGTATTATGTCATTTCAGCAGATTGCTGGCAAATGATTTTTAAAACTTCTCAGTTAACCTCCTGTCTGATATATCTGGGATGGCTAACAGGTATGCTTGTGGGTGCTTGGCAGCCTAACTGAAAATTATGTACACTTTTTTTTTACATAATAACTTATCTGTCAGGAAGTAGAAGTCTTTTATTCAAGGTCTGTCTTAGGGACAAGGGGCTTGAATCAGTATCTGCCACACTCCAAGAAAATAACTCTAAGAACAGAAGACATTTGGATAGCAAGTTTTCCATTCTCCTGTATTAGCTGGGACATTGTTTTCTTATCAAGCTCCCCAGTTTAGAGGACTTATACCTCATTGGAAAATTCTGAAAAGGATGATCACTCAGTTTCTACCGACAATCATATTTTGAGGAAGATGGCTCTGGACATGTTGCCTTTTGGAAAGGAGGAATCTAGTACCAACTGTGAACACGTGAGAAAAAAGAGCTGCAGGCTACTCCAAAGAACAGTCTCCACACTTCCTCTACCTTTGTTACAATGCATGATAGAATTCAAGATTTACTCAAGAAGATTATCATTTTGGCAAATAATAACTGAGGACCTTTACACATAATAGGTGAGACCTGAGCAATTGTGTTCTTTATGTATTTTATCTGATGTGTGTTTAATACGAAATTGTGGATGCACATGAAGTCTCACAAACACAGGCACATTCTTGCCCTGCCTTTCTACCTAAATGAGGTTTTAAGGCATTTGCATCTGCAGTTGATTTTTTCAACCTGAAGTTACATTACAGTTCTGGTGGACAGGAATACAGTTATGCAGGTGTCCTGGGTTCAGCAGTAGCAGTCATTTTTCTCCTTCTTGGTAGCTGGTGCAATGCAGTGTTTTGACTTTCGGCTCGGGAACAGAGCTGATAGCGATGTTTTGGTTTGGCCAAGGACTTTGTGAGCCTCATGCTCTGCCAGGGAGCAGGGGAAGCCAGGAAGAAGCAGAGACAGGACACCTGATCTAAACTGACCAAAGAGGTATTCCATACCACAGCACGTCATGCCCAGGATGCAACTGGGAGTTAGCCGGAAGGGCTGGTAGACTGCAGGGTTGGAGGAGGTATCGGTCAGTGCTTGGTCGGGCTGGGGGGGGGTGAGTTATTGGTCAGCTGGTGGTGAGATGTGTTCTCTTCCCTTGTTATTTCCTTTATCATTGTTATTATTGGCAGTAGCAGTAGTGATTTGTGTTATACCTTAGTTACTAAACTGTTCTTACCTCAACCTGTGGGAGCTGCATTCTTTTCGATTCTCCTCTCCGTCCCTCCGGGAGTAGGGGGAGGGAAAGAAGTGGGGGAGTGAGTGAACGAGTTACCTGACTGGGTTTAAACCACGACAGCAGGTTATTTGACATCTTGTTGGATTCTTCAGGAAACTGTTTTGGATACTAAATGAATCTTTAAAACAAAGACCTCAGTCAACCAAACACACAGAGAGAATATTTTAAAAGTAATTGGAAGAACTAATATTAAGAACCTAGTAAACCTTTCTGCATAATTCTTAAACACTTAAAAATTATTATTGTTCAAAGCCTCTAAAGTTCTGCTAATTTAACAGTTACTATAGCATTTAATAGCCATCTGACAAAGACCTCAGGCCATTCCAGAGTTTTTCATAAAATCTAAGACAACTAAAGTTTTATTACTGGAGTTGTACTGCAATATCAGTAACACGTTCTCTAAAAGAAGATAAAAGAGAAAATGAGCCATATAGTAATTTGCTTGTGTGCTTTTGCTGTTGATGACTGGAGATATTATTCTGCTTTCTTTTTTTCCATGTATCTTAGTACTGACAACTGGTCTCTAGCTTTGATGAGAAGATTTCACAAACAGAGCCAAACTGCAAAGTTTGTCAGGAATCACATTTTAAAAGTGCTAGGTCTTGATAGTCTTAAGGTTATTTTCATGATCAAGTTCATATAATGTCTTTGGAAAGATGTGATTTCATTAGTCAACACTCAGTGGGGGGGGTTGAATTAATGATTAACACTATATAATTTTTTTAATATGTTAACTTTTCAGTTATAAATTACATTAATGAAAATTAACAATTCTATCGTCTCTAAATAAAAATTACCATACAGGAAAACAATCACTCTGCTAGTTTTTGAGAGGTTTAACTATATTTTTATGTAAAACTGTTCCATACTGAAACATAACTTCATAAAATTATAAAACAGTGGATTATGGCAGTTTTCAAAATTACTTGTCTTTATCTGATGTCAAAGCCATAATGTGATATAGGATGCATAAGAAATAACATGATGTGCCTTATGCTATTTTTTATACCTTTAGTTTTAAGTAATATAAATAACTCTTAATAAAATAGTAAAAAGTGTTTTAAATACAATAACACTTTATGCTGTGTGTTTAAAAAGATTACACTGGTTGACTGCTGAAAAACACAAGGCTTATGGAAGAATTAAACAAACAACAAGCAAACAAAAAAACCCCAGAACATATTTTAATTTCAGACTATTAATGTCATCAAATTGAGATCCCTATCAGATTTCAATTTCCAGTTGTTAAAATTTTTGATTTTATCGATCCGAACATTCCTTTCTACTTGTTTGATATCTGTCACAGTAAGTAAACACTGCAGATTTGGTCTTATCCTCATGCTGTGTCAAGCAAGGTCATTACCTCATATGTCATAATGATGAATTAATTAAAACTGCGGATGTACTCATATTATGCTAATGAACTTTACTGCCAAAGATAAAAATAAGTGAATTAAAAAATAGTCATGGAAACCTTTAAAGTGGCAATTGCTTAATTACAGGGCATCTTTAAAGAAATTATAACACAAGTGAATATAATTATTTTTCCAGTTATGCAACTACACAAATGTGGCTAAAAAATAGCATTCAAAGTTTAGGACTTCAGGTGACATAGGCCAATACAGCTTCATGGAGTTCAGTTCACTGACAATTATTTGCAATAATTATGAATTTAATTTTTTTTTTTATTGCTATAACTGTATTTCACATCTGAGATGCCACTGGGCTTCCCCTTGAATTTCACATTAAAAATAATATAAAGGTATCGTGCACTGAGGTCTTCATATGTTGTTACACATAGAAGCTCTGACCTTCAGAAAAGTTCCACTAGTGTCGAAAATTGATGAGACATTAATTAAACTAAGTGCAATGTTCAGATATGATGAAAATCCAGTCTTAATGGATTGTTGATAATGTTTCACATTGTTCATTTCTGTTTATTGCAGAAGGAATTGCAGAAGGAAATTGTTTTTGTAGCAATAGATACAACTTTCCTGATCTGAGCAGTCAGGTTGTTTACTTTCCAAACAAGACTCACTGGAGTTAGAAAATAGGCTGACAAGATCTTAATGTCCCGAGGGACTCAGCTGACAAGCAATGCTTTAAAAACATTCTGCATATACAGACTTCACTGAGATGCCAGAAGCAAACCAAGAAAAAGGACAGGTATCTGGGCCTTTTTCATTTAAAAACACAAGGGGTAGAGATGTGTTTTTTTTTCATGTAACATCCTACTAAACAGGCTGCTTGAGTAGGTTTTGGCATACCTCAGCCCACCATGATTCTAACATGCTTTCAATGCTCAAGCACATGACACAGCCATCAGGTCAGAAGCTAAATGAAGTGTTCCAGGTGTTCAGTTCTAGTAAACAGGGGTGCTCTAAGGGAATAAATAAGATATGGCCAAAAGACAAACACTCTCATATATCATACCTGGATTTACACAATTATCATGGTGTTTCTCACATAAAGTTTGCCTATGATCTTTAAATACAATCTGAAGGTTAATGGAAAAAATAAACTTCTAAGAGTATTTTGTAATATAATTTGTTCTTTCAACCTATTGAGGACTTATTCAACAGAGACTCTTAGAGGTGCAAGTTGTTCACTAGCTACATGGCGGTTTATTTCAAATGCCAGTTGTATTCGGCTTCTCAGAAAACAGTTGTAAATTCGTTGTTCAAGCTGTCAGGTGGAATGCATAGATGCAAATTAAAATGTATGTGAGAAAGGCTGCAAGAAAACAGAACAGGATGACAGAATTTGACCTAAAGTCATTGGTCTTGTTAAATATTACAGTAACATTATAATAATATAATAATTAGGGAAAATTTTGATTCATAACAATATGTGTTTATTGACCAAGAGCAGGTGTTACACTGCTGACTATGGCATCCTACCCTACTTTAGTTTTACTGCAGGTCACTTCAGCCAATCTCTGTTATCTTCCTCTTGAGGTAAACACAAATCCAAGTGGTGGTACACATGCCAGCATCAATACTACAACCCCAATACACCCAAACAGGAAATACAGTACTATGTAGTGTTAGGGGATCCCCACCAGCTAATAAGTAGCAGGACTGTGGCTGCTATTAAGCCAAATCAGACCTCCTTTTTTTTTTTTTTTTTTTTATTCCAGGAGTACAGATCCCTATGTCTCAACAGTGCTGTGTATAGCATAGTCATCTTCTACCATATCTTATGCAAATCTCATGCATTTGGAAACACAGACTTAAAACTTGTTAAGGGCCAAATTACTGAAAACTAATAAAGCAATTTTATTTCCCTATAAAATAAACCTCATGGGAATTCTAATAACTAAGAAGAAATTTAGTACCTTGATAAAGTGACTAATTTTTAGTTCTGACATTGTTTTGACATAAAGACTAGATTTTCAGTTTGACTGTAAAACTTCAGGTTTCAAACCACTTGTGGATACAAAGGAATATTGTAGCTGCTCTACAGTAACTACACCTGTGTTATTCTCTATATATGAAAAGATAGAAGTATGTCATTATTTTCTTTATTTTTTATTATAATAATAAAAATAGAGTTAAAAAGAGTAAAAGCAATATTTTTGTCATAATTAAATATATGATCTCAAAATCAGCTACTTTAGATGTCCTCAGAAAAAACATGACTCTGCTTTGAATATATTAAACACCCATTTATTCTTCTTAATCTGAAACAAATAAAATCTGAACTGAAATCACTTGAAATTAAATGACTGATTCTGGGTCCGAACCTTTGGAATCCTACACTAAATTTTGGCTGAACTAATCTGCATGTACATTTTATGGTGAACATACCTTAAAATTTCATACCTGCTTTTAGTTCCATGTAGAACATTCTTCAGTGTGTTAGTCTGTGTTTCTCCTAAGAACCTGAACACTATGACTAGCCATGAAAGTACACAGGGATTAAGTCTCCTGACCTTCGGAACTGAATCATCAAATAAAAACAAAACCCCAAAATAACAAGAAAAGTTTCCCAGACTGAAGGATCTAAAAGATCATTTAAAGATCTTCACACTTGCCTTTTTGTCCCACAATGGAACTGATTTCGCTAAGAATATGGGGGAAAGAATGGCAAAATACATAGACATTAATGGTGGAAAGTGCATTCAGCAAGAAGTTCTGGAATTTTGGTTTCAAATTGGAGCTCAATGTGAGTAAAATCTTCAGGACAATACCCCAAAGGAATCTTTCCTATCTATTTCATTGCATTTTTTATCAAGACCTATAATGGATTTGTGATAACCTCAAAAGAGACATTGTGTAATTTAGAAATAAGCATATCTGTTTAAATAAAGTTGAGCCCAGGAAGTTTTTATTCCTTTTACACCTGTCAGTGTTTTGGGATTATTGCTTAATTAGTAGTTTAGCTTTGGCAGTGAAAATGCATCTGAAATTATATTGAAATTCAAAAGCTGCCATTTATCCTGGCTATATGCCAGTCATTGCAGTTATCATTGCAAGTCTATTTTTAGCTTGGCTTATGTAGCAGCTCTGTTTGAATAAACAATGCTGAAAATAATAATAATAATAGAAGCTTAAAATAGCTAAAAAAATATTGGTAACTAATGTTTTAGGCCCTCAACTGAAGAGAACTAAGCAATAAGCAGCACCGGAAATTGTCTTCTGAAGTTGGAGCAATCTCATATCCTGGTACCCCTCAATGCTAGCCTTTGGGAATCACCCGCTGAAAAAATCACACTACTTGCAAGGATGTTTGCCTTTCACTCTATCTTTGAAATTATACTCCTGTGAAAAGAAAATATTCAGTATTACTGGGGTCAGGAGAAGGTAGAACAGAATCTATAGACTAGGATAAAGGTTAACTGGTCTTCAGTGCTCACGATGGCTTTTCTTTCCAGTTTGAAATTTAAACATACTGATCGCATGTCAGAATCCGAGAGCAGGAAAAGGAACTTCTATGCAAGGCAATCAGACACTGGAAGTATAAAGCATTGAGTCAGCTGGTACACAAGAGCTGAGATTTCTCACTCTGCCCAAGGTAACAGTGATGATGATACTATACTACATGCCAGTATGAATTTACCAGAAAATGTATGCTGAGCAAGTTAGTTAGCTTGGTAGCTTGATTAAAACTTGTCATAAGACATAGCAGATGACTCCATGAAAGTGTTCTTCCAATAAAAGAGAAGCACTTTGTAAAAACACAAACCCTGCAATGACAGAATTCCTCTAACAACCTAGAGGTTAGTCCTGTAAGAATCTAAGATTTTAAATTTCTCCAGGTGGCATGTCATTCATCTCAAACAACTCAGAGAACTGTAGGTGCTGAAGCCATGCCAGGATCTAGGTTAATATTTGTCAGTTGATATGCCACAAACATAGTATTTGACTTTTTCATACTGTCGTGGTTTAAACCCAGTCAGGTAACTCGTTCACTCACCACCACCCCCCCCTTCTTTCCCTCCCCCTACTCCCGGAGGGATGGAGAGGAGAATCGAAAAGAATGCAACTCCCACGGGTTGAGATAAGAACAGTTTAGTAACTAAGGTATAACACAAATCACTGCTGCTACCACCAGTGATAATAATGATAAAGGAAATAACAAGGGAAGAGAATACAACACCTCAGCACCAGCTGACTGATAACTCGCCCCCCAAGCCCGACCAAGCTCCGACCGATACCTCCTTCAACCCTGCAGTCTCCCAGCCCTTCCGGCTAACTCCCAGTTGCATCCTGGGCATGACGTGCTGTGGTATGGAATACCTCTTTGGTCAGTTTGGGTCAGGTGTCCTGTCTCTGCTTCCTCCTGGCTTCCCCTCCCCCCTGGCAGAGCATGAGGCTCACAAAGTCCTTGGCCAAACCAAAACATCGTTATCAGCTCTGTTCCCGAGCTGAAAGTCAAAACACTGCACTACACCAGCTACCAAGAAGGAGAAAAATGACTGCTACTGCTGAACCCAGGACACATACTTTTTCAGTTTAGGAAAAAGAGATTCCTATCAACTTCTTTCTGATATTTTCTGTGGAAGGTTTTTTCTAACCTTTCTTAGCATAAGCATCTTTAGGTTCTTACTTCATAAGAAAATGCTTGAACATAACAAAATTGATATTTGTATGTTCAACTATGTTATCTGCAGCTTATGCTGGTTTTCAGATTCACAAATATTAGATACTATTTACACAGAACTGTAGGTGTAATGGAAAATAGTTGAATCAAGGTAAATTTGTTGGTCTAAAAACCTAAAAGCACTTGCATGTGACTTTAAAGTTCCACATTACAACCCCATATTTTGAGATGAAGAAAATTTGTAACAGACTGAACACTGAGCAAGCCATTTTATTTAGTAACTTAAGTCCACTTGTTATATATTACCTCAAAAAGCTTTGTATAAACGTTCCCCTGATAAAAGAGCAATGTTTAATGCCATGAGAGTATATTTCCAGCTTGATTAACACATCTTGTAATCCTTAAAACAAATTAGGCTAGAGCACCTAAAGCTCTGCCTCTGGATATTCCCCAGAAACTTTCAATTGCTCTACCACCGGGGCAATGTTGTTAACAATCTTTTATGTTTGAAGTGCAAATTAAGCAGAATTTAAGAGTTGGTGTTCAAAGTGGTGTCAATGTTCTGCCTTCTAAAAATACTGAAGTTTTACTCAGAAACAAACCATACACTTACAGCATGATTTTGCACAAAGTTATATATACTGTCATGTTAGGTGAGCTTTGAAAGTAGTCTGCTACCTTACTTTTGAGGTATATTTGTATTAAAAAGCCCTGCTGCCATCCAATTTTAAGCTTCTTCCACCTGAAGTTCTTTATACGTTTAATCATGGTATCATAAAAACAGGGCAGGAGAGGATTACAGGAGGTCAGCAATTTTTATGTCAAGATCAACGCTAATAAAAAAATTATTGAATTATTGACAGGAATTTACTGAAGATGTATTTAAAAACCTCCAGTTATGTAAATTCAGCAGCTATACGTCATGCAGAAAAAGTCCTAGATTTGCTCCAGTGTCCTGCTCTTCAATGTATCTTTGCAATCTCGGAGCATTTCTGAGATCTCTTCTGGAATGCAGCTCCCTCAGGAGGAGAGAAAACTAGGGCTCTCTCTAGCAATGCCTCTGTGACTGCAGATCACAACATTTCCTACAGAAACCTTTCCAACAGCCAGTGTACACCGGATCACGCTAAGTCTTTCAGCTCATGCTGGCCCTCCAACAGCACAAATACTCTCAGGATATGACTTTTTTCTTTTTTTTTTTTTCCTGGAATGCTGGCACTTTGGTATAATGTCTTTGAAACACAAACATTGTTGTACTTGAGAAGACCAAAACACTAAGATTACGTTGGCTGCATTAGGAAGAATGTATCTTAAAACCCCCTCACTTTAAGTATTGCAAAATGTTTCGCGCAAAGAAGGCTCCAAAGAGCTAAGAGAGCAAAGCATCTGTTTTAATGTGTTTTGATCTCCTCCAAACTGAATCTAGGGAGAAAGGATTAAGTAAAACCTGTTTGATTCTTCTTGTCCACATATATGGTTCTTCCTATCCACATAAAAGGACACTGTAAGTGTCGTGGTTTAAGCCCAGCTAGTAACTCAGAACCACGCAGCTGCTTGCTCACACCCCACTCACTTCCACCTCCTGCTCCCGGAGGGATGGGGAGAAGAATTGAAAGAATGTAACTCCCACAGGCTAAGATAAGAACAGTCCAGTAACTAAGGTATAACACAAATCACTGCTGCTGCCACCAATAATAATGACAAGGGAAATAACAAAGGAAGAGAATGCAACTGCTCACCACCCACTGACCAATACCCAGCCCAACTGAGCAGTGATCTAGCCCTTCCAGGCAACTGCCCCCATTTTATATACTGGGCATGATGTGCTCTGGTATGGAAACCCCCTTTGGCTCATTTGGGTCAGGTGTCCTGTTTCTGCTTCCTCACAGCTTCCCCTCCTCTCTGGCAGAACATGAGACTCAGAAAGTCCTTGGTCAGAGTAAACATTACTGAGCATCAACTAAAAACATTGGTGTTATCAGCGCAGTTCCCAGGCTGAAAGTCAAAAAACATAGCACTGCACCAGCTACTAAGAAGGAGAAAAATGACTGCTACTGCTGAACCCAGGACAGTAAGACAGCTTCCCACTGAGAGATTTTAGTGCCTCCTCAGGGACGCAACCTCTCTGTCTCTCAAAACATTAAGGACTTAACTGAAATCTTTGATAGTCATTCAATGAGCAGGAAAAAAAAACAAACACCAAGAATGTGTTCAGTGCACACAGCAGCTACGTATCACACAGACACTCACTCTCCTCCCCAGCCCTGGTGTGATGGGGATGAGGACTGGGAAAATGTAAAACCTCCAGGTTGAGTTTAATAATTGAAATAAACTCTGATAAGAATGATAAAAAGAATAATAGGAAAAAGAAAGACAGTAATAAAATCCAAGGGAGACAAGTGATACACAACACAGATGCTCACCACCTGCTGACCCAAGTAGTGATGAGTCCTTTCTGGGTAACTCCCCCCAGTTTATATACTGGGCATTATGTGCTGTGGTATGGAATACCGCTTTAGCTAGTTTGGGTCAGCCATCCTGACTCAGCTCTATCCAAGCTTCTTGTGCCCTTCCTTACTGGCAGAGTTCTTATCAGGGTAAGCATTACTTAGCAACAACTAAAACATCAGTGTGTTATCAACATTGTTCTCAAACTAAAACCAAAACATAGCACTGCACCAGCTACTAGGAAAAAAAGTTAACTCTATCCCAGCAGAAACACAACAGGTACCAAGACAGATTGTACTTTAGCAATGTGTCATGTTGACAAATCCAGAGTACTGCCAAATGCTACGTAAGAGAAATAAATATGCGAGCCTCTATGGATCTACCAGAAAGGAAACAGAGACCACACACTGAAAGGTATTATTAGAACAGTACATATGTAACTGATCTAATTCAGTACTTATGCTATCAAATACTTTTTTTTTTTAACTAAATACGGTATTTATTGCCACTTCATTATTATCTTTTTTGATTGAAAACTTAGAATATGTATGGAAACTGTTAACATATTTTTTTTTTTTTAATTTTGGTTGCTTTTTCCATAAATTCTATTGCTCCACCTCAATCCCACTGATAGCCTGTTAAGATGTTAAATGTTTCCCTTAAGGAGAGACAACACTTCAATATAGACTGCGAAGAAAATTTTGTCCCCTGAGGTCTTTGTGTCTTGATTATCCTCTGCTTAATTTTCAATTTACTTTCAAGGTCTCTTCTCAGAGATACTTCTAGTTCCCTCTAAGACAAATCTGGATGCAATTCTGCTGAATAGTTCACACCAGAAACTATTCCTAAAAGAAAAACTGGAAGACTACATCATACTGAATTCTGCTTGCTGTAGATCTCAAACATCCCCAAAATGGTCTCATGTCATACCACAGGACACACTACATATACTTTGAATTTAATGCTCTAAACCCACTATTTCACTTTATTAAACCACATTCCTCACATTATTTGGGAAGTTTTTTTCCTGGGAAAAAGTCTCACTGTGCCCACATAAGCAAAACAGAATGAGGTCCTAGGGCTATAAAGACAGTATGGAGGCAAGTGAACATCTAAAAGCAACAGGCAAAAAGAAATCGAGAGCAAACACTAAAACAATGCTTCACATTAGACAAAGTTGTTCATATCACACAGTATTACCTTCAGGTTTAATTATTAATATATGAACAATAAATTAAGCAATTAATTTTGTTAGTAGTCCAGTATACAGAAGATTGGAGGAAGACAGTCTTTTTTGAGATGTTATTATGATGCCATTGATGGTTGTTGCTACTATATACATGACATTAGTTTCCTCTGCTGATCATATTTAGCATCACAGATCTGAATACAGTCTATTCCAACCAAGTATTGCTCTATCTTTTTCATAAATACCAAACTTAATAGTACATAACCATTCTGAGCTTTACAATGGGAAAATTTGTTTCATTTTTTCCTTACTCTATCTTGTGTGGCTTCATCCTGTTTTTATTACGGTTTCCAGTATTGTGACCTCTTTGGTTTTGCAGGGGAAAATGTCAGAATAAATTAAAGATCAGACTCTATTGTAGTCCAGAAAGAAAGATTAATGGACTCTCTGGAATCAAACTAGGATATAAAGGGGATCACGAGGAGTTAATATATTTCTGCCACAGCTCAGCTTCATTGAAATTTGCAAAGCAGGCCTGATGCTGAAACTTATGAACGTCAATAATCTTCATTCTGTGTGTTATTGTCCTGGATTCAGCAGTAGCAGTCATGTTTTTCCTTTCTGGTAGCTGGTGCAGTGCTGTGTTCTGACTTCCAGCCTGGGAACAGTGTTGGTGAAGCCGATGTTTTCGGTTGCTGCTAAGTGATGTTTACCCTGACCAAGGACTTTGTGAGGCTCATGCTCTGCCAGGGAGGAGGGGAAGCTGTGAGGAAGCAGAGATGGGGCGCCTAACCCGGGCTAGCCAGGGAGGTATTCCATACCACAGCACGTCATGCCCGGGGTGGGGGGTAACTGGGAGTTACCCAGAAGGACAGGGGCTTCCAGGTGGGACACGTTTCTTGGCCGGTGGTATCGTATTCTCTTCCCTTGTTATTTTCCCTTATCATTGTTGTAGTTGATAGTAGCGGTGGTGATTTGTGTTGTACATTGGTTGCGGGACTGTTCTTGTCTCAACCCGTAGGAGTTGCACTCTTTCAATCCTCCTCCCTGTTCCTCCGGGAGCGGGGAAGGGGAGAGCCCTGGTCGGGGCGGGGGGGGACGGCCCTCGAAGAGATACTGTCAGCCTATGAAGGGGTTCGAGCTGCTTCGGAAGTGATTGGCACTGAAGCACAGCTCCTCCTGGCACCCCGGTTGCCCGTGCTGGGCTGGATGTTCAAAGGCAGGGTCTCCTCTACACATCATGCAACTGATGCTACATGGAGTAAATGGGCTGCACTAATTACACAACGAACTCAAATAGGAAATCTCAGTCGTCCAGGCATTCTAGAAGTCATCATGGACTGGCCAGAGGGCAAAGATTTTGGAATGTCACCAAAGGAGGAGGTGATGCGCGCTGAAGAGGCCCCACCATATAATAAACTGTCAGAAAGTGAAAAGCAGTATGCCTTGTTTACTGATGGGTCTTGCCATATTGTAGGAAAGCATCGGAGATGGAAGGCAGCTGTATGGAGTCCTGGACGACAAGTTGCAGAAACTGCTGAAGGAGAGGGTGAATCGAGTCAGTTTGCTGAGGTGAAAGCCATCCAGCTGGCCCTGGACATTGCTGAACGAGAAAAGTGGCCAGTACTTTATCTCTATACTGACTCATGGATGGTGGCAAATGCCCTGTGGGGGTGGTTGAAGCAATGGAAGCAGAGCAACTGGCAACGCAGAGGTAAACCCATCTGGGCTGCTGCACTGTGGAAAGATATTGCTGCCCGGGTGCAGAACCTGGTGGTGAAGGTACGTCATGTAGATGCCCATGTACCCAAGAGTCGGGCCACTGAGGACCACCAGAACAACCAACAAGTGGATAAAGCGGCTAAGATTGAAGTGGCTCAGATGGACTTAGATTGGCAACATAAAGGTGAATTATTTTTGGCCCGGTGGGCCCATGACACTTCAGGCCATCAGGGCAGAGATGCAACATATAGATGGGCCCGTGATCGAGGGGTGGACTTAACAATGGACACTATTGCCCAGGTTATTCATGAGTGTGAAACATGTGCTGCAATTAAACAAGCCAAGCGGTTAAAGCCTCTTTGGTATGGAGGATGATGGTTGAAGTATAAATATGGGGAGGCCTGGCAGATTGACCATATCACACTGCCACCAACCCGCCAAGGCAAGCGCCATGTGCTTACCATGGTGGAAGCAACCACCGGCTGGCTGGAAACATACGCTGTGCCCCACGCCACTGCCCGGAACACTACCCTGGGCCTTGAGAAACAGATTTTGTGGTGACACGGCACCCCAGAGAGAATTGAGTCAGACAATGGGACTCATTTCCGGAATAACCTTATAGATACTTGGGCCAAAGAGCATGGCATTGAGTGGGTATATCACATCCCCTACCATGCACCAGCCTCTGGGAAAATCGAACGGTACAATGGGCTGTTAAAAACTACACTGAGAGCAATGGGTGGGGGAACTTTCAAGCATTGGGATACACACTTACCAAAGGCCACCTGGTTGGTCAACACCAGAGGATCTGCCAACAGGGCCGGCCCAGCCCAGTCAGAACTTTTACATATTGTAGAGGGGAACAAAGTTCCCGTGGTGCATATGAAGAATTTGCTGGGGAAGACAGTCTGGGTTATTCCTGCTTCAGGTAAAGGCAAACCCACTCATGGGATTGCTTTTGCTCAGGGACCTGGATATACTTGGTGGGTAATGCGGGAAGATGGGGAAGTCCAATGTGTGCCTCAAGGGGATTTGATTTTAGGGGAAAACAGCCAGTGAACTCAATTGTATGCTGTTGCCTGCTGTGTAATGCTTTTATAGCCCATCAACTAGATGTCTCCAGGTCACCAGCGACTGGCCCTGACTTCCCTCCAGCCATCATCCCAACAGAGAATGAACTTGGAACATCATGGACCGAATGGACTCGGCAGCATTATAGGGATTGGTCCATGCACTAAGAAAATGATCTTTTCCTCTTGGTCTGTATGTATATGGATGTATATATGTGGGAGAGCAATGGTGTATGGAAAATGTGGGATCTGAGCACGAGGTGAATGGTATGGAATAAGGGGTGGATAATGTCCTGGGATCAGCAGTAGCAGTCATGTTTTTCCTTTGTGTTAGCTGGTGCAGTGCTGTGTTTTGACTTCCAGCCTGAGAACAGTGTTGGTGAAGCCGATGTTTTCAGTTTTTGCTAAGTGATGTTTACCCTGACCAAGGACTTTTTGCGGCTCATGCTCTGCCAGGGAGGAGGGGAAGCCGTGAGGAAGCAGAGACGGGGCGCCTGACCCGGGCTAGCCAGGGAGGTATTTCATACCACAGCACGTCATGCCCGGGGTAGGGGGTAACTGGGAGTTACCCGGAAGGACAGGGGCTTCCAGGTGGGACTCGTTTCTTGGCCGGTGGTATCGTATTCTCTTCCCTTGTTATTTTCCTTTATCATTGTTGTAGTTGATAGTAACGGTGGTGATTTGTGTTGTGCATTGGTTGCGGGACTGTTCTTGTCTCAACCCGTAGGAGTTGCACTCTTTCGATCCTCCTCCCTGTTCCTCTGGGAGCGGGGAAGGGGAGAGCCCTGGTGGGGGGAGGGGGACGGCCCTCGATTGTTGTCAGCTCGGCACCACTCACTGGGAGTGAGTGAACAAGTTACCTGACTGGGTTTAAACCACGACAGTTATCCATCAGCTTCAATAGCAGCGGATACTGACGTTTAAGGATTACTCACCTCTATAAAAATGAAGATATCAGCTTTGTCAACATAAAGGTAAATCACAGAAAATATCACTGCTTCTGAACCAGATATGCTGAGCCAGCTGTGCACTAAGACTTTTCAATGTGTAATTCAGAAAAATGGATTCAGCGCCAAACACACACTTAGATGTCTGCAGTCTACATCTTGCTATGCCAGCTGTTTGACTTTCTATTGGAGATAATAGACAAGTAGTCAGTGGGATGATGTAGTTATTGAAGGTTAGTGAACTACTCAGTAGACCAAATCTACATATTTACTTCAGAATTAATTTAATAGTTCTCTAGCTTCCATTTAACTGTAGTCATAAACCAAATAAAACATGAAACACAATATTGTTTATCAAGAAAAGGTGTGAGGTATGTTAACATATTCTCCTAATATATTAGGTCTCTATAGTGACCTAATACATTCATCTCAGTGACCAGTGAATAAAACAACATTTCTATGTAAATTTCATATTCTTTTGCTGCCAGGATTCAATGTCTTCAGCACAACTGAAATATTTTAGCAAATGAGTACCTCTTTCTTACTGTGCTTATCATTTCAGAAAGAAACCAGACAGAACTAAAACAGGTTCAGCCTCTGTTCTATCCAGTAATATTCTTATTTATCTTTGGAAAAAAAAAAGTAATAAAGCAAAATGTCTATGGGTCTCTCTTCCAAGGATGGATAACCTTCAGCCACCATTTATTAATTGTCTTAATTGTCTAGCTTGTGGTTGCTTTGTATAACATTTTAACATTTAATGTGGTTTTACCATAACTCTCAAATAGTGACAACAAGGTTGATGTAAATGATTCTTTAGTACTCCATGTTGCAATAAGACAAGGGGTAATGGGTTTAAACCAAAAGAGGAGAGACTAAGGATGGATGTGAGGAAGAAAACTTTTATAATGAGGGTAGTAATTCTATCTGACCTCAATCTTTATTTTAAAGGGTAAAGTATGCAATAAGAACAGTAAATGTAGTGGAACACTTAAGAGTGGAAAAGAGAAAAAAAAATCTGAACAGTTTTGGCAAAGGTGGCTGCTCTTAAATAAATACATGCAAAATGTATTTATTTAAAATGCATTTCCTAAACAAATGCATTATTACTTAGAAATAATTGTAATTTCTGAAAGTGACAATGCATGGCTTGCTACTGACTATGTGCTTTTGATTATTTTCTGGTATTTAACTTGGTTTCTGCTGCACAGGCAGCAATACTTGGTACTTTTACAGATAATTTAAAGAAAATAATTGTTTTGTGAGGGATGGTTTGTTTGTTTTTCTCAGGCAAGTTAGTAATCACTGTGGAACATACTCGTGGATGAAATAGTGCAGAATGAACTCCTGTATAAAGGAAAACACGTAATTTCTTGTCCTTCACAAGGAACTACAGGTATGATACTAATACTGGTAATTAGATGTTTCTTGCAGATGATACAAGCCACATTTGCTACCTGGCTGCTTACGTTAACAGGCAGTTCCTATTTGCACAACTCAGAAATAATAATAATAAAAGGACCTTTTGCATATTAAGTCTAGAATTCTACCTACATTTAATTGTGTTAATCACTTACTGTTTAAATGTTTACTTTAAAAACTGAGAAATCAAAAGAATTTTTCAGAGCAGTTTGTGTTGAATTTGTCACCTAACCAGGCAAGACTGATGTCCTTGAAATGTTTGAGTAAAAACGGTTCAACTATGTCTAAAACTGTAAAATGCAAATAAAATACATTACTGTCAGTGTACTATACCCTATACATCCTGCTTTTTAAGTCCTGGAACATCTGAGCTGTGTGGTAACTGCTTGAAAGCTGAAATTAAGCAGGAACATTCTGTGACCTGTGAAAATCAGTTTGCATTTGGCCAAGGGAGTTTAAAGCAATTCTCTGCATACGAAGGCTGTATTTCAAGGGCTACTGATAGATAACAAAAGTAATGGTCCATGAACATTTTGTCTTCCTCACACCTTTCTATGCATACATGTTTGGTAGAAGTTTTCAGTTAACGCATGTCCTGATAGTATTGAAATAGAGCAGGAAATTACAATTATGTTAAAATAGAAGAATGTAGACATTGTTTCCCCAATGGGAGGGAGATATGACAGAGGTTCAAAGGCAGCAATATCATCCCAAAGTTGCCAGGGTATTTATTACGTAGCAAATGCATTGGTATGGCAAAAGTTCCCTTCCCATGTTGTGGAAGCAGTACAGAAAATGTTAAAGCTTCCTCCAGTGGAAGAAGCAGACTTATGTCAGGCAGGACTGGAAATCCAGCTGTCCATACTTCTGCACAAATCAGAAGCATACACGAGTATATGTTTGCGAATAGTTACTACATGAGGAAAATAATTTGTGCAGTTATAGTGATGCCCATTGCAAAAGAATAATGCATGGTGATATTGCATCATTGCAGAAAAGCCATAGCACATCACTGTCTTCTGCAGATAACCTAGAAACTTTTAGTAAGAAAACTTCAGTGTGGTTCGTTTGTTTTTTTTAAGTTTTTTGACACTTTATTGAATAAATAAATGAGTACAATCAACCTATAAACCCAAATCCTGCCTGGAAAGGAGAGAACTATACCGTAGGTGCTGTTCAGTGATCATATTAAGTTTTCTAATGAGAAGATATGTTGTTCTGGGTGCATGTGCAAATGAACATGCATGTGTACTGCCCCATTCCATTGACTTCATAAAAGATTGCCTGCAGCTTCTTCAAGTCACAATACAGTAACAACATGTATTCAAGAGCGACACAGAGTTAGAATTGTTGTTAATGCAATACTGCCTAACGCCAAAAGTTTTCCCATGGGGAAAAAAAGAAAAAAAAAGTTCCTTTGGTTTTCTTATTACAGGATTAGAATATATAATTTTGAACTCCAGGTACAGGTTGTTCTGACTCCCTTTTGTGCCTAACAAATTGCACTGTTGGTTTACAGGTGAAATTTCAGCCACCTGCTAACACAAAGTTCCTATTAAAATCCATGTCAATTAGAACTGCCTTGTGTTCCATTCTACTTTGTACTTCATCTTTAGATGATTATGAGAACCCTTGAACAGAGTCCACACAGGTGATTTTTAATATCTAACCATCATTACATACTTCTTCATAGCTCAACTCACTAGACAGACAATAAAATTTTTGTTCAGTGGAAAAGAGATTTGAATAATCCAATACATTTCAGCCTTATACCCTCTGCCTTATTATTCAGTCAGGTGCAGGGCACAATGGCAGAATATTCTGCTAGCAAATGATATTCCTCTCTCTGAGCAGAGGTATACTTCTACCCTTAAAAGTAACCTTTCCCAGTGCCTGCCAGAACCATATGTTTCTTACAGAATCACCAGCTTGTATTATGTCCTCATCCTTATGTGGATGTCAGTCAAGTGCAGTTATTCTATGTACAGCTTTCAGTTCTCGTTTTTCTTTCAGGCAAGTATTTTTTTGTAAAATGATAGGAACACTTTACAACTAAACTCTAATTTCAAACATCTTCAAAACACATGCATTTGATTGTTACATCTGAATTTCCTTCTCGTTAAAATTCTTCATTTTCATTAAGAGGAAAAACAAAAAAAAAAGTCCAGATCCAATAAAGAAAGCAACAACCATAAAAGGGGATGTCAGATTAAGAATGTCTTTGATGTGAACATGAAGCTAATATTCTGGGATAAGAACTGCTAGAATAATATTGTATGTGACAAAAGCTCCAGGAAATAATACTTTTGAAAGCATGTTTCTGTTTCTTTCCCTTTCTTTCCCCTTCCATTTCTGTCTCTATGATTTTGAATACCCAGAATTTCCTGTGAGTGCTAAGCAAATACCGTGGATACTGGAGGACAGGGATGTTAAAAATTCTAAATACTGAGTTGACTTTTTCTAAATAAACAGCTTTATATATAAGGAAACTTGAAATGTAATTGCTTCCACAAAATTATACTGCTTGCATTTTATTTACAAGAATATTCAGAAATAGTGCCCTAAAAATGCAAATTTGAAGGATGATGTTCCTTGTATCAATAGTACTTGCTCACAGTTACTGAGCTAAGAAAGGAAAACGCTGTATGTCACTGTGTGTTATGAGAGTACATTCTCCTTGTTTTATCAATTGCCTAAAGCTAGATAGAACTGTAAATCAGGCATCTTGTTTATATGCAAAACCAGAGAACATACGGAAGACATAGGATTATCCTTTTATAGGACAATTTCCATCCACACAGGGCTCTGAAGTCACTCACTGTATGGAAATTTGCTGTAAGGGTTTTGCCTGAAACTGGAGATTGGAGAGTGTACTGAGCTGTAGCAAATAATGTTCAAGTTTTCTGATGTGGGCAATTGCCCAGTAGGCACCAAACCACAAGCCTTTTTCCAGAAGAAACTGCATGCTCATTTTCAATCGTTAATTAAGATGGATCTTATAAACGAAGAGGCACTTGCAAGTTGAATTTTCTGTTACATGTCCAAACTTCACTTTGACTCAGTCAAAAGCTTTTAAAATGTTGTAACATAACATCATTGCTGTATCATTGGATTACTGTACACGCTGCCACATGTGGGTGGCTGTCAACAAGCTGTACTTCATTACTTTACGCCTCAGATTCTCAGTGAGCCATTGTGAGTCATTAAGTGACCAGAATCATTTATGCAGAACTGCAGCTTCTACACTTTTCATCTCACTGTCTATTTTTGCACATGGTGTGTGTTTCCATATTTGTGTTATATATGTATAAACACTAATCACAGTAATCCAGTGTGAATATATTAATATAGATTAATACAGAGCTTATAATTGTGAGGAGCTTCAGTCCATGAAAGCAGGTGATGCTAAAAATTCTCTCGTTTTGCATGTGTAACAGATGATAAAGGGTTGGGGTTTTTTGACATGATTACCTGAATGCCTTGATCTACAGCTAACACTAATGAATATAGTATGACTCAGTCATACACAGTCCTCTAAATGTCCTTGAGCATAGAAGTGTATCCTAGCTCTCAGTGAAAAGCTGAGCACTTCACACAGCTCACTGCAGAACTGAAGCAAAAGCAAACATGCCTCAGAGTAGTCATATTAAAATTGCTCTGGTTCAAATGTTAGTCACAGGATTCCAATGAGAAGTAGCAGATTGTTTTCCTCAAAACAAAGACACACATATACTCTTATATGTGTTTATATATTTATATCTTTCATAAAGCTGAAACTTAATGCTAAAACACTGCTTTAGTAAAGTCAGTACATGGAAAATAAATACATGTTCATATAATTTCATCCAAAAGTGCATTTGGAAAAAAAGTCTGGAATTCAGACCTTGAAATGTATTGATAAATTATGTAACCTATTTTTCTAAATAAAGTGATCTGAAATCATTCTGCTGTTATTCTAACTACCCAATAGCAGGCATTTCAGCAATTGGGTGCTGATCAGAAATTTATCCATGAAGTAAAAGCAAGTGAGTTACATTCAAATCAGAATTTAAAGTGGCTTTAACGTTACTTTAAGTATACTTTTTTTTTTTAAGATCAGTTTTATTTCATTCTGTCTCTGGAAACCAAGTTTTTGTAAAGCTCCAAAGCTCCTTCTGATCCATCATTCATCTTACATTTCAACAGAGACTGAAACACAGTGTCTTAGACTCACTAAGAAGTTTCTTTTTTCTAAGAAGGTCAGAATGAAAACTGGAGCAGGACAAAGACAATATAAAGAGGAGGATGATCTTAAATGCTTTATTTGAAAGTTGGCAGCACTTAAGCACAGGATGCAGTACTGAAATATAGCTTCAAGGCACATTCCAACTGACTGTCCTTGCAGTCTAAACAATTTCCTTCCTATAAGTCAAAGTGAAGGTGACTGTTTTACCAAGATGCCTTTCTGGTTTCATTATAAATGCAAGTGGAATAAGGATCTGTGTTCAGGACCCAGGACTCGTACTGCCAAGAATATAGAAGCTTAGCAATGTAAGTGTGAGGCTGGGACACAAACAAATGAGATTTATTCTGTCAGACTGGCCTTTCAGTACATCTTGCAGAAGACTATTTTTGTCTCCCTCCATCAGCACTTACTGTTAATAAAACATTGGCATAAAAGCCTTCATCAGAATTGAGGGAAGGTGTTTTATGCATAAGGAATTTAAATGCAAAACATCTATCCTTATACATTATTCTGCTATACTTACTGTTGAAAATAGAGAAAAAATCTGTCATCAATAATAATTATTATGCTTAAGCTTCACAGGACCAGTTCCAGAATTTCCAGATGATCTTTACTTTCCAAACAGCCTTACTGATTTCCCAGTGTACTGGAACAGCATTTTTGCATGATTTATGTGCCAGACCTTCAGCTGGTCTAAATCCCTGCAAATCTACTAAATCAAATGGATGAATGCTGTTGTACAACAATAGGGAACCTGTGTGGTGTCCTGTACTTCAAAAAGAATACTGATTATTGAGTTTACTTGAAATCAATGGGCTATTCAAAGAACAAACTACTTTTCAAGGTGAGCTATGAGGTGGTATCACCTGATGTGTGCTTCTGAAAAAACTCTTTAATAATAAATAAAAAGAATTCTGTATTACAAACAATCTATGGATTCTCATCCCAAATATCTATATGAACATTTTGTAGTAGTTGGATTAACGTTATTTGAAATCAGAGGAAGCTTTTCAGTGTCACTTGAGGATAAAATTTTTAAAAATATAGCTGAGAGGAAAAATAAAAATGTCTCTCATACTGTATCTTCTCACAAAATTTCACAGCACCAGTCAGTCACTGAATCTATTGCTTACTTTAGCCTCAGGCAGAAATGCGAAAAAAGATTAAAAATATGTCTCACAAAACAAAACCTAAGACCCCTGACTAGACATCCCTCTGTCATAAAAAAAATAAATACTGCTATAGCATAGTATTAATACTTTGAATAGGATCTTTAATCACAGAATCATAGAATGGTTTGGTTTGGAAGGAACCTCAAGGATCCCCTAGTTCCAAACCCCCTGCCATGGGCAGGGACACCTTCCATTAGACCAGGTTGCTCAAAGCCCCATACAGCTTGGCCTTGAACGCTGCCAGGGACAGGTCTTTCACAATGCCTCTGGGCAACCTGCTCCAGTGTCTAACAACTCTGACAGTACAGATTTTTTTTCTGAATGTCTAATCTAAATCTACCCTCTTCCAGTTTAAAGCCATTCCCTCCTGCCTTGGAGAAGTCCCTTTTGACTTGGAGAAGTCTCTCCCCATCCTTCTTGTAGAAGAAACTCAACATTCCTTAAGAGCTAGGCAGTGAGAATAATGCAATAAAAATAAAGTAGAAGGACATGAACAAGACCAGTGGGTGGAATACAACCTAATGGGAGATAATTATAGCTCTGTCTACAGTGTACCACATTGGACTGCTCTCTAGCAGCCTGTACTTGAAACCATGTCCAATTCAATTGTGTGTGGAGAAGGAAATAGCTTGCAAGAAAATCTAAAAGACTAGTGTCTACCAGAACTAGTAGCGATGTCTTAACCTTCCATCCAAGGTATAGGACAGATGAGATCATAGCTGTACTCATTCACCATTAAGCCTACCACTGAGAGGTTCTCAGCTGACCATTACATATCCATTCAAGACTCCGCTTAAGCTGTATTTTGAATTCTTGAATTAGAACCTATGGGCTGGGACACAAAATACAAACTTTTTGAGGTATGGCTTGAGTGAAAGAGGACTACCATAGAGCCTTACTTAGTTCCCCATAATCCTAGCCTACCTCATCATTTTATTCATAATTTGCTAGTTATTGTTATCATAACTTCTTTAAACAATGTGAATTAAAAGAAATAAACTCAACTTTGCTTAAAGCCTCCTATATTTAGCCTATACTCAATTGCCCTATTAAGCTAAGTAACAGTACAGCAAAATTAAATAATAATTAAATAAGACTTTTGCATAATTAATGAAGTTTAAATTAAAGTATTGACCTTTAGGGATAATAAACCATGCTAATTGAAAGTAGAATTTAACATATTATGAAACAGATTTTCAAAACACTGGAGGTTTTACAGATGTATGACTTCCCTTTTTTCCTCAGAGGCATGGGCCTGGTTTACAATTTATTTGCCTTTAAGGAATGGATAAATATATTCTCATAGATTCTGACGTAGCAGTTAAAAAAGTTGTTGCTGAAGGTCAAGTAATTTAAACTATTTCATAGAATCATAGAATCATAGAATCATAGAATCATAGAATCATAGAATAGTTAGGGTTGGAAAGGACCTTAAGATCATCAAGATCCAACCCCCCTGCCATGGGCAGGGACACCTCACACTAAACCATCTCACCCAAGGCCTCGTCCAACCTGCTCTTGAACACTGACAAGGATGGAGAATTCACAGCCTCCCTGGGCAACCTATTCCAGTGCCTCACCACCCTAACAGGAAAGAATTTCCTCATACCCAATCTAAATTTCCCCTGTTTAAGTTTGAACCCGTTACCCCTTGTCCTATCACTACAGTGCCTAATGAAGAGTCCCTCTCCAGCGTCCCTACAGGCTGCCTTCAGAAACTGGAAGGCTGCTATGAGGTCTCCACACAGCCTTCTCTTCTCCAGGATGAACAGCCCCAACTTTCTCAGCCTGTCTTCAAATGGGAGGTGCTCCAGTCACCTGATCATCCTCGTGGCCCTTCTCTGGACTTCTTCCAACAGTTCCATGTCCTTTTTATGTTGAGGACACCAGAACTGCACACAATACTCCAGGTGAGGTCTCACCAGAGCAGAGTACAGGGGCAGGATCACCTCCTTCGACCTGCTGGTCACGCTCCTTTTGATGCAGCCCAGGATACGGTTGCCTTTCTGGGCTGCAAGCACACACTGCCGGCTCATGTTCATTTTCTCATCAACCAACACCCCCAGGTCCTTCTCTGCAAGGCTGCTCTGAATTTCTTCTCTGCCCAACGTGTAGCTGTGCCTGGGATTGCTCCGACCCAGGTGTAGGACCTTGCACTTGGCATGGTTAAAATTCACAAGGTTGGCATCAGCCCACCTCACAAGCGTGTCAAGGTCCCTCTGGATGGCATTCCTTCCCTCCAGCGTATCAACGGAACCACACAGCTTGGTGTCATCGGCAAACTTGCTGAGGGCGCACTCAATCCCACTGCCCATGTCAGCGATGAAGATGTTAAACAAGACCGGTCCCAACACCGATCCCTGAGGGACACCACTCGTTACTGGTCTCCAGCCAGACATTGAGCCATTGACCATAACTCTTTGTGTGTGGCCACCCAGCCAGTTCTTTATCCATCAAGTGGTCCATCCATCAAATTGATGGCTCTCCAATTTAGAGACAAGGATGTCGTGTGGGGCAGTGTCAAGCGCTTTACACAAGTCCAGGTAGATGACATCAATTGCTCTACCCCTGTCCATCAGTTCTGTAGCCCCATCATAGAAGGCCACCAAATTGATCAGGCAGGCTTCCCCTTAGTGAAGCCATGCTGGCTGTCACTAAGCACCTTGTTGTTTTTCATGTGCCTTAGCATGCCTTCCAGGAGAATCTGCTCCAAGATTTTGGCAGGCACAGAGGTGAGACTGACTGGTCTGCAGTTCCCCAGGTCATCCATTTTCCCCTTCCTGAAAATGGGGGTTAGATTTCCCTTTTTCCAGTCATCAGGAACTTCACCTGACTGCCATGATTTCTCAAATATGATGGCCAGTGGTTTCGCAACTTCATTTGCCAGCTCCTTCAGGACCCGTGGATGGATCTCATCAGGACCCATGGACTTGTGCACGTTCAGATTTTTAAGATGGTCTTGAACCAGATCCTCTCCTACAGTGGGTGCAAGGTCTTCATTCTCACAGTTCCTGCATCTGCCTTCCAAGACTTGGGTGGTGTGGTCAGAGCCTTTGCCAGTGAAGACTGAGGCAAAGAAGTCATTCGAACCTCAGCCTTCTCGAAATCCCGTGTAGCCAGTTTTCCCGAGAGCTTCCTGAGGGGGCCTACGTTCTCCCTAATCTGTTTTTTATTTGCTATGTACTTGTAGAATCCCTTCCTGTTATCCTTAATACCCCTAGCCAAGTTTAATTCTAACTGGGCCTTAGCTTTCCTAATTTGGTCCCTAGCTTCCTGGACAACATCCCTGTACTCTTCCCAGGCCGCCTGTCCTTGCTCCCACTTATTATAAGCCTCTTTGCATCTGAATTTTCCTCAGGAGCTCCTTGTCCATCCAAGGAGGTCTCCTGGCCCTCCTGCTGCACTTCCTAGTTTGTGTTGAAGTGGACTGGATATATTTATACCGTCTTGCATCTGAACTATGAAATTCTACAGAATAAACAGCATCTAATCATGTACAATGGTTTCTGGAGTTTTTCTTTCTAGATTTCAGAACAATAATGATTTGCATAACTTTATCTTAGTGGCATTCATGCTCCTACCAAGGCCAACATATTCTGGCTATCATGACCCACATCAGAACTGCCAATTAATTAAAAGGCTAGGAATTTAAAAATGTGTCATAACTCAAAATAAATTGCATGTTTCCCAAAAAAAAGTAGTAAATGTTCCATCCCTGGCAGTGTTCAAGGCCAGGTTGGACAGAGTCTTGGCAACATGGTCTAGTGTGAGGTGTCACTGCCCATGGCAGGGGGGTTGGAACTAGAGTATCTTAAGGTCCTTTCCAACCCTAACTCTTCTGTAATTCTATATATGTTCAGATGAGCTTCACCTTCCTATATTCAAAAAGTGTGCAAAGGAAGCACGGCAAGCAGGTCAAGCGAGGCGATTCTCCACCTCTACTCTTTTCTTGTGAGACCTCACCTGGAGTGCTGCATTCAGCTCTAGAGAACCCTAACACAAGAAGGATGTGGACCTGCTCAAGTGAGCCCAGAGGAAAGTCACAAAGATGCTCAGAGGGCTGGAGCACCTCTCCTATGAAGACAGGCTGAGAGTGTTTGGCTTGTTCAGCCTGAAGAAAAGGCTCTGGGGAGACATTTTTGCAGCCTTCCAATATCTAAAGGGGACCTACAGGAAATCTGAAGAAGGATTTTTTACAAAGGTATGCAGTGATAGGAAAAGGGGGAACGGTTTTAAACTGAAAGAGGGTGGATTTAGATTAGACATTAGGAAGAAATTCTTTATTATGTGGGTGGTGAGGCTCTAGAAGAGGTTACCCAGAGACATTATGGATGCCCCATTCCTGCCAGGGTTTAAGGCCAGGTTGGATAGCACTTCAAACAACCTGGTCTAGTGGAAGATTTTGCTGCCTGGCAGGGGGGTTGGAACTAGATGATCTTTAAGGTCACTTCCAAATCATTCTATTGTTCTGGAACCCATATCATTCTACGGTTCTATAGTTCTTCTCCCAGTAATGAACTTGCAGAGTGCAATGTTACATTTACATCACCATGATTAGAGTAACAGAAAATGTACCTTCAGTTATATTACCAGCATAAAGTCCGTGACCCATTATGTGCATTTTTTTTGGTTCCCTTACACCTGACTCTATCTGCCAAAATTAAATTAGAGTTAGAAAGCCAAGGGGAAATAGACTTTATTTTCAGAGGGCTGGGCTGTCAGAGTTCTAATTTGTAATTCTCCTTTTGAGATTGTCAAAGGCCCTTTTTGTAACTGAAAAGTTTAATTACTACAGTTGCAAGGGTCATTACTCACTGCGGGGAAGATGAATAGTGCAGAGCTACTAAATAAAGAATACCTGATAGAATTATTTTTGAAGGTAGTTACGACAAAAGTACTACTGTTCTTTAGGATGATAACTTGATGTCTCATCTAAATTTTTTGCTGTCATTCACAATAAAATGTCCTATCTTTTCCATGTACTTAGCTTTTAAAAGACTTCCATAGTTCACAGGTGTTTCTAAGTGCAGGTTTGCTGGTATCCATAGCTTCATAATTCATAAATTCAATTAGGAATTTATGTACTATTTTGACTATATGTAGCTAATCAAAAGATAGAAATAAAATCTTCAAACACTCATGCATACATAGATACAAATAAGACTTGATCCTCTGACCAGGTTCAAAACCTTTTTCTGCTTTCCTCTATGAACATGTGAGTATTCAAGTAGAACACACAAATGTACTCATATAAAGGACTGTATTTCATCTCAAATATTTAACACAAGTGCTCTTCTGGTGGTTTGAATAACTTACCTAGCTAAAGGACCACAACAGCAGAAATCTATGTACTTTTGTAACTAACCAAAATTTGCCAATTCCAATGATAGCTATGAACTCAGAATTCTTATTTGTAAATTAGTTACAAAACCCAAGAAATATTTCTTCTGTTTTTTTGTAATTTGACTCACATTAGTAATTTTTTTTTTTTTACTTTGTTCTTTATTTGCAGGATTTCTTTTAATCTGTATCATTTAGTCAAAGCAGTGTAAGCGGCGAGGAGAAGCAGACAGGCCAACCCAATATGGGTGATAAGCAACTTCTACTTTATTTGTGACGCAGTTCACACATATATAGGAGTGGTATTCAGCCACTCCTTCTTGGCATAACAGTATTGGTTAGCCCCCACAGCTTCCTCCACATTCTCCTCCCAGGTCCGGTCTCTGGCCACCTGTGGGAGCCACCCCCTGCCTTGCTTGCACAGTCCTCCAGAACTCTATGGTTCTGCTCTTAGAGTCATTCTGCAACAATTCCCCCCTTTTTCTTTGTGCAAGCAAGGCATTATGGGTTATTCTGTTCACCTGTTTTATCACACAACTATAAACAAGTCTAATAGCTACGATGATTAACCTAACAATGATACATAAGTGCAATACTTCAAACAACAGTGTTTGACTCAACCTGTAATGCCCCGTGAAGACAACCATCTAGTTATTCTTAGGATATTGCTCATTTACTATTGCTGGGTAAGCTGAGCCAGGGTTCTCAGCTGTGCGTGCATCGAATTAGCATAATCAGAGAGACTCATACAACACATTCCATCAAACTCTTCACATCCATGTCCCTGTTCCAACAACAAAAGGTTCTGCAGTGTTGCATGTCTTACAGAGTCAACATTAAAACAAATCAGAAATTGCCTTCGATGTAGAATTGTCTGCTTAGCAACTCAGCAACCCAGTCTGCTTAGTTGAGCCAAGGCCCTGGCTGAAGCACTTACAGTGATTTGGCATATTATGATTGGATACATGTTTTGAAGACCCTTAGTGACTTACATATAATTGGTTAAACACAGGTGTGAGAACTCAACCTTGAAAGCTTGCCAACAGTCCACAGTTCTCATTAACTTGGTGAATTCCAGCCTCTTATCTTGCTTGCTTAAGCTTCTTCAGGCCTCTCATGGCCTTGCTGTATCTTTCAGGACTATTCAAAGTTTATGTACCAATTATGCATTCTCCTGTGAGAACACTGTCTCCACATCTTCCCCCTTTTGTTTTATCCAGTAACAAGTCGCTACTACAGCAAGGCACACACACATTTACATTAGCAGAGTAACTATTACAGGGTGCAGCAGCATGCTGAAGATGCTGATGGCAGTGAAGGACTAGCCAAAGAAATTTCTTACCAGTGGAATTCTCCCCCCTCTTAATTTGTTCCATCACCTGCTTTATAACACTACCATTGTATTAAAATTTTTCTAGCTTTTGCCTTAGCATTTTCTAGCGGCTACTGCAAATTTCCATACTCTAACATCTCTTTTACAAGTGACAAATCTATACAATACAAGGTGCAGTTTCTTATTAGCAACTAGCTAGTAAATACAGGTGGTTTTATACACAAAATCACAACTTCTAATAATAGCTACTTTACAAGCACACATATTCAGGGTGTTACTTTTCAGTTGCCCCCAAGTGATGTTTTGCAGTTAATCGTTCTTTCTCTTCCTCCATCTCATTCTGCTTGGGGTATTCATGGTCAGCTCCTGTAGCTGAGGCACCAGGTTTATCCATTCGTCCTCTGTCCAGCTCATGGCAAGGCTTCACAAACTTTGCAGACAGTCGCCATGGACCTGTAGGCAGGAGGGCACAAATATACCCCCTCCCCCAGGTTATCAGTTCTTCAGAAGTAGACAGGTTAAAGTTAAATGTAACATCATTACTCTCTCTCTCCCCCCTCTTTTTTTTTTTTTTTGTCCCTGCAAAAGCTATCATTTTTCCCACTACAGTTCCACGTACAGAACGTGGCACAAGGACCCTGTGGAGACTAACAGCAAACCAGCTCCGAGAAGCATCATTGCAGTGTGAGGTGGCAGGCTCAACCTTAGCGGGCGTCCCCGCAGAGGCTCTGCCTCACCCACATCGTATGAGGCTTGGCCTTTTATACTGACCAAAATGCACACTCATTCCAACACAGGTGGCCAGCCTGTGCTGGAAGAAGTGGCCAGCAGTATCTACAGAGGTCTCCAAGGGTTGATAGAAACCTGGACATACTTATATTTACCAACTTCTAGTACATGAGTATCACAGAGAAACTGTATGGGCTCCCCCTGTCAATTGCCAGAAAAAAATCATAACATATACAGCTTGAGTATAAGAGGATTTTAACGCATACGTGGTCACTGTTTGTCAAGCCTCCTTAACTATTTTGAGATCAAGAGCTTCCCACTCTTTAGCCCCCTGCTGTGTAGTAAACACAGGATATGCAAAGATGCCCATAGCAGAAAATTCCCCAGTAATGTTCACCTCTTTGGTTACCCATTGTTACAACTGAGCGTCTCCAGGGCCAGTGAGTCTGAGCAGACCGACCCGGGAGACAAAGAGTCAGGGTCTGGAAGCAGAGGATATAAATCTGACTCGGATTCAGGGGATTCGGGGGCTGATCCTGCGCCGAACTCGGGGTCTCCGTTGCTCGCAGCTATGTCTTTCTTATCAGATGTATCTCATTCGGTATGCGGCCATCTGCAGACCTGGCTCCTCCGTGACTGAGTTAAAAATTTTTTCACTCTAGAGCGTAGTGGGTTGGAGAGGCTCGCGGTTCCTTTAAATCTCCCGCTAGCGCATGATCTCTATTTTCTACTGCGTGCTTCACAGTGGCGCCGCAATCGATCCGGCGCCGAGGCACCGCCCTCTTTCTTTCGGATTTCTCGACATTTATCATGCATATACCTTCTAATATAATTTCTCTGTCCTTTTCAAAGTCCCTACTTTCGGAACTGGGGTGGTGGGGGAGCAGGGGGTTACACCTCCTCCGCGGCACCTTCTGATGGGGGGGAGAAAAGGAAGGGGGGGGGTGGGGGGGCGGGGGGGGGGGGAACCCTTGTGCTCCCGCGAGTTGGGGGAAACGAGTTGTAATCTTCCCCCGGTTTCAACCGACCGGGGACGTCTGTTCCCAGTTTCTCCGTTGCTACCGCGGCAGTTTTCTTTTCTGCCTTGTATCTTTTTATACAGTTCATTACTTCCCTCCGTGGTTTACCGAGTTTCTTTGCCTTTTTATAATCATT
Organism: Pezoporus wallicus; assembly: GCF_028554395.1. Classification (NCBI taxonomy): domain Eukaryota; kingdom Metazoa; phylum Chordata; class Aves; order Psittaciformes; family Psittacidae; genus Pezoporus; species Pezoporus wallicus. The sequence goes on from NW_026637693.1 coordinate 251,059, forward strand.
AAGCACTGAGTCAAATAGTTCACCACCAAACTTTCGCCACTCACTCTCCTCAAATATTGTATTAGGATCTGCAAAAAAAATCTTTTAGCCTTCCCTAGCCACTAGACCTAAAGCTAGCTGCTTTAGAGTCTCAGGCTCAATTCCCCGCTTTTATAAAAAGCACTGTAAAAAGTTCAGGGCTCAGTTCCCCGCTTTTATAAGAAGCACTGTAATAAGTCCAGGGCTACCTCTCGGTCCATTTTCATGGCCGGCCTTTTCCGGATCGTCTTCTTCTGGGTCGTCCTGTAACCTCGGTCTCCGGATCGGCCTCCCAACGCAGCAGTGTCTGGTTCGCCCCAGCGGCGGATTCTTTCGGTTAGCCGAAGCACCCGGGTCCGTCACGCCACCGCAGCAGCATTGCCCGTGCTTCCCGGCCGCTGCCGCCGGCGCCGCTCACTCGCCGTTCCGGGTCCCCGTCGACCGGGACCCTGTATCCGGGGTCCCCGCTAGTCGGGGCCCTGTATCCCGGGTCCCCGCTAGTCGGGGCCCTGTATCCCGGGTCCCCGCTAGTCGGGGCCCTGTATCCCGGGTCCCCGCTAGTCGGGGCCCTGTATCCGGGTCCCCGTCGACCGGGGCCCTGTATCCGGGTCCCCGTTAAACCGGGGCCCTGTATTCCGGGTCCCCGTCGGCCGGGGCCCTGTATCCCGGGTCCCCGTCGGCCGGGGCCCTGTATCCGGGTCCCCGTAGGCCGGGGCCCTGTAATCCGGGTCCCCGCTAGTCGGGGCCCTGTAATCCGGGTCCCCGTAATCCGGGTCCCCGTCGGCCGGGGCCCTGTAATCCAGGTCCCCGTCGACCGGGGCCCTGTATCCCGGGTCCCCGCTAGTCGGGGCCCTGTAATCCAGGTCCCCGCTAGTCGGGGCCCTGTAATCCGGGTCCCCGTCGACCGGGGCCCTGTAATCCGGGTCCCCAGCGACCGGGGCCCTGTAATCCGGGTCCCCAGCGACCAGGGCCCTGTACTCCGCGTCCCTGTTCGGGCGCCATTTGTAAGCGGCGAGGAGAAGCAGACAGGCCAACCCAATATGGGTGATAAGCAACTTCTACTTTATTTGTGACGCAGTTCACACATATATAGGAGTGGTATTCAGCCACTCCTTCTTGGCATAACAGTATTGGTTAGCCCCCACAGCTTCCTCCACATTCTCCTCCCAGGTCCGGTCTCTGGCCACCTGTGGGAGCCACCCCCTGCCTTGCTTGCACAGTCATCCAGAACTCTATGGTTCTGCTCTTAGAGTCATTCTGCAACAATTTTATCCACAGGCTATATATTTTAACATACTCCCTTCAATTAACCAGAACATCATGATTTTTTTTAATATATTATTTTCTTCATAAGCCTTTATTTCCAGAAATTACCTAGTTCTTTACTATTTGAACATAATATTTCCATACTATAAATGAATGTTTTGTAATTGATGATGGACTAGCTAAGGATTAAGTTATGTATTATGAATTGTATTATAAGATGGAAATTGTACGTACATCACTTACTTACAGTAATGTCTATCAAAATTACCAAAACTCTTTTTCCTGGCAATTTACATTTGAAAAACCTGATTGAAAATGCATTAAAGTGAAGTCAACTGAGGCTGGACATTTAAGAATATTTCCGAAATAATGAACAGTATTAACCATTAGATCAAATGGTTTACCTGTTTAGAAAACTTCTCCTCCCCCTTCCGCTCTCTCCCCCAGTCATTCCACCCAGCGCCAGTGAATCACTGTGATTGCTGTTACAGTATCACAGTATGGTAGAGATTGGAAGGGACCTCGAAAGATCATCTAGTCCAATCCCCCTGCCGGAGCAGGAACACCTAGATAATGTTACACAGGAATGTGTCCAGGTGGGTTTTGAATGTCTCCAGGGAAGGAGACTCCACAACCTCCCTGGGCAGCCTGTTCCAGTGTTCTGTCACCCTCACTGAGAAGAAGTTTCTTCTCAAGTTTAAGTGGAACCTCTTGTGTTCCAGTTTGTACCCATTACTCCTTGTCTTATCACTGTTTGCCACTGAGTAGAGCCTGGCTCCATCCTCGTGACACTCCCCCTTTATATATGTATAGACACTAATAAGGTCACCCCTCAGTCTCCTCTTCTCTAAACTATAGAGACCCAGCTCCCTCAGTCTTTCCTCATAAGGGAGATGCTCCACTCCCTTAATCATCTTCGTTGCCCTGTGTTGGACTCTCTCCAGCAGCTCCTTGTCCTTCTTGAAGTGAGGGGCCCAGAACTGGACACAATATTCCAGGGGTCTCACCAGGGCAGAGTAGAGGGGAAGAAGGACCTCTCTCGACCTACTAACCACCCCTCTTCTAATACACCCCAGGATGACATTGGCCTTCTTGGCCACAAGGGCACAGTGTTGGCTCATGGTCATCCTGTCGTCCACTAAGACCCCCAGGTCCCTCTCCCCTACACTGCTCTCTAACAGGTCGTTTCCCAACCTATCCTGGAACCTGGGGTTGTTCCTGCCCAGATGCAGGACTCTACACTTTCCCTTGTTATATTTCATCAAGTTATTCCCTGCCCAACTCTCCAGCCTGTCCAGGTCTCGCTGGATGGCAGCACGGCCTTCTGGCGTGTCAGCCACTCCTCCCAGCTTAGTGTCATCAGCAAACTTGCTGATAGTACACTCAATTCCCTCATCTAAATCGTTGATGAATATATTAAATAATACTGGTCCCAGTACTGACCCTTGAGGCACTCCACTAGTTACAGGCCTCCAACTAGACTCAGCCCCATAGACTACAACTCTCTGGCTTCTCTCCTTCAGCCAGTTCACAGTCCACCTCACTACCTGATCATCCAGTCCACACTTCCTCAATTTAGCTGTGAGGATGCTGTGGGAGACTGTGTCAAACGCTTTGCTGAAGTCAAGGTAGACCACATCCACTGCTCTGCCATCATCCATCCACCGTGTTATTTCCTCATAAAAGGCTAAGAGATTGGTCAAGCATGATTTCCCCTTGGTGAAGCCATGTTGACTGCCCCTCATAACCCTCTTATCCTTGATATGCCTTAAGATGGCACCAAGGATTAGGTGTTCCATCACTTTCCCAGGGATGGAGGTGAGGCTGACCGGTCTATAGTTACCCGGGTCCTCCTTCTTGCCCTTTTTGAAGACTGGAGTGACTTTTGCTTTCCTCCAGTCCTCAGGCACCTCTCCCGTTTCCCAAGACTTGGTAAAGATGATGGAGAGTGGTCTAGCAATGACTTCCGCCAGTTCCCTCAGCACCTGCTGGTGTATCCCATCTGGACCCATGGATTTATGGATGTCCAGATTGCTCAACTGGTCTCTAACCCATTCCTCATCGACTAAGGCAAACCGCTCCGTTGACCTGACTTCATCTAAGGTCTCAGGGGTACAGGGCTCTTCAGGACTGCCTGCAGCAGAGTAGACAGAGACAAAGAAGGCATTCAGTAACTCTGCCATCTCTGTATCTTCTGTCACCAGGGCACCCATCCAGTTCATCAGTGGGCCTACATTGCCTCTGGTGTTAGTTTTATCTGGTGTTAGTTTTATCTGCCTGTTCTCTAGGTACTCTGTGAGAAACACAGGTTTTAATTTTCATATGTCTCACTCCACTGCTTCTAAATACCATAATATATTTCAATCCTCTTAAAGACTGTTGTTGAATAATAACATCTGAATTTAATGAACATCACTATGAACTCTTAGCTAAGGGCTAATTTTCTAGAATTAATGCAGCACTAGCATGTTAGATGAAGTATTTTCAGGAAAAAAAAACAAAACAAACCAAAACAAACCAAAAAAAGACCAAAAAGGATTGTTTCAGATATTCTACTAGTCATTTTAAGGATGGATAGAAAGTTAAGTTCTACCTAAATGTAATCACACAGTTGCAGTATCTTGATGTCTCCTAATTGTGATTTTGTGATTCATGGCTTTGAGTATACACTAACATAGCTGATACCTAGAGTGATTAACAGGTTTTTCTGCTATGATTTTTTGTTTTTCCACTCTGAAATTTTTTGGTTAGATTTGGCTCTATCTATCAGTTATTATAATGAAATGTCTAAATTAATTTCTAATATAATATCTCAAAGTAAAAACCTTAATTTAAAGCTGAACACAGCATAATGGAAATATGATTAGCTACTTCGTTACTTACACTCTAATATGCAGCCAACACAAAGTTGCTGTGTTTAACAGAATTTTATTTAGGCTTGCTATACAAGGAGACTACTTTGCTGCAAATGCAGTGAATAAAGTATAAACAGTTCCTCTTCAAGTTAAAACAAAAACAAAACAAACAACAAAAGCACAAAAAAACAAAATAAAACCTGACAAGCCGCAAAACATACAAACACACACACCCCACACACAGAAAAACACACGCAAAAACCCCTAAGCCAAGCCAAAACCACACAATAAAGGCATAGACTAAAAGGTAAGAGAATGATCAAGGTTTCATTAGGTATTTGATCAAATTCAATGTTCCGCAATCACTGGAGAGTATAGGTCAAGTAAAGATAAAAATTCCTGTCCCGTAACATAGCTAGTTCAGCACCTCTGTAAAAGCCTAATGAGGTGGAGTTGTCCTAAACAGAGAGAGATTGAAAGGCTGAACATTTTAGAGACCTTGCTTGCTTGCTTATTTTACTCTCAAATAAATGATAGTTACACTGCACTTACTATATCTCACTTTCTCCTACTACTAAATTTTATTATTTTGCAGGTGGGAGCATGGGAAACACTTAATGATCTGTCACCAGTAGCAAGGACAGAAGGAGCCACAAGAGATTAAGCTGACTTCCAAAAGGATGGTATGTATTTTTAAAAGCATGAAAATAAAACCAAGTTGCTGAAATAAAATTCCTGCACCTTTTATTTACCTTTGACAGATACCTGGAGATGCTGTAGGGACCACTTCAGATTTTTTCTGTAAGGCTTGCATATTTCCTTATAAGGGCAGTGAGAGATGAAGGACTGAAATAAAATCATAGAATATTTAGGGCTGGAAAGGACTTTAAGATCATCTAGTTCCAAACACCCTGCCATGGGCACAGACACCTCCCACTAAAGCATGCCACCCAAGGCTCTGTCTAAACTGGCCTGGAACACCACCAGGGATGGAGCATTAACAACTTCCCTGGGCAACTCATTCCAGAGCCTCACCACCCTTACAGTAAATAATTTCTTCCTTATATCCCATCTAAACTTCCCCTGTTTAAGTCTGAACCCGCTTCCCCTTGTCCTATCACTACAGTCCCTAATGATGAGTCCATCCCCAGCATCCCTGTAGCCCCCCTTCAGATACTAGAAAGCTTCTATGAAGTCTCCATGCAGCCTTTTCTGCTCCAGGCTGAACAGCCCCAGCTTCCTCAGCCTATCTTCATATGGGAGGTGCTCCAGTCCCCTGATCATCCTGTGGCCCTCCTCTGGACTTGTTCCAACAGTTCCATGTCCTTTCTATGTTGAGGACACCAGAACTGCACACAATGCTTCAGGTGAGGTCTCACCAGAGCAGAGTAGAGGGGTAGGATCACCTCCTTTGACCTGCTGGTCATACTCCTTTTGATGCAGCACAGGATATGGACAGTGACAAGGACAGTGGGATCGGGCGTGCCCTCAACAAGTTTGCTGATGACACCAAGCTGTGTGGTTTGGTTGATAGGCTGGAGGGAAGGAATGACATCCAGAGGGACCCTGACACGCTTGTAAAGTGGGCTGATGCCAACCTTATGAAGTTTAACCATGCCAAGTGCAAGGTCCTACACCTGGGTCGGAGCAATCCCAGGCACAGCTACACGTTGGGCAGAGAAGAAATTCAGAGCAGCCTTGCAGAGAAGGACCTGGGGGTGTTGGTCAACGAGAAACTGAACATAGCCGGCAGTGTGCGCTTGCAGCCCAGAATGCCAATCGTATCCTGGGCTGCATCAAAAGGAGCGTGACCAGCAGGTCGAAGGAGGTGATCCTGCCCCTCTACTCTGCTCTTGTGAGACCTCACCTGGAGTATTGTGTTCAGTTCTGGTGTCCTCAGCATAAAAAGGACATGGAACTGTTGGAATAAGTCCAGAGGAGGGCCACGAGGATGATCAGGTGACTGGAGCACCTCCCATATGAAGACAGGCTGAGAAAGTTGGGGCTGTTCATCCTGGAGAAGAAAAGGCTGCATGGAGATCTCATAGCAGCCTTCCAGTATCTGAAGGGGGGCTACAGGGATGCCAGGGATGGACTCATCATTGGGGACTGTAGTGACAGGACAAGGGGTAACGGGTTCAAACTTAAACAGGGGAAGTTTAGATTGGATATAAGGAAGAAGTTCTTTACTGTAAGGGTGGTGAGGCACTGGAGTGGGTTGTCCAGGGAAGTTGTTAATGCTCCATCCCTGGTGGTGTTCCAGGCCAGTTTAGACAGAGCCTTGAGTGGCATGCTTTAGTGGGAGGTATCTGTGCCCATGGCAGGGGGTATAGAACTAAGTGATCTTAAGGTCCTTTCCAACCCTAACTACTCTATGATTCGATGATTCGATGATTCTATGAATTGCTGTACTATCGGCCATTATGAACAGTCATGTAGCAGTCATCATATTAAAGAATAAGTAACCTGCTATTGTCCTTAGTTCAATTTTGTTTTTTTAATACCAGCTATTCAGTTGGACCAGCAGGCTTGGCCTTGAGAATATTATTTTCAACTGTGATATTTTTATTTCAAGTGATTTGTAGTAATCATTTAAACTCACATCTCTTACATCTGAAGGCATGTAAAAACCAAGCACTTTGTTGTTTTTCAGACTGGAATAGTTGCACTTCCCATTGAAAATTTTTAGGTACTTTACTTAGAAGACCTACATCCATGTTCACAATCTTTCAAAGCAGAGCAGGTTTTGAATATTGGCTTTCTTTGATCTAGCTGAATAACTAGAGGTGTTACCTATCATAATTTTTGATTGCTGCTAAATACGTGTGCTATAACTAGCTTTATCTTCCTTAAGGCATTCATATAGCAGTGAGGCCTCTGGTAACATGAAAAATAAACTCCTTTGCTTGAGAATCCTATTCTGCGCTTTGGGATTTACACTGAAGTGCAATCTCAGACAGTATGTCAAAACCCAGGTGACTTGCATATGCTCACTGTAATGTACCGAAGGCTCTGTGATTAGGGTAAATGGGGTGGGATTTGTTTCACCTGAATTTAATAAAGTCAATACACATATCTACATGTGAGCTAGGCAACTAGATCTCTACCATAATTACTGGAGATCACCAGTACAGTCAATGTAGTCTAGTCTCATGAGGAAGTAGAAACCACTCTAGACAGAATTTAGATTCCCAGTCTTGTAAGTAGATACATTTTAGATATTGTAGGCAAGACTTAGTTCTCTAAAACCTAATTTCTATTGCATTTTCTCTGCCTTATTAAACACTGCCCAGTCTCCAGCTGCCACCAAGAAAGCCACAGGTCTTTCCTAAATTCTGTGGTTTATCTTTCAAGCACCTGCAGATGTGTCAGAAATTATTAGGGCATCAATAATGATGCTAAACAGACATGCTCAGGCAGGTGAATTCCTCATGAGGCTGTCTGGGTATGAACTCCATTATTCTGGCTGAAAATCTCATTCCCATGCTCATACTGTTTTAAATCAGATATTAGAGCATGAGGAGTTCGGTCATACTCTTTCAGAGAAGAGGCTGACAACACCTATGTTCTGGTAACAAATAGCCATGAAGGCTTATGGAAAACTGAAGGAGAAAACTGTGATGGAAAGGGTACTGAAGTACTGGGAAAGCCAATCTCAGTCTTCTTTACAAGACATTTTAAAGGGACAGATTAGTCAAATGTCTCTGACTGTGACTGTAAGGATTTAGAATTAATAGCTCGGTTTGGATTAGATCATTTCTCAAAGTGCATTCCTGTCTTTCAGATGTATGTTATTCAAACGGTAGTTGAGTGCACAGCAGAAATTTTGATTATGGATTTGTCTTTATTTAGGTTACTTACTTTTTCTTTAGAAGAAAATGGAGAAGGCTTCAGCAGATAGAATATTTGACACTCCTGAAAAATGTAACAAATATTCCAATGCTCTGAACTTTTATAAAAATGTATATAAAATTTTACTATGATTCATTTACAAAATCATTAGAAGATCTACTACGAATCCTTACCATTTTTGAGAATCAATGGAGACTAACCTCAATTGAAAAAAAAAACCAAACGAAAACAAAAAAAAAACAAAACACAAAGCCCAAGGCAAAACCTCAGCAACAGAATAATGGATATTTATACCCATCCCTCCTGGAAAAGGACAAAATATTCACTGAATGCTGATAGGTCATATTTTGTTTCCTTGTTTTAAACAGATACTTAAGGCTCATTTTGCCCATGCAAAATAATTTAAGAAGACTCTAGATAAGGCCTTCTTTTCTCAAATGTATTTTTAATTTAGGCTGGTATCAGTACTTCACAAAAAATGTAAAATTTCCTTGGCCTTTTAGAGACTATGTCAGCTAAATAAATTGCTTTCTTGTCTTGCCTTAGGGTGCTCAGTCTAGTTTTGAACAGTATTACAATATACAAACACCAGCTACAAATCGCAATGTTCTATTTTCAAATATGTGTAAGATCATCTTTTTGTTTGTTTGTTTCTGGTCCAGCCAGTAGAACAAAATTACTCTTTTCACCTGGAAAACCGTTTATAGCTAAATGTGGAAAATGCTTATAAAGGACTACCAACTTTATAATTTGGACATGGTTTCACCGTACAAAAAGGATGAATTTTCATTGTAAAAGGTGCTCACATAAATCAACTAGCTGATGTTGAGCATCATTTTAGGCACAGGCCAATCTGAACTCCTGATCCAATAATTGTGTCTGGGTTTTTAAAATCCCAGTTTTAAGCTCTTCAGTGACCACAATATAGCCACCCTCATCACAGAAGTATAGCTGGAAAGGAGCCAATATAGTTTCTTTCTCTCAGGGACTTTCTTTCTTTTTTATGAAGACAAATAGCTAAGTGCTTCAGTTTATCCTTGACAAAAAAAAAAAAAAAAAAAAATTGTTTCTATACCGTGCCTTTTTTACTCAGAAACTGCATGAGCACAATCCTGCCTTCACCGCTGTGAACTGGAGGAAAGGGGTGTCATGTTCTTTAATCACTTCCAGCTCAAGTTGCTGGACAGAGATCTGCTTTATCTTTGCATTCAGGCAGTATTGACTACTCTAACAGAACTTATGCATCTGCAGTACCCTTTCGTCAGTGCCTTCTCTCTGATATGAAGCTCTATCAGTTAAAAGTGTAATACCCAATGATGCAGATAGCACCGAAACCCAGATAGCTGAATATATTGCTAAATGAATTCAAGTTCCAACAGATCCATTGCCTTCATTTTGGCACTGGTTTTGCAAAGGGTATGTACCTAGCCTAAAAGTGAGAAAATCAAACTTTTAAATAGTTACAGAAATGCCACAGAGTTTGTCTCCTGTTATGAACCTATATGCTGGTGTCATACCTCTCAATAAACAGAAATAAACTGTATATACACAAATTTACAAGGTTTCACATTTAGGTCTAGCTGGTGAATCTAATCTTCTCAGAAGAATTCACTGCCTGGATGTGAGAATTTAACATATTTGACTTCTGATTATCACTGTAAGCTTATCTCCTTGCTGCTCCTTTGTAAATTCCCCCTGCTCCTTTGTAAATTCCCCCAGCTTCCATCTGCTGATGGAATGAATAGTCCCTTCAATGGTCCCCCTTGAAGGGGCCTACAGTAGGCATCCTTTTGGGCTGTCTTCAGACACTAGAAGACTGTTAATTGTGTGGAGGAAGAGGTTGTTAGAAAGTCCATAGAAAAGTAAGAAAGGTAAAATCTCAGGCAGAAACAGGACAGAGACAGCAATCATTTCTATCTCAAGTACTCAAGAAGAAAAAGGGTCCTTTCCAACCCTATCTTACGATTCTATGAAAAACAGCATGGAAAGAGACATAATCATAATAATCTCAGGAGACCTTCTTGCCATATACCCCGTGCTTCCCAACAGAGGTCTCGTGGAGAAAGCAGCGTGTGCGCCCCATGACAGAATTCCAGAAAAAGAAACTGAAATAAAACGGTGTCAATGGGAGTCAAGCAGGTGCAGCAGAAGAGCAGCTTGGAACTCCTCCCAAGCCCTGGCCCTGGCACCAGGGCACCAGAGCAGGGACAGCCAACAAGCAGCCCCAGGACCCCGGCACCCTGGTGCTGGATGCACCAGAGGGGTGGGCAGCTCCTCTGTTCTGTCCCACTGGGCATCATCTGCTGGGGCACAGCAGGCGCTCAGGCTGTTTCTCCTCTCTTTTGGCAGCTCCCGGGCAGTGAAGGAGATCTGGGTCAGCGCCCTCCTTGGGTAAGCCCTCTCGGGCACTGCAGCATGGACAGCCTGGACAGCCAGAGCACCCACCGTGGGGGGGATGCTCCATGTCTGGCATGAATGCCGAAACACCTTGTTTGAGCTGGGCAGAGGTTTCACAGCTGCAGGCAGAGGTGCCCCCACAGCTGCAGGCAGAGGTGTCACCACTGCTGAGCAGGCACAGCTGGCAGAGCTGCTTCATCCAGCTGTGTCCAGACAACACCTGCCCAGCCCCATCCTCGGCACTGCTGCTGTTCCCGCTCCACTGCCAGGCAGTCCTGGCTGTTCCGGGCAGTGTGGAAGCACTCCCCAGGCTGGCAGCAGAGGGAAGAGCTGGCTTGGGTCTCACACAGCTCTTTCTCTCCCCCCTCCCCATGCACAGACCACCCGAAGGAGTTCAGATAGCCCGGGTGACCCAGCTGCAACGGATAAGGCTGCTGCTGAAGGAGCTGAGTGGCCGCCATGCTGTGAGTGTCCCTCCTGCCTCTGCTCTGTCCCCAGGGGCTCCTCCAGCCCAGCATCAGCTGCATCGCTCCTCACCTTCTGCTCTTTCCCCTTGCCCAGGGGACGACACTGGATGCCGGCAGCCTGGAGAAGCTGCTCCAGCGCCAGGCCAAGGTCAGGGTCACTTGAGGAGCAATCTCACTCATCCCAACCTCTCACACACAGCCAGAGGCTGATGCAGCTCTCCAGGGGCCCTTTCTGCTGTGGGGCTCCTTGGTGAGCGCAGCCTATTTCTTGCAGGCTGGTCCCAGGCAGCTGCCACTTCCTGGCCCCTCCGCCAGTGAAGGCAGACATGGCCATGTGGATGGTGAGTGTGGAGAAGACAGGGGCAGGATGGCCCTTCTCTCCTGCTCTTGCAGGCGGGCACGTGGGCTGCGATGGAGCTGCCGCTGCCCTTCCTGCAGGACACGTCCATCCCCATCACTCTGTGGCAGGAGAGAGCTGAGCCCTGGGGCCCCTCGCTCCCAAATGATGCTGCCTCTCTCGTGCCCTCGGTGGTGAGGGGGCAACACTGAGGGAGTCTGGGAATGCTGTCCTGGTGCTTCTCCTCCATGGCTCTTTGCTCTGTTTCCTTTGGAAGCAGGCGGGACGAGCAGGAGCAAGAGGAAGCTGCCCTGGCCATTTGCATGGCCAGGCACCTTGGCTGCAGTAGGGGCACGGGGGCCATTGGGCCCTGCTCGTGTGGGAGCTCTGTTTGGCCAGCCCCTGGCAGATCTGTGCAGCCAGGATGGCATGCTGCCTCAGCCCATCCAGGTAAGCCAGCCTGGCTGGGGGGTCCCCATCACATCTCATCTCATCTCATCCCATCCCATCCCATCCCATCCCATCCCATCCCATCCCATCCCATCCCATCCTATCCCATCCTGCCAGCTCCTCCATAAAGAGGCTGTCCCCAGCACCTACCTCAGGACCTGTCTCCAGCTCAGCAACTCTCCTCCTCTGTGCCCTCAGGACCTGCTGGCTCTGCTCAAGGAGCATGGCTCATCCACAGAGGGGATCTTCTGGCTGGCAGTCAGCCAGCGCGCCTTCCGTGAGGTCAGGGACGCCCTGGACAGCAGGGTGCCGGTGCAGCTGGCAAACCAGCCTGTGCTGCTGCTGGCTGTCCTCTTGAAGGTGAGCCCTGCTGACCCAGAGCCCTGCAGCTCCTGGCTCTCTTGGTGATGATGGGCACTTGCGGGAGCACAAGCAGAAACCCAGCCACCTGCTCATGAGCCAGAGGGCTGGGGATGCTGCAAATGCTCCTGGGGGCAGTGGCCAAAGCCTCACATGGAGCCCTTGGCACTACAGGACCTCCTCCGGAATATCCCCTCCAAGCTCCTCAGTGTCCAGCTGTTTGAGGAGTGGATGAATGCTATGGAGAAGACCTGCAGGCAGGAGAGGCTGGCAGCACTGAAAGAGTGTGGCAGCAGCCAGCAGGGACTGGCACAGGCTGGGACTCCAATGCAAAGCAGTGGCCTGCCTGAAATAGCCATGGCTCCTGCAAGCCACCTCCTGTTGCTGTGGGGTTTATGTTTGGGGGGACAGAGGCACCAAAAGGCTTTTCTCTCTGGGGAGCACTTCCCCCAGGCATTGGGGCTGGTTCCAACAAGAGCCCTTTTCAGAAGGGCAGGGAGGGAAGGAGGTGGCCGCATCTCAGCAAAGGCAGTCCCTCTGCTGTAGAGCAAGCAGTGGCCTTGGGTGAGATCAGCCTCAGAGGCCTGTGTTGTCAACACCGGCTTCATTAACACTGTGCTTCTGTTCCCTCAGGATGGTCAGCAAGTTACCGGGGGCCAACCTGCTCCTGCTCCGGCACTTGCTGTCGCTGCTTAGCAGCATCAGCAGGAACGTGGCCACAACCAAGATGACGGCTGGAAACCTGGCCATCTGCCTGGCACCAAACCTCCTGAGCCCACCCCAGGAGGTGCCCCTGGATGTCCTGGCTCTGGAGACAGGGAAGGTACGCTGTGTTCACCACCCGGCTACAGCATTCCAAGCCCAGCCCAGCTTTGCTGCTCGGAGGGTCCTGGCTGCCTCCTCCTATCAGCAAAGCCACGGGGCGGCAGCCAGGAAGAGCAGCCCCACAGCTGCACCTGCCTGCACAGAAGCGTGGGTCAGGCTGGGAAAGGCTGTTTGAGCCCTCATCAGCCCCCTCAGTGAAACCAGTGGTTTGCTGTGTGCAGGTGACAAAGCTTGTTGAGTTCCTCATCGACCACCATGAGGAGCTCCTTGGAGAGCAGGTGGCCGGGTTGGCCAGCAAGGGAGACGAGGAGACACCAGCACCACAAGCAGAGCTGGAAACAGCAGAGGTAAGTGAAGTGCACAAGCAGTGTGACAACAAAAGCCTCCCCTCTCAGAAGGTGGGGCTGCTGCTGCAAGGACAAGCACGGTCATCCACCAGCCTGCAGCTCTGCCAAAGTGCAGAGCAAGGCTAATGCAGGTTGGCCATCCCACTTTGAGAGGTGATCCCACCAGAGCTGGCTCAGCTGAGCTGAGCAAACCCATCCAAGGAATGTGCCTTTTAGAGCCAGGGTAGCAATTGTGCAGGGAGGCCCTTGCCCCCTGCTAACCTACACATTGCCATTGCAGGTGCCTCCCATCGCTCCTGAGAGAGAGCAGCAGAGGAGCTTTTCTGGGGAGAAAAGGTAAAACTGCCTGGCTTTGATTGGTTCAAGCTGATCATGGCTTCGCCTGTCTAGCAATACTGTTGAATGGAAAGGTTCCCTGGCTCTTTGCGGAACACCAGGAAGCAAAGAGCAACCTGGGAAGAGGGCAGCGACGGGCCACCATCCCAGAAGAAGAGCAAAACTGAGCTCTCAGGGATGGGCAACTGACGAAATTCAAGCAGGGGAAGAACGAGTCACCCAGGTGTGTAGCAGAGCCTGTGTTCCATCTTTTTGCCAAGCTCTGAGTATAGGAAACATTCCTGAGGTGCACAGGATGGTCCTGCCTCGAGGAACATGTATGTTAGGAGGAACATGCTACCCCAGCATTGCCTGCCAACCTGTGGTTTTTGTATGGCAAAGTGAGGGATGCTGCTGCTTGGGTTTTGGAAAGCACCATATCTCAGCTTCCCAGGCTCCCTGCCGAGTCCTGCTGCCTGGCAAGGGGGCACTGCACCTCTCTGTCAATGTCCCATGCTCTGAGGGTATCACATGTGTTGAGAAGGGACCAAAGCAACACTGTAGTTGCCAGAAAGGGGCCTCTCTCCTGTGCTAGCAATGACCCTTTTTACAGCATAGCTCTGAAAAACCCAGGAGCCAAGTCCTGCCTGCTCCTGCCCTCATGGCTTCATCAGCGCTTTCTGACTCTGCCCTTGTAGGTGCCCATTTACTGCTTCGATTCCCCACATGAGCTCTGCTGCCTGAGAAAAATCTGAGGAGAAAAAAAAAAAGCACTACTTTTGCCCAGAAGGCCATTGGTCAGTATTTCTGTGATCTTGCTATGCTTTCATTCCATCCTTCTTCACATTTAGTACCAAAGCCCCACATCTCTTGGCCATGTTGCCATACCACAGACTCTCTTAGGAAGAGAATAATTTAAAGAGTGTAAGGAACTTCTGTTTATGGAAAGGAGATTGTATCTTGTCACCTGGAAAAGTTAGAAAGAACTGGTAAGTTACAAGGGGACAGCCACTTCAAATCTACCTCATCTAAAAACTAGCTGATGAATTAAAAGCTATTCCTTATTAGCTGGCAATGGTAGGAAAGACTCCTCATCTTCCTCAGGGAAAAATAAAACTCCAGACCCATACAGGATATTGAGAACAAAGGGTTGAATGAAAACTAAAGTTCCCATGCCCTTACTCCAGTAAGGGGCAGCAAGATGAGTAGCAAGGGAGTTGGAACATGTTCCCTCATCCCTATGGATGGTTTTTACCTACTGGAGCAAACTGGAGCAAACTGGAATGATCTAAAGCACCCAAGTTGACTAATGCCCTCTAGGTTGTCATTCCAAATTACAATATGCTGGGATGACTGAATTATGAACTATGTGCCTTATGTAGGCACTCAAAAAAATATGCAATTCTGATTTTATTTCTAAAAACAAGTACCTACTGGGTAAACATGACTCGCTGCTCTTTCTGCTGTCTTGCAATCTGTATTTGCTTCCCATGTACTGGGAGAGGAGGAATAGCTGGGAAATGGATGCTCATAGTATCACAGAATTGTAAAACAGTTAGGGTTGGAAAGGACCTTAAGATCATCTAGTTCCAAGCCCCCTGCCATGGACAGGAAGACCCCTCACTAAACCATGTCACTCAAGACTCTATCCAAACTGGCCTTGAACACCGCCAGGGATGGAACATTCACAGCTTCCTTGGGCAACCTGTTCCAGTGCTTCGCCACCCTCAAGTAAAGAACTTCTTCCTTATATCCAACCTAAACTTCCCCTGTTTAAGTTTGAACCTAATACCCCTTGTTCTATCACTGCAGTCCCTGAAGAAAAATCCCTCCCCAGCACCCCTGTAGGCCCCTTTCAGATACTGGAAGGCTGCTATGAGGTCTCCATGCAGCCTTCTCTTCTCAAGGATGAACAGCCCCAACTTTCTCAGCCTGTCTTCATACAGGAGGTGCCCCGGTCCCCTGTTCATCCTCGTGGCCCTCCTCTGGACTTGTTCCAACAGTTCCACGTCCTTTCTATGTTGAGGACCCCAGAACTGCACACAATACTCCTGGTGGGGTCTCACGAGAGCAGAGTAGAGGGGCAGGATCAACTCCTTTGACCTGCTGGTCACACTCCTTTTGATGTAGCCCAGGATACGGTTGGCTTTCTGGGCTGCGAGCGCACACTGCCAGCTCATGTTCATTTTGTCGTCGGCCAACACCCCCAAGTCCTTCCCCACAGAGACGCTCTGAATCTCTTCTCTGCCCAACTCTGCCCAATGATAAACCTTTAATACCAGTTGTTATGTTTTTTGCTAAAGATCTTAAGTAAATATTTCAAAAAGTAAGAAGTTTGCAGAGGCAGAATTAGATTCAGGCTAGGGGATTCTCCAGAATACTCTGTGTCTTCAGATACTCCTGTGGAGATGTATGTCTATATTGACCTTCAGGCTATCATCCCTTGCAAGATGTTTTGTCTCCCAGTAGTACATGGTTCAGTAAAGCATTAAGTAATTCTGATGTGCTTTGGATCCATCTTTGTGAACAGAATGGCAAGGGAGCTTATCATATCACCATGAGCTAACATCTTCGTATGCTCCTTCCGTTAAAATCTGGAGATGTTTTAACTGATTATGTGAGGTTGGGTAACTGTCATGGGTTCAGCGAAAACAAAAGAGTGACACAAAATGTCCAAACCAGAACACTAGGTGTTATAGTAAGCCATGTTTTCTCTAAGCATTGTCCAAATTCATTTTACCTAAAATAAAAGCAGCCATAGGCTGTCTTAATTGATTTGATGTCTGACACAACACAGGTTCCCTGGCCAGTATCGAGTTCAGTTGAGTTTTGGCCTTTTGTGTCTACTTCCTGCATATGCAAACCACAACTCTTCAATCTTCCTGTGAAGTCTGAACTCATACAACTTTTTTTTTTTTAATGAGTTCCACGAGTTCCCTGTTCAGTCAGGGTCCTCTGCCCCACTCGCTTCTCTTAAAAGGCAGTATCCATATTTTAATAGACTATATATTGTAGTAATCACATTCCACAAGTTAAGAATATCTTGCATGGACCTGTAGAATTTTTACTGCAAAAGAGCCTATGACAAAGCTGACAAATGTGTAAACCATTATAACTTTGAAAGCATTCAAACTAAGCTGCAGAGCCTAGGGAAGTTTGTCAAATTAGCATCAATTCCTCTGAAGCATTAACCATATACCAAAAGCTTCACCATATATTTACATATGAAAAAAAAAAAAAAAAAATCAATATTCAGATAAGTGCATTTTCCTGTCCTTTTTTTTTTTTTTTTTTTTTTTTACCACGGTAATATTTTTCTCTTTTATCAAGCTAAACAATACTGAAAAATAAATGGTCACATTTATGAAACTCATAGCAAATCCAAGAAATCCTGTCTGTCAGCATCTACTGTGTGAATACAAATATAGCCTATTTAGCAGTACATCAGCAAGATAATATTTTATTAAGACAAAAAAAAAACAAACAACAAAAACCCCGGAAACTCTGAATATATGGTACAAAATCCCCTCTGTCGTCTATTCAGTTAGTGAAACTTTCTGGTGCAACATGCGAACATGATGAACATTATTCATCTACTCTAATCTGCCATTCCCACACAACTTTTGCTAGTAATACAAAAATAATTTAAGATTGTTGAGTTTGTTTAGATAAGTATTTTGAAGGTTTCTGTCGTGGTTTCAACCCAGACTGTAAATAAGAGCCACACAGTCCTCTTGCTCACTCAGAGAAGGAGAATCGAAAGAATATCACTCCCACAGGAAATGAGAACAGCCCAGTAACTAAGGTATAACACAAACCACTATTGCTACCACCAGTAATAATAATAATGATAAGGGAAATAACAATGGAAGAGAATACAATACCACCCATCGATACGCAGCCCAATTGAGCAGTGATCTAGCCATTCCGGGTCACTGCCCCCAGTTTATATGCTGGGCATGACGTGCTGTGGTATGGAATACCTCTTTGGCTAGTTTGGGTCAGGTGTCCTGTCTCTGCTTCCTCACAGCTTCCTCTCCTCCCTGGCAGAGCATGAGACTCAGAAAATCCTTGGTCAGAGTAAACATTTGAGCAGTAACTAAAAACATTGATATTATCAGCGCTGTTCCCAGGCTGAAAGTCAAAACCACAGCACTGCACCAACTACTAAGAAGGAGAAAAATGACTGCTACTGCTGAACCCAGGGCAGTTTCTCTGCTTATTTTCATTTTATTTTGTTACTGAGAATAATGAAAGTCCAAAGTATCTCAGAGAAACACTGTACCTTTGATGAAGAAATCACAATAACAGGAAGGTACAGCCTGAAAAATGGTTTGGTCTTCTGTTTGCCTATATATCACCCAAGTAAAAGGCAAATAAGAATAACTCTCAGTCGTTTCATGTACTGAAAAGCTTGGGTGAAAATGCTTAATATGTAATTGCTTTAGTCAATGGATTCACAAAAAGGTTATTATGCAAGTCACACAGGTAGTACTTTACACAGTGTTTAAGTTTGGTTTTATTTGAAGGTTTTATCACCAGGACAATGTTTAAACCTTTCCTAACTTTCAGTGTTTACTGAACTACTCTGGAGACTGTCTTCTTTGACAAAAGAAGATGTCATTGCAGAATAACTTACAGATAAAATCCTTTTTCACTGTTTGCTTGAATACTAAGCTACAGTCCCACTGGATTTAATGTGAGCACTTTGTGGGAAAGTACTATCGAGTACATGTGTAGCCTGCAAAGCTGGTTATAAAATTCATACTTTTTTACCTTATGAAAATTTGGATAATATCCACAATTCACAAAAGGTGAATAACTGGGGAATTTTCCAGAGGATTAGTGCTGAGCATTTTCATTAAATTATTCTTTTTGGGTATCTTGTCCACCTTGCACTGCATCAAGTACATCAGATATCAGTCTCTGTTGGATTACATAAAACAAATTGCCTTGCTTTTCAGATCTGCAAACTATAAAGTGGTAAGTATTTGAATAACCAACACGGTCTTCACTTTTATCACACTTGTTACATGGCAGAGCAGGATATGAGTGCCAAAGTATGAAGAAAAAGTTCTTTATAAAGCACTTTATAAAGTGATTTATAAAGTTATCTCTCAGACTTATACATTGTCAAAACCAAATACACTCTTCAGTGTAGCAGCATGCCATTTAGCCATAACTATTACCCTCCATATTCCAGAGGGAAAAAAAAGACTTATTTTTTTGCTAATTACATAGATATAACAAAAGCAGTATAAATAAAATAATAATTTAAAATATCTGTTATTTTAAACTGTTCTAAAACTTTAGAAAGGGAGAAAGCTTGTAGGTTATTCAGAAATGGATGGATTCTTTTGAATAGCCAACTGTTTCATTTTAAAAGCTTCTGAGAAATACGCTAATTAAAAAATCAAGGAAGACCACTCTTTTATTCATTAACTGACAATCATATAACTCAGGTTGTTAGCTATAAAAGCAAAAGATTGCTTGCCATATTGCTGCCCTTCTACTTCAAGAGCAGTTGCATGAAAGGCTGCTACTTCAGATTGTATTGAATGCTTTGCCCCAGGCTGGGCAGTATTAGAATTCAGGTGTTGTCATACTGGATCAGAGCATCTGGTCCGTGTCCCAGCCCCGGCAGTAGCAAGTTCACATACTTCGTATCCATTAAAGCTTCTGAAGACAACTGCTGAATTGCCATCCAGAGAGAAATATTTCCTTAAATTTCCTGTTATTGGCTGGCTGAGGACCTGAAACTTTGAGGTTTTATTTCCCTTGTGCATGTTCACACACATGCGTGTGCTGTGTATGTAACTATGTATGTTAGCTAACTATGTAAAGCTAACTATGTAAAGTATGTAACTATGTATGATAACTAACTATGTAAAGTTAGCTATCATCAAATTTGTAGCTGACTTCCTTAAGGATGTGGTTCACATTTTGTGTGAGAATACACAGTTCAGAGTATTGAGTCATTATACTTGAGTTCTGGTCTTTCCTCGGGGCATTTCACTTCTCAACTAGGTAGCCACATCCCAAGAGAGTGACAAAATTGACTGGTTATGGGATGATCTTGTAGAGGAAGAAGAAAGCCTAATCTTGAATCTCATGTACGGCTGGGAATATTGAATTGTAGCTTAGTGATAGCAATACATAACTGCAAATGAAAAAACCCAAAACAAACAAACAAGCAAACAAACAAAAAAAACCAAATCATCCAACCTGTAGATTCTAGGGCTGTTTTTTGCAGATTATTTCTGGTTTTGTAGATTCACAGAATGGGACAGTGACTTAAAGGCTTTTAGTACATTCTGTATTTATGTGGACTCTCTACCGAACACTTGTAATTTAGAAGTCTACTGAGAGACATCTTCATGACATTGCCTTATTTCTCCTTTTTCCACAAGATTTTTGATATGCAAAACACTCACATTTTCTCTAGAAATTTCTGAAAGCATGTTGCTTTTAGATCACGTACAGAAAGAGATGAAATAAGAGATTCCTGTACTTTGCTTATCAGACACCTCAGTGCAGGATTAGCCCATGCCCATTTAGGTTGGAATTTCAGTTGCCATTGTGTTCTAAGAAACTGAAGACCATAGAGTGAACCAAAGGAATTTGTTGTATGTAAATAAAGAGTGTTTAGCGTCAATGCCTATGAAAGTCAAATGCAAATAGCATACATTTCAGAAAATGTATGTATATGAGCATGGAAATATCTCTATAAAGAAGTGGGTTTACAAGCTAACTCTTTACAAAAAGAAAATATGAACTATAAAGTAAAACAATGATGTTAGGAATACCAGACAAATATTTTTATATGACTTCATGCTGTCAGCTATTAAAACAAAGAATATCGTTTGGAAAATAAACCTCTTGCCAAAAGAGTGTGCACTGTTTGGTTTCCTTTCTGTCCAAAATCTAAAAAAATATTAATTTCTCATAAGAAAAACCCTAAACATAAAGATGCAACTGAATATTTTTATACTACCTGAAGTCATCAATCAATTTAAAAAAAAAACCCTCTTGTCTACAGCATTTTACACACATGTACTGCATGACAGAATTTGTCAAAAAGATTAGTACAGAAAACTACCTAGAAAGGGAGGGGAAGTATGTCAAATAAAAAAACAAACAGTATAAAACAAAGAAATGGAAATGCTTTCCGGAACCTTTACAAACAATTTCTTCCAGCAGATAGCTGTTTTGTAAGTTCTGTTCCATGCTTATTTTAGAAATTTTCACTTCCTTTTATAACTGCATACACTTCCAATCTACTAATTCCTGTTATCCATATCCTACATCTTTAAGGTAAAGGAAAACAGGTTTCTTTAGTTTCTTTTACATTGTATAAATAAGTATTCTTCTCACTTTCTATTTTGCATTCACTTAATTTCAGATATTTTTTCTTGTACCTACATGATCAGTGTAGTTTATCACACTATGGTTCAGAAATCACTATTTCGCTTTCGCTATTGAATGTACTTGAGCTAAGTCTTTCTATAGTCACATTTATTTCCAAATCTGATTTCTATTGGTGACACTTTTTGTTGTGTGGACTACTTATTTTCTTTATTATTTGCCTCCAGAGATAAGTTGCTATCTTGCAGCTTTCCTGCATGATATTCCAGTCCTTCTCCATGTTAACTTTCTCTCACAACTTTGTGTTTCTACGTAAGAATTTGTTTATTTAAAGCAGCATGAACTATTTGACCACCTCCTGTTGAATTCCCTTGCACATTTTAACAAATCAAACATGACTTTACTGTAGGCATAAAACCATATCTCATTATAAGCTTGAATGTTTATTTCTGAAACGTACAGCATCTAAAAAATGTACTTACAAATGCAAAACATTTCAAAGCAATCCTGATATATAACTAGCTTAAAAACTCAGAAAGCTTGTAAATTGATTCTTCACTATGATCAACTACATTTATTTGAAGATCTTTCATTTTTAATCCCAGAAAGAAGTCTTAAACATTATATACTTGAGATTCTCTTTGCAACTGTTTTTTCAAATGCCTTAGCATCTGGGTATGTCTTAACAAACATTTTTTATGTCCTTGATTAAGCTTTTCCTTGATAAGTTCAAAGACTTGAAGCATAAAGAAAGAGAACTCCATGTAAATATTATTCAGTCAGCCATATTTTTTACTCCCTGATGACAGCTATGAAACGAAATTCCTATTACATTTTTCATCTGAGATCTGGGTTATATGTGGAGGAATCCCAAAAGACTGAAGTAAACACATATTTTACTGTGCATGCATGATAAGTATTTTGCCTCCAGGATAGCTGTCATTTGACTACAAAATGTATTAGATTTATATTCTGAATATATAATCTTTATTATACTGTTTCATACCAATAAATTAAAAGATAATAGTTATGATAGAAAAGCAGCAAAATAACATTTCAAAGTCAGTTTCAGATTTTACTTACCACTCAGTCAAAAATCTTGGGAAAAAAAGCCCTATTGGCAAATAAATCTGTAGACAGGGTTGTGTGGTTGATTTTTTTTTTCATAAAAGGTTTACTTGGTGATGTGCTTCCCCACCATGTGATAGTTTCCCATGTCAGTTGTGACTAAGATGTAAGATTGATGTTTGGATTATCATATGCTGTACTGATATTGCCACAGTTTCCACAAGAGAATGCATGTCTTCGCTAAATTCCTGTCTGGATAATTAAATTTCTGGATTGTCTAAGTAGTATTATAACAACTATTCACTTTCTTTACTTTTGGCTGGAGTTTAACTTCTTTTTCTACCAAATAGTTCAATTTAATTCAGATGTTGCTGAGATCAATGATATGGAGAGATATTTTGACATGCCGTAACATTGGAGGCAATCAAAGAGAAAACACAACTCATAGCCTTAGCTATTACACAGTGGCAAATGCCCCTCAATTGTTTCTGCTAATTTAAAATGTTCTGCTCTCAGAAATGCATTCTGGAGAATTTTCCTATTGAAAGTTCAGTTACAGAAAACAATTTAAAAAAAAAAAGCGTTTTAAAATAAAGGACTTAATTACTGCTTTTTAAATAAATTAATCCAATAAAATGCACTTGATGATTTAAATCCAAGTTAGAATAAAATACTTTAAGAACATTTGGTTTGGCAATATTTTCAAGTGTGACTAAGCGCTTATTACATTTGTTTTCTGTGCAACACTGTACATTTAGAAATGAAAGACTTTGTAAAATATAGCAAATCTGATTATTTATAATGGAAAGTGAAACATTCCGTGAGATAGGTTCTGATTGCACACCCCCTGAAAGGAAATTCCATGTAAAAGACAATTTGTTAAACTGAGGTGAAGGCAACTTGCTAACAAAGTAAGGAAAGCTTTAAACTAAGTATGTCAGGGAATATTGATCAGAGGGGGAACAATGAGGATAACACAGTGGAGGGAGCTCCACAGCAGGCCAACCGAATCAAGAAACTATAGACAGGCTCAGTGTAAAATAACTTGCTAAAATATCTGTACAGCAGACCCTGGTTCTTGTGAGGACTTGAACCTCCCTGCTGAAAGAGCAGTACAGCAGGATGGAAGCAGCTGGAAGTTTCTGGAGAAACTTAAGTACTGCAATCAGCAAAACCAAAGAACCCAACATTATCTACTCTTAAGACCATCAAAGGAGTACAATTAGGCCATTGTCCCCATTGCAAAACCCATCAAGATAATTCAGCTGAATAAACTAAATTTCCAGAATGCTTTGCAAACTATGGCAGTTTCTTACCTGGATAGCTATCATTTATTGTGGGATTTACTTGGGGGTTGGGATAGATGACCTTTGAAGATCCCTTTCAACCCAAACTATTCTATGATTCTGTAATTCTGTGAGGCAGGGGGAAAAGAGTTCTTGTATGGAGCAGAAAGAATTTTGAGAATTTGTGAATCTTACTATGGAAAATTCTACAGGAAATATTTGAAACCTATGGTGAGATGCATAGGGTAAGGACAAAAGGAGGGGAAAAGAAAGGATGCAGATGGATAGGAAAGAAGAGTGGGAAAATACAGGGAAACAGTTCTGCTTCTTTGAGAATTTTTGTTTTCAGGATATTTACATGATTCTGTTTTGCACACAGAATATTAAATCATTAAATATAAGAAGTTATTGCTGTGTTCCTGAAATTAAAATGTAACTAATAAAATTATTAGCAAATTTATATTTTAATTTTTCTTCTTAACAAAGGATGACATTTAAATAGGTTTCTTAGCTACTTCTGAGATGACAGGAAAAATGTCATGACTTAATGATGTTGCGATTTGCCTGATACAGTAGATTAAATGCTTTGACATATCAAAATAGTTCTGAAGATACATTTTTTAAAAAACCTGTAAGTCAGACTGTGTCTTAAATGTTTTTTGGTCACTGTATGAGAATGTTAAATCTATGGAATACTGGAAAGTCATAGATTGACACAAGCTTTAGGTATTACTTTGAATCCTTCCACATTTATTAAAAGCATTCATGTATTCTATATTCACTTCTCAGTCATCAGAGATCTTCCTACACAATCTGAATGGGCCCTACGCTAGAAATTAACCCATGTTTTAAGTTGGATGAGTGTCCTGGGTTCAGCAGTAGCAGTCATTTTTCCCCTTCTTGGTAGCTGGTGCAGTGCAGTGTTTTGATTTTCAGCCTGGGAACAGAGCTGATAACAAGGATGTTTTGGTTTGGCCAAGGACTTTGTGAGCCTCATGCTCTGCCAGGGGGGAGGGAAAGCCAGGAGGAAGCAGAGACAGGACACCTGACCCAAACTGACCAAAGAGCTATTCCATACCACAGGACGTCATGCCCAGGATGTAACTGGGAGTTAGCCGGAAGGGCGGGGAGTCTGCAGGGTTGGAGGAGGTATCGGTTGGAGCTTGGTCGGGCTTGGGGGGCGAGTTATCGGTCAGCTGGTGCTGAGGTGTTGTATTCTCTTCCCTTGTTATTTCCTTTATCATTATTATCATTGGTGGTAGCAGTAGTGATCTGTGTTATACCTTAGTTACTAAACTGTTCTTATCTCAACCCGTGGGAGTTGCATTCTTTTCGATTCTCCTCTCCGTCCCTCTGGGAGTAGGGGGAGGGAAAGAAAGGGGGAAGTGAGTGAACGAGTTACCTGACTGGGTTTAAACCATGACAATGAGTGATTCTGATCACACGTGAAAATGGCTGAACTTTCTTGGGTTTAGGACTAAAAATCTCCTGAAAGAGACTAAGCTAGGAAAGATTTTTCCAAATAAGTAAAAAACTAGAAGTTGCTGTTGGCAGATAATGCAAAAGCATCTGCTTTATTATTAAGGATTGCCACATGTCATTGTCCTTAATCCATTATTCATTGCTATGATGTATTTCATTTTACATAGATTTGGGGAATCCAGCTCCATCTCCACTTAGCAGACCTCCTCCTTTCCTTAAAGCTGTATTCTCTGCCCAGTCAAACAATCCTTTAGCTTGTTGACCATTTTTTTAAGCTCTTACTGACTTAGCATAAGACTTTTGGTTTTGTCATCATTAATGTCAAGATGCAGAGAATATAAATTTTAACAAAAAAAAAAAAATTTGTAATATAGTAAAAAACCCACAGAGGAGAAGGGATCCTTGACAGTCCTGCAGTGGATGGGACTCTGTATTCAATGTACACTATGAGGGTGATCCACAATCTGCCAATGAGTGGGTGATAGATGAGATGCAAAAGGAACCTCCTATAAGTCCAAAGCAAAAATGTTACATTATTTTTTCACAACACTGTCCACTTTGGAATATTAGCACACTGAAGGCATTCTTTATGATGAATCAGATGGATAGTTGCAAATCAAATGTAGGTAGCAGAGGTTTAGAACAAATTGATAGAATTAACTTCTTAGTCAAATGACAAACAGATCTCATAAGGAACTGGAAGAATTAAAATATAAATGTCAGCATCCTTTCTGTTTAAATCACTCTGTAAAAAGCAAAAATTATTACATTTAATAGCACATTTGTGAAAAAGGACTTTAGCAATGAAGGGGAAACTACAGCAAGTCAACCTTCATTTTTGGTGGACACATCAGTATATGCAACATATAAGGGGGAAGGGACTGCAAATCTTTTGCATCAGAAATTCTGATCTCACAGATTTGCAGGAATTTTTAAAGAAGTAGCAGATCTATGTCATCTAGTCATAACAGAATCATAGAATCATAGAACAGCTAGGGTTGGAAAGGACTTTTAGATCACCTAGTTCCAACTCCCCTGCCATTGGCAGGGACACCACCATATCACCCAAGGCTCTGTCCAGCCTGACCTTGAGCACTGCTAGGGACAGAGCATTCACAACTTCCTTGGGCAACCCATTCCAGTGCCTCACCACCCTCACAGTAAAGAATTTCTTCCTTATACCTAACCTAAATTTCCCCTGTTTAAGTCTGAACCCATTACCCCTTCTCCTATCACTACAGTCCCTAAAGAAGAGTTCTTCTCCAGCATCCTTGTAAGCCCCCTTCAGATACTGGAAGGCTGTGATGTATTAAAATTTCCAAAATCTGACACTGTCTTTCATTTCTAAAGGATTTTATATCAAAAAGGTCCCATAAAAGGTCAGTAATGTAGTACATGATAGGAAATCATAGAATCATAGAATAGTTAGGGTTGGAAAGGACCTTAAGATCATCTAGGTCCAACCCCCCTGCCATGGCAGGGACACCTCACACTAAACCGTGCCACCCAAGGCCACATCCAACCTGGCCTTGAGCACTGCCAGGGATGGGGCATTCACAACCTCCCTGGGCAACCTACTCCAGTGCCTCACTACTCTAACATGAAAGAATTTCTTCCTTATATCCAATCTAAACCTCCCCTGTTTAAGTTTGAACCCATTACCCCTTGTCCTGTCACTACAGTCTCTAATGAAGAGTCCCTCCCCAGCATCCCTATAGGCCCCCTTCAGATACTGGAAGGCTGCTATGAGGTCTCCAAGCAGCCTTCTCTTCTCTAGGATGAACAGCCCCAACTTTCTCAGCCTATCTTCATACGGGAGGTGCTCCAGTCCCCTGATCATCCTCGTGGCCCTCCTCTGGACTTGTTCCAACAGTTCCACGTCCTTTTTATGTTGAGAACACCAGAACTGCACACAACACTCCAGGTGAGGTCTCACAAAATCAGAGTAGAGCGTATGAGCAAAATTGAAGTTTTCAATCTAGAGGGAATTGACCATTGTAGCTCTCTGGAAATTGTGCTGCTCTCTCTATATATAAATGTTCTAGAAAACAAAGACTGCTGAGTTTGCTGGTAATCTTTAATTGTTCAAGGCACATGATCACAGAGATGTTTAATAAAAAATCCCACTATTTTGACACAGTGCTCAATGAAAATGAAATTCCACGTCAATAAATGTAAAGAGGACAATGGAGGAAAACATCTTAACTGTACGTATAAAATATTGTCTGCCAAATGAATTATTATCACTTTAGGAAAGAGGCAAATTTATTTACTAGGAATTTCAATTAAAATAAGTAATGAAGAATATGAAAGCCTTTCATCATACTGGATGTAATTAAATTGTGAAATTTGCCATAGCATGCATACAGGACTAAAATATAGTAGAATTAAAACAGGACCAGAAGAGTCACAGAGGATAGATTTTTTACGGTACATCAAGAACAAAAATCTAAATGGAGTCTATATCTGACAAAGTCCTCAGGACACTTATTTCCAAACATAATCACAGTACAAAACCTTCACGTATTGCTCTACAGCTTTTTCATAGTATATGCCAATAACCTTTGGATTTTATCCATTTTCCACTACAGGATTAATAACACACTTTAAGTTCACTGTATGAACTAGCTTGCACAAAACAATCTCGCCTAATTGTCCTGGGTTCAGCAGTAGCAGTCATTTTTCTCCTTCTTAGTAACTGGTGCAGTGCTAAGGTTTTGACTTTCAGCCTGGGAACAGCGCTGATAAAACCATTGGTTTTAGTTGCTGCTCAGTAAGGTTTACTCTGATCAAGGACTTTGTGAGTCTCATGCTCTGCCAGGGAGGAGAGGAAGCAGACACAGGACACCTGACCTGAGCCAAAGAGGTATTCCATACCACAGCACGTCATACCCAGTACATAAACTGGGGGCAGTGACCCGGAATAGCTAGATCACTGCTTGGTAGGGCTGGGTATTGGTCGGCGGGTGGTGAGCGGTTGTATTCTCTTCGCTTGTTATTTCCCTTATCGTTATTATTGGTGGTAGCCGTAGTGGTTTGTGTAATACCTTAGTTACTGAACTGTTGTAATCTCAACCCTTGGGGGTTACATTTTTTCTATTCTCCTCCCCATCCCTCCAGGAGCGGGGGGGTGTAAGGGGAGGGAGTGAGCAAGTGGTGGTGTGGTTATGGGTTTCCGACTGGACTTAAACCACAACACTGATATTTTGTGGTTTTTTTTAATTATTATGCATACAAGCATTTTGCCCTTTTTGAGACTGTCTAAGAATTATTCAATATCTAAAAATGTCTCAAAAAGAATTGCCATTTAAAGTTAGCTTAAAAAGAAAATCTGGAATTGCGATTCAGCATATTTTAAGTCATTATTTGAAATTTAGAGCCATTTTTTGTTATTTTTCATTATCTTTTCATTGGACAATACAGAAATTTAATTTTTAATCTTGAGCGCAGTTTGAAGTTCCCTGTTCATCCATGCTGGCTGCCTGTTGAATTTGGTCAACTTTCAGCACACTGGAATGGATCATGCTTGTGCTGTTAGGAGGATGTCTTTCCCAAATAGCTTCTGGGCCCCACTGCTCTCCAATACAGTTTCCCAATGGATCTTGCCAAACAAGCTGAAATTCCCACAGGAAGCTGAAATCTACTCTCCTGAATTCCAGGGCTGTGCTTCTACTATTAAAGTTTCTCACTTCCAGGATTTTAATCTCCTTAATATCATGGTTAAAACTGCCAAGGGTGCCCTTAGCCTTCATATCTGTTAAAAGTATCTTCTTTGTAAGTAACAGATCCAACACAATATCACACTTGTTTCACTCATTGATCAACTCCCTATTGAGGACACTGGCGGGTTGGGTGCCAAATAGAACTGTCGTGGTTTAAAACCAGGCTGAGGGCTCATTCACTCACTCTCCCCCTTCTTGCCCTCCCCCTCCTCCCGGAGGGACGGAGAGGAGAATTGAATAGAATGCAACTCCCACGGGTTGAGATAAGAACAGTTTAGTAACTAAGGTATAACACAAATCACTACTGCTACCACCAATAATAATAATGATAAAGGAAATAGCAAGGGAAGAGAATACAACATCTCACCACCAGCCAACTGATAACTCGCCCCCCCCCCCCAGCCCAACCAAGCTCCGACTGATACCTCCTCCAACCCTGCAGTCTACCAGCCCTTCCGGCTAACTCCCAGTTACATCCTGGGCATGACTTGCTGTGGTATGGAATACCTCTTTGCTCAGTTTGGGTCAGGTGTCCTGTCTCTGCTTCCTCCTGGCTTCCCCTCCTCCCTGGCAGAGCATGAGGCTCACAAAGTCCTTGGCCAAACCAAAACATCGCTATCTGGTGTTCTTCAGCGGCCCGACTCTTGGGTACATGGGCATCTACATGACATACCTTCACCACCAGGTTCTGCACCCGGGCAGCAATACCTTTCCACAGTGCAGCAGCCCAGATGGGTCTACCTCTGCGTTGCCAGTTGCTCTGCTTCCATTGCTTCAACCACCCCCACAGGGCATTTGCCACCATCCATGAGTCAGTATAGAGATAAAGTACTGGCCACTTTTCTCGTTCAGCAATGTCCAGGGCCAGCTGGATGGCTTTCACCTCGGCAAACTGTCTTGATTCACCCTCTCCTTCAGCAGTTTCTGCAACTTGTCGTCCAGGACTCCATACAGCTGCCTTCCATCTCCGATGCTTTCCCACAATATGGCAAGACCCATCAGTAAACAAGGCATACTGCTTTTCACTTTCTGACAGTTTATTATATGGTGGGGCCTCTTCAGCACGCATCACCTCCTCCTTTTGGTGACATTCCAAAACCTTTGCCCTCTGGCCAGTCCATGATGACTTCTAGAATGCCTGGACTGAGATTTCCTGTTCGAGTTTGTTGTGTAATTAGTGCAGCCCATTTACTCCATGTAGAATCAGTTGCATGATGTGGAGAGGAGACCCTGCCTTTGAACATCCAGCCCAGCACGGGCAACCGGGGTGCCAGGAGCAGCTGTGCTTCAGTGCCAATAACTTTCGAAGCAGCTATCATTGTTGTAGTTGGTGGTAGTGGTGGTGATTTGTGTTGTACGTTGGTTGCTGGATTGTTCTTGTCTCAGCCCGTGGGAGTTGCACCCTTTTGATTCTCCTCTCCGTCCCTCTGAGAGTAGGGGGAGGGAAAGAAGGGGGGGAGTGAGTGAACGAGCCCTCTGCCTGGTTTTAAACCTCAACAGTTCTTTTTGGTGCCCAACGTGGGGCACAAGGGGTTGAGATAACGACAGATCTGACCAGATTAATAGTCACTTGTGACAATGCTGATTTATTGGCTCTCAGAGTTGATCCTCTTGATCTCACAGCTTCAGAATCTTGTAACTTACTTAGAGCCGGTATTTGCTGTGTTAGTGTTTATCAAGTGTGGGGCTTGGGCTAAGGTTCTTGTCTCACTGTGCTTTATGGCCATGACTGGTAATACGGGCAGGCTCCACCATCAGGGCGGGACGGACGTGGCCGTGGACTTGTACCTGGACATCCGGCTGCTCTTCACCGGCCTGGCCCTCGCCCTCGCCTCCGTCTTGGTGAGGCCGCGGGGAGCCGAGGGGGAGCGGCCCCGGGAGCCGGCGGCTGCTGAAGAGGCCCGGGAGAACGGCCCCGGGGAGCAACCGGTAGAGGAAGCGGGGCCGAAGGCCGCGAGGGGACGGCTGCCGGTGGAGGAGATCGGGGCGGTCGAGGAGCAGAAGGAAGCGGCTGCCGAGCAGCGGGAGAAGGCGGCGGAGGAACCGAGCCCCGTGGCCAAGCCCAGCCCCGCGGCGTCCGAGAGCATCCCCCGGAAGCCGCTTGCCGAGCCCCAGGAGGATGCAGGAGACCATGCAGCATTTCCCAGCAAGGCAGAGGAGGAAGAGCTGGACTCAGGAAAAAAGAAGCTGGGGGTGGGAGAGCCGGCAAGCACAGCAGCTACACCAGTCCCAGTGACAAGTACAGCAACATCGTTTGAGATTTCTGAAGGTTGTGAATGGCCTTTGGGTATCCTTGGGACCTGCCTGCTGATTGTGATGGGGATCAGCATGTTGGCACACACACAGACTGTGTTTTACCCACCACCATTTTGTCTGATCTCAAAAGTTAAGCAGAGTCAGGTTTGGGTCTTGTCTGGGGTTAGATGACAATATAGGGGGACCAAGAGGTTTTCTCCAAGGCTGGACAGTCATGAGTGGCAGGGCATGTTGGACAGTATGGGCAAGTATCTAGTCCACTGGGCCCCTCCAGTGCTTTGGAAGCATCGGAGATGGAAGGCAGCTGTATGGAGTCCCCAGCAACAAGCTGCAGAAACTGCTTAAGGGGACAGTGAATTATTTTGAGCCTGGTGGGCCCATGGCACTTCAGGCCATCAGAGCAGATATGCAACATAGAGATGGACTCATGATCGAGGGGTGTACTTAGCAATGGACACTATTGCCCAGATTATTCACGAGTGTGAACACTGCGCACAGGCTCTCCTGCTCTGAAAGACTGTTACAAGAGATGGAGCCTGACATCATGGACCAGATGGACGCAGCAGCTTTATAGCTACTGTTCCATGCACTAAGATAAGTGTGATGGTATATTGAAAATGTGGGATCTGGGCGTGACATGAATGGTATGGAATAAGGGGTGGATAATGTCCTGGGTTCAGCAGTAGCAGTCATGTTTCTCCTTCTTGGTGGCTGGTTCAGCGCAGTGTTTTGACTTTTGGTCTGGGAACAGAGCTGATAGCGATGTTTTGGTTTGGCCAAGGACTTTGTGAGCCTCATGCTCTGCCAGGGAGGAGGGGAAGCCAGGAGGAAGCAGAGACAGGACACCTGACCCAAACTGAGCAAAGAGGTATTCCATACCACAGCACGTCATGCCCAGGATGTAACTGGGAGTTACCCAGAAGGACACGGGCTTCCGGGTGGGTCTCGTTTCTTGGCCAGTGGTATCATATTCTCTTCCCTTGTTATTTTCTCTTGTCGTTGTTGTAGTTGATAGTAGCGGTGGTGATTTGTGTTGTACATTGGTTGCTGGACTGTTTTTGTCTCAACCCGTAGGAGTTGCACCCTTCCGATCCTCCTCCCCGTTCCTCTGGGAGGGGGGAAGGGGAGAGCCCCAGTGGGGGGGGGGTCGATTTTTGTCAGCCCGGCACCACTCACTGGGAGTGAGTGAACAAGTTGCCTGACTGGGTTTAAACCACAACATTACAGCAAAATGTTATAATAAAAGTAAACTTACCTGGTGACAATAATTTAGCAGAATTCTGACTGTACAACTGATGAAGTTTTCACCCAGTATTCTCTCATGAAGCTTATTTTCTTCATGTGATTTGTTCACAAATTTATGTCAATCACAATTTTGCTTTTTATTCTGCTGTGGAGAGTTCTACATGTACATAAAATAGCTTTTTAACAGTATTACCTTTTCCTTTAGATACAAGTGCATCTAAAGTATGGATTGACGGACAGTGAATCTAAGAAAGCTAAGTGATTCCGCTCACTAATGTTATATTTACTTCAAAAGTTACTTTCAAAGTGAAATGGTAAATATTTTAGTTATCACTCATCAATGTTTTGCAGTAAACATGTTATACAAAGCTAGTCCAGATAAAATAAATCTCCTTTACAGTACTAGCTCTTAAAATTTTCCTTCCTGTTTTACTCCTTTCAATTATTTAAAAGACTACTCTATTTGCTAGTCTCTCCAAGGGAATTTAAAGTCCTTTATGAAATTTTTCCCTGATACTGTAATTCTTATCCACTTTAACTAGCCTCTCACTTGTTTGTCATGCAGTCTCATAGGTGTTATCTAATTTAATCAGCTTAAAAAATGTTAGAATTATTTATACCAATAGAGCCATTCCTTTTCACAAACAGCTACTAAAAATATTTTTAAAAGTAAATATATGTTCATCTTTAACATAATTTAGTGACTAGAGCATATAATGTGTATGGTGTGCTTTTTAGGATTTCTCTTTGAAGTATATCCAGTTAAGTTGCTATTGTGCTCTGCAATTTTTTAATTTTTTTTTTTTGAGAGAGAGAGATTTTGGGGTTTTAGCACTTAATCTACTCACACTGTGTTTTACCTTATTCTTACTCTTCTGTAAGAATAAGTCTTCTTACTATCAATAAATCCAAAAATAAATTATGCACACTCATCTAGATTATTCATCGCCATTTAAATGGAAAAAGAGACCTATGGGAAAGCAGAGCTTAATTGAAAACTTTGAAATATTAAAGCTAATTCAAAGCCAGTTTCTACTGATGACAATGCTCATTTTCTTTAGCAGTTACTTTATTTGATACAAGAACAACTTGAAAATTATTATTCTTCTGTCAATTTGTTTCATGCTTAGCCTAAACTGAAATTTATTATTTGTACAAATGAGGTGTCTTTAATAATGTAATTCTGTATATGTGTTAATAAATACATGTGTTTCTAAAACAGAGGAATACAAATTCTAATGAACCTCAAATAAAGAGCATCATTGATGTATAAAATTAACGTATTAGCAATCTAACCGCTGCTTACATTTATATATGTGGTGAAGAATATATGAGATCTTACAGCAGAAGTAAAATTCAAAAAACTCTTTTGTAAAAGATAAAGATGACTGGAATTTTCTCCTTATAAAATAACTTCTTACGTTTCTAGAATATTCATATGATGTTGTATATTAGCACATATCCTGCAAGTGCAAAGTGGAGGCTTGGTGCGCTTGTATCCTCTGTTTTGAAAGAGAAACCCAAATACACATGTAATTGTCAAATAATTTTTAATTAAATGTTTACTGTCATGAATAATGCAAACTACTCAGATGATCTGAAAGGAGCAATTTTATTTTTTACAGACTTCAGGTGAAGTAATTAGAACAGAAAACCTGGGGTAGATAACCATCAAGATCTTGTGCAGGTAGCATACAGTTCACGTATTAAAATAATAAATTTCTAACCAAAAGTTCATATATTTTCTGTTATGATTTAAGATTCTATGCCTGAATATCAGCTGAACATCAGCTTTTGCCAGTCACAATAGTTTCCTATTGCAAATGGACTTCTGAATACTATATCTTCAACAGGGAATGCTTCTGAAAGTACAACTTTCATAGTCTCTCCAGATGATATGATCTTTACTACTTTCCTCTCATTTCATTTTTATCTATAATTCATTAATTCATGAAGGTCAAAAGTCCTTCAGCTAGTATGAAAAACCTCCACAGTTTAAAATCCCACAGCAGAAAAAAAGTGAAAAAAAAAAAAAGTATTAAAAGATCTTTAACTTTCCACTCCTGCCTTTTGGAAGGTTGATCAGTCCCTATGTGACAGTAATATTAATGCTGGTTTCTTGAGGAGTAGATGTCCTCAGTTGTGCACTATAAATTGAAGATAAAAACAAACCTCTATTAGTATGCATCCTTACACTTCTTTGACCATCCACCATTTCCTCATAACAATACACCTACTCTTCCACTTATTGCAAAGAATTATTCCCTTAACTCCAGAGACTTTGTAATAGCAATACATTAAGCTCAAAACCACCTGGATTTTGCTATTTGAAGAGCTGAAGGGAATTTTTGTTTCCCTTCAGTTTTTTTTAAACTTAAACTGAAAGGGAATATTAAATATCTCATGTCACAAGTATTGAAACATAATTTGAAAATATTACCTGTAGAAAAGCAAAACAATATCAACTGTATGCAATTTGAAAAATTTGTTTCTTTGTCATAATATGTTTGGGTTTATTTTAATTTAGATAGTCATAATTAGTATGTATTAGCCATTGCAATTAATGAATGTTGCTAAGTTTCTGGATACGTCTGCACAGTGATCTCATTCCTACCTTTTATTCAGTGACGGTCTTACATAAAACATGAAGCCAGTCTGACATGGGAGAATTTGGGTGGTGCAGCCATAAGAACAGAATCAAAGTAATCAGTGTCACAAAGTCTCAAATTTATTTATTAAGCAGTATGAGTATAGCAGCTAGTTAGTGATTTCTATGCTACAATGAGCACACACTTCACAGTTGTGAAAATTAAGGCTCTGGCTCTTCTGGTCCATTTTATACCTCTACCATGGATCCAGGGTGTGCTCATATGTAGAGATAATTAGCATTTGTTATGTAGGTAACAGCACAGCTCCCAAATAGATGAAGCAAATATAAAGTTGTTAACAGTTACATGACAGTTAGGGTCATCTGTGCTTCCTTTTTTCTTTCCTTCCCATATGTATACCAGTGTAACCTGAACAGGCAAGCTGCATAGGCATACTCTAGGTCTCATTTATTTGAGCAGTCATCTCAGGAGTAGGCCTTATCCCACTGCAATAGGAAAGTTATGAATGATCTAGGTAAAAATTCAGAATGTAAGGCTTGCATGAGAAACTAACGATGAAAATCTAGAAAAAGATACAGAGTTACTGTAGTGACTCCAATGAAAGGGCACAAAGAGGATTAAGGGACTGGAGCATCTTTTATACAAGAACAGGTGGAGAGGGGTGGGACTGTTCAGCCTGGAAAAGAGGCTCAGGGAAGTGAAGAAGAGAGAGACAGACTCCTCTCAGTGGTGCCAAGAGGCAATCTGCATAAATTGAAACACATGATATTCTGGTTGAACATAAGAAAACAGTTGTTTACTGTGAGGGGGGTTGAACACTGGGACAGGATTCCCAGGGAAGTTGTGGTGTCTCTGAAGATATACAAAACCTGATTGAAGACCATCCCTGGGCAATCTGTGGTAGGTGACCATGCCCTGATTCTGGTAGGGAGTGGCTGAAGCAATCTCCAGAGGTGTTTGCTGTGTTCGACCAATCTGAGATTCAGTGATTCAGTTTTTCAGCCTTCCTCACCACCCATCCTAATATTTTTATTAATGATCTTTCCCCTCTTTCAAGAAGGTATCATAAGTGGAGCAGACACACTTTAGTGACACTGTGTGTGTCTCCTCTAATGAGTTAACACGTGTCTGTGAAACCCTAACAAAATATGCACTGGGGTCAGTAGGTCCCTGTTTCTATGGTTTGAATCACCTCCTCAGATTCTTGCATTTGCAAGTGGGGAATGGCTCAGTTTCAAAAAGAGGGGTGGTGAATGCCCCT
Organism: Pezoporus wallicus; assembly: GCF_028554395.1. Taxonomy (NCBI): domain Eukaryota; kingdom Metazoa; phylum Chordata; class Aves; order Psittaciformes; family Psittacidae; genus Pezoporus; species Pezoporus wallicus. The sequence continues at coordinate 286,842 of NW_026637693.1, forward strand.
TTTGGAGTGCTAGAATGATCCCTACTCCTAAGTTCTTTTTCAGACTACATATAATGTCAGAAGATTTCAGTCTTAATGATTTCCTGCTTGGCTGTGCACACATCAAGAAAAAGATTCCTCTTAAACATTAGACTTATTAAAGTTAGATAACCAAGTCTATGTTGTTTTCCATAGACTTACTTTAAAGTAAATTAATATAAGCAGTTAGTTCTATACAGTTAGAATTTCAGAAACTCAGGATCATATATCAAAATAACAATTTTGAACTAAGTTTAAAAATAGGCTATAAATTAATATCTTTTACTGCATTCTAAACTGTGTTAATAAATTATTCTAATTCCACACCAATGAGGCTACATAATCACAGGAAGGGAATTTATGCTGAATATTATTTAAACAAAATTTGCCAGAGTTAAAAATCTTAATTAATCTATTAGTGTTAGCTAATAATTGGTTTTTAATTCAAAAATATCTTTATTGTCTGGGTCACCTTCAGACTTTATTTGTAATTGTGTTTGGGGTTTTTTGCTTGTTTTTTTTTTATTTTCAAGACATGCTGATTTATCACTACAGCTCACTGAAAAATCTAAGGCTTAATCTAGCAGATTCTTGCTTGTGCAAACAGCCTAACTGGTTTAAAATTATATGGGTTATGAAAAACTGTGGATAATGGATAATGAGTTCCAAGACATGTCATGGAACAGAGGTGATGTAAATGCTGGAAACAATTAGCAATGTTAACTAATAAGACATAGAATCAAATTGCCTCTACTTAGACCTTGCTGTCATCTTAGTCAATATTTAACCATAGATCAGATACAAAGTATTGCTTTTTGAAGGGTAAGCAAAACAAAATCTACTTGAGTCATTCAAGTCTAATACTTTTGTTAACAGGAAAGCTTGGAAAAGAAGCAAATATCTGAAGAATAATAGAGCACAGTTAAAAGACATTAAACAAAAATGCTAGAATGACTGAGTCTGTCTATAAATAAGGTGAACCGTTATGTTCTTTAACGATTTTTCCTTAATAGCAAGCTAAAGAAAGTTCCAAGTAAAAAATTGGTAAGTTGAATTACTGTGACAAGGTTTTGTTCAACAGTCCATCTCACCACAAGGGTATGTAGTGACAAGACAAGGGGAATGGCTTTAAGATGAGATAGAGTAGATTTAGATTAGATATGAGGAAGAAATTCTTCACTGTGAGGGTGGTGAGACACTGGCACAAGTTACTCAGAGAATTTGTGGATGCCCCATCCCAGGCCAAGTTGGACGGGGATTTGAGAAACCTGGTCTAGTGGAAGGTGTCTGCCCATGGCAGGAGGGTTCGAACTAGATAATCCTTAAGGTCCCTTCCAACACAAATCGTTCTATGATTCTATGATTCTATAATCCAAACTAACCAGAGATAATTCTGTAACAAGAAGTCCAAAAATCAAACTTACACAGTACTTAGCTGCCTCAAAATATGAAACATAATATTCCTTTTATTAGATAAAGAACTACCTACAATTAGGCAATTGTAAATGTCATTTTTATATTTACATATAGATGGTTAAATATAGATAATGTAGATACAGATCATTGCCAAAATTTTGTCATGCTCATTCATCCTGAAGATACAGCAGTGTTGCTTGTATCTAAAAGGTGTGTGAACTGCCATCAACTGCAACACTTTGCATAAATTCTACTATCTGTCCAGTGGTTTTTGATTACAATATGTATAAACAAACCAAGCAAAAAAGCAGTAAGAGTTCCATTTCTTACATGAACTTTCTTACTGCAAAGCCATTGTTTTTTTGGTTTTGACTTTGTTTTTTTCTTCCTATTTATGAATCTTTCATCCTTTTCTACACATGACCTCACTTCAGTAGGAATTTGAAAGGGTGATACAATGGCATCTGGCTTTTAAACATTCACCTGTATCTACCACAATAAACCACTTTTACAGGAGACTGAGCAGAGTAAAATAACTGTAAATTATTGTAAAATGATTGCAAAAAAAGCCATTGTTAGATTAAGTAACATATAAAGGCAGATAGTGATTGGACTCAATATTATATACATTGGCAAATGTGAGAGGTATACAAGCCACTGTTTCTTTGCTTCCCCACTTTGTCCCCCACCATTTCTTTTCCTATATCATCTTCATTAACAGAGGTGCACTACCGTGGAAATCAAAAATGTAAGAGGACTACAAGGTCACCTTACCTGCAGAAACTCTATGCATCTTAAACAGTGCACAAGTAGGGCATGGTTCATTCTAGCACCTGTACTTTCGGTTTCCTTAATTGCACTTTAAAAAAAAAAAAAGTAATAGCAAGCAGTACAGAAGTGCTCTATTAAAAAAAAAATACAAAAGAAGGAAAAAAGAAGTTATTCTGGTTTTTATTGTGCCTTTTGTTTATTTATCTTCTATATCAATAGAAAATTTTGGTTTGGGTTCTACTTTTTTAAAAATTTCAGTTCTCCTGAGGGCATTGTGAAGGGGCCTCTTTTTCCCTTTTAAAGGTGTTGTGGTTTTGCCAACACTTTGGTATGATTCATCCTTCATATTTCTTTTTATCGTTTTCATGAAAATTTAGAATAGCTAGTTTAATTTCAAAAGTGCTAAATGTTCCCTTTTGAAATCGGGTTGCAGTCCATCTGGCCTTAGTTAACGCAACAGCTAAGCAGAAGATATTAAGGAAAGTATAATTACAAGTTACATTTCAAAATTTGAAAATTAGAAAGTAACTTGATTGAACAAACTGTGATGCAACAATATATATCACATAGAACGTGCATTCATTCCTAAACTAAGTGCTAACTAGGATAATTTACATAATCATTACCATGTGCTTCCACTTTCTGAATTTTTATCTTTGGCATTTTTTGCATTATGAAATCATTACGTTTTGGGGTTTAATGTAATTTTTCGATTTAAATAGTCATGCAGTTACTCATTATGGTTATGACTATGCATGGCTTTTGGCACTAATAGATCTCTGAAAACATACTGTTTATAATCCCAAACCCTCAGCTTTATCGTTTAAAATTTTAACTCCTCTCTGAAGCTGGAGTAAGAGCGTTTCTTTGTCTTCAGCAAAACTGTTCTGGTTTAGACAAACTAGGAAATTTGCTCTTTTTCATTGCACTTTTCTTTTTCATAATTCAGTAAAATAGTTAAATATGCTCTTAAAGGAAGAAATATATATTTTCTATACTTGCTCTAGAATTTCCCATTTGTCTTTCTATCTGTGACTGTATATGGATTGTCCTAAATGTAGTTTGAATCATGATGCTGGGATCGCATTCTCTTCCCTTTCATTACTACTGACACCAGGTCCCTTTTGGACCCCTTCAGTTGCCTCTTCAGTTACCCTTCAAACCTTTATTGCTTCATCAGCTCAGGTGGCTCCTTGGTTTAATCTATGCCTTTCTTATCATAAGCTGTTGTCATTTCTCTCTTCTTTAGCCCCCTTTTCATGCAGGCCTGCAGACTTGGCAGTTGCCTATCCTTCTGTTGGCCACCTGCCTTCCCATTTTTAAACAATAGAAATTGGATAGGAGGCTTATGACTACACCTGACATAATGGGTTAGTTTCACATGGCAGAAAAAAGAACCAGGGAAGTTCATGTCTAAAGTCCCATAAATTTTAATACTATTAGGATTTAATTCTAATACACGTATCTACAGCTTGGAATTGAAGTTAATGCTCAACTGTGTCTGCAAGTATCAGTTAAACAACAAAAGAAAAGGAAAGACAATGTAGGGATACACAAATGTACTGCTGACTTACCAGTTCAAAGTCCTGAAGTTAAGGTATATGACAAACTGCTCCATTCCTTGAAATTTTCTGTCTTAAATATGTCCTTCATCACACTGTATCAAGTTTAATAAACTATGTGTTTAAGAAAGAAAGATATGAAGACATGGCAATTCACAAAGATGTTTCATATAAGCTAGTAAATAAGTAAACTGCTCAGCAGTAGGTGGGTGCTCTTAATTATCCTTTCTCTAGTAGAGTGAACTAGAGCAAGTGTATGTAATGTTTTAATGTTCAAAGAATGCTAGTAATGTCTGTTTTTTGTTTTGTGTAAAATTACTTTATTCCTTTTCTTAAGAAGGAAGAAGTATGCTCATCATTCAATTTAGCATAGGTATTAACTTCTAATCTGATAACATATATATATGTCAAGGTTTGTTCTTAAGCCAAGAATATGAAATTCAGTGACATTAAAGAAGTGTGCATAATATAATGTTTTCCTCAGAATTTTTAGGAAGAACACTAAAAATTAAGTGACCTGTAACATGAATTTAGGTCATTTAAGGCATTAGGGCTATAAATCCTTGGCCTTGGTGGACTGTTGATGAGTTGAACATTATCCTTCTGCTGTGAAAAGACAGAAAAGCCATAAAGCCTGTTCAGATCTGCATAATGATCTGCCTTTGTTACACAAGAAACCTGGTGGCAGGATCACATTTAAATATGGACTATACCTTTTTGCTATAAAAAGGGGAATGGTCTTCAAAGGAATATGGCCATTTAAGTCAAGTTGCACATAAAAAAAGGTTTGTCCCGGGTTTTGGGGATTTTGGGTTTGGGTTTGGTGCTTCTTTTCTCAAGGTAGCAGTGTGGCTACCCTTGCTCAATTTTTTGCAGCATTTAATCACACAAATTATTCCATTTATTTCAAAGAATTAAATGCACAGTCTAATTACATCTGGCAAAGTTTCTAAGTGCTTAGCTCTAGGCACATACTTTCTGAGTGGCATATGAATAAATGCATTAGTAAGCAAGATTAATTTAGATATATGTCTAATTGCTTTTTTGAACTTGTAAGTCAGGTATTACTTCATGGGAGTAAGAAAATAGGATTCAATAAAAGCTTGAGACACCTGAAAATGTATGTTTCATTACGTAGTATCATAGGTTAGAAGTAATATCAAGGTCAGGTAGGCGTCTACATGAGTTTGGTGTTGAAGATCCAACTACTTATGGAGATCAGCAGCTCAATTATTTTCCTAAAGCATCTTGGGCTATTTGAGATCATAGAACTGCAGAATCATAGAATGGTTTGAGCTGGAAGGCTCCTTAAACATCATCATGTTCCAAACTCCCTTGCCATGGGCAGGAACACCTTCCACTAGATGTCAGAGTGAGCCTAATACAGATACGTAACTTTTTCAGGTATGCCTCAGGATTCACTGTGCTCTCCTGGAATGGCAATTAGGAGCAGAGCAGATCCATAACCTCCACAGATGACATCCACACTTTGGAAATTGATTCAAATGCAGACTGTCAAACTGGGCAAAACAAGTGTTTTCATTTGAGCCCTTTAAAAGTTTAGGAAAAAAAAAGCAAAGAATTCCAAAACAGTCAATTTCTTAATCCTACTCAGAAGTTTAATCCAGTCTTCCTTTTTTTTTTTTTTAATTTTCCTACCTCAGGAAAAACAACAACAAATAAAACCCACTAAAAACCAAACCAAACCACCAAAGAAAAAAACTAAACCCAAACCCAAACCAAAGAAAACTGCAGGTTCAGAGACATGATATATAAAGATGTACATTAAAACAAAAGAAAGAGTGCTCAGCATGTGACTTGTTTTTATGTCTGCCTCTCTCCTTTTTTTTTTTTTTATAAAAAATAAATCACACAGAAAGTATGCTGTAGAACTCCACTATTTCATTCAAACATGTCTGTTGGCAGGAAAAGAGTGGGTATGCATGACTAGAACTCTGAATACTATGGTAAAAACCTAAATGGCAACTAGGCAGTGTAGAACAGGTACCTATGACAAGAGTAAATTATGGGCTGGATTAAATGTCTTTCAAACCTTCTAGAGGTTACAAGAAATAGCAGCTGTTAGGGATAAGCCATCCTTGTTTCATGGTTATGGGGTAAATGGGGTGAATTGCCACTCAATCCATGGGTACCCTTTCTACTCTACCTTTCTGAAAATAGCATACATTTACTCATCAGAGTGTGCAGATTTTAAACATTTAAATGTTTGCATGATATTTTAAAAGCAGAACTGAAATACAGAACTTGCTAATCCTTGATCTAGTTTTTGACATTACTACTGAATAAAAAAATATCACACTTAGAGTTAAAGAAGGCATTTAGCCTGCATTACCATCTCGTCAGTTCAGTTAGAAGGAAAACAAACATGATGATAATGTGGGTTGTAGGTATTTTTCTCCACTGTGGTTAATACAAATGTGTCTTATAAATCTGCAGTGTCTAAAGCTTTCAGATCAGCATTAGTGTTTGACAAATGCAACTTAATGCAACTTCAAAATGAAAGTCAGAAAACAGTCAGAAAGAAGTAAAAGCTTGTTCATGAAGAATATTAGAAAGAGATTATAGAAGTCTAGGCATGTGCAACAGAAGGAAAATTATGACATCATAAGTACCTTGACTAAACTTTCTGAAGTTAATTTTTAGTTCTTGTACTTATTCCACTACAGCTTCATAGTCTGCTTTTTAACTAGTACTTATCTTTCACAAAATTATTCACATTTACTGACCAAAATCCTTAACTGGACTGTAACTGAGAACAGCAGGGCAAAGACTCCTAATGACAACAAAGCCGACTACAGAAACAACACTCAGGAGAGGTCATCTGTTAAGTAGCACAGAGATGACATAAAGAGTATTAAAGGGAAAAGATGTGCTATCTGGTGCATTTTCTTGCATTGACCTACCAATTCCAAGTGCTGCATTTATCCCACCTCCTAAGTGAGTAGGAATTATTATGTCAGTGTTTGATTATCTTAAAGTGATGAAAAAAAAATAACTCTTAAGTTAACTTGAAAGTCAGTAAAATATTTGTGTGAGCAAACTACAGCTTGATCTTATGCAATGGTATGGTAATCTCTAGTTAATCTATACATTCCGTTTCTCCAGGGTACTGCTCCTGATGAGGGATATTATCTTTACACTTATGTGAATGACTATGCAGTTCTCTTCAAAAGGTGTATTGTCATCTGGACATGTCAGCCAAGAAAAAACAAACAAAAAAAAATAATCCAGGAACACTTCAATTAGAAAAGGAATTAGAAAATTATTTATACCTATGCAGAGAAATGTATTTCCTTGAATAGCCATATCCTATATAGCTTGACAATAAGTGTTTAGGTCAACAAAAGTCCTCCCAGGAGTACCATCCTGATGAAGAGATCCGCAACAGAAAAAAAGTGAACTAAAAAACACCAGAAAGGCAGAAGCGTACCAGAGATCTACTATCTACGCAGAAGCAGAATAAAAACAAGAATAAGGTGAGAAGAACTTATTTACTTGGGAAAGGAAAGCTAAAGGAAAGTTTTCACTAGAAGACAACATTCTGATAGAAATGGAGGGAATGTTGGTAGAAGATAGTGCAATAAATAATAATTGTAAGAGATGCAGGAAGGAAAAATTCTCACAACGAAAACCTATACATTTTTGAAAAGCTTGTAAGAAAGAGTGATAGTAATTTAAATGGAGATATGAGCATACCATCAGACATTTCTTCAGGATTAATTTATATATAAGAGTAAAGCTGAACCTGAGATCTAAGATAAAAGTTACAGGATAAGAAAATACTATACTATGAGCTAGGATACATGAAAAAGCCAGAGGACATTCATGAAATTAAGCATGTTAACTATGGGAAAAATATTAATTAAATCTCTCAGAAAAACTTCAGTGAGGTTTTGCTGCATAAGGAGTTTCAGCCAAACTTGATCCCAAACTTCAGAGCCACAGATAAAGATATAAAATAAACTTTCTGAATAGTCACTTGGTGAGGTGGTGTCGGAGCATAGAATGCTCATTTTCAATAGACAAGGCAAGAGAAACATAGCTGTTTCTTTTTATTTAAGGCTAGGTAATAGGAGAATGACATGAAAATTGAAATAAAAGCTAACTATTCTATGATACTATTTCAATCAACAATATTTTCATCCACACTAAGAACATTGTTTGAGAAAAAAAGCATATTATTTCTGTTATAAAAATTATTAATTCAGCTGTTCAAATGTGCCTAAAAAGAGAGTGGTCAAAGGAGAATCAGTGCTAATAATTTTGTTATTTCTGAACAAGGTTATGATCGGTTTAACCAAGATATTTGACAGCAGTATTCTGTTGTCCAGTGCAACTTGGTGTGCCCACCCACATTCTACATAGCATCCAGTTACTATTCCAGAAAGCATAGGTTTTTCTTAGGTCCTGTGTTTTATCTCCCAACTGTGTTTAAATAATTTTGATATGCTACTGTGAACCAATGGCACCAGACATTGTTTAAACAGGTGAATAAATCCATTAGTATTTTCTGTATCAATTAAAGACAGAAAAGCATAGGAAACCAAGAATATTATGGCTGATATTCACAATCATTATCAAAATAAAAACATTTTAGGTGCTTCAGAAAGTAGAAAACTGACCTTTTCACCAAGGTTAAGTGCATGGCAGAAGAGCCTCTATCATAGTGTAGAGTGCTACTGTAAATCAGCATTTTAATTACCTTACTGATTTACACTTCCAGTTGATTTACCTCTTTTCAACAGCCAGCTCAACTTTCATCATGTGTGCGCAATCACAAGCAGTGTGGAAAGTTATTAAAATGCTTAAGCATAATTGATAAAGAGGCAATTTCCCAGCATGCTTAAATAACTTTTCAGCAGGACTGGTTTTCTTGAGTTATTTTTAAGATCCTTACCTAAAGGCTTTCTAAATCCTGACTTCCAAATTCAAGATAGAATCATAGAATCATAGAAATCATAGAATAGTTAGGGTTGGAAAGGACCTTAAGATCATCCAGTTCCAACCCCCCCCGCCGTGGGCAGTGACACCTCACACTAAACCATATCATAGAATCATAGAATAATTAGGGTTGGAAAGCACCTTAAGATCATCCAGTTCCAATCCCCCTGCTGTGGGCAGGGACACCTTACGCTAAATCATATCACCCAAGGCCTCGTCCAACCTGCTCTTGAACACTGCCAGGGATGGAACATTCACGACTTCCCTGGGCAACCTATTCCAGTGCCTCACCACCCTAACAGGAAAGAATTTCCTCCTTATACCCAATCTAAACTTCCCCTGCTTAAGTTTTAACCCGTTACCCCTTGTCCTATCACTACAGTCCCTGATTGTGTCCAGTTCTGGGCCCCTCAGTTCAAGAAGGACAGGGACCTGCTGAGAGAGTCCAGCGCAGGGCAACTAAGATGATTAAGGGAGTGGAGCATTTCCCTTATGAGGAAAGACTGAGGGAGCTGGGTCTCTATAGTTTAGAGAAGAGGAGACTGAGGGGTGACCTTATTAGTGTCTATAAATACATAAAGGGGGAGTGTCACGAGGATGGAGCCAGGCTCTACTCAGTGGCAAACAATGATAGGACAAGAGGTAATGGGTACAAACTGGAACACAAGAGGTTCCACTTAAACTTGAGAAGAAACTTCTTCTCAGTGAGGGTGACAGAACACTGGAACAGGCTGCCCAGGGAGGTTGTGGAGTCTCCTTCCCTGGAGACATTCAAAACTCGCCTGGACACATTCCTGTGTAACATTATCTAGGTGTTCCTGCTCTGGCAGGGGGATTGGACTAGATGATCTTTTGAGGTCCCTTCCAATCTCTACCATACTGTGATACTGTGTACTGTGTGATGAAGAGTCCCTCCCCAGCACCCCTCCAGGCTGCCTTCAGAAACTGGAAGGCTGCTATGCGGTCTCCACACAGCCTTCTCTTCTCCAGGATGAACAGCCCCAACTTTCTCAGCCAGTCTTCATACGGGAGGTGCTCCAGTCCCCTGATCATCCTCGTGGCCCTTCTCTGGACTTCTTCCAACAGTTCCATGTCCTTTTTATGTTGAGGACACCAGAACTGCACACAATACTCCAGGTGAGGTCTCACAAGAGCAGAGTAGATGGTCAGAATCACCTCCTTCGACCTGCTGGTCACGCTCCTTTTGATGCAGCCCAGGATACGGTTGCCTTTCTGGGCTACAAACGCACACTGCTGCCTCATGTTCATTTTCTCATCAACCAACACCCCCAAATCCTTCTCTGCAGGGCTGCTCTGCATCTCTTCTTTTCCTAACCTGTATCTGTGCCTGAGATTGCTCCAACCCAGGTGTAGGACCTTGCAATTGGCATGGTTAAACCTCATGAGGTTGGCATCAGCCCACCTCACAAGCATGTCAAGGTCCCTCTGGATGGCATTCCTTCCCTGCAGCGTATCAACGGAACCACACAGCTTGGTGTCATCGGCAAACTTGCTGAGGGTGCACTCAATCCCACTGTCCATGTCAGCGACGAAGATGTTAAACAAGACCGGTCCCAACACCGATCCCTGAGGGATGCCACTCGTTACTGGTCTCCAGCCAGACATTGAGCCATTGACCACAACTCTTTGTGTGTGGCCATCCAGCCAGTTCTTTAGCCACCGAGTGGTCCATCCATCAAATTGATGTCTCTCCAATTTAGAGACAAGGATGTTGTGTGGGACAGTGTCAAATGCTTTGCACAAGTCCAGGTAGATGACATCAATTGCTCTACCCCTGTCTATCAGTAGCCCCATCATAGAAGGCCATCAAATTGGTCAGGCAGGCTTTCCCCTTAGTGAAGCCATGCTGGCTGTCACCAAGCACCTTGTTGTTTTTCATGTGCCTTAGCATGCCTTCCAGGAGAATCTGCTCCAAGATTTTGGCAGGCACAGAGGTGAGACTGACTGCTCTGTAATTCCCTGGGTCATCCTTTTTCCCCTTCTTGAAAATGGGGGTTATGTTTCCCTTTTTCCAGTCATCGGGAACTTCCCCTGACTGCCATGATTTCTCAAATATGATGGCCAGGAGCTTCGCACCTTCATTTGCCAGCTCCTTCAGGACCCGTGGATGGATTTCATCCATGTGCACATTCAGATTTTTAAGATGGTCTCAAACCAGATCCTCTCCTACAGTGGGTGCAAGGTCTTCATTCTCACAGTCCCTGCATCTGCCTTCCAAGACTTGGGTGGTGTGGTCAGAGCCTTTGCCAGTGAAGACTGAGGCAAAGAAATCATTCAGAACGTCAGCCTTCTCCAAATCCAGTGTACCCTGTTCTCCTGAGAGCTTCCTGAGGGGGCCTACATTCTCCCTAGTCTGTTTTTTATTTGCTATGTACCTGTAGAATCCCTTCCTGTTATCCTTAATACCCCTAGCCAAATTTTATTCTAACTGGGCCTTAGCTTTTCCCAGTACTCTCCCTGTACTCTTCCCAGGCTGCCTGTCCTTGCTTCCACTTATTATAAGCCTTTTTTTTCAATTGAATTTTCCTCAGGAGCTCCTTATCCATCCAAGGAGGTCTCCTGGCCCTCCTGCTGCACTTCCTTCTGGTTGGGATGCAACACTCCTGAGCTTGTAGTAGGTGATCCTTGAATATCAACCAAGAGTCTTGGGCCCCCCTGCCCTCTAGGGCTATATCCCATGGAACCTTCCTAAGCAGGTTCCTGAAGAGGCTCCCTGTTGGTGAGCATGTGGTCAAGCATGGCACCTCTCCTTGTCGGCTCCTCTATTACTTGCAGAAGGAAGTTGCATTCCACACAGTCGAGGAACCTCCTGGATTGCTTGTGCTGGGCCGTACCGTCCTTCCAACAGATGTCAGGGTGGTTGAAGTCACCCATGAGAACAAGGGCCTGAGAGCGTGAGGCTTTTCCTATCTGTCTATAGAGTGCTTCATCTGCAGGTTCTCCTTGATCAGGCAGTCTGTAACAGATCCCCACAGTAATGTCTCCCATAGCTATATTCCCTTTAACCCTGACCCACAAACTCTCTGTGGACTGCTCACCTGTCCCCAGACAGAGTTGCATACTCTCCAGCCTAACCCTAACATAAAGGGCAACTCCCCCTCCCCGCCTGCCAGGCCTGTCTTTCCTAAAGAGCCTTTAACCTTCCATTCCAACACTCCAGTTGTAGGAGCCATCCCACCATGTTTCTGTGATGCCTATTATATCATATCCCCATAGACGTGCACACATCTCTAATTCCTCTTGTTTGGTCCCCATGCTATGGGCATTTGTATAGAGGCATCTGAGCTGAGCTCCAAATGAAGCTGGCTCATTGGCTGGAGCGGCTGGGATATATCTACATTGCTCCGATCATTTATTATAGGTGCTGACAACTGTCTGGGTGTGTTGGGATAGAATGATGCCCCCCTCGCCTAACACATCTAGTTTAAAGCCCCTTTGACCAGTCTGGCAAGCCTCCTACCAAAACTACTCTTTCCCTTCTTTATCAAACCAGCTCCACCAGCTCCCACTAGACCTGGCCTACAAGCTTGGGTCCCATGTTCAAGACACCCAAACCCCTGACTATGACACCACCCTTCTAACCATTTATTAACCTGGCTAATACCCCTAGCCTTTTTCAGGTCCTCCCCTGCATCCTGGAGAATTGACGAAGAGACTGTCTGAGCTCCAGAGCCCCTAACCGCCTCCCCCAGGGCTCTGTAGTCCTTATGTTCCCCAGGCTACTACTATCTATATCCCTAGCACCCACATGTATCACCAGAAGTGGATAATAGTTTGTGGGACTTACTAGAGCAGGCAGCCTCTCTGCCACATCCCTGATCCGTGCCCCTGGTAGGCAACACACCTCCCTTGAGACGGGGTCAGGCTGACAGGCGAGTGCTTCTGTCCCTTTCAGTGTAGAGTCCCCTACTACTACAACCCGCCGCTTTTTCCTGGCAGCACCAGTAGAGATCTTCTTCGCCAGGGCATCAGCCAGCTCTTTCTGACTCGAGTGCATTTCCTCATTAGCCCCCTGCAGGACAGCAAAGCGGTTCTGCTCGTCTTAGAAGCTGTGCTTATAACCAGTAAAACTAAACAGCACTCAAAAATAGGTTTATGCTCAGGCATGAATTCAGTATTATGATTGATTGACACGATTGTGTCTTAGAGTAGCAGTCTGCTCCCAGACAATTCAGGGGCACAGTTCAAAGAATAGCGTGTACAAGAGACTGTTGTTAATTGCCAAAATCAGGGAAATCATTCAGTTTGGGGGTGGGGGACACAGGAAAAAGCCTTGAATGGGCATTGTGCGTGCTGTTTGGCCCAAATACAGCAAGGCGTTCGTGGCCCACATATTACAAGTAGACATATAGCCTGGAATTAGCTGTACTTCTCAGTGCTAATAGTACTGAAGACTTTCACAAAGCACTTTGTCATCTACTTCTTAAAAAAATATTAGTTAAACTGAGACTTTTCATTACCATGTTCTTTTAGCCCAACTAATGTTCTATTATGGAAATTCTCATTCTTTCATTATATTAAGGTCTTGTTCTAATTTTCAAGACCTTCCCAGCTCGGCTCCCCAGTTTTCGTCTGTTATCACATTGCCATCAATCCACTCCTTCTGTTCTACAGATGATTCCGCCTTAGCTGTTTCCTGACCTTACTCCTGCTGGAAATATCTGTTTCTTACTGATACAGTGCACTAGAATTGGTTGGTTAACTCACTACATTCCTACCTTCAGTTGTTTCTGAAGGTCCAGTTTATGCAAGTGTCCTGGGCTCAGCAGTAGCAGTCATGTTTCTCCTTCGTGGTAGCTGGTGCAGTGCTGTGTTTTGACACAATGGGAACAATGGGAACAATGTTGGTGAAACCGATGTTTTCGGTTGTTGCTAAGTGATGTTTACCCTGAACAAGGACTTTGTGAGGCTCATGCTCTGCCAGGGAGGAGGCGAAGCCGTGAGGATGCAGAGACAGGGCGCCTGACCCAGGCTAGCCAAGGAGGTATTCCATACCACAGCACGTCATGGCCGGGGTGGGGGGTAACTGGGAGTTACCCGGAAGGACACGGGCTTCCGGGTGGGACACGTTTCTTGGCCGGTGGTATTGTATTTTCTTCCCTTGTTATTTTCTCTTATCATTGTTGTAGTTGGTAGTAGTGGTGGTGATTTGTGTTGTACATTGGTTGCTGGACTGTTCTTGTCTCAACCCGTAGTAGTTGCACCCTTTCGATCCTCCTCCCCGTTGCTCCGGGAGCAGGGAAGAGGAGAGCCCTGGTGAGGGTGGGGGGGACAGGACGGACGGCCCTCGATTGTTGTCAGCTCAGCCCCACTCACTGGGAGTGAGTGAACAAGTTGCCTGACTGGGTTTAAACCACGACAGCAAGTTTTACAATAAGTCAGTCAATGCATAAATCAGAAACGGATCGCTCGAGAAAACTAAAATTTATTATGTAATCAGTAAATAAAAGAAAGACTAAGTAAACAAGATGTATATATACTTTTCCTCTGTTGCTCTTTCGACTTAAAAAAAAAAAAATTAAAAAAAAGGAAAGAAAAAGGAATCATATATATCTCTTAAAGTTTATAAGTTTATAGGATCCAAATAGATTGGTACAAGAAAAACAACCACAAATTACAACAATATTACTTAGTGCATCTAACTCATTAGCATACTACCACACCAGTGTGATTTAGTCTTAGACATAATACATATTCTGTTTGTGTTCTCACTTGTGAGAATCAGTGTAAGTACAAACCAAAACCTGAAAATATTCTGGGTTTTAATATTACTTTGATTTTTTTAACTAGACCTTAAGCATGTTTATAACAAACTCATAATCACTAATCCCCTTTACCAGTTGAAAATAACAGCAGGTGTAATTTTGTCAAAATTAAAAAAAGAAACAAAAACAGTTGCTATTTTAATGGGAGAAATATGAGTTCTATTGAAGAACACTTCTGTCCACAGAATCTAAAGCTATGAATAAAAATGGAGTTACAGGAATACTTGGTACTACTGCCAAGCATTACATTACCTCCTGCATCTTCTACCATGTGACCACTCTGTCTAATAATTTTCCTAGTATGAATCAAGGACAGACTTCTAAAAAAAAATATATTTATTTTGTTCTTCTGGGAATGTAAGTAATAAATCTTATAACAAATAACTGTATTCAGAAACAAGCATGTGTCTTATATTTCAAAGTAAAAGATTAGAAATTGCTTGCTCAACTGATGCTTTGCAGACCCCCAGTTTAGGTCAAAGAAATTGCAGCCAATGCATAAATATATTAAAAATTCAAGTACCCATATATATTTAAAATATAATAACAGTAATAATTTTTACCTGCATATTTACCATAGTTGTGAATAAACAGACGCTTTAGTCCTCTTAGTCACAGTAATGTGCTCTTAATTTAATTTAATTTAACCAATGTCTGACTGCTTAAAGATTTCATAGAGGATACAGATGAAGTAGGGTTTTTTTACCCCTGGTGAAGGGAGTTATCCTCACTGAAAATACAGGAAAAAGAGGCTAATGTGAGATGACAGAGAAAAGAAGATTCTTAATTCACTACAGCTGAACAGAAGTCTTCTGTATTCTGTTTTGCTGTAATAACTCACAATACCCTATATCACTGCACATAGGTGAAAGGACAGTTCTGAGTTACAGGTTCTATTTTAGTTACTTTAAAAATAATAGTATTTATAAAAATGTGGTAGTGCAGGAAATGGAAGCTGGAAACTTCCCCAATCTCAAGTTCACAGAGGGATGCTATGCCTCAGCTGCTATGCAGAAGTAAACCGAAAGCGACAGTAGCCTTCTAGCCCAGTACTGCGTTTGTTAAGAACAAGCTGCTGAGTTTGCTGGTCCTCAGAGAGAAAGCTTGTCAGACTTGTTTGAACTTGTCTTGAAAGTTGCATCTTTATTTTTCCTTGGGTTAACTGTGACAACAATTTTTTTTTCTTTTTAATTTATTTCTATTTTTTTTTCCTAATGGCTGTGTCTGAATTAGTTTACTTATTTCAGACTTTTTGTACAAATAGCTTTTTGTACAAATAGTTCAGAGTTTTTGTATGAATAGTAGTAGTAAGCAGCTACTCTTTTTATAATGAGGAAGTTATGACTGACGTACTAAAGTTGTGCAAAGAAATAGAAGTCCTGGTCTGAGAGCAAAAGCCCTGAGAACTGGGGACACAGTCTGTGTAGTATCCACAGGCATGGGCTGATAGGAGACAGGACTGAGGCTGACACTGGAGACCCCAGAAAAACACTCATGCCTAGTTAAAGAGATGCAAACCAGGATCTGACCAAGTTTTAGGCATGACAGAACAACAAACAAGACTGACATATGTAAACACACCACATCATACAGTAAATTTGGACGTAACTTAGAGACCCAGAGCAAGGTTCAAAAGCATGCTATTAAATATATAAAACCAAACATGAGGGAATCCTAGAAGGTGGAAAAAGAAATAGCTGACATCAATATTATGCTTCTTTCCAGCAAGGGACTTGAGATACTGATGACTCCCTGTACCCCTCCCATAGACACACCAAACTGAGGCCATTGCCCTTAAGACCTGGAGGGACAGTGGAAGAGTGAACAAGGATGTTATTAAGTGAGAAAGTATTGGAAAAATATATTCAGAAACACACCATACCTAACAAAGGACAGGTATAGCATTTAAAAACAAACAAGCAAATCCCCTTTCATTTATGTGTCTTTTTTTTTTTACAGGATTGTATTTCTCTTGAATCTAGATTGATTGTATAGACTTTAAACATTAGAGCTTCTGTTTAAAGCAAATCAACAAAAAATTTATCTTTGCCATGTAAAGAAAACAGTTCTGAAGAGTTTTAGAAATTATACATTCAGAGTGATAAAGCAATCACTAGAGAAAGCAAGGAGTTTTATCCAGTGGACCAATTTATTAAAAACAGTATTTATCATTGTCATCTGCAAACCATAGTTCATTTAGACAAAGGACCCTTTCCATCACCAGAATTTCATACAGTTACAGTCTAGAATTTAATTAAAGAACTCTCATATAGCTCTCTCTTTTTTGGGTGAGGATTAGGTACTGTATTATTTTTTGTTAAATAAACACATTCTGAAGGATTTCGTTTTCTCTTGACAAAGCAATAGAGAGTCTGAAATATCAGGGAAGTAAGTACAAAACATGTGCATATAAATAATTTCAGTCATCCACCCTTTTGTATAGATAATATCTTTCAGTTAATTCTGGAAGAATATGGAATGTTGCAATGTACCATACCTCACAAAAAGGAAGAGCAAAAGCTGGTAGTTACTTCCAGCAGAGTTTGATACCTTAATCACACTGAATAGTATTTTGGTTTTAGGATAACATCTTTCAAAGAAAAATAACTACATTTTTGTGCTAATTGCTGCTCAGCATGCATAAAGCGTCCACAATTTGGTCTCACATATTTATTCAGAACTCAAAGAATATATCAATTCTAGAAAGATTTAATTAAATTTACCACATTAAAAACAAAATATTTTGAGAACTGAAAACTTAACTTGGGGAACTGAACTTCTCAAATGAGAATATTACTTTGTGATTGCTTTTCTATGTAATGCTCGTATCTTCAATTTACAGGATAAAATGGAATAGTGAGATTCTTTCAGTTAGTTTTGATCATCCTGACAAAGTTAAGTATGCCATTTGCACACATCACTTGAATTAATTCTGCAAGTACATACATTTGGGAAGGAGTTCATAGTGGTGACAACATTTTTTTCAAGAGAATTTGAGGCAGGGTGGAATCCAGGTTGACAAGGCCTTTGAAAACTTTTCTGCATGTTTTGGCAGTTTCTGAGGAGCAGGAATGACAATCTTTTCTACACAGCTCAAGACTAATTTTGCATAAAATCCTTTGAATTTCAATGTTCTCCTCACTATCGTGTTCTGTCATTGAGTGTTCCAGTTTCCATCCTCCCCTACTGCATCTATTGCGGGAAGGAAGAAACCTCTGGCCGCTCTAAGAACGTACAGGAAGAAAAAGAGTAACACCACAAGTTTTCTTCACCACTATGCAAGTTTTGCTCCTCATTTCATATGATACCGTCACAGTACCTTTTTAGAGTTCTGGAACAAGATTTTAGCTCAGTACATCAGAGTACGTTGGTTAATAAATTTTATGCAAAGCTTTTGAGTTTCTTGTGGTAAACAACAGGATAAAACTAAAATCCTCTTTATTATATTTAAAATGCAGATCTCTGAGCTCTAATTAATTTTAAGTTAGGATGGAGGGAAATAAAGAATGAAGTTTCAAAATACTCTGGTACTAAAAACCTAAAGTAAAAATAATTTAAAACCTTTGTATCAAACACTTTTTGCATGTCATGAGTATACTTTCTTATGCTTTATATAAGCATCACATTACAATCTGATGAGTCAGAGATAAACAATTTTTGACAGAAGCCATAAGTTCCATAAGGGATGTGCTCATTCTAAAAGCCTGGCATAAACTTTATCTTCTGTAGTTTCTTTTCTCTTTTAGACAAAAATACTCTCCTAGACAAAAATTTCAGCATGTTCCGGTTCTTCAAAATTTGCAATATTATAAGACGTTCTGCTTGGTAATAGCATATTATAGCAGTAAAGGTATGTGTACTTTTCATAAATGAAACATAACTTGGAACACTGGGTAAAAATTGACATTTTCCTGTCTTATTCAGACTCTTGGGAGTCTGAATTGAACTTTCTGCTATCTAACTAACTTGCAGGGCACAAGTCTTTTAGAAAATGTTCTATGGATTTTGAAAAGAAAGGTAAATCAATATTTAGCTTTTATGCCCAATGTTACCTCAGTTAACATTTACAAAGGTTTGGTCTCTATAAAATATTTAATACATCATTTAGTATCGAATATTTTTGCAATCACTGCTCAAAATCAAATACTGCATATTTGAACATGCAGGCCCCAATTTATCATTTGTTTAATGTCAAATGTAGTAATTCTTTCAGGTACTTCTCCTGCTGGAATGCAAGCATCCTACTAAATATTTACTGAAGCAATATCCAGCAATCATAAATATAAATCCAACTTGGATTTTGTCCTTTTTTAAAAAAAATTCTTTGGAATACAGGATTTCAGCCTCCCTTTCATTAAAAAAATGTTTTGTTGAATATTTGTGAAGATTTTTTACATATATTTGCTGACATGTTGATTAATAAGTATTTTAAGTGCTTAATAGCTGATTTAATATGCTTTTTTCCCCTCTCCTTTTATAGCACAAGGGAACTATACAATACATATCTCAATATACAACTCTCTTAAAAGAGCAATTAACATTTTTTTCTTCCATATTATTTTATTCACAATTATCATTTATTCCTTTGATATATGATATTTGTCCTACCTGTATAAACCATCTTAAACACCTCTGTTGCATTTCGGAGTTGGGATTGCTCTAATGAATGTTCATAATCAGGTTTTTATGCGAAATCACTCCCTCCTTTGGCTATTCAAATAAATTTTATAATAATTACACTAAACACAGAATAAATTAAATGTTTCATTACTGATCTATCCAGAGTTTTCAGGTCGTTTGTGTATCCTGTGACCCTCCCTCCCTCTCCCCAAAAAAAAACCAACCCCACAATATTTGTTATACTACGAAATAGAAAAGTATTCATACATTTCTGAAACCAATAGATTTAGCTATTGAGGCATTTTACAGTCAAATTTGCCACAATTAATGCCATAGCATTCAAGGAAATATCCCCCAACAAAATGGAGTTAAAGATCAATACTCCTTGGTATTTCGGATATACTAGGAAGTCATTCAGATACTTTGATAATGACTGTTAATTTAAATATATATGGAAAGCTAGGCGATTTTGAAAAGCAAAGCCTTGAAAGGTGTGGAATAATAAATCAAGGTAACCTGTGTGAATATTCTGAAACTGAGAATTCATGCAGTGACTACATTCTAGTGATGCTACATCCAAAACCATGATACATTTGGTCGAATTAAGTTGTCCAGTTCTGAGCTTTGTCTAATGTGAACATTGTAAGTGTGAACACTATCAGCAGTGTGCAATGAGATTATGTGCCAGATTTGAACACCCAATCCCTACATTCATGTTAGGATAAGGGTGTAGTTGTGGGAGCTTTACTGAATTATACAATGCAATGTGATACTAAAGCAGCAGGTAAATGGAAGAAAACAGAAATGTGGACTCAGGAGGAGAAGAGAGGAGAGAAGATGATAATGGAGATAGATGTAATTGCACAGGTGACTGCTTTAAGGATCTCAGAATTACTGAGAACAATCAATGGCAAAACAGAGAGGATACTCAACAAAATTAAATAGGCCAAAAAAAAAAGCACATGTGCAGCATCTGGCATTTTTGCACAGCTGCTGCAGGGTCCTCCTGCTGATTAGAAGAAAAACACAAACAGCAGGTAGGTTGTTTTGTCTTCAATTACACTGCCACTAAGAAAAAGGGAACATGCTTTTCTCTCCTACCTGGCATAATTTATAGTTTGCCTCCACAGCTGGTGGCTGAGAGATATTACTGTACTATTTCTCCAAGCTTTCCCCTGATCTTTGATGATTTGTATTCTATTAACTATCTTGTTCTCTTGCATGAGTCAAGAAATTAACTGAATTGCCTGATAAAAACAAGGAACAAACCTAATACTAGCAAGGTGAGTACTATCACTTGCTCACTGAGACCTGCAAGCACTGCCTTTGCACCCAGTCTTTAGCTTTGTTGTCTTGACAAAAATGACACCACCATCACCAGCAGGACAGAATGTGTCATTACACACCAAGTGTGTTTTTCTGCCTTTGAGCTCTACATGGACAAGTGGCTTTGTAAGCCTGCGTGATAGTTGCTGGTAAACTAAAAGTCCAAATTATCAATGCTGTGCTTTAGAAGTGGATCCTTTCCTCATATATCCACTTGGTTTCTTGCAAATAACATGGAGGGTCTTTCAGACTTGGAACTTGTGTCTGGATCATGAACAATTCCAGTGTATATCATATAATCAGAACAAATTAACCATATACACAATTTGGTGTTAACTCGTGTTAAATGGGAAAAACTATTGTTTAATTCTCATTGTATTGTACTGGGTGAGTTAATTGTCACCTGAGCAAGACTATACAGCACATAAATGTGCCTAACAGGTACAGACTTGTGAGGTTTTTGTCACTCTTTTTTGTACAGTATAAACAACAACATAAACTGAAAAGACAAGCTTATTGTAATCAACTGGCTTGGCTTCAGCATTACAACAGTACTTACAGAAATACGCGTATTTGTATGTGCACCTCAGTGGCTGACTAAATTTGAGGTCTGCACTTGGTAAAATGGAAAAGGAAGTCATGGACTTAGTCTCTTCACCCTAAAAATATGTAATAGTAATAGAGTTACTTTGAGGATCCTCATCAAGGACTAAGTGGTAGCTATAATTCTGCTAGAGATATTCCATACCACAGCACGTCATGCCCAGGATGTAACTGGGAGTTAGCCGAAAGGGCTGGGAGGTGGCAGGGTTGGAGGAGGTATCGGTCAGAGCTTGGTGGGCTGGGGGGTCGAGTTATCAGTTGGCTGGTGGTGAGATGTTGTATTCTCTTCCCTTGTTATTTCCTTTATCATTGTTGTTATTGGTGGTAGCAGTAGTGATTTGTGTTACACCTTAGTTACTAAACTGTTCTTATCTCAACCCATGGGAGTTGCATTCTATTCGATTCTCCTCTCCATCCCTCTGGGAGTAGGGGGAGGGCAAGAAGGGGGGGTAGTGAGTGAACAAGCTGTCTGACTGGGTTTAAACCACGACTTTATAAAATTGTATTTATAACATTCAATAATATCTCTGTCTGCTTGATGATTTGCTTTTGTGATGAAAGCTGCATAGAAGGACTATTTATTGCCTCTGATTTCTGCGCCGTTGTCCTTTTTGCTCTTCAAACATGCCAGGCCAGTTAATATTCCTTATATCTAAGAAAGGTAGTTCTTCTTATCCTTAAATAAATGTGGGTTTACAGCAGCTCCCAACCCGCAAATTATTCTACAATACCAGTATGACTCCACTATATTACAGATTAAGTGCAGACTTTGATCTATTTATCAAACTCAAAAAAAAATTAAAAAATAATCAGAACCTGTTATATAAAGCATCAATAATGCTTTAACATTCTGCTTTTCACTTTCTGCTTCAATTTTCCTATCTTAACCTTTTTTAGAAAAATGGTTACTCAACACAGCTGAAAGCAAAAATCTAAAATCTAAATAGTGAGAATATAATGAATATATTTATGTTTTACAAAAGGGATATTGTCATTCCCTGTTTACAGTTGAAGCCATACTCATGAGAATTTACTGAGGTAACTCACTGATGGGGAAAAGGTTGATCTGAAGAGCTTAAGTCATGCATAAGACCTGATACTCAGCTTCACGCAGCTGAGAAGCTGCTCAACCCAGTGACCTGGATTTTCAGCGGATGTCACATGGGTCTTCTAGACCGGTTCTAAAATGGATCAATATTAATAATTCATTACTGCCTTTCTTGTCTAACCACTACAGCTGTTTATGTAATATTACAAAACTCCAGTGCAGTGTTCCTTATGCTAGTGCCTCTGATAAAGAAATGTAAGTCTACGCTACTTCTCCTTTCTCCAGATCCTAAACCTGTGACTACTTTCTCTAATACTAAATGATCTTATCTCTTGTCAGAACTGATGAGGTACGAGATTGCTTAGCACCTTCACACAATAAAATCTGAATAAAAGCAAATGGACTGGAGCAAATGAAATAAAAAAAAAATAAATTATATTTTGGTACCTTATAAATAATTTGATAAAACAAGTTCATAAATTGATAGAAAAGGAAGACTAAATGCCTTTCCAGATGGGCACACAACTACATTTTGCAGTATCTGGTCTGTGCCTTCCATTAGGCACCCTTTCGCAAGTTTCTTGTTTGTACTCTGATCAGAACACTGTATTACAGCATTACTTACAAATTACACTGGACTCACTCTAAAACATTAAAATCTCAACTGAAAACCATATTTAAATTACAAATTA
This sequence comes from Pezoporus wallicus, assembly GCF_028554395.1. NCBI lineage: Eukaryota > Metazoa > Chordata > Aves > Psittaciformes > Psittacidae > Pezoporus > Pezoporus wallicus. The sequence continues at coordinate 309,646 of NW_026637693.1, forward strand.
AAACACTGAACAACAGTTTCTTAATGTGAGATTTTACATAATTATTTCTAAGAAACTAGTAAAATTTTAAAGTAAATATGAAATTAAAAACATTAATTAAATTGGTTCAGGAATCTTGGAAAGTATTTCATATTCATGAAAGTATAGCTATATTTACAAGATGTTTCTTATAGACTCAATCATTGTGAAAGGACAGAATACAATATACATTGACAATTTTTCTAGCTTCAGAAGTTTTCAAAGTAATTCACAGCTGTGACTTTTTGCATACCTTTAAGTTTTAGATATAAGTAACTAACTAAAAAAACCCTATACTTGTAAGTGATTTCCTAGTTTTGTCACTAATAATACCAGGTAAAGTGATTACAGGCCTCACTCTGCAAGAAAATGCATTCAGTTTTGAGATGCAATGACATTGGCATTCTATCATATTTTTATGTAAAAGCTATTTGAGGTTACAAGTATCTATTTAAAACAGTAGTTTAAAAAACAGAAAACAGTCTTTCTGTACATTTATTTATATCTCTTTTTCCCATCGTCATAATTTCATCAATGTACTTTTTTTCTGTCTTGATAGAAACTGCAGAAAGAAAACTTTTTAAGAAACACAGAAGACATGATCTATCAATTTTGGTCCATAAATTCAGGCTGCTAAGTTTACTGATTCATCATGCTTCATGCATATTCAGTGAAGCGAGTTAGATACTTCCATTCACAGTATATAAGAAATTACTTTTCTCCTGAATGTCTTTCTCACTCCATTTACTAAAGTGAGGCTGGTTAATATTCCCTCATAAGAAGAACAATTTTCCATTTTTGAAATAAAACAGTAACATTTCCCTCTAAAAGTATTCATTTGTCATTAGGGCCTTTTTTCTAAGAATTTCCTTATGAAATAAACAATTTGGCAGCCTGTCTTTGTCTATGCACATTTATATTGTGTGATCTGTTCTGGAAGTATTAAAACAACTTGGAGTTTACTCAGTATCTTGAGGGACCAACTTATATAGAAAATTAAAATACTTTCACACATTTTCTGTACTGGTAGCTCTTTTGATATATGATTACAGACAAAAATACATCTTGATGTGCAAAATATGAACACTCTCCCTTTTTTTTTTTTTTTCTCCTGAAATGACTTGTATTCCATTTATCTGAAATTGTTCCAGAGATGAGTACAGTACTTCTGATATTACATTGAAATGAAACAGAGGCACTCCGTATGGCTCTGATTTGAAGTGAAATATAATCAACGATTTTACAGCAGAACATTTGTCTGCTTTCTATAATTTCTCTATAATGTTATAATCTATAATGTATTTTGTTATTTTAAACTTTCAGTTCTTGTTCAGGATAGTAGATGTAGTGTCTTAAGCTTCATGCTGCAGAACACCAGCAGAACTAACATATTTTTATGCAGAAGAAAGTCCAAATGTCACTGAAAAACATGTAGATGATAAATTGGGGAAACATCTCTCTGTAGCTATAGACAGGGAGCATGGTAGCTGCATTGCTGCTTTCAATCGTTAGGAAGAGAGGGTTATGGAGATGGCAGTGTAGATGACATGAATAGGTAACCAAAATAGGAGAAAATTAAATTTTAAGCTTCCTCTAAAGCCCAGTTCTTCAAACTTCAGGTTGGCACATAGAAGACTGACATTGAAACTAGATGATCTTAAGGTCCTTTCCAACCCTAATTATTCTATGATTCTATAACTAAGTAAAGGACACACTAAATCATCAATGGCGTGAGTGGTTTGCTTTTTGAATAAGGATTTTTTTTTTTTTTTTTGAGGTCTTGCAAATTCTGAGGTTATCTGAGAAGGAGGGGAAGAGAGTTAACCATGACAAACTGGGAAAATAAAGCTTTTCTTGTATTTTCTGTTAAAGAAACAGAGCCCATCTGTACTTTTATTTCAATGTCATCAGATTATTTAAGTTTCCAGGTGGTATTTTAGATTTTTTGTATTTTCCAAACTCTCAGTGCTGCCACTGCTGGATGGTTGAAACAGATGCCCTCTCATTAGCTGCTAAGACATCAGGAATATGTTCACCTGATGACAAATACAACATCACATCAACCATACAGGGGGCTTAAACAAAAAAAAAAAAAAAAAAAGAGCATAGACAACTTGTGGGTTGATATATGACACATTATTCTAGAAATAGCATGAGTTCTTGTCAACAGACATTACATTGTCACATCCAACTCTATCAGAAAGGCTTTAGAAGTGGTGGGAAGATGATTTTTAAAAATAAATCTATAGTTTGACTCACCTAACTTGTACTAAGAATTGGAAGAATAAGGGACAAAGGTAAAATTTAAATTAGTTCCATGTGTAAGTCATTCAGTGTACAGGAAATGAGAAGTTCAGGAGAAGTTTAAATATTTATATTAATTATCTCTTTAGGAATCAAAATAAGAAAAAAACTTGTCACTTACATGACTAGGTGTTGTCCTAGTTACATGACCCACTGAGCAAGTTAGATGCTGAATCATACTGTAGTTTATATCTTAATAGAAACTTGTAATGTTTCCATGGGTGTAAAAGCCTAGGTTTTGGAGTAACTTGCTTTAGAGATGAATTGACTTTTCAGAGGAGAATTATTTATTTGGCACACTTGTAGGAGATTCTTTCAAATTACTGTTCTTTGAAGATAAAGCTCATGTTGCAGAAAAATAAATTCTAAGCAGATTTCATTTTTCGTATAGAAACACCTTCATTTTGGTTTGAGCCTTATTTCTAAGGAAAATAACATGGGATAAATCAAGTTTTTAATAAGAAGACAGACTATATAAGGAAGATAATTTATGCTGTCTATCTTAGTTGTCTACCTTTACTAGTTTTACTGCCTTATAAAATGTATTAGGCTAGTTAGGTCATTATTCTGGGCTACGCTTTCATTAATTTGACTTTTACTTCTACATGCAGAGCCCTAAATTATTCAGGATATTCAACTTTCATGCTTTTAACCACATACAAACGGTCTGATGAAACCCACTTATAAGTAAGACTATTTGTTGCCATGCCATATATAGGATTTATATAAGCAAAGTATATATAGTGGAGGTTGCAATTCATAATTAAGATAGTGGCTGGAAACTCAACTACATATAAATTACTGGACAAGTTTGTTTCCATCACAGAAAACCTTCAAAATGATGATAAAAATATCCTGAATGTTTTTTAATTGTGTTTTCCAACAGCTATGGCGGTTTGCACCTACTTATTCTTCTAATAGCAACAGAATGAGAGACATACTATTTCATTAGAAAATGATGTACTAATTAAGATTATTTTCAGTATCAGGAAATTTCATAAATTCTGGTATATAGAATCATATTCCAGAGTATGAACTAATTTTCAAGACTCTGATTTATTTTTTTAACATTAGCCATATCACTGCTCTTCCCATCTTTCATCCAGGTGTTCATAACCTAGATTAAATTCAAATTCCTTACCAGTGTTTAAAGAAGGATATTTCAAAATTTTATTGAAAAAAGGGGGCGGGGGGGAAGAGAAATGTTTGTGTCAAAAATATTGCCATATTATCTGGACAGGATAATAAATTTTTATTCATTCACAGTATTAGGAACAACCTGTAATAATAGGGAGAATTATTTTTTCAGAAACTGAAGGTGTTGTTAATTGTGAACCATTTCAGCTTTTTATATTTCAGGGTAGCTTTTATATTTCAGCAAAAGCTTTTATATTATCTTCAGTTTGCAATACTAATGCTAATTACTGTACAGCTTAATAGCTGTCAAGTATGCCCTACATTCAGTAGAAGCAAATAGAAATTAGTCTTGTATTTAGGAAATAAAAAAACAATTTCATATTCTGCTTTTATATCTTACATACCTACATGGTCATGGCACTCAGAGTAGCCACTATAATGTCTTTTACATTTATAAGGATAAGAAAATACATATGTATGCAGTTCTGTTCTCTGCTATACAAAAAATGAGGTGGAAAGGCTGGAGACGGTCCAGAGAAGGGCCACAAAGATGATCAAAAGATTGGGAAGCCTGAGGAAAGCTGAGAGAGCTGGGTTTGTTCAGCCCTGAGAAAAAAAGGTTCAAGGGAAACCTTATCATAATGTTCTAGTATTTAAACGATAGCTACTAAGAAGATGGAGACTCCCTTTCAACAAGGAGTTGCATGAAAAAGATGAGGAGCAATGGTACAAGTTACTACTGAGGATTCTGATTGGACACAAGAGAACAATTTTTGACCATGACAACAAACAGCCATTGGAATAATCTATCCAAGCAAGTAGTAGATACCCTAACATTAGACACTTTTTAGGTTTGTCTGGACATGGTCTTCTGGGCCATGTAGTCTAGAATGTGCTTTTGCCATGAAAGGTTGAACCGAATGATCCTCAAGCTCCTTTCCAAGCTGGTCTTCTATGATTCTATGATTCTACATCTCATAATTTCGTAAGGCAATGTGACGTGACCTTGGTTCAAGGCATGTAAAGTGTAAAACCCTGTAATAGTGGACGGGATTTTGCTAGTTTGACTGTCAGCTGCTTGGGTACTGTTTATACTCCCAGTAATTTAATTATGACAGGTTCTACTGTCAGCCTTAGGATGGCAGATAGACTACCTGCAGTAGTAAGCAAAATCGCTTACATGTAAGAATCATAAGTATCATCCTTGTTATTCCTTTGCCTTTTCTGTTTCCTTGTGAATCAGGATATTACTTTTAAAGTATGCAAGTTGCTAGCTGTCATGTGCAGATGTCCTTGGGTATGTCCTAACACATTCCAAAACCACCTCAAGTTCCTATGGGAGTTAGTGATATAAACCAGCCTTCTCTCTTTGAATAATTCACTGTAGCAGTGTCAACCACCCTTGAACACTAGTTTTGTAATCCATAAAAATAATGGTCATGATATGTGCTGGCAGTGACAGGATGAGAGAAAAGAGGTAGTGTGAAATGGCAAGTCTGGGAAATGACTTAAAAAGAAACCCCAGTGTGTTCACGTAAGAAATCATTATCTTTTTGCATCTGCAATGAAATATATATGACAAGTATCAGCCAGCAGTAATTTCTCTATTCAATGCAGCAGTCCAAATTTTATTGGTTGAGGATATATTTTAATCACTGTTGCCCATGCAGACTGGGAGGGGGTTAGAAGTAGTGTTTTCACAAGTGAAATGAGTCCTCAGGTTCACTCAAGACCACAATTAAAAAAACAATCTTATGATTATTGCATAACTTCATCTTGGGGCAAGGTTAAGTTGTATAGATGATTTCACTGTGCTTAATAATTTTGGAATCTTTAATTATTTTTTTGTACTTTATTTCATGGATAATTATAATATATTCCAATAATCATTTTGTGAGATAAAAACAGTTGTTTTTCTGGGGGTTTATATAAATTACTTGGTACAGCTCAATATAATTGACATTGATACAGCTCATGCACTTATATCTTGTACAATAGAGATTTTTTGTCTCTGGATTTTTTTACTTCCTGTCTGTTCTTCTGAGAACACAGAGGTGGGTATTATTTTTTACTCCACAGCTTTACCTTCCCATTATTGCCTGTCTTGAACATGTTTTTGCTCCTCTGGGCTTCTGTAACAAGAAGCCTAGGGGCTTGCTGTAGATCACTTAGCCTCCAACTCTGACCTTTCGCATGCAGGATGAATTTCTTACGAGAACTTTCTCTTCTAACAGGGATAGTCCATCAGATACAGAGTTATAACTTACATTGACAAAAAAAAAAAAAAGTGTTTACATTTTTTCTTGACTAAAAAAGGTTGCTGTGTTTATCTCAGTGGGATTTAATATCAGTGGGGAGATGATTGCAAAGTCTTAACATTTGTGCACCGCATACATACAAATAGAAAAAAAAGTTGTATCTGGAATTTAATCCACACTAGTTACTTATACCTAAGACTTAAAGGTATGCACTTGGAAACTTTGTCTGCTTAGTATGATGTAATGTGTGAGAGGAACACTGTAGAAATAGTACTTACCAGTGTGCTTTTCTTTGGTATCTGAAATATGGCAGCACATGGTTGCAGCTGACCAAAAAACCAAGAATATTGTTAAGAAATATGGCATCTCTTAAGGAATATCTGGGGTCTTGACACTGCTGTTATCATTGACGGTTGAAAAAAAGAGAACTCTATTTTCTCAAAACAATGGCCGGATCCTTCAGAGAAGGATCACTGTTTTCTGTAACAACAGGAGAAAAAAACATAGAAACACTTCAGGATTTAAAATGAGGGTTTACCCCCTTTTCAGCATATTTGGGTGCTTGAAGAATTTAAGAGTTTAAAAGAGAAAAAACCCACCAAATTCTTGAGAAGAATGTACTTGCCACAAATGAGAATACTAAGATGGAGATTATTCTCAACAGCCACACTGAGAAATTTAAACACAATTTAAACTTTACTTATCAGACAGGTATTTCTGACATGACTCTGTGACTCTATAATGCAGTCCCCAAGGTTGTGTAATTAGATCCTCAGGTGGCAACAGCAGCATGCTCCAATGACATGAAAATACCTGTTGCTTATGTACATTAGTTTTAAGATCTGACAGTCAACCAGAATGCAAAATCTCTTCAAGGAGGTCGAGACTGAACGATGACATTTTGTGTGGAAGATATGACAGAGTTCTGCATCTTTCCATAAAGCTGTTAGTTTTGGGGGTTTTTTTTGATTGGAAGTGTGGATAGCATTGTGCCCTTTGCTTTTTTGTGCATGTATTAGGATTCCCAGGAGCAGCTGACAAGAAAAATTAGTGCTGTGGTCACATGTAGTGACAGAAAACAAACACACACAAAAAAAAAACATTGCTACTTTGGCAATTTGAAAAATAAAACATTTCAAAAAGGATAAACTTTAAGAAAGGGATATTCTTAAAGATACCAGTAAAGACTATACTTTTAGGATAAGATCCCCACAATTAAAATTAAAGTTTATTATAACTTTTACTTACTCGATAAGCTAAACAATTCACATTATCCATTCCCAGGTGCATGCTTACACCTAGCCTACAGGGTATAAAATCAGCACCTCCTTCAGTTCTGCACATTGTGTTTTACCACATAACAGTGTGGTAAAGCGCAGTACAGATTCTGCTATATTTAATTAAACTCAAGATCTTTTTATCAAGTTATTGTTGTGACTTCACTATTCCTGCTCTGTCTTAAAATTGCTGAAGAAATATTCTGTGGTCAATTACACCAAGTCATACCCAATCAGTATATTTGAATGAGAGTTAACAATCTACACACCATATATTTTCTCCAAACCAAAATAGAATACCCAAATATCTCTTTATAGACCCCTTCAGATTCCTACAGAATTCAACATTATTATATACCATCACCTTTTTTAAACTACCTAGTAGATTTGTTTCTATCGTGCTCAGCCTAAGGGAATGATACACTTCCATATAGAGGGTAAAGTCTCTCTATATACTGTTTTAATAGATTTTTTCTTGTAAGAAATATGAAGCATTTTAGGTTGATTGTTGGATAAATACAGAAAATACACATTATAAGCATTTTCTTTTTAGGGGTTTGGCATTCAGCCATGGTATAAGCATCTGTGAAATCAGCTGAAACAATATCACTACCAAATCAGCTTGATATCACTACTATATATCATTCATTGTCCCAGCTGCTTCTTCTGATTCATTAGATTATATGATTTTTCACCTAAGAGTAGTAACATTAGGCATTCTGTTAGCAGGATGAAAGAGAAGAAGATTTAGTATCTGTGTTATGTTGAACCCTTTTTTTAATTCATTCAACTTTCAATATTTTCATCATAGTCAAAAATCTGAATACTTTAAAAGTCTTCCAGAACAAACAATGGGAAAAATATAAATATTACAACTGGGGGCAGGGGGGAGGGGAGAAGTAAAACGAGGCTTGCTGAGCAATTTCTGAGTCAGAATCAATCACCTAAAACTATATTCTAGATCAAGGAGTTGTGTAACACTCTGCTTCAACGCAGTATTGGTGCTGAGTAGGAAACTTGACCAGGATTCTTATTAGCAGGACCTGTCACTATTATTATTTTTCTTCAAAAATGTATCTAAAAGTGGAATCTTCTGCTTAAAATCAGGAATTGAAGAAATCACATATGATTTAAAGGTGGTCTAAACTTCATACCACAAATAATCCAATCTCATATGCCAATATAAGTTTTAGCAAAACAAAATACAGAATACAAAAATATATATTCTGTAAAAAAATAAAGAATGACTGCAACAGTTTGAAATTCTATGCATAATATTCTTGTCTCACTATATATTTGAAAATCTTGGGAAAAAAATAGTACGAGTGTATGTTTAAGACTCTGAACCTACAATATACCCTAGTCAGCTGACTAGACATCAGTTGCTATTAAAATGTATTATCTCTTAAAAAAAAAGTTAGGTAAACTTTAAATTGGTATTTGTATTTTAAAAGAAGACTAAAGTATCTCTCACTTTCACTTGATGTAAAAACTTTAATGTGACCTTCCTTTTTTGGTTAAGTTTGATAGTGTATTCTAAAATATCATTATTTTCCAGATGGCCAGAATAATATCAGTGATACACAGTGCAAAGCTGTTTAGAGAATTCTTTATTGCACCTGAGAAGATGAGAGAGCAGGCAGCTGACATTTCCAATGCCTTGATAACTTCTGTTTTCTTCCACAGTATCACTTCACTAGGCTTTCACTTTCTTACCCTACTGCTAACAACTTCTCAGTTCTTTAAAGAGCAGAATCTGTGATATGCATTTTCTGCCCAGATTGTCTGACATTATCCTTGATTTCTGCAGTAATTTACCACTATTCATTGACATTTATCAACTTCCTGTTATTGATATATTTGTTTAGTTTCTAGAAAAGAGTTGGCACTTCTTTTAGTCTTTTACAAGCATGACAGCATTGCTTTTGTTCTTCAAACTACCTTGTTTCAAGTTTCTGTTCTTTAAGCTATTTTCTTACTTGTAAAGCATCATTTTATAGAACAAAGGTATGAATGCAATATGGTATGAATCCTTTGATTTGTTAGAGAGCAAGGCAGTGAAGCAAAGTCTTCCATTTCAAAGTCATGTTTATTTTAACATTTTTCTATGCAGTCTTTTACAATCTTCATATTTATGTAGTCATTGGTTGACTAAACTCCTCCACATTTTCTACTGTAATGCAAGCACTTTGAAAATCACAGACACTTATGAGGTGATTCCTCTCAGCTGACTTTATGCACCTAAAACCTAGATAACTTGGAGAAATATGTTGAACTTCTTTGCAAATCACTCTAGGTTCTTTTGTTTAATCTACTGAGATTAAACTTGCTTCTGTGTAGAGGTGCCATCCTGGACACTCATTTTGGGATGAAAAAAAAACCCAACCTTTCTAGAGCTATGCCTTTTCTCCACTTGATAAGGAGGGAATCTAGTATTTCTAGCTCAAAAGGAAATATCTGACTTAAGATATCTAAGCCAGCTGCATTCTTTAGCTATGTTTGTGCTTTTTTATTTTCTGGATTAATTTTTTGAAGCTTTATTTAAATTTCTGATAAGCTGTGTGTAGCTGCAGCTGATGCATATTATATTCAACTGAGGTTTCCATATGTAACTTTTAAGAATAAAGCTGGGTAAAAAATTGTAAGATCACCTTCACTGCTAGTTTGTTTTTAAAAAGCCTTATGAGATACAATTGATTGCCCTCGGTTTATGTGAAGTTCTTTTTCTATGCCAGAAGGGAAATAATTCAGATATGCATGTTGGCTTTCGCTGTTTCTCAGTGTGTGTCTTGGATAGGATTTCTTCTTTTTTAAGAACTCATTTATTTTTATTTTTTTAAAAGGAAGAAATGGGCAATATTTAGAGAAATACTGAATGTGTGGGGATAAAATCAGGAACGAAAGACACAGAATGAACTCATTAATCAACAAACTAGGCCTAATATTTTTGAGTTAAAAGTGGTCTCCTGAGTCACTCTCTGACTGGTAATATTAAAATTCATTCTTCAATCAAGAAAGAACAAAGAACACTAATATCTAAGGTGTTTTCATTTATACATCATAAATAATTTCAGTAAGACTGAGTCATGTATTTGTTATTTTCAGAGCCAAAATAGAGAACACTTTCGTCTATGTCCCTTTAAATCATTAAAAAACAAGAACTTTTTGTGATTTGTTTCAGCAGTTGAACTGACTTGATAACTTGATATAAGGAAGCCAAAAGACCCAGCAAACTTAAGAGCTAGAATCTATCTAGCCAGTTTCCCAGAGATAACCAATCTGTATCATGTCAAGAGAAAATAAAGTGGAAATGCAAGCTAAGGAATAGCAGGTGAAAAGGTTTTAGGTGTTATGATGTGGCATAACAGGTGAACACGTCTTGTAAATAAAAAAAAATAAAATTCTTCTTTTGTTATGAAAAATTTCTTTGTATAAAGTAGTTTGAGAAAATCTACAATTCTATGTTATTTTGCAACTGAAAATATGTGTATATATACACACACAGAAAGAAAATAACTGCTGTGATGAGAATGCTTAGAAGACAGATACGGCAGATCACCTTGAAACCTCTGCTAAATTCATTAAATTAACAGCATAGTTTGTGCTAATGCTTAACTACATTAAAAACCATCAATATTGGTAAGAAATGTATCAGAATTTTCAACAAAGTGTCAACACAAACAAAGTGTGTTCAACATGTATTCTCAATTAGCTGTGCGTATACAACACCACATCACTGATGCTATATACTGAAGCCACTAATGACTCTGGTTCATGGTGATCCTTGGTGAAACCAAGGTAATCAGGGTTTAGAGCTCTTTGGTAGGCTAAGTCAGAAATGCGGCATCTTGTCTTGTTTCTTTTACAGATTTCCTCATTTGCGCCTGATGATTTCATGCTATTTGCCGTTCCCCCTCACCATCCCACCCTCAGAGGGGATATCTGCTAGTGATACTGCTTATGTGGGGAAGAGGGGTGTCTTTCCAGTTATGTGGTAGGAAAACCTGTGCGTTTGCAGCTCCTTGTGTTTTTATTGTCCTCAGTTACTTTCTCTTACTTGGATGCCTCCTGTGTGGAATTTGTCTCTTTCATTTTGGTGGTCACATAATCCCCATATTTATGTAAAACGCTTAAATACTGTCTGGCTATACCCTTACAGTGATACAAAATGCTTATGTACTGTAGTTGGTTATAATTTTTCAGTATGCTTATATTTGGGTTAGTATTAATTATATCCTCATCAATACATTCATAATTTCTAGATGTCATGGGCCTCTGTTTTGGCCACGATTACTTGCAGTATGCTGTCCTTGTGCCTGCTGTGGAACACAGAAGCTTCTCAAAACAAAAGAAAAGCCTCTTCATTCTAGCTATGCATTTCTGTCAAAGGAATTTCAGACAGTATCTCCCTACAGAGGGTCAGTAGACACCTCCAACTTCTGATCTTCTCTCTTGCTGTAACTCATGGACTTTAGCAAGTGCTATTTGTATCTATTTCCTCTTTTCAAAGCTTATCTCTAGAATTTGGTCTAGATCATAGTGGTAAATTGTGAGGAGCAGTAAGGACAAAGATCATAGGTGTGCAGTTCAGATGCACTGAGTTCTTGTGCCTTGAAGGTTTTTTTTGACAGAAAACCTTCAGTCTTGCTAGCTTGCTAAAATAAATCATCCCTGTCTATGCTTTTGTGACTTGCCTCCCATTCCTCTTAAATAAAAAGCAGATTATAACATCAGGGACTCTTCAACATCAAAAGCCAAGGAGATTAATGTCGCACTGAAGAGTCCTGGCTGAGCAAAGGTGAGTGCTGAATGAAAGGGATGTGGCTGTTTGAAAATGGAAAGAGACAGAAGTGGAAGCAGAAATGAAAGTACAAATTAAACATAATATTTGGAATTCTACTGATACTAATTTTCCTTTCATTTCTTGATACTGAGCTAGCACATGAAATCAATAAATCCGACTCAGTCTTCCCTGTAGGGAAGTCACATTCTGTGGGTTGTCTGTCCACAGTGATTAGGCGTAAAGTGGTAACATCAGGTACACCTCTTATGATTTAAAAGAAAATGAAATTCCATCCCATAGGTCATGAGTAGAGGTGTTTATAGAAACAACTGAGATTTGCTTAAATTATACATTACAGTAAATCAAGTACTTTTTTTTTTTTCCTCATTTAATAATGAGCTGTAAAATTATTCTGGACTCTTCACATGTGTTGAATTACTTTTCAAAATTATTCACTAAATAGTATAGGTAAAGCAACTTAATCTCTGGAACTCTTCACAAATTATGTGCATTAAGTATTTGCATGCTCTTGGTTTCTGATGACCAATTACATTTAATTGTTTCTGTTTCTGACTGCTTTGTCTTATTTAGGTGAGACATAAATAATAAATAGTGCATGAAAACTGCAGTGTTCATATTAGAAATAAATTTTGTACCATCTAGAGTCTGTCTAGCTCAAAATACCAAAGCTAAAGTGACTACACTGATATTATGTGCAATGTTTTGTATTTCATATGGGTTTTTCCCCCTCTAGATTAGATTTTGTCTGTTCCCCTGGATAAATGTCACCAGCATATTTGTGATTTGAAGATGTCCAAAAGGACAAACCATTGCTTCAAACACTAAGATCTGTCCCAGAATTTAAGTGCATCTGAAGCATATCAAATCAGAGCTTTTCTTGTGGTTACTTCCAAAAAAAGATTAAGTTCTTTTGAATGTATATCACTTTCAAATGGAATCAGCATTCAGAGATGGCCAGAGGACTCACTCTGAAACCTCACTGCAGCTCTTACTAAGCATAGTAATGTGTACACAGAAAATAACAGATGTTCTTCCTTTTATGTTAATAACTTTTGTATGTAAAAGTAAGCTATTATATTTAGAACTGTAATAAGCCACATTAACAAATGTTAACAAAAAGTAACCATTCCTCCAAACATATATTTTAATATTATTATTAGGGACTAAAAGGTACATGAGCCACGGTGAAAAGAAAAGCCATATGCAGTTCAAAAAATATTGACAAAAAACTATTTTTGCAACTTTACATCAGTTTGGTTGGGGGGGGGGGGGGGGGAAGGGTTGCTATTTCTATTGTTTAGTTTCTTTCTTTTTTTTTTTCCCTAAATGTAATGTTATTACTTGTAGCATACCGATACCTAATTCAACTTCTGCTAGTTTAATGCAATTTCACATTGTGACACACTTTTTCTATTTTTAAATTCATCATTCCACTTACTTTGTTTATTTTAACTTGGAAATACGTGGGGTGTCTTAAGAGTCTTGTTAATTTTGTCTAAGTAATATTTTAACCTATGACGGTTACTACATGTTGGAGTTATTAAGTCAAAAATTGTAACTCTGCCCTAAAAGATTAAATGAATTACCATCACTGAATACATTTCTTTTCAACCAGAGCCACGATTTAGTGAGCATACACAGTTGCATGCTTCTTTATGCAGCTTCTCAACACTGCTAATGAAATGATGTTAGAAAAGCAACAATTACTTAACTATAGCACAGAGTGTATTTACAGCAGAATTAATTTTGCACCTCCTAAATCAATTTTGATTTCCAAATTAGCTTGTTATATAATGAGCACTCTAGTAGCACTGTTCCAGTGATAATCTATAAATTAATTTATCATGCTGCAGCACTGAGGAAATTCATAAATGCAATATTTTCACCAGTAAAAGTAGGATAAAATTTTGTTTGCATGGTTTTATAAAAAGTCAATGTAAAATGTGTATTATAGTAACAGGGTTAATGTAGCTATCAAAAATATAGCTGCACTTGAAAAAACTAGTTAATATGTAAGATTCTTAAAAGTATGTGTAAAATGCTTTACTGTATGAAGCTATGTTGTTGGGTATTTTTTTTCACTTGTATTTATGGACTTCATCCTTTTATGATCTTTTTTTCCATTTTCTAGCCACAAGATTTATGTTAATGTAATGATCTAATAGGCAAAGTTAATTTTCTGAGGTGTTTCGACTTAAGGCTAGAACAATTAGAGTCACTAGTGATTTTAATGCCTGCAAAAATAAATGTTGATTTAATTAAAAAAGGTGCATATTTAGGAGCAAAAAATACCTCAGACCTTAGGAATACTTATATCCAGGCTTCCTCTTATGCTGAACTGTTATGGCTCAAGCCTTCCCACTGTCCTTTTGAAGTGCTGCCACCACTAACATGCTGCCTCTAGATGCACAGGCACACATTTACCTGCACAAGTTTTGGCTGTAAAATACATGGTGTCAAAGGGAAGAATCTGTTTATGGGAAAACATGGTATTTCCTCTGGAACAAAGTGAGATTAAATAAATGTACTCTTAAAGTCTTCCTCTGTGCAGTGCAAGGCTGTTTACCAAAATTAACATCCAGCTGTGATTGTGTAATAAATTCACTGAAGACTTCTCAAAAAAAAATATTTATTTTTAGCAGCTTTTCCTCAAGTGTTGCAGATGAATCCTTATTCCATAGTTTTTTGCCAGCTGCATGGTGGCAAAAACCTGGCTTCATGCTAGGTTTTACCCTTTTTAGCTTTAGTTCCTTGTCACATTTTGTTCCATCAGCTCAGGTGCTGCTGTCTGCTAGGCTGTACCACTGTAGGTGTAAAACCATCTTGATGCTGTTAAGGAAATGCATCCCTCTTAACTGAAGCCATGTGAAAATCTGACAGTTTAAACTCCCATCATAGTCGTTGCAGAAAGAGAACAAAGCCATCTCCAATTCATCTTGTTTAACAGTAAGTGTCTCTGAGAGAAGATATGAATTAGCCTTTCAAAAAGCCCACTCCACAAGACTATTGAGGAAACCTAAATGATTACATTAGATGAAATTCCTAGCTTTTATAAGGGTAAAGTAAATAACTTGGAACTCACTCTTTATGCCACTCTTTATCATAATTTACTTATTCCTTATCCGAACTCTTTCTATGTCTCTTCATTATTTATTGGTTTAATTCTTAAAACTCCTTGCTATTTAGTTGTCTTGGTCTCTCTCCTTTGTCAACTTTCTCCATTCTGCCCTCTCTCAATTCACACAGGTGATAAACAAATTCTGATCTTTGTTTCTAACAAAATGTCTTCCTCTGTCTCCTGAAAAGATTTCCAAATTCTGTAACATCAAGTCTGGCTGCTCCTTGCACTCTCACAATCTGAAATCACTGTGATAAGATATTTATTGCAATTCTGTAAATCTTCCTTATGTAATTAATTTAATTCTTTAATGCACTGCTATTGGAACTAGAAAGCACTAGACACAAAAAATTGTATCTTTCCAGTCTTGGGAACTCTTCAGTTTGACTCAGTGACCTGAATACTATTTTAATATATTGAAGGTAAGCATGCAAAATGTTGGTTTTTGCACATACATAAACATAAAATGTATGTTTCTTGAATAGCATTTTCCCTACAACATTTTTAGAATAAATACTGTCATAAATGCATTGACAGCAGCTAATCTCAGAGGATGAAGTGTACTTCCCTAATAAGCTCTTTTCTTATGTTAAAGGAGAGTGAATGACAGGGAGTGCAAGATCTTATCTAAAAGTCAAAGTACATTACAGTGCATAATAATGCACATAACAGGTCAGCTCAGACAAGAGCTATGGAAAAATGCAAGAAAGCACTACAATAATATGCCTGAAGACAGAGCACTTATTCTAGTTATGGGTGTGTGTGCTGTTGAAATCAACTAGATCACGTAACTCCTGCAGACAGTGAGAATAGCAGTAATAAAACCTAAAGCAAAGAACATATTGCACAGTGTGCTGACAAGGTCAAATTGATAGTAATGATGTGTGATGGCAGCACTGCAATAAGGTTGTCTAATACTGTATGCATCTGATACTGGTTTTCATTACCTATATCCTAAGCTACAGTCAGAAGTTCACTAAAATAATAGTGATTACCCAAAGGGTAAAGGCAAATAAGTCAGGCAGTTCAGCACTTACTTGTGTATCCTGCAAACTGAATGAAGGCAGCTAAAATTGATCCTGATGCTAGATCTACAAGGCTTACTACCACTGTGATCAAGTTAAGTTTATACTGCCTTTTATTCATTTTTAAACCTATGCTGTGCTTTAAAGTGTATGCTTAGTGAGTTTATTAAGACAGTCCATCAAAGACTAATGGCTCTCTTCAGTACAAATCCACAATCTACATTATAAGTATGTACTCTAAATCAGTCTGTAATGCATACCAGACACAAGATGTATTGTTGTTCTGGAAGCTCATGCTTCAAGTTAATACTGGGTGGACACTTAAAAGCTCGGGCCTGTGCTTAGTTTGATGTCTGGAAGACTGTTGAATACTTTTGTAATACATCTTCTTTGTCATTCATTAAAACCAAAACAAAATCAAAACCAAAACAATCCTATGCCTTGCATCCAATAAAATAGCCTCCATTGCTCCTTGAAATTCTTCAATATCTTTTCTGCAGTTCTTTCTTACAGAAAGAAGTGATTTAAATGTAAGTAGATCTAGTCTCTGCTGAATAAGACATGCTCATAGAAAAGTTAATGAAAAGTAAAGAATGTCCTTTGGAAGCACATATTGGGCATTGCAATGAAATGCATCTGGGAAGTCACTTTTGGCTTTGCCTGACTTCCAGGCTTTATCTGATGTCCTCACAGCTCATGCAAAATGTGAACAGCTGAATAAAACTAAGAAGACAAATTTTCCATGGGGTATTTTTCTGGCTCATTTAGGCATTTAGACAAATAGTGGATTTTCTAATGCACAATGATATCCCTGCCCTCCCCTTCACACACACACACTCACACACCCCGCCATTCCTGACAAACAAAACAAAACACACACACACACTTGTGAACTTGGCTGCTTTTGAATTTCCTCCTCATTCCAATATTGGCATGAACACCTGCTCTTTCCCAAACTACATTTCCTGGGTGTTGTGACTCTTCTCTTCTGCAGTGTTCACTATTCAAGGAATTAAGGTTAGCATAACAGGGTCTGTGTTAATCACCTGTGTGTGCATACTCTGAATATTTCTGCCTGTGGACATGACATTGCTTTGAATTTTTGTCTGGCTCCTCTGACACAGTTTAGAGGATTTTTGTGGCTGTGACTTACACAGCTTTGAGGAGGTAGAGGGAAAGGGGTGTCAGGCTGGGAAAGCCTCCTGTGAGGAAGGGGCTGAGTGCTTAAACAGTGCAAATAAAGAGTGCAAATGGGTAGGGGCACCAGGGAAATAGTGCCCATGGCATTTGGATCACCTAGATGAGCTACCTCAGGTATTCAGTTGTTGCAGAAGGAAAAGAAGTTGGGCTCTTGCATGTTTCAAGCCCTAATGTAATGTTTTAAATAAAAGCTTCTCTGTATTAGATGCATGAAATGCAGGCTTCTGGCTCATTCATCTTTAAGTCATGAAAAGCATATGCCACTTCCCTCTACTCAACAATTGCCTCATTTCTGTCCCTCAACAATCTCTTATTATGCAGCACTAACATGGCTGTAGCTGTAATGTTGTTATCTCCTACCATCATACTCATAACTTTATGTTCCTGTCAATCACCTGTCCCTTGCCTCCTTCAAAAACCTATTTAAAAAAGTGTGTGGGCTTTCTCTCTCTCTTTGGTGTTTACGTAATTGGGGAATTACATTCTGTTTTGAGAACCATTACTAGGTATACACATTCAGGAAAGCCAGTTGACATTATGTTGCATGTTCTGGCTTAAACATGCTTGATATGCTACCTGAATGCTGATTAAGTTCGAATTTTGCCTGGTTGTACTCTTTTTCCTTTCACAGGCCTGGGTTTCTCACAGCACTTGTTGGGTAACAACAGCAACAAAATCTTGGAAAATCTCACACTATCTTATCCCTTTAAATAAGTGCCTAATAATTTACTTTCACATCTGCAAACAAGAAAAGTTGATAGAAGTTAATAACCTGTCTTTAAAAGTGTCCAAATTCATATGTGCAATGAAAAAATCTTGTCACTAATTTGTCAATATTACTTTTAAACCTACGTATAATTTCCGCAGAACATGATACATACTGCACTTTTATTACTAAGCACAGATTTTTTTGCCCTAGGTTTTCTTCATGAAAGAAGAAAGCTACTTTCTTAATATGTGCCTTTGATTATTTTCTTCCTTTTCAGGTTAACTGTAAATAGCAGAAGTCATTATCTAGTCAGACAAAACATTTTTGAAGTTTGCTGATATCTGTTTACTATCCTAACATCTTCTCTTACATACATTATGCACTTTTGATAAAACAAAAAAGCCTAAAGAAGATCTGTCAGTGTTTCAATTATTCTATACACCCTCCTTGTAACAGCAGGTATGACTGTGACTAATGTAGCCTGCGTCAAGACAACTTCCCTAAAATGTTGAGTTAAAAAGGAGAAACAAAAACACATTCATTATGTTGTAGCTCTGAGTTTTTGTGCTGAATAAGAAAACATAGACATGTAAGCAATATTACAATATTGTAATCAGTTTTGCAGTAAGAAACATATTAAAATTTACTGTTGTTTATCAGATGGGAAACCTTTTTATTCTGAAGCACTGCATGTGCTTCTCTGAAGAACAGAACAAGAGAGACTCCTGCTGGCTCAAAGTCTGCAAAAATTAACACTTTCTTACCAACTTTCTTTTTTCCCATTCTTTCTGTAGTTACAATTAATCATTTGTTTTAGAATAATAATCAAAGGCTCTGAAAATGAATGAATGCTTTAGACACTGCCCTGCAGCTTAAAAAAGCTGACGATTAGAAGGTTTTTAGAATTTCTTGAACAGGTAGAAGGAAAAAGGGCAGAAGTTGAGGCTACCTTGCGCACCTTATGCAGTCTGAAAATATCTGCAGTGCACTGTGAGCGTACTTATTCAGTACATGCTGTTGTTAGTGTAGAAAGTGATAATTTGGTGTAAATATTTATATATGTATATATATACCAAAGTAAATAAATCAAATCATCAAGAAGTACACAGTTCACAACATCATTTTGTTCAGCTTAATTCTAGTCCCAGGTTAAATTCTAACTTACTGTGACAAATTATTAGAATTAACAATGACATTATCACATACTGTCATTTTCCTCACAGGCCATTCTGTGCACAGGATGATGACTACTGCCCAGAGAATGTAACAACAGTGGCTCAATATCCCCTTATCCTCCTGCAATATGTCCCTATATACTATGCAAACCTGCACTGAATAGGGAATTACTCATTTCCTCTTGGCTTTTTTATAGTGTTCCCCTCTGTATCTGAGGGCTAGATCGTTCAAAGGATTTAAGGGATGGATAGACAAAAGTCATTTAATATCCAAGTCTCAGTTAACGCAGTGGGAACTTACACACTGCACAGAAATGCTGCTGTGTCTTTGAGGACTGCAATTCAGGAGTGTGAATGTCCACTAGCATAGCCTATACCTCACCACAAAGACACCTATGCAAGCCCCAAATCCAGGCTGACATTTCTAAATAAAGGAGCAAACTGCCATGCAAAGACAGCAGTCTTGAAAAAGGCAGTCTGCCTGAGACACTAAATCCTGGTTCTCAGAAGGAGATCTCGGTAACAGTTGCTTTTTAAAGTAGTAAGTGTTTCTGCTCCTTGCTAGGTTATGTACACTGCAAGGAGATATACTAGTTCCAAAATTAAGATTCTCAAGCCATTTGCTCAGTTGCTATTCAACCCTAGCGGTGCCTACCTTCCCTGATAACATTTTTTTGAGGTGTCTAAGTATCTGTTTCAATTACTGTGTTTTGTCAACAGTGAACAGACCTTGCCTACTTCTCAGACACCACTGGTATTTAATATTAAGGTTTTTACCCATTATGTCACCTAGGGTGAAAAGCAGTTTTTTTCAGAGATGGTTAACTTCACAAAAAACATAGCTGGCAGAACAATAACATTTTCTTTTATTGCATAAATTAGTAGTTAGGAATTCTTCTAAGAAAGGGAACATTCTCACTAAAACCCCTTCTCTTTAAAGGGGATTTGCATGCACATTTTTAGAGCCCTCCTGGCTCTTACTGATTTAAGATTACAGTCGTGAAGATGAAACATTTCTGAAAAGAAATTTTATGTATGTCATCTTGAAAAATACACACCTACTGTATTAAAGCAAAGGGAAAAACATGATTTGCTCAGTATCACATCAGATATTTACAAAAGGTTTTACCACATAATCCATTTTGCAGAATATTTCAAAATTTGTCTCAAGTTCTGAACCATCTTCTCTTCATCCCTCCATTCCTCTCTCTCTCTTCCATCTTTGATTTCTTTCCTACCTTCTTCTAGGAATAGGGTAGTGACTTCAGTATCATGTAGAAGTTACAGGCAAGAAGGCAGCAGTCTAAAAGGAAAGATGACAACACTATGCAATTAAAGTCAGCATTACAGTACACAAGAGCCTATTACTGCAGATGGTATGGTGCAATAGGCATACTACAAGACACGCTGTCAGGTGAGGAAAGGCTCAGGCAGTCTGCGTAGTCATATGCATTAGCTCAGCATGGTACATCTTAGCTGAGAGATGTGAGAGCACCTCCAGGCTCCTCTGTTGGGGACTGGCTTCAAGTGGCCTTCTCCAAGAATGGACATGACCCCATCAGGCACTTCCCAGGAAAGAAACTACAAGCCAACAGAGAACCTTAGGGCAGGTGGGTCAGCTCTCTAAAGCAACAGCAGTCCCCCTCACTGCCACCACACACAGCCCAGCTGCAGCTAAAGTGATCTGCTCTGCCATCATCAGGGCTTACCAAATGTGGGGAGGATAAATACAAAGAGGGCACAGGGCAAGGTGAGCATGGCAACATATTTTGCACTAGAAGAGGTTTTGTCTCTCCCTTAGCTCATCGAGCTGAACTGAGGGTGAAGACAGGAGGCCAGTTTTATTTCAGGCTGCTGCTGATTGAGTTTTTTGCACTTGTGTGAATCAGGTTAGTGATTTTAGCGGGTACAACTTGTGATGGTCAAGAGAACCCTTTTCTGTTTATCTCAAAACAACCCAAAAGACAGAGGGCACTGACAGCTCCTTATCATTTGTGCAAATGGCCAGAGACAGAGCACGGGGAGCACTGCAGGAAGGCAGAGGTTGGCTTCCTGTGGGCCTGCCCTGAGGCCGCAAAGATCAACTGCCCGAAGACAGCAGCACACACACTATGGGGTCGGTGAGGTGAGGGCACAGCCTTAACCGGGCCTGGGGCTCACCAGATCTCCTGCGGGTGAGTCTCACCTGTGGGAGGAGCCAAGAGAGTCTGACCCTTTAAAACAGAGATGTCCTTCAACTATGTAGTGTGTGATTCTTCACCCTAAACCTTAGTGGGACTACAGCTGGAAGAATTTCCACTCAACGACCAAGATGTTGGTGACCTATGGATTGGTGAGCCTATTTCTGTTTTCTTTCCTTCCTTTTCTTTTCTTTCTCTGGTCTCCTTCTACATCACGTCTTCTATAAGAACATGCCAAGACTTTTGTTCCTTCTAGCACAGTGTTAGGGAAGTTTACGATAAAATCTATTACTGTGGAGGGTCTGTGGTTTCTCCCACGAGCTATAGTGTTGTAAAAGATCAGCCCTCCTTTCACCCTCCGGGCAGTATTGAACACAACTGCATGTCAATTTACTACAGCATGTGCTCTCAGAATAATTATCAGACTATTAAGCAGGTCTTTGATGCATGAAGTTGAAAACACAGATTCAAGCAGGAATACAATAGGAATTCACCTGCTTTACGGAGTTGGGACAGGACAGGGGCAGGGGAGAAAATCTCTCTTGTTCCTTTCCCATCATCATTGTTTCAGTCCTCATTTCCTAGAAGAAGAGCAGATGAATCTATTAAACCCTGTGAAGGGAATGTTTTACTGCTATCAGTATTGCCATAAATGAGAATTTGCAGCAGGAGACTGATACTCTATGAACAGGTAGCAAGGAACATACTTGACTTTGCAAAGCCAGGTCTTTAAATAAAGAACTAAGCAGAACTTACTTGTAAGTAAAAAGACATTGATCTTAGTTTCAAATCACTGCTTACCTTTTCGCAGTCTACGAAATTTCTGCAGCTGGGCAATGCAGAAAGGCTCAGAACTAGAGACAAATGATTTTCTATTTGTAAATCAATTTACTTTTATGAAAGCTTATTAATGTTGTATTATTTATAAATATGTTAACCACAGTTACAAGCAGATACTCTTGTAATACTTTTTTTAGTTCTGCAGAAGGTGCTAAATATAAAAATAAGATGGAGCTAGGTCTCTTAGATAAAGGGATATTATAATCTGCCATCTGAAAGCTTATTAAAAAAATGCAAAAAAATGTAAACAGTTTTCTCTTGCAACTGCTGGGCCTGATCCTGAGACTGTTAATCAGAACAAAAATATCCTGAGACTTTTTCTCAACTCTGCCTGGATGTAGCCAATAGTAACTTTACTGTAATATGATGCTGCAATGCTGTTAACCTTTTTCTTGCTCTGCACTGAAACTTTAGACTCATTAGATTAACAGTCTGTCTTTTAAGTGGAGCTGTGAAAGTTGGGTAATAAATGTTGTTGCTGAAGAAAATACAACTATGTATTTATTTGTGTTTGATCCAGAGGGATTGGCACAAGCTTTCAAATTGAGGTTTTTAAATAAATTATAGGATCCCTGAGGTCCCCATAAATTTAGCACTCCCTTTTTTCTGCTGAGAATATGCTAATTGCAGATTTCTTGGTGATGAGCATCATATTGTACAATAAGTATGTGAAAATTTAAGTGAAGCATCCATTCTTTTCAGCATACTTGCATGCAAAGGTCATTCTCTAAATATGCAGGATCAACTTTCTTAATAAAGAAAAAATATACATCAGTTATAATCAAAAATATAAAATTGTTTTGATTTACAATTTCTAAACAAAAAGGCATTCCAAACATGATTTTAATGCGGTTGAAAAATCTGTAATTAGCAACATATTTAGACTCTCCTGCCTCAGCTAATAGTGTGTTTGCCCATAAATAGTATGACTACCATTATCAGGACAACTTGCAGGAAACATTATTACTGCAGATGACTGAGTGACATGATCTAGTCCACACATACTGTACTTCAGTGATCATCCTCAAGTAATTCTATGTGGAAGTGAACTTTTCACATACACTAAGGAAAAATCTTATTTCATTTTTTTTTTTCTCATTCTAATTGTCAGGGTGCCGTAAGTTTCATTCATGCATGGAGATCTAGGTAGTATTCATGTGTTTTATGTTTCGAAGAGATTGTATTTCTTTCTGTATCTGCACATTCACAGCTCACCTTCTGAAATAAATAAGAAAACAAAAGACCTGTGGTAATCTTTTCCATTACATTTGAAACACAGCATTAGGGATTCTTATCTAGAAGAAATAAGAGAAGATTAAATATGTGAAAGAAAGATGCTGATAAAACTCAGGCTTCATAGAAGCGGAAATATGCTTGATGTTGCTTTTGAAGTTAGTACAGGCTAAATACAGTTTTCAGTATGTGTGCATAAGAGCACGCAAATAAAAATTAGTTCTGGTTTCATACGAATTGTTTCCCATTATGAACCTTTAAATTTTGTTTGCAGTATGGTACCGAAAAAAATCCCCCAAAACACAAACCAAAAAACCAGATGATCTCATTGTCATTCATACTGTTTGTACAGTGCAACATTGAAACCCAGGGTATTAAAAGAACAAGCAAACAATAAAATGAAGAAAGGAATATAGTTTCCTGCTACTTATTACATTGTATTGGTGTGTGCAGCTTTTTAAAAAGGCTGCTTGCATACTGTTGCAGGTAAAGTGCTTTTGATAAATGAGTTCAATACACAGATATCTACCTCAGAGAAATTTCTCCCTATATTTCAAGGAGGCATTTATGCATAAAATCCATTTATCACACTGTTTAAGACAGGTTGTGATCATTTTGTGTACCATGGAAAAGCAAACAGACTTCATATTAATCTTTACAACAAATTATTTGTGAATTACAGAAACCAAAATAAATATAGCTAAAGACGTCATGCGTTGAGAAACACCATGATACTTTTCTTTAAGTTTTTTCAGGAAACTGAAATATGTACACGGGTATGCAGAAGACAGTGCCTTCTTGGCAACTAACATAGTAGTCGAGCCCCCATTTCACAAGAGACCAGAGTACATTGAGTTTGGTTTGCTTTGGGGGTTTTTAGTTTGTTTTGTTGTGTTTTTTTTTTAATAGTACAAGGCTCATCTTCTTCAAAGTAAGAAATTCTTACTGGGTAGAAACAACTGCTTTTCTGGTGGCTTTTTTTCCTGTGTGTTTTATCATTTCAAGGGATCCTTTGTCATTGCCATCTGAGAGTGATTGAACGAATAAGGAAGGATGCTTGCAATTTGCCCAATCTTATTTTTCCAAAATTATTGATCACTTCCAATAATGGTGACATCCATTACTCTGTACTTTGCTGTATCTTCATATCACAATTCACAAGAGGCAAGTTCCAGAGAACTTGCATTTTTTTATTTTCCCTTGTTAAAGACATCATTCTTTCATATAGTTCCTTGCTCATATGTTCTTGTAACTACCTACATCCAAAAATCAGTCAAGACTTGCTCCATGTTTTGGTTTGATGTTTTTTGCAGTACTCGGACATGGCTATGAAAAAACACCTATTTAGCAGTAGTTCTTACACAAAAGAGAGAAAAAAAATTGCTACAAAATCAGAATATCACATGCGTCTTATTGCAATTTAGGTGCAAGAACAGGGGAAAGGTGGGCTTTAGGAAAAAAAAAACAACAAACAGTAAACTGACTACAGAATCGGAGATTATAAAAATGGGACATCTTTTGATATACTTAAAATAAAGCTGTCCAAAGCATTAAAAAATATATTTCTAAAACATACATTGATTAGTGGATTTACTTGTATGAGATCTGTAGTGTAATATTTTCAGTAGCTATTGACTTCATGTCAAACAAGTTCATATTTAGTATTTTCTTAAAAATGACAATTTTTCTGTAATTACCAGTATTTTTAAAATTTGATTTTAAAAATCAAAACAAATTTGAATTTTTAAACAAATTTTGAATGCCTTCAAAAAAAAAAAAAGGTGTTCTAAACAGTAATGAAGTCTTATGGTGTTATAAAGTGGAGCTTTGCTAAGTAAAGATGACCAGCAACATGCCCAAACAGCATATGCATATGGTGACTCAATCACCAATAGCAGAGGGACACAAGCAATGACGTGGCTCGGGCGGGCTGCCAGGTATGCTAAGTGAAAGGGCAGGCATCATTAGTCTTGCCTATCAGGAGGCAGAATGTCACTTCCACCCCTTGATTCTCACAAATTATATATTGCCATGAAGTTACAGGCTTGAGTTACATATATAGTAACCTAGGTGAGGCTGACACTCTGAAACCTGTGCCGTACAATTTACATAGAAGTTGAAAGCTGGTACATTAGCTGGTGGCTAACAGGGCTGTCACATATGAAGTAACTCAAAATCTTGTGGTTTTGTGTAAATCCCAATGAGATATTCCTGAAAATGCATTTTCTGTGACCTTTTATGTTTCTTAATTCTTTGGAAAGTAAAACTTTTGAAAAACCTTTTAGCACGTCTGGCACATCTCAGTACACAGCTATGTAATGTGATGTGATTTAAAGGCAACTGAGGTTAACTGACAAATTCCTGCTCACTTCACTGGATTTTGTATTCGTTCGTATGGCCATATATCCCTTTGAATGGGAGAAATGTATCCAGTGTAAGTTGTAGCCATTTATGAACTTTAACTCTGACCTTCATCAAAACTGGGCATTTAATTCTAAAAATTTCTGGGTTTGGGTAAACCCTTTTGCTCTATTTTTCATGATAGTTAATAAAAACTTCTGTGCAAAAATGAAATAAAGGATGACAACCTCTTTAACTGACCTAATGTTAATCAGTTGTTTTTTTTACTGGCGATTGGTAATCACAGTTTCAAAATACTTCTCTCCATGACCCTACATCAGATTCTCTGAAGATAAAACACCTTTTTAGCTCCCACTTTAACTTTGCACTGACTTTTTAGTGATGCAGGCAGAATAAACTTTAAATATGAAAGGTTTGTGAGTTACTGATGAAAATAACAGAAATGAAAAATAGTTTTAATTTCTGTCTGCTGTTGTCATCTTAGTTATGCAGATGCTACTTATCTCTAGTTCAGAACTCTCAGGGACTGGAACAGAAAAGGTCTGTTTCTGCTATTTTTTTTGCTACTTTCTGTAAAGATTTCTTTAATGGACTTCATCTTGCCTTGCAGTCTTATCAACTGCTAGATGCCCTAATTGCTTCAGCTTTCCTGGTGTGATTACCCTTAGTATTACGTCTTCATCCCCTGGGAAATATATGTCTTTCTTAGAGCTACCCTTCGTCACCCTTTTTAAACACTGAAGCAAATCCATTTTCTTTTAAGTGATATCTGCCTCTTTTGACAATAAATTACCTTTGTCATCTTTCACAGGGTGTGCTTTTTCTCTGGCTGACCCTTTGTTGCTCACATACTTGAAAATTTTCTTCTTAATCACAGCCTGTGTTGTGACCTTCTTTCTACCTCCCCACCTTTGGTTTTCTCATCTTCTTTTACATTCAACTTCATTCTGTGGCCTGTCTTTTTTGTGGTGTTTTTTGTTTTGTATCAATTGCATGGGTCTGTTTTGTCCTTAATTATGTTTCTCTATATTAATCCTCCTTCTTTACTAGTGTGGTTTCAGATTTCTTGTATGATAGTTTGCCTGGGTTTTGTTTAATTTCTAGATAAATTGCTCCTACATTGTCCATATTCACGTTTGAAACTTTCTTTCCTCTCACAATTTTAAACTATTCTCCGTACTTGTTTTGAGGACCGAACACCCACCCTTATTTTTAGAGATGGTATTGTTCCTATTAATTTTTAACCAGAATCCTTATTTTAACAAAGGAGAAGGTTCATAGTTTAAGGCTCAAGAGGAAAGGAGTCTCTTTTTGAATTATTGGATTATAGCTGTGTAGAAAAAAAGGTTTAATGATTTTGATTTATTTTCTTATCATAGATAGGAACACTGATGCACAATTCTTCTGCGTTCTGCTGTTTTCCGCTAAAGACAAAACCAATACTGGCACTATTTCAAAAAGTCCTTAAAATAAAACCAAATGTAGAACTATTATTGCAACTTCTGTTCCAAAATGAACCTCTCTAGGTATGTCAAGAAGTTGAAATTCTTCACTGTGGTGAGAACAGAGTGTAGAATGAAAATCTCTGCCACTTTGTCAAAATTTGTGCATTTGTGGGAATCCTAACTTTCCAATGTCCTTTGTTTTGGTCCCATCTGACTACATAGCAGACTGCTTTCTATGTCAATCTCAAAGAGTAAAGGTGCCAGTAAAAAAAAGTATGTAGCCTTCAGTGGAATTAAAATGCCCCCACTTGAGATACAGTTGCATAAGGATCAATTTCTCCTTCAAAATTAAGCAATGCAGTTTCAAGGAGCTACAGTTTCTGTGTACTTATTAGACATTAAATAATGACTGAGGCTAGAGAAAGCATATCACTGAAAGAATTAAAGAATATTAACTCTATAATTTCTGGATAGATGAGGCTTTTGTTCTGCTTAAGGCAAAAGGGTGTAATAAAGAGTTACTGTAATGTCACTTTTCTACAGCTGGCGTCGCTTATCATTACTGCCTAGGGTTTTTCCCCCCCTTTTACACAGGAACATGAATGGGAATTAAATAAGTGCATTTATTTAGGGTATATTTGATATTGATATATTCTATATAATATTTTTAATCAGAACTATAATAAATATGATAATTAGAATCAAATATTCAGTTTATCTCATTCACTTTGGAAATGGAATAAACTAAATAGCATAGTTCTGAATGGGTTGATGAATCAATGCAATTTGAATAGTCTGGTTTATAAATCAGTAAATTTCTTTATGTTTCCCACTGTATGAAAGTTTGTAATAGTGAATTGATAATATGAAAAATGGGATAATGTAAGAGATTTTATTTGGGAGAAAGATTTAGGTTGATAAATCAATGCAATTTGAATAGTCTGGTTTATAAATCAGTAAATTTCTTTACGTTTCCCACTGTATGAAAGCTCTTAATAGTGAATTGATATTATGAAAAAAGGGATTATGTAAGAGATTTTATTTGGGAGAAAGAGTACCTGCAGGAAATTATTCTTTCTCAGTATACATTACATGACTTGAGACATACAGGAAAAAGGAGACAAGAGGAAAATACCTGGATTTTCTAAGCCATAGTGATAATCAGAAAATTTAGGGTTATGTTTACACTTGGACAACAGACTTTAAGCAATAATATTCTTGCTGTTGGTCTCTGGCATGCTGAGGCACATGAAAAACAACAAGGTGCTTGGTGACAGCCAGCATGGCTTCACTAAGGGGAAATATTGCCTGACCAATTTGGTGGCCTTCTATGATGGGGCTACAGAACTGATGGAGCAGTTGACATCATCTACCTGGACTCGTGTAAAGTGTTCGACACTGTCCCACATGACATCCTTGTCTCTAAATTGGAGAGACATCAGTTTGATGGATGGACCACTCGGTGGATAAAGAATTGGCTGGATGGCCGCAAGCAAAGAGTTGTGGTCAATGGCTCAATGTCCACCTGGAAATCAGTAACAAGTGGCGTCCCTCAGGGATTGGTGTTGGGACCGGTCTTGTGTAACAGCTTCGTCGCTGACATGGACAGTGGGATTGAGTGCAACCTCAGCAAGTTTGCCGATGACGCCAAGCTGTGTGGTTCAGTTGATACGCTGGAGGGAAGGAATGACATCCAGAGGGACCTCAACACGCTTGTGAGATGGGCTGATGCCAACCTCATGAAGTTTAACCATGACAAGTACACCTGGGGTCGGAGCAATCCCAGGCACAGCTACAGGTTGGGCACAGAAGAGATTCAGAGCAGCCCTGTGGAGAAGGATTTGGGGATGCTGGTCGATGAGAAAATGAACATGAGCTGGAAGTGTGCGTTTGCAGCCCAGAAAGCCAACCGTATCCTGGGCTGCATCAAAAGGAGTATGACCAGCAGGTCAAAGGAGGTGATCCTGCCCCCCTACTCTGCTCTTGTGAGACCTCACCTGGAGTATTGTGTGCAGTTCTGGTGTCTTCAACATAAAAAGGACATGGAACTGTTGGAACAAGTCCAGAGAAGGGCCACGAGGATGATCAGGGGACTGGAGCACCTCCTGTAGGACGACAGGCTGAGGAAGTTGGGTCTGTTCAGCCTGGAGAAGAGAAGGCTGCATGGAGACCTCATAGAAGCCTTCCAGTATCTGAAGGGGGCTACAGGGATGCTGGAGAGGGACTCTTCATTTGAAACTGTAGTGACAGAACAAGGGGTAATGGGTTAAAACTTAAACGGGGGAAGTTTAGGTTGGATATAAGAAGGAAATTCTTTCCTGTTAGGGTGGTGAGGCACTGGAATGGGTTGCCCAGGGAGGTTGTGAATGCTCCATCCCTGGCAGTGTTCAAGACCAGGTTGGACGAGGCCTTGGGTGATATGATTTATCGTAAGTTGTCTGTGCCCACGGCAGGGGGGTTGGATCTTGATGATCTTAAGGTCCTTTCCAACCCTAACAATTCTATGATTTGTAAGCTGTTTGTTTTCCTGTGTTACATTTAAGAGCTTGATCCTAAAAATGCAGAATTCAGTAGTTCCACTGAATATAACGAAAATGCAAATGTAAGTTATGTTACTTGCCTGAATGCTGAATTAGGTCCTAGCATCTCAATTTTCAGGATAGAGTGTTGTCATGGTTTAAACCCAGTCAGGCAACTTGTTCCCAGTAAGCGGTGCCAGGCTGACAACAATCGAGACCTGCCCCCCCCCCCCCCCCCCCCCCCCCCCCAGGCTCCTGGAGGAACGGGGAGGAGGATCGAAAGGGTGCAACTCCTATGGGTTGAGACAAGAACAGTCCAGCAACCAACATACAACACAAATCACCACCGCTACTACCAACGAGAACAATAATAAGAGAAAATAACAAGGGAGGAGAATACAATACCGCCCGCCAAGAAATGAGTCCCACCTGGAAGCCCGTGTCCTTCCGGGTAACTCCCAGTTACATCCTGGACATGCCGTGCTGTGGTATGGAATACCTCTTTGGCTAGCTTGGGTCAGGTGTCCTGTCTCTGCTTCCTCCCGGCTTCCCCTCCTCCCTGGCAGAGCATGAGGCTCACAAAGTCCTTGGCTAAACCAAAACATCATTGTTATCAGCTCTGTTCCCAGGCTGAAAGTCAAAACACTGCACTGCACCAGCTACCAAGAAGGAGAAAAATGACTGCTACTGCTGAACCCAGGACATTATCCACCCCTTATTCCATACCATTCATGTCACGCTCAGATCCCACATTTTCAATATACCATCACTCTTATCTTAGTGCATGGACCAGTCCCTATAAAACTGCTGAGTCCATCTGGTCCATGATGTCAGGCTCCATCTCTTGTAACAGTCTTTCAGAGCAGGAGAGACTGTGTGCAGTGTTCACACTCACGAATCACCTGGACAATAGCATCCATTGCTACGTCCACCCCTCGATCATGAGTCCATCTCTATGTTGCATCTCTGCCCTGATGGCCTGAATGTCATGGGCCCACCAGGCTCAAAATAATTCACTGTCCCCTTCAGCAGTTTCTGCAGGCTGTTGCTGGGGACTCCATACAGCTGCCTTCCATCTCCGATGCTTCCAAAGCACTGGAGGGGCCCAGTGGACTAGATACTTGCCCATACTGTCCCACACACCCTGCCACTCATGACTGTCCAGCCTTGGAGAAAACCTCTTGGTCCCCCTATATTGTCGTTTAACCCCAGATAAGACCCAAACCTGACTCTGCTTAACTTTTGAGATCAGAAAAAATGGTGGTGGGTAAAACACAGTCTGTATGTGTGCCAACATGCTGATCCCCATCACAATCAGCAGGCAGGTCCCAAGGATACCCAAAGGGCATTCAAAACCTTCAGAACTCTCAAACGATGCTGCTGTGCTTGTCACTGGGGCTGGTGTAGCTGCTGTGCTTGCCGGCTCTCCCACCACCGGCTTCTCTTTTCCTGAGTCCAGCTCTTCCTCCTCTGCCTTGCTGGGAAATGCTGCGTGGTCTCCTGCATCCTCCTGGGGCTCGGCGAGCGGCTTCCGGGGGATGCTCTCGAACGCCGCGGGGCTGGGCTCGGCCACGGGGCTCGGTTCCTCTGCGGGGCTCGGCTCCTCCGCGGGGCTCGGCTCCTCCGCGGGGCTCGGCTCCTCCGCCGCCTTCTCCCGCTGCTCGGCAGCCGCTTCCTTCTGCTCCTCGACCGCCCCGGCCTCCTCCACCGGCAGCCGTCCCCTCGCGGCCTCCGGCCCCGCTCCCGCCGCCGCTTGCTCCCCGGGGCCGCTCTCCCGGGCCTCTTCAGCAGCCGCCGGCTCCCGGGGCCGCTCCCCCTCGGCTCCCCGCGGCCTCACCAAGACGGAGGCGAGGGCGAGGGCCAGGCCGGTGAAGAGCAGCCGGACGGCCAGGTACAAGTCCACGGCCACGTCCGTCCCGCCCTGATGGTGGAGCCTGCCCGTATTACCAGTCATGGCCATAAAGCACAGTGAGACAAGAACCTTAGCCCAAGCCCCACACTTGATAAACACTAACACAGCAAATACCGGCTCTAAGTAAGTTGCAAGATTCTGAAGCTGTGAGATCAAGAGGATCAACTCTGAGAGCCAATAAGTCAGCATTGTGACAGATCCGGTCAGATCTGTCGTTATCTCAACCCTTCACATCCCTGTTTGGGCACCAAAAAGAACTGTCGTGGTTTAAACCCAGTCAGGCAACTTGTTCACTCACTCCCAGTGAGTGGTCCCGGGCTGATAGCAATCGAGCCCCCCCCCCCGGCGCTCTCCCCTTCCCCACTCCCGGAGGAATGGGGAGAAGGATTGAAAGGGTGCAACTCCTACGGGTTGAGACAAGAACAGTCCATCAACCAATGTACAACAAAAATCACCACCACTACTACCAACGACAACAACGATAAGAGAAAATAACAAGGGAAGAGAATATGATACCACTGGCCAAGAAACGAGTCCCACCCGGAAGCCCGTATCCTTCCGGGTAACTCCCAGTTACATCCTGGGCATGACGTGCTGTGGTATGGAATACCTCTTTGGCTAGCTTAGGTCAGGTGTCCTGTCTCTGCTTCCTCCCGGCTTCCCCTCCTCCCTGGCAGAGCATGAAGCTCACAAAGTCCTTGGCCAAACCAAAACATCCTTGTTATCATCTCTGTTCCCAGGCCAAAAATCAAAACACTGCACTGCACCAGCTACCAAGAAGGAGAAAAATGACTGCTACTGCTGAACCCAGGACAAGTGTGTTTATTTAGATATGTGATATTCTAATGGAAGTCATGCGAATAAATCTCTGAATCTTGAAAAGTAAAACACTGAATAAAGGTATGTGAAGCTTTTATTCATAATAGTACCATAGTTGTTATGATGGATAAATGGCTTCAACTTTTTGACCTAAAGTTACTGTGTCCCTTTTGTACAGAAGAAAAAATTACTTTTTTTTTTTTTTCCTTCTTCTAAAGAGTGGGATGCTAAATTTACCAGGAATGTTTCTTTGGATAGTGCAAATAATGCTATTATTATATAATTCCATTTAAAAAAAAATAATGTGTTTGGGATTATAGTCATGTTTTATATTTAAGTTTGTAATTTATACAGGGCTTAGAATCTGGCATCTTGTTTAAATCAGACCACTGTTTTTCATTATAAATCTAACAACTTTGAAGACAAAGATGAAAATAATGGCAAACCAATAATCCTGTGAAGATACAAGAAAGCATTACTCTGTCAAGACTTCTCTTTTAAAATAATAGCAATCTGTGACTCCTGTTAAATAAATAGCTAGTAGTGAGGAAAGGTGGGGTGGTTTGTCTTTTTTTTTTTTCTAAATATTTGGAATGGTCTCTTATAATTCTTTGGCTGCCCGTGTTTTTCTGTGAAATAGCTCAACTTAGCAAAGAATCTGCTGGACATTACTTTATCATACTGTATCAAATTCCTTTTCCTGATATCCCATTCTCTGAATAACCTCAGTAATATTGAATGTGCAACAGCTGAGGTATTTCTTTCGGCATCGTACTACTTGATATTGAGCACTGTTTGTGACTTGGATGTTTTAGATATTGAGACACAGTCCTCAAAAGGAATGAGGCTAATACCTTTTCTGCATATAGGTCTAATTAAACTATATATTACTTGAGCAATACTTTCTATTTGTACCATTTCCTTAAAGACAACTCAGCTGATATTATCCATCTCCTTATACCTACAACAGGTTTTTGCTATTACTTTACACCACCATCCATACAAAAGCAAATTACAACTATCCCCAAAGGCATAGAAAACATAAAAGTAGTAGGCACATTTTCAAATATATTGACTCTGACTTTTTCTAGTATTTCCCTTTGGCTAGCAAAAGTCCTATTGGTGCGGTTGCAGAAACCTCTGTAGTTTTCAGTGTGTGAAACAGTTTACTTCTAATTCATTTATGTGTCTCTATTCCCTTCTCATTTGAAATCTCCTACGTATTTTTACCTTTTGCTAGAATAAGAGGGAGCAAATTAAACTTACTGTGGAAGTGTTTATTTTCCTCCCATAGCAATAAATACGGCCTCAGGTGAGTCACTGAGGTACAGGTTCCCAGACTATAGTTCTCTTAATTATGTAACATTAACCTTGGCCAAGGTGTCTTTCCAAAACCAAAACACAAATTTCATGGCAATAAGTCTTGATTAAAGATACACAGTGAAATAATACTTTATACCCATGTCTCTTGCATCTCAGAAGTTGAGCTCTGTAAGGAAATTGTTTTAGCTGATTTCATCTTTTAAAACTGAATTTTAATAAATGATTAGAGTACAAGAATATTTCTGGGAATATTAGAAAATGCTGCTAAAACATAGATTTTGAACCCAGTAACATGAACATTCAATAGAGAAATACAGTCCCAAGAATTTACTTCTTTGGCTAAGGAATTTGAAGAGTTGCGTAACTGAAAACTCATTTAGCACTGACTTATTTATTCTCCCTGGGTAAAACCCATAATAGATCAATCAACAAAGGAAACGAGTAATATTCCATGTGTTCCTGACTCTGATACTGAGCAAGACAGAATCACAGTGTAAGTATATGCATACAAACACACACACACACACACACACACACACACACACACACACACACACACACACAGGCACACACATGAGAACACAGGAAGGAACGCTTGATTTATGATTTCCTGGTGTATTTTGCTCCTGAACTCAATTGCAAATAAGTTGAAAATGGGAGAGTCTAAATCTCTAACCATTGTAAAAGACTAATCACAGGCAGCTGGTCTTTCAGGTTACAGAGACGTTTTTATATATGCAAAGCCAACAAAACCCAAAGCTGGTGTTTGTTTGTGGTGTGTGTGTGTGTTTTTTAGAAGAGTCACAATGGAGAAGGATACCTTTTGAAGAAGGCTCTTTAGGTCAGGGCTACAATGTGCTGCTTGGTTTTGTACTACTATAAAACTGTAGGAAATTAGATCTTTAAAATAAGTTGTCTTGACATGCCCTCATTCTTGAGGGCATCATAAATCAGTTCTGTTGGATTTATTTGAATGCATTTATGCAATTCCCTTTCAGAATCATCACTGATTTAAAGTGTGCACTTTAAGATAGATATTTGTGTTGGTGCTGTTTAGTATTAATAAATTAATTATTACTTCATCACCTGTGTCTATCTTACTTTTATATTGAAATTATGTAGATACATGAAGACATGAATCACTCATCAGAAAAATTCTCTTGGCAAACCTGTAACACTAAGAAGAAGCTTTGGGGAATAAAAATGTGAGGAGATATAAATCACCAATATCTTGTTTCCCGTGTCCCCTCTTCTGTTGTGCTTTGAGACACTACAGAAATCTTTTTACACAGTTGCCAAAGTATTCACGTTCCAAAGTGACTGTGGTTTTTAATGGAAAAACATCTCAAATATTTATTATGCTAAACAAATCTGTCAGTAAGGCTCCTTTTTCGTTATTATTTAAAATTTTATCATGTTAAAAAAAGAGTATTATATTCTAGTGAGCTTTTGCGTAAAATCTTTTGATACTAAAAATTGATTAAAGCACAAAACATTTATCGCAGTACCTAAAAAGTCATCTTCACACAAGTTCAAGAATTAGAAGTAACATATATTCTGTTTTGTCACTGCATGTCTCACCAAAAGTTTCTGGGTTCAGGTGATGTCTACTGTTTTTAAGAACAAAGAAGGATTTGCATGTGAAAAAGAAGCATTAAAAATGAAGAAAAGAAATTAACACATGAAATATATGCCTTTCCAGCAAACTTAATGCATTGATTATTATGATTAATACTAATGTGAGAAACATTCCAACCAACACAATCCAAAAGCAGCAATATCGTATAACTTTTTACAGCATAGATTAATTTTAACTGCCTCTTTGGCAACACAGAGTGTTTTCAGTATACTCCTGAATACTTTCAATAGGCTCCTTTATGATAGATTTGCTCCCCAGCATTACTGTGTATACTGCCCCACTTTGACCTCCCCATTGAAACCAGGCCCATCACCATTCCTTCCCTTTTACTCTGACTACCCTCATTCATCATTGATGTCTGTGTGTCATTTTCATGTATCTTTCATCCGTGCTTTAATCCTAAAACAGCATCCCACCCCACCAACCACCACGGCTCCCAACCTTAGCCCTCCCCACGATCAGACTTCTGTCTGCACCTATCTGCACCATACCTGTTCCATCAAGAAAAGGTGGAACAATCCTGGTAGTTTCAAGCAAAATCAAAATACTTTCTCTAAAGGGCTAGGCTGAATTCTTCTATTAAAATACAAAAATTTAAATATTTGAACATAACCAAATGATTACTTGATACACTGTACTTTTTCATCTAACCTGCATATTGCTTCACTCCACAAATTACCTAAAATATAGTGCAACTTTTTACTGTAAGTTTTGAAAAAAACTTTGTTAATATTCATTATCTTTATTGGTTTTGTTTCTACAATCCTGGGACACTTGATTCAGCATACAATCTTTGAAGCATAGTGAGGAAACAAATTAGGAAGGCATTTTCTTTGACAGTGGATGATGTTTTCTAAAAAAAATTTTATCTTGCTTGTTAAAGTAAGATGAGAAGTTTTCTGTTAACTAGGCTGGGAAGCCTTAGGGGCCACTGAAAGCTTTTTAATTGCATATTTAATTACAAGTGTGCTAGAGAGCTAGTGTTCATCTTTTCTGAAACTCATGGATCCTGACAAAATGTCAGCTTTTAAACCATTTTGTCTATTGAAATATTTTCTAAAAAGTGGGTTAAACAGAAGAAGCTTTAATTTTGGCTATTTTCACTTCAAAGGGATTTTACTGTTTTATCAGTCCTACTGTAAAACGAAGGTGAAATGACATCTTCAAAAGTAAGCATTTTCAGGTAATATCAGACCTCTTAAAGAAGAAACTTTAAAGATTCTGAGACCTCATAGCAGCCTTCCAGCATCTGAAGAGGACCTACAAGAATGCTGGAGAGAGACTCTTTATGAGGGACTGTAGCAATAGGACAAGGGGTAATGGTTTTCAACTTAAACAGGGGAAGTTCAGGATAAACATAAGGAAGAAGTTCTTTACTATGAGGATGGTGAGGCACTGGAACAGGTTGTCCAAAGAAGTGGTAAATGCTCCATCCCTGGCAGTGTTCAAGGCCAGGCTGGACAGATTCTTGGGCAACATGGTTTAGTGTGAGATGTCCCTGCCCATGGCAGGGGGATTGAAACTAGATGATCTTAAGGTCCTTTCCAAGCCTGTGCATTCTGTGATTATGTCTCGCTACTACAGGTACAGAGTTTGTGAAAGCAAACCTTCAACCAGTTTATCCAGCAGCCAGTGGCTGGAGCTGAACAGAAATAAATTCATAAATATTTCCTTTATATTATGGGTAGAACAATGTCAACAGCACTGCTTGCAATTTTCAGGGTTCCCAGCATTTGCTCTAAACCTGGACAAAACTTGACAAGCCAGTATGTCTTGTGCCCAGTGCTCAGCCACACTGCATTTACTGAAAAAGTTGCCTGACAGAAGTTTGCTTGAAATTTAGGTTGCTTCAGAAATTTCTAGCTTCCCCTGAGGTAATTTAATGGATAAAGGAGGGCAGCCCCAATGAAAGCTGACAGCATTTCAACTCCCAGCATTGCAGGTATGAATACACATTAGTTATGGCTGGATAAAAATGCTTCTAAAACTTAGGTTAAAACAGTAAAGTAAGCTGCTGATTTTTTAATGAAACAGAGTATTTGAATAAGTATAGTCTTTCAAAGGAAGAATTGAAAGCTTTTTTTGTTGTTTTACATGACAAGCCCTGTTTTCCAGGTAGTTTACATTAAATAAAAAGTTTGAATTACGTGGAAGATAGTTAATTAAAAGTGTGATTTTGTACACTGAAAAAATATACTCTGAAAGATATACTTAAATTACATATTATATTAGACAGTTCTAAGTGAGGAGAAAAGTTTGAATTACGTGGAAGATAGTTAATTAAAAGTGTGATTTTGTACACTGAAAAAATATACTCTGAAAGATATACTTAAATTACATATTATATTAGACAGTTCTAAGTGAGGAGAATGTGCAAGTATCTTTTGTTACACACAAAATAGAAATCCACCAAACTTGACGTGATGTATTAGTTGTCACAAACTTTATAAGAACATGAAAGTGCTAATGCGTTGCTGTCCTTATTTCACCTTCACTCAATAGCACAGGCAGAGACTTGAGGTTCCCTGAAGTATGTCTACTCAGATAACTTCATCTGTGCCCTAGATGACTAGTAAAATCCAGCAAGTAACACCCACACCTTGGATTAACACCAGAACTGGATTTTTTCTATGTTCTGAGTGAACCACTTCATGATGTGATTTATACTTTTTGATAGCCTATGTCTTTGATGATGCAACATAGCAAATATATTTGAAACATAGGAAATAAAGTTTGTTAGAAATAATATGATTTCAGGAAATAGGTTTGACTGTGTTCTGATGACAGGCTGGGTACACCACAAAATGACCACATGCTGGTTGTATAATATGCACAGTTTACTGAGCAAGAACCTTAAAGCCAGTAAGCACACTGAAGCAAGCACACTAATGGGAATTTGGTGAGTATTTCTATATATATACTGAATACGTATAATAAAGCAAATCAGGACTATAGGTGTATAATTAAAGTACTGACGAAAGTTAGGAATTCAGTAAATCATTACTGTATAGACAGAAAGGGATTAAGAAGAAATACATCACCAATTATCACTGAACCATCATCCAGGCCCACACTTCCATCTGTGAAGCCCGGTTGCAGCCAATACCAGGAGTCTCAGGTAACTGGGAAAACTCCTATGCGGTGCGTTCACCGAGGCTTCTCTCATGGCCACAAGAGGGTCCCACTTTTATACCCTTATCAAAACAACCAGCTTTATGCCAGATCTCCAATTGTTTACTTGTGGGACCATGCAGTTTCTCATGATCTCACCATTGCCCACTTTGAGAGCATTGGCCAGGAGCCCCAGTACAGCCAAATATGAAGGTCATAGAACAGATGCACACCTATGTTTTCCTGCCTCTTTTCGACAAACAGTCATGATAAACATACATACTCTACTGAATACATTGTGACAAAATGAGAATTCATTATGCCTGTCGGTCATGAGAGGGAACCAACTCTCAGCTAGGTTCCCATCCATTACGTTATCACACAATCCTAGCTCTTATAAAGCACTCTTATTTTATTTCTGTCATCCACTATTAATTATCAACATTATTCAAAATGCAATCCTATTAAAAATATTTCTGCATTACATGCGAACTCTTAAATGTTGGTCTTTGATAGTAATGGTATTTCTAATTATCTCCTGGTCTGCAACTACACAGTTTATTTGTTTGCTTACTTATTTGTTTGTTTATAGAAGGAGAAGGTCTTTAATATGTGTTTAAACACTATCTCCAGCAGTTGAGACTAAGGAATTTGTTCAGACTTCACTACAGAAAAGAGGTAACTAACTCCGGTTCGTAGATATGTTCATACAGTAACCAGTGTGACATTTCTACTAATATTAAGTGCAAGAACAGTATTCATGTTTTAAATCATGACTTACAGAAGCTGAAGTTACAGATTTGACAATTTTATGGAATTAGGGTGGCTTCATTCATACTTTTTCTTACAGAATCAGAGTTGTATGCATTCATTCATTCTTCTTCCACTCTTAAGATTCATGTAAGTAGCATTGTGTAATGTTTAGTCTTGTCATTTGCTACACAAGCCTTTAAGACACAGGTGGGAAGTGAGATAATAACCTTTATCATCAGTACTCCAGTAATGGATGTTCAGTTCTCTGTTTCCACATCAAAACCAAACAGAACTGACTGGTAATCTGTGTCTGGCATAGATAGATCCCTCCTTTCCTGAGGGAAAGCTGGCTGATTTAGTCTAAATCGTGTTAAAAAGACATGGTGTGGCCTGGCAAGAAAACTTCTTTGAAGTAGTAGCTGATGGCTATGACTGCAGCTTCTGCTGAAACCACCTTCCAGTGGAGTCTTAAGGTTGGAGACAGTCCTAAACATTTACTAGATCGTTATTGACCTTGCATGCACAAATAAACATGACAGCTGAAAAAAAAAAAAAGAAGTGGGCATAATATCTTTCCGTCCTCTCTCATGTTGCCAGGCAAAGTTAAGCTTCTGTAATAGATGACCATTTTAATTACATGTTTGCGTACGTGGGAATCATTATATACTAGATATTACCCAAAGGTGAATTGGAAGAATGCCCCGGTGATTATGTTTGGCTTACAGATGACTTGAGAGAGTGCAAAGAAAATTGTCTTAGTGGTCTTCCAATCTAGGGACAAACAGTACATCTACTGAAAACTCATTTTCAAAAATCCCCATACAGTAGAGCATCATTCATTGAAAAGGCAAGTGCAATAAAGTTGACGCTATCATCTGGCCCTATCCTTTTCATTAAAAGCTATAGTGAATGAATTATCCCACAAAGGAAAGATCCACTGGGTATTTTGTTGCACTGCAGCAGCAGATTTAGGAATTAGATTCACTGTCTTTATCTCAAATATTTTTACTCTAGATGGACATTTTAAAGGTAAATAATAGGGAATGAGATACAGTTGAAAGCACTATGAATAAATGATAATGTTTTGCTCATTTCATATTAGTTTCACATTCTTAAGCTTCTTAGTAATGAAATTAGTTAATATATCTCAGCAGGTATGCTTGGTTCATAAAATAAGATGGAGCAGGCTTGAAAAGCAATCTGGCTGCTCTCCATACTGGCTAGGACTACTGACATATTTTATCCAGTGCTACAACATTCAGTTTTACTAGTGACAGATGGACAAAACACCGTCCTTAATACAAACCAATCTGCTTTCAAAAGGCCTTGCTTATTTCCGAGATAAAAACTCACAGAAGGTTAAAAAATCAGCTTAAAGTATTGACTAAAGCTTTTCTAAGGCTTCCCCAAATAAGTCCTCTTTAATTTAGAAAGAAATATTGTCTTAACATCAAATGAGATGTTCAGACAAAATCTTTGCAATATCTTCCGTGGGTTGTTCATTGAATTTAAGAGTACCCTAATTACACATGTTGCTTTTATAATAGGAAAGGCGCACCTCCTTCAAACTATTAAACAGGCTGAGCATCAGTGCTTCCTATTTTGAATTTTTAAAACTGTTCTGGATTAAACAGGTGATGCTGTTTTCCTGCTGGGTCACAAGAGAGATGAGGTCTTGCAATATCTTTTAATTTATTTTTAATTTTCTGTTTCTCAAGAGCTTATGGAGTATGCTTCTAGTTTTAGGAGGCTTTAGGGGAGAGGTAGGTGCCTTTGAGTGCCTGCCCATTGCTCAGAGAACAATATCTTAACATTAGCAAATAAAAGACACTAAACTCATTTGTAGATGGAAATAATCTGCAGAGAATTAAAGGATATCAAAAGTATGTTAAGAGAAAAATGAAGAAGCATACTTCTATAAGATATTTAGACATATGGAAAGAGATCTGAAATTAAATATGGAAGCCAAGGAAAATCTAAAAGAATTCAGGACAGGAGGTGAAACATGGTGGTATATGTCACTTCACTGCATTTTCAAACAAAGATTTGGATTCTCAATTACAATTTCTATAATTTTCATTTATTTTCTGACAGCACCCAGCTTTTACCTCACAAAGAGAAAGGCAGTCTGCTTCACAGGAACTGCAAGAACTTGGGAAGAGTGGGAAGCTTTTCCTTTTCCAGGAACAGATGATTGTCTGTATCTAACAAAGCGCCTGCTCTATTCAATGTTTTCTATAAAGTTCCCATTTTGAACAGAATGACAGCTTCTGGTATGAAAGGCAGCAGTATTCCCAAAGTCAAGAACTCAGCAGGAGTCCTGCCAGGTAAGACACTATCAAGTAGTTGATCACAAGTCAGTAAGTGACAGGCTGCTTTGCACAAAGAGCCTAGCATTATCTTTTTACAGAAAGCAGATCTTGAGTCAACAGGAGCTCAGCAGTATAATCCCACTTCTCCCATTACCTGACTCATTAGAATTGCTAGACAAGCGATAGCAAGCTGGACACGTATGTTTATGTGTGTGCATAGCTTTGTGTGTATGTGTGTGAGTAGGTATCTCTATATATAGACCAGTGCAGTGCTTCAGGACATGCTGCAACTTGACTTTTTTCAAAGTCACTTCCTTGATATGAAAGAGGCTGCTTGTAATCTCAGTGATCTTGTTGTCTAACCATGTCCTCTATATGCCAAAATCACTTCTGAATTCAGCAGGTATCTACAAGGAGGAACTCAGAGAAGCTAGTGATTTGCTTTCCTTAATCAGTGTAGAGTTTTGCCAGTGCTGGATTCCTAGCACCTTTGGGACAACAATGCGCAAGCTGTGTGGTTCGGTTGATGCACTGGAGGGAAGGAATGACATCCAGAGGGACCTTGCCATGATTGTGAGGTGGGCTTATGTCAACCTGATGAAGTTTAACCATGACAAGTGCAAGGTCCTGCACCTGGGTCGGAGCAATCCAGGCACAGCTACAGGTTGGACAAGGAAGAGAGAAGGATTTGGGGGTGTTGGTTGATGAGAAAATGAACATGAGCCGGCAGTGTGCGCTTGCAGCCCAGAAAGCCAACCGTATCCTGGGCTGCATCAAAAGGAGCGTGACCAGCAGGTCAAAGGAGATGATCCTGCCTCCCTACTCTGCTCTTGTGAGACCTCACCTGGAGTATTGTGTGCAGTTCTGGTGTCCTCAACATAAAAAGGACATGGAACTGTTGGAACAAGTCCAGAGGAGGGCCACAGGGATGATCAGGGGACTGGAGCACCTCCCGTACGAAGACAGGCTGAGAAAGTTGGGTCTGTTCAGCCTGGAGAAGAGAAGGCTGCATGGAGACCTCCTAGCAGCCTTCCAGTATCTGAAGGGGGCCTATAGGGATGCCAGGGAGGGACTTTTCATTAGAGACTGTAGTGACAGGACAAGGGGTAACAGGTTCAAACTTAAACAGGGGAAGTTTAGATTGAATATAAGGAAGAAGTTCTTTACTGTAAGGGTGGTGAGGCACTGGAATGGGTTGCCCATGGAGTTTGTGAATGCTCCATCCCTGTTAGTGTTCAAGACCAGGCTGGATGAAGCCTTGGGTGAGATGGTTTAGTGTGAGGTGTCTGTGCCCATGGCAGGGGGGTTGGATCTTGATGATCTTAAGGTGCTTTCCGACCCTAACTCTTCTATGATTCTATGATTCTAATTGAGTTTTAACTCATTTTGCATCTTTCCTATTTAATTAAAAGAGAAGCTACCTGATGCACCACAGTAAACAATTTGAAAAATGTAAATACTTTATTAAAGTTTATTAAAGTTGCTACGTTTGCAGTTGGAGTAAAGTATTGATTCTTTGCAGTGTCATGTTCCTTTCTTCCTTCCAACCCTCTGGAGGTC
This sequence comes from Pezoporus wallicus, assembly GCF_028554395.1. Lineage (NCBI taxonomy): Eukaryota > Metazoa > Chordata > Aves > Psittaciformes > Psittacidae > Pezoporus > Pezoporus wallicus. The sequence continues at coordinate 352,678 of NW_026637693.1, forward strand.
TTAATTTTTTTCATGACATGTCTAACTTTCAAATTTATCAGTTTTTTTCAGCTGTACAATCCCATTTTGATGATGCAGTCTTGGAAAAGTAGTTATATTTCCTTTGCACTCAGCAATTATACTCTTTGCTTAATGGATATTATGTAAAATAGAGACAGGACTTTGTAATAGATTATTTTATCTGATGTGTTACTATTTAAAAACAGGAAAAATAATTTTAAACCTTAGGAAAGTGTTGGGTTAATAGACAAAACCTGATACTTATGGTAGCAGTCTAATGACTGTAATTTGGCCAGTATGGGCCCTAAATGCATGAGGATTGCACTTAGATATAATATGAAAGATAACTGTCATATGCATTGATTGCTTTAATCCAAATCTAAATCATTTAAGATGTGAATCATTTAAGATTGTTTTATTCATCTTTCACTTGCAAACTCTCTCTCCTTGTTTCTCATAGTGTGACATTCCAAATAATTAGATCAAAATTATGTATGTATACACATTTCCCCAAACAGTATATACTAATTATTCATTTGAGGGCAGATAGTTTGTGGAAGGTTTCTTGTTGAAGAAGTAGATGCTTACTATGAAAAATAAATGCTGTCTATGTTTGTAGGAAATTCCAAACCAGCATCTAAAGCTTTGGGACTCCTGTTTCTCTTCCTTATCAGCCAAAACCAGCCACAGATAATTCATGACCCCTTGATTGGCCTCAGTGATCAAGAAGAGACTACACAAAGGAACTCTCAACCTCAAACATACTAGCTGTGTAAGTGCTTGACCTCTGAATGTAGTTAAAAGGAAATACCTTCCCCCTTTTCTGCTGTGACTGAAATTTCTGGAGCAAATAATGCCCAAGTAGTTTAGCTGGGCTAATTAAGGACAATGTAAAGGAACACTTTATTAATTTTAATTAATAAAGCAAACTGATAATAATAGTGCTACATTAATAATAATGTAGCACTACATGGGGTACTGAATCACACTATGAAATACTACATTCAGGACTTTGATCCTGACTGAGACTTCATACAGAGAGCAAAAAAAAATAAAAATAGTTGTACTTTGAAAAGGAATAAAAGTGATTGCTTATGCAAAACAAGTCTATAAAATTTGCAAGTGACAGGTCTAGAAGTTGTGGTATATTTAGTAGCAAATTGATAGTGATGTGGTCTTCAGACTTCTTTGAATGCAATCACTTTACCTGCTTCTTTCCACTCTCAGTTGACTCCAAACATGCATCTAATCCATTTATATCATAATTAATCCTGGCCTTCCTTTAACTGCTTCTCTTTTCTACTTGACATCCTCTGACTCCCACAAATTTATGTTAAGATGCATCAGAAAATAATATTTTTATTGTAAAAGAGACCACACTAATCTTCATATGAACAAGTCCATGGGAAACAGCATTTGGGATCATGTTTTTTACCTTAGATAAACCACAGAGTCATAAAATGGTAGAATGGTTTGGGTTGGAAGGAGCTTTTAAAGATCATCCAGTACAAACCCCCCACGATGGATAGGGACACCTTCCACTAGCTCAGGATTCTCAAAGCCCCGTCCAACCTGACTCTGAATACTTCCAGTGATGACGCACTCACAACTTCTTGGGGCAACCTGTTCTAGTGTCTCATCAACCTTATTGTAAAAAAATTCTTCCATATATCAAATCTAAAACTACTGTCTTTCAGTTTAAAGCCATTGCCTCTCAGGCTTTGGTAAAATGTCTCTTTTTTGTAAGCCCCCTTTAGGTATTGAAAGGCTACAATAAGGTCTCGCCGGAGCCTTCTCTTTTCTAGGCTGAACAAGGCTAACTGTCTCAGTCTTTCTTCAAAGGAGAGGTTCTCCAGCCCTCTGACCATCTTCATGGCCCTCCTCTGGACTTGTCTCAACAGGTCCACATCCTTCTTATGTTGAGGGCCCCAGGGCTGAACACAGTCTTCCATGTGAGATCTCATGAGAGTGGACTACAGGGAAAATTAAAGGGAACATCATGATATTCCTAAAACTATTTCAATGTCAGGTGTCATATCTATAAAATAAAATTGGGCCATAACTGACAGCCAAACAAAGAGCTTATATACAATTACTTGTGCAGGGTTTTTATTTTTATTTTATTTTTTATTTCTTTTATTTTTAACACATCAGCAAATGGATCTGAGAAGAAACACAGAATGGGGTTCTAAGCTTTCCCATCAATGTCGTTTGGATACTGTCTACACTGTCAACAGTTTTACGCACTTATTATTTTAGACAAACGGCTCTTTTAGATTCCTGGCATCATAGCAGTCCCTTTTGACAAAAGGACAGGGTTCTCATCAGATACTCCCTGCTGATGCAAAGACTACTCCAGGAATGAAAATGTGTAGATTTCAATTCTATTAAGACCATTAGAAAAAACATAGATTCTATCAACTGCTCAACTGCTGTATTTCTGAATAGTATTTCTGAGCACAACCGTACTTCAGAGACCTAGACGGAAGGATTTCTACTTCGTACATCCCAGACACCCCCACACAGAAGATACTTGTCCAGATATCCATCCATCTCTCTCAAGGTTTTCAACAGAAACCTTAGATAGAAGAAAAGGTTGCAGAAGTGGGTCTTTTTGATTCATCTAAAATCTTTCAGAATTTAAATCTAGGTGGTCAAAAATTCTTTGACCATAAGGGCAAAGGCAGTCTCTGCGCCGAAAGTTACTTTAAAACATTAAGATAAATAAGGTAATTGTGCATGTTTAGACTGGCTACCAGATCCACTGATAACTCTGAGAAAACCATCCTAACTAGAAAATGATTACAGGCTTCTGGGATATCTGTGAATAAAAATCACCTGGTTTTAAATCTTATTTTAAGAGCATTTAAATTCAGTACTTACTTATCTATTCCTATATCTGTAACCTTTATTTGAAATCTTAATTTTATATCTTCTATACTGTTACAGAATATGAAAGGATTTCTATTTACTGTATCTTTCACAGATTACATACTTCTGTGATGTGGATCCTGTGAGTAAATGTTACTGTTTTCACTACCTCATTTCTTTTGATTTAAAACTTAACACATACACGAATAATGATTTCGCAATGTCATGAGCAATGTCAAGGCATCTTCTAAGCTGAATGTGAATGTTATGCAAAGCCCATATTAGCCCCTATTAGAATTCAGCTGTGTTAACAGCAGCATTTGGCTACTCTCTAAGAATTTTATTTCTAATCAAGCCTTAATTTATCCAGAAAGACTACTCTGAAATACATGCATTCAGGATGTAGAACTATGAATTCAATCATCTTCTGTATGTCCAGAAGGGAAGAAAGAAAATGTAGTATAACAGGCTGCTACTTCACTAACCTAGAACTGGTAGCCATATCAAAACAGAAGGATGATTAAAATGCATATTTGAATTTCACAAATGCCACCAATATTTTAAATGTAAACAAAGGATTTTTTTTTTTACAGATAAAATATTATTGGAGAGCACTGAATTTTGAAAGATAATGGCTGTTTGCAGCCGGAGTCTGAGAAACCATCCTCCCTGCCCTGAGGAAACTAAAAAGGAGTAAGCCAAAGACAATTACTTAGTAAGAAATTTGTCCAGGTGCCTACCAGGGATGATGATGAGTGGGAAGATTTATTTTTTATACTGTGGAAAGTGTGCTTTATATTTTCAGGCAGAATCAAGAAAAACTGTTTACCCTGAAGATCTTACAGGCTACTTACAAAGAGCTTTCAGTGTTGCACCTTCTGTGTAAGCCCTGAGGAGCAAAGATCTTTGAACATTAGGGAAGAGTCAGAAAATATATAGAATCATAGAATCATAGAATCGTTAGGGTTGGAAAGAACCTTAAGATCATCTAGTTCCAACCCCCCTGCCGTGGGCACAGACACGTTACGCTAAATCATATCACCCAAGGCCTCGTCCAACCTGGCCTTGAACACTGTGAGGGATGGAGCATGTACAGCCTCCCTGGGCAACCTATTCCAGTGCCTTACCACCCTAACAGGAAATAATTTCCTTCTTATATCCAACCTAAACTTCCCCTGTTTAAGTTTTAACCCGTTACCCCTTGTCCTATCACTACAGTCTCTAATGAAGAGTCCCTCTCCAGCATCCCTATAGGCCCCCTTCAGATACTGGAAGGCTGCTAGGAGGTCTCCACACAGCCTTCTCTTCTTCAGGCTGAACAGCCCCAACTTTCTCAGCCTGTCTTCATACGGGAGGTGCTCCAGTCCCCTGATTATCCTCGTGGCCCTTCTCTGGACTTGTTCCAACAGTTCCATGTCCTTTTTATGTTGAAGACACCAGAACTGCACACAATACTCCAGGTGAGGTCTCACAAGAGCAGAGTAGAGGGGCAGGATCACCTCCTTCGACCTGCTGGTCATACTCCTTTTGATGCAGCCCAGGATACGGTTGGCTTTCTGGGCTGCAAGCGCACACTGCCAGCTCATGTTCATTTTCTCATCAACCAACACCCCCAAATCCTTCTCTGCAGGGCTGCTTTGACTCTCTTCTCTGCCCGACCTGTAGCTGTGCCTGGGATTGCTCCGACCCAGGTGTAGGACCTTGCACTTAGCATGGTTAAACTTCATGAGGTTGGCCCATCTCACAAGCCTGTCGAGGTCCCTCTGGATGTCATTCCTTCCCTCCAGCGTATCAACCGAGCCACGCAGCTTGGTGTCATCGACAAACTTGCTGAGGGTGCACTCAATCCCACTGTCCATGTCAGCAACAAAGATGTTGAACAAGACCGGTCCCAACACCGATCCCTGAGGGACACCACTCGTTACTGGTCTCCAGCCAGACATTGAGCCATTGACCGTAACTCTTTACGTGCGGCCATCCAGCCAATTCTTTATCCACCAAGTGGTCCATCCATCAAATTGATGCCTCTCCAATTTAGAGACAAGGATGTTGTGTGGGACAGTGTCGAACGCTTTACACAAGTGCAGGTAGATGACATTAGCTTTTCTACCCCTGTCCATCCGTTCTGTAGCCCCATCATAGAAGGCCACCAGACTGATCAGGCAGGATTTCCCCTTAGTGAAGCTATGCTGGCTGTCACCAAGCACCTTGTTGATTTTCATGTGCCTTAGCATGCCATCCAGGAGAATCTGATCCAAGATTTTGCCAGGCACGGAGGTGAGACTGACTGGTCTGCAATTCCCCGGGTCATCCATTTTCCCCTTCTTGAAAATGGGGGTTATATTTCCCTTTTTCCAGTCATCGGGGACTTCACCTGACTGCCATGATTTCTCAAATATGATGGCCAGCAGCTTCGCAACTTCATTTGCCAGCTCCTTCAGGACCCGTGGATGGATCTCATCAGGACCCATGGACTTGTGCACGTTCAGATTTTTAAGATGGTCTCAAACCAGATCCTCTCCTACAGTGGGCGCAAGGTCTTCATTCTCACAGTCCCTGCATCTGCCTTCCAATATTTGGGTGGTTTGGTCAGAGCCTTTGCCAGTGAAGACCGCAGCAAAGAAGTCATTCAGAACGTCAGCCTTCTCCAAATCCCGTGTAGCCAGTTCTCCCGAGAGCTTCCTGAGGGGGCCTACATTCTCCCTAGTCTGTCTTTTATTTGCTATGTACCTGTAGAATCCCTTCCTGTTATCTTTAATACCTCTAGCTAAGTTTAATTCTAACTGGGCCTTAGCTTTCCTAACCTGGAACAACATCCCTGTACTCTTCCCATGCCACCTGTCCTTGCTTCCACTTATTATAAGCCTCTTTTTTCAACTGATTTTTCTCAGCAGCTCCTTATCCATCTAAACTATATAAGCTCCTTATCTATATAAACTATGTCATCAAAAAGGGCAAGAATAGAAGTTTATATTGTAAATGCTACAAACCCCTCCTGCTCCAAGCTGGTAAAGGAAATTGAACATAGGAGGCAAGAAACATAGAACCTGGTATAAATCACAGAAAGAGAAATAAAAATCTCTCATTGCTTTCCTTGAGCTTTGCACAAAGGCCACAGTTACATTTTTAATCACCATGTTATTCATTCAGTTGCTTCCTTTGGGGACTGAGAGCAGCTCCACATCTATCAATAGATAACTTCAAGCCCTCTTGATTGCTCACTATTTTTCTCACTGCTCTGGAAACAGAAATGAATACTTCTGTCATCTTTCTTTACAATATAACATTTTGGTACCTTTCTGATCCTTCCAGAAGGAAAAGGGAAGGCCTTAGAGAGATAAGAATATATAAGCTGTCACAAAAATTGCATTAACCTACATTACTAAATACTAGAAAGGCAACTTCAACATTCATGAGCTCATATGAAAATACATTCGTATTTTTGCTATATACAGATTTTTGCTTTTAAGAAAGGTTAGTACCTATAAAGCCAGTTGAGGATTTTACTTTGCTCTAGAAACCACTATTAAAAAATCAGACCTTATCCTTTTTCACTATTATACCATTAAAAAATATACATAAAAAAAAAGAAGCCATACTTTAGAGTATTTTATTTTTTAATATTGTGGTATCTATAAGTATCTTCAATTTCTGGATTGAGTAAAAATTATGCAACGTTTTGCAAGATGTGTTTCTTTGAAGTTTATTATTGTCACATTTGTTAAGAAAAAGTTGAGATAACACACATTATTTCAGTCTGGATACAGTTTTCATTACAATAGGCTGAACAGTTGGACTGATGACCCATTTTTTTCCCTTCTGAATCTGAAATGTGGAAATTGAAAAACTTTTCTAATTTTTCCCTAGATAAAATATTGACAGCTGAGTTTGGTACAAAGTTAATATCTTTGTAACTATCTTTGTGTGATCAGTACTTTTTTTGTTCAGTGAGGGAATTGAAAAATAGTGTGAATCTTAAAGCAAAAATTCAAGGAGGAATATTTTACTTCTAAATGTATATCCATCCACTAAATAGTGCTCTAAATAAAGAGGAAGACTAGTGTTTAATTTCTGTCTAAAGGCATTTGATAATATCAGCATACTAAGCTTGTGGCATTGTTTTGTATCTCTTTTTTGTTTGTTCAAACCTTTCAAAACTGAAGAACTGGCATACATCAACTTTATGGTTTAGACCAGTAGTAAGAGAAAACTGTTGATTCCAGAAGCCTTGAATATTTTATCCTGCTACCTAAAATGCTTATATGTTCACAATGATGGCAAGGAATTGCCAATCAGTCAAGTAAAAGGAAAGAGATTCTCAAACCATAAGACCTTTCCTACAGGAGAGATTTAACATCATTATTTCTGAAATATGACCTTCCCAGCAGCATTTGTAATTATACTTCCAAATTAGAACTAATATACTCTCAGAACCAGTCTCTCAGTTACTGAGAGTATCAATTCCATTCCACAGAAAAAGTGAGCTTTCAAAATAATGTTGAAAACTTTATACTACAGAGAAATACAGTTGTTCTTGAATCCTAAATAATAATGAGTCATCTACTTTGTGAGGCACTAGCAACGAATATTAAATGCAGATTCATCTTACTGTCAGACTTGGAAATAGGATGTATAATGAAATAAAATTTACTAATATTAGGAACATTTTTTTACTCCTCTGTCTACTTCTATATATTAATTTAATAAATAGTGAAATAAAAATATCTATGCTGTGCATAAGCTAGGAGCTATTTGTTGCCAGATTTCTTTTGGCAGATAATTTAACTTACATTGCGTTATATTTATGGTGTATGGCTGAATCCTGTCTCATAAGTTAATTGAGACCTTACAATAACAAAAGGGTGGACAACATATTGGGAAGACAGTGGGATATTCTAGAGGTTGTTACTGAGCCTCACCTCCTGTGGTAGTGGATCTTCAGAATAGAAGGAAAATAGAAGGAAAAGAATAGAAGGAAAACAGTTCCTAACTGAAGGAAAACAGGCTAATGAAAAAATCTCCTTTGTGCCACTGAAGTGAGGGATTGTTCCAGAGTGAGAGGGTACAAATTTCTGAGGGTGCACAAACCACTTTCCATCTTCTATATTTTTATTTAATTTTATTTGATTCTAGACTTCTAGGAAGAGAACATTTCTGTGAGTTTTGTCAAACATTAATGTAATTGCAATAGAGATTAGAGGTTAGAGATTTCATCTTCTATCTCTGAGGATGACCTGATATTCAGGTTGGAAATAGGTAGTCATCTGAGGGGTGGGTACAGATATTATTACACCGGATGGCACTTAGCCAGATTCCAGAGCATTTATCACATACACAGTCACATGCACTGCACACAACGAAACATACACAATTATATTTTGAACAACCGCATTTACAGCTTTCACATGTGGCCCCCAGAGCCATAGTCTTTGAAAAAGAGAGATACACCTGGAAGGAGGACTCAAAACCTTTATCACTTTACTGCTAAGACTATAGATCAGTGTATTTGTTCTCCTGCTCTTATTTTCATCCTCTTATTCTTAAATTTGCAACTTCCCAACTACTTACCAGAGAAAAAGACAAGAGACTATTTTCTAGTGCATAAGACTTGTCTTCTAACTGCCAAAGGTCTTTCTTGAAGGATGGAAACAAGTGATGTGGGGATAGAATCAAGCAGGGGAAGTTTAGGTTGGATATAAGAAGGAAATTCTTTCCTGTTAGGGTGGTGAGGCACTGGAATAACTTGCCCAGGGAGGTTGTGAATGCTCCATCCCTCAGTGTTCAAGGCCAGGTTGGATGAGGCCTTGGGTGACATGATTTAGCGTAAGGTGTCCCTGCCCATGGCAGGGGGGTTGGAACTAGATGATCTTAGGTCCTTTCCAACCCAAACAATTCTATGATTCTATGAAAAATGAACTCATTATATAAATTATACAACCAATTTAATGCTTGGACTTGATTACAATCAATAGGTCCAATTTTCCTAAGGGGAGCAGTCAGTTGCAAAAAGCAACTTCTAAAGTCACAGTGAAAATATGTTGAGCAACCTAAGGATAAATCCATACTATACAATAAATTGCTCTGATCCTGAATTAGTCTGGAATGTGTCTCTGTAATCAGGTGGCACAGTCAGATCTTGGACATTTTGGAAGCTGAATTAGCTACATCACCTATGCTTGAGTGTCACCCAAGAACAAGACTGTATTTGGCAGCAACATTATGCTCCCACATGTTCAATGATTGTAGTCAAAGAGCTAGTGACATTGCTATCAGCTGAGAATGAAGGTTCTTATCAAACGGGGCATGTACCACTACTCCATTATAGATATGGATAAAGCTGTTGGTTGAAAACCAAGAAAACAGAGGTTATGAGTAAAACATTAGTTGTCACAGTGTAGGGAAGTCACCTAGACATCTCCAAGATCTACAAGGTTCACATATATATATATACATTAAAATAGCTGTGTATATATATAAAATAAAATACCTGTATTTTAAGCAACAACATTTATATATGTGTATATATATATATATAAAATCTGGAAAGGTGAGTAAAGAATGGGAAGTTGGATGATTTTATAAGTTATTCCAGGGAGTAAGGACCCAGCAGTTCAAGAAGGACATTATGAGATATTGTAAAGCAATAAAATGAAAGATGAAGTTGACTGTAGATTAATGTAAATTGTAGCACACATGGGGAAATTATTCCAGTTTCAGATATTAATATCTGGGCTAACGATGAACACTACTGTTCGGAAGCAAGACAGGGAGTTTCATAAAAACATTAGCTCAGTGCTTGGCAGAAGTCAAAAGAAAACAAATGAAGTGTAAAGAATTATTAGGAAAGAAATAAGGAATATAAAGAGAACATTATGCCACTGTGCAAACTCAGGGTCTGCCCACAGATGTGCAGTTCTTGTGCCCTCAACTCTGAGAAAGATACAGGAGAGCAAGAAGAGTTTCAGAGAGCTACAGGAGCTAACTTAACCTAAGGGTATATTATTAAAAAAAAAAAAAAAAAAGTTAACCAAGTGGGTTTGAGAACATAGACAAGAACAAACTGTTCTCTATTTTCCCATGTAAATTCTAGGACAATGAAAGGAAGAGTGTGAACACTGTATAAAATATAAAATTGGCTAAATGAATCCTTGGTAAATTAGTCTATATTATATCTTGGTGTTCTTAGTGAACAGCCACCTTAATCCTTTCTAGATTTACCCTCATCAACCTAGACAAAACAGGTAGTTCATCCATGGAAATACATGCTGAGAAATTTTTTATCACATGAGCACACTAGAATAAAAGTGAAAAATTAAGGGAGCTGTTGGAGCAAGTCCAGAGGAGGGCCATGAGGATGATCAGGGGACTGGAGAACCTCCTGTATGAAGGCAGGCTGAGAAAGTTGGGGCTGTTCAGTCTGGAGAAGAAAAGCTGCATGGAGACCTCATAGCAGCCTTCCAATATCTGAAGGGGGCCTATAGGGATGCTGGGGAGGGACTCTTCATTAGGGACTGTAATAATTGGACAAGGGGGAATGTGTCCCCCTTGTGTTTAAACTTAAGGCAGTTCAGGTTAGATATAAGGAGGAAGTTCTTTACTGTAAGGGTGGTGAGGCATTGGAACAAGCTACCCAAAGAAGTGGCAAATGCTCCATCCCTGGCAGTGTTCAAGGCCAGGTTGGACAAAGCTTTGGGTGACATGGTCAAGCGTGAGGCATCCCTGCCCATGGCATGGGGGCTGGAACTGGATGATCTTAAGGTCCTTTCAAGTCTCACCATTCTATGATTCTATGATTCTATACTGCAGGTTTCTTTGACACCATCAGTTTAGTATGGTGATTGCTAAGATTCCTGAATACTGAGGGTCAACATATTTAAATCCGCAATCTGCAGGGAAATGCATTGCCATCACATTCCTCAGTTGAACAAGGATATCACTGCACATGGTTCTGAAATGTTGCAGAAAGTTTAGTAGAATCACAGAACTGTTAATCTACCCTTTATCACTAGGTACTATTTCCATTTTCTAATTTGTTTCTTATTTAATACTAATCATTTTGTGTGTATATTGTACTGCAGAATGAGATTGTTCCTTTAATGACATCCACAGTAGTCTTCGCATGCATGTAGCAAGGGTAAAATCAAGTTTATAAAGAAAAGAAAAAGTAACAGTATTTTTTGCTAAACAAGAAGGCCTCAGATCCAGCGACACAGATATCCAAAAATATTTAGCATATCTGGGCTTAACATCTCAATCCCCACGCAATTTGAAAAAACAATGTCCAGAAACAAATTTAGGTGCAATATGGATAGCTGAATCTGTATTGTGACCCTCAAGCCGTTTCAAAAATATGAATCCTTGAGATGCTAGAGGTCTTCAGGTACCTAAAATTCGATTCTCTTCTTCTCTGAAGGCACTTTGAACTTGACAGTAGTGATTTACTGACTTAGATCAAGCCTGTCTTGCACAAGAATTCACAAAAGCTTTATTTTTCTAAATTACATTTTTTTACTATTTTACTTTTCAAGATCAGAAGATTAAGAAGAGCACTGGCAAGGGGGTGTTCACAGAATATATTTTTTGAATGAGTACCATAAAAATAGCAGATTTAACTACCATATTCCTGAAGAAGGAAGCCAGAAGAGTTGCCAATGTCCTTTAGATAAGGATTTAGTGCTTAGGACATTCATCCAGGACATGAGATATTCTTGGTTTAATTTCTCCTCTGTGTGAGCAGACTTAAAACCAGAGTTTCTATTTATGCACTTTACACTTCAAGTACTTAATCAGCCCTTGGAGCTGAATCCAAACTCCAGATGTCCCAGAGGAAAGTCATAAGCATTAAATTACAGTCCTTGTTCACTCACTTCTTCTTTATCTGATCTTTTCTTCTCTAACAGTTAGTCCAGATGTGCTTCAGACTAAGTGGAAAAACTTCAGACAGTGCAGATGGGACCCCTCACAAACTCACTCCTTATTTGTCAGCCTAACCCACTGTTCCCTGGCTTTAGAGGTCTATCCTATTGCTCCAGATGTAAAAAAATCCTTGCAGTCTACAGGCTGTGCACTCACTTAGCAGCGCTTTTTTTTCAGGGCTTTCAAGCCATGAGAGTTCTCAAACACTGGGAGTATACAGCCTGGGCTGGCCTGTGAGAGTTTAAATCTATGCCTATTGCCTAAACTGCTTTAGCTTGAACTGTGCCTTAGGTATGGTAAAAGACCAGCAGGCATTGCATAACGAACAGACTTCTTGTGCCAGGGGAGGGCAGGAGGGCAGGAGAGGCTGTTCTGCTGCTTCCACAGTTTAGGTAGCAGTTAATGAAAGGTAAGCAGGTTGTTAACGAAAAGGAGGCAGGCTATTTTAAGAAAACATATAAAAAGTCATCCAGGCAGACCCAAGACTGCAGTAGAATGAGCCCTCAGGACCAGTAGTGGACTCCTCCACGCATATACCATTGGATACTTGCTGACTTGCTGCACTGTCTCACCTCTCTTCCTGAGAAAGACAGTCACCACTGACCTTAGGATCCAGGGGTCTTTGGAAGGGTTAGCCTAATACCAGAGTCAAAAGAAGGTACAGTGGATTGTTCTGTGCAACAGTTTTAACTACATGAAGCTCTTGTGTATTAATTCAGACTATGTCTGTTATTGTTCCTGTGTCTGGACTAGTATAACTGTTGAATTTTTTTATTAGCTAAAACATTAATGAGATTTACAATAAATTGTTGTCTGCCTATACATGGGGTATTTTCTTTTGTTCATAATAAGATTTTGTTTATAAAAAACAAAGAATGATTACTGTCCAATTTTTAAGGAAAAATGTTTGTGCTTTTGCTTTGGAAGAATACAAGGTATAATGACAAGTGGAGACCTTACTTAACTCAGGACAGGGTTTAAGACACCTTATTACTTTGCCTTTGAATTCCCACTCAAAATTCTTGTTCTATTTCTGAATTTTTGCCAGTATAGCTTTTCTTGTTCTTACCATGTTCATGTGAGAAATTCCAGCAGTCAGGCAAATAATACTTAACATTTTGATACTCAGTATGACACTTACTTAAATTGCTTTTGGGTTTGGACCTTTCTTTCACTTTCAAAAATCATCTAAAGCTAACAAACCCATTCAAGTTAAATAGAGTTTTAAATTAGATTAAAAAAAAAAAATTAAACATTAACATTTACATAGATTACGTATACCTACAACAAAATACTACATATTAAAGTTGTTCTGAAATTGGTAAGAATTAGACACTTAAGTGCCCAAACAGCACAAGGTGGTCTTTATATTACCTAAGCAGTGAAAATGTTTAAACTACAATGAAAATACAGTATCTAAATCATGAAAACAAATTTGAATGTTCCATTTGGTTTATGTTGTAATATATTATTCACTTAACAACCCTCCATAAATTTGGAGCAGTCATTGAAAAACATCTTTGCATAGATTAGTATACTATGTTAAATATAATTTCATTTGTTAATCAATAGCTCTTACCCAGCTTGAAAAATATTGGGGAAGTATTTTCTGCATACTCCAACTTTCAGAGTTTAGAGCCAAAAGAACAGTTTATTGAAGAGCGGATGCAGGGAAAAAAATGCAAAGAATTTGAAATATATTTGTTGACATAATGTTGTGTCTGCTGTAAGTATTAAAAACTGTTTGAACAGCCTTTCTGATGATCTTTCTAATGGAATGAAAGGACTACACATAAGTAGTTCTGGTTTGGGGTTTCCCTTATTGACCTTCCAAAACCCCAGAATCATGCTGGAGAGAACATGTGTGTTCTGAAAAATAAACATGGTTACAGAATTCTCGTCAGGTCCTCTGCTACACAAACATTTAATTACCTCATTTCACAGTCTAAGATTAAAAGTTGATGATAATAAATGTCAGTATAAAAACAACATTCAGATCTTTAACAAACATGAAAGTTAATTAACTATTAGTTCCTTTCATTAAGAATTTGTTAAAAGTTTGTTAAAAATTGCTTCTCAAAATCTGTTACTATCATTTAACAGCTGGTATATTAGCTAATAGGCAGAAACAATTCCAAGGACAAAGAGAATAATATAAAACAGCAACTAACTTTAGTAATGATGGATTTTTTCAAAAGACTACTGATATTGTACATGGTAGCAAATATTCTGTAAAATGGGAGGATTTTGCCACAAGCAGTACTGTAATATACCTATATTGCATTCTCAGTTACAAAAGTACAAATGATTTTACTAAAGTTAAAAGGCATCTGTCGTGGTTTAAACCCAGTCAGGTAACTCGTTCACTCACCTCCCCCCCCTTTCTTGCCCTCCCCCTGCTCCCGGAGGGACGGAGAGGAGAATTGAAAAGAATGCAACTCCCACGGGTTGAGATAAGAACAGTTTAGTAACTAAGGTATAACACAAATCACTACTGCTACCACCAATGATAATAATGATAAAGGAAATAACAAGGGAACAGAATACAACACCTCAGCACCAGCTGACCGATAACTCGCTCCCCAAGCCCGACCAAGCTCCGACCGATACCTCCTCCAACCCTGCAGTCTCCCAGCCCTTCCGGCTAACTCCCAGTTACATCCTGGGCATGACTTGCTGTGGTATGGAATAGCTCTTTGGTCAGTTTGGGTCAGGTGTCCTGTCTCTGCTTCCTCCTGGCTTCCCCTCCTCCCTGGCAGAGCATGAGGCTCACAAAGTCCTTGGCCAAACCAAAACATCTCTATCAGCTCTGTTCCCGAGCCGAAAGTCAAAACACTGCACTGCACAAGCTACCAAGGAGAAGAAACATGACTGCTACTGCTGAACCCAGGACAGCCTCTTGATTTAAATTTATTACAGAATCTTGGGCATTATTTTGATTCCAGTAAGAATATTCAGCTCTTTTACAAAAAGATTGGTTTTGTAAGAATTAATTGTCAAAAAGTTGAACTTCCTACCAGCGTAGCAACTTCGTCAGTGAACTCACTGCATGTTTTATTGAATGAAAAGTGGAATAAAACTAATTAAAACTTGGTATATTGAATTCCATTTTGGTGCATCTTTGTGACTTTAAGAAAATGCATTTTATTTAAAATCAGTACATAGGCATTTCAAAAATTCACATGAAAGAGAAGATAAGTGGAAGTAAATTTTAATGCTGCAAACTGAGCAGTTAAAAGTATTCTAAACCTGTGACATTAAAGCAACACAATGCAGAGGTTTTGTTTGTTTAAGAAAGTATACATTTTATATATATATATATAAAAATAGCTTCAACTAGCATTTCTTTTCATCTTTAAATAACGGACAAGAGGGAAGAATTTTGCAGGTGCAAATAGTGTCAGAAGCAATTTCAAAATAATCCTTTTTTTCCAAAGTGAATAGCTACAGAATTTCAGCCAGTAAGTCCCATTATTTTTGCTTTTTTCTGTCTACAGGGTTGAAACAAATAGCTGGCAACCACTGGAAACTTTGTCAGGTTTATGATATGGTTGTATAATTTTGTTATCTCAAATAAACTTGTAGAGTTACTACAACAAAGTAATTGGCAGTTTGTTTTAATGAACATTTGGATTTTCCTGGTAAAAAAATAAAAGTAAGACAGCAAAATCTGTTACGTTGTCTAATAAACCACTTGATCTGCAGATTTTTTGGTTCATACGTCTGTATAGCTTCAGGTAAGAATCCCCACAGAGTTACTCATGTGAACATGATGTTTGTGTTGTATTTGCACTGTGGTTTACTAATTCACTGAAGGTCTGACTATGGAATGATAACTTCTACCAGAACTCTATGTGGTTTACAGCTGTACTTCTTAAAAGTATTTTTAAAAGGCAAGCACCGTAATCATTAATAATGTTTGCAATCAGTAGTGTTTAATGAGGCTATAAAAGTTAAGTTCATGAATTAAACTAAGTCCAATAAGTAGAATGCTGAGTCAATGAGTGAGACTAGAAATTCCCAAAAAAGGATTTCAAAGCAAAGAATGAAAAAATTTCCATCACTTAATTCTTGTTTCCAGTGCAGTTTACAAAACCAGTTTTACCTTTCTGTTGCAGCACGGCCTGAAATACAAGACAGATTTTCATTATGGGTCATAGCCTATTTTGATGGAGTAACTCTACAATCATATGCACTGCTGTTTCAACAATGTGTTAAAAAAGCATGAAAACATTGAGTTAGAGTGGTATTGAAACAAGGTCTAAGCACGTCATCTCACTACTGATTTGACAATTTATTTCTTTCCAGGTCCTGCTTCTGGCTTATTCCTTGACATGAGGAAATCACTAAGATATGCTTTAAAAATAAAAGTCCAGATACATGAATTACTTCCAGAAGTAGATATAAAATATAAGATGCTTAAAATTAAATCTGATAGGAATTAAGTTATTTCATCCTGCTGTTTATATCCAAACACATCTGAAAGTAGGAAGAAAAAATAATCAGTATATTTCTACATTGTATTTGGATTTTCCTTTACTCTCGAAGGAGTCCTGCTAGAGAACATTTGTCATTCTGGCATTGAGTGTCCTATTTGTAGAACAGAAAAATGTCACTAGGATAAATAGGCGAGTATTCTCGCTTGCCACAACCTTGCAGATTAAATTTTGGTTTTCCATTTCAGCCTTCATCATTTGCTCCCTTTTAACATCACTTATCAACATTAACATTCAAGTGGACTTGTAATTGAACAGATGGGATATTGACATTTAAGAATGTTCATTTATGCAGCCAAACATGGAGTGATTTTTCTCTGTTACTTCAGCAAGTCATAACTTTAGCCTAACACACTTGTACAAAATAATATACCAGCGACTATATCAGAACCTCTAAGACTTGTTCAAAGTTGGCATTCTTTGCTTCACTTGTTATTTAAGGTTAATAGTCTGGGAAGGATTAAAAATGGAAAATTTATTCCTGCGAAGATTTGGTCTAATTTCTTTCATCAGTTTATGTTCAATTATGAATTCAGTGTGCTGGAGTGAAAAAAATGCATACTCAGGCGTTACCAAATCAAGTTCTTGAGAGCAGAGATATATCGATATAGTTGTAAATTCAGTGTTAAAAAAGGTATATAAAATTCATCCTTGAAAACACTTGTGTGCTAAGCTGAGCTTCTAAAAAAAAAAGACAGAAATCTAAAAAAAACACACACATAGTAGAGTTTATTCAAAATTCTGAAGTAACACCACAACAGTTCCTTTTTTTTTTTTCACATTATCATAATCTATCATAACACCAAGTCGGAAGAGGCTTTGAACAACCTGATCTAGTCAAAGATGTCCCTGCCCATGGGAGAAGGAACTTCTTGAATACTTTCAGGAACTGCTTTACTTCATTTTAATTTGCATTTTATGCCAATTTCACTTTTTCATAATTGCATACACACACACTCTCATATCAATCTCATCTGGGGCCACAAACACAAACTGAATTGAAAATGAAGGTGAATAAATCAATCAAAAGGGGAATGAGAACTTCTGAATGTTAATTTAAAGCGCATGTTAAGAGCAATAGGACAGGTAGGACAAGAAACAGGGCAATTTTTTTATTATTTGTTTTTATTCGTAGCCTGCTAATGTCTCATATGTTTGGGAGTGGACTATGGATTTCATTTTTAAGCATCATCTAAATAAGGGATTCACTTCTTAGTACAACTGAAATCAAGGTCTAACTATTTTATTTCAGTACATCCTTACTATATAACCTTTGGCATATCTTCAGATCCTAAAGTGCCTAAGTATGAAAAATTATCCTGGAGATATGTATGAATTGGAAAAATGTTCAGAAAATTCTAAAGGACTTAGGACAATATGTATTTCTTATATTGCCCAGTAGTCCTTTTTTTTTTTTTTTTTACTTTGTTTAACAGTATTAACACTTAAAACAGAAACTTCCCGAAAATCAAAGTACTCAGCTCATATGAATATGAGAAAAGTTCTGTTTTTGCATAATATACTTTATTGCTGTGAGTGCAAGTTTTTTCAATGTTCAGGATGTGATGTGTTATTTTATGCTAAAATAACACCCAAACCCAGAATAAACTCTCATATCTCAGTGTCTTTGGGACAGTGAAGGATTGTGAGGTACTTGTGGGGATACTTTTCTTTAGAATGGATTTAGAAAAAAACAGTCAAAAGACAAATGCAATACTTACTTATTTATTGATATGCATGATACAAACTGAAATTATTCTTAAGAAAAATGGATTTGTTTCTGCAGAAAACATGCTGTTATTAAATGCACTACTATTCAGTCATGCAAAATTTGGAGAAACTATCACAAGGTTAGTATTCCATAAACAACATAATTGTCAATTCAAAAGTGCTGTGGCTTCTCCTAGCTCCATTGACTGTGATAACAAATTTCTAATTTCCCTTCAAAGATATTTGAGAAGATACATAGGTTACATTGAAATTAGATTAGAGATCATGTGGAAAGGTCTAAGAATAAATAAATTTATTTTATTGTTTTTATATTTAAAACCTAAAGTTTTAATCTGCTCTCAATAGTAAAATAATGAACTTGTATAAATTGTTACCATGTTGGAGCCTTGTACTCTGTATATGAGTTCATATATTTGTGTAGAGAAAAATAAAAGATAAGTATTCATTTTCCAAGAAAGGCAAATTATGTGTTTGATCTCCAGTTTATAATTTTCACTAGTCTAGATAACATCTTTACACCTCATGTCCCTACAAGATGGTCTTATAGGCAATAATAATACAATGTAGTCCTATTTTCTGTGAATTTTCATATTTTCTTCTTGGATATCTTCACCACTTCTGACAACAAAAATTACAGTGATTAGTTGAGCCAAATAAATATCCTTTGCACAAATGAAATCGGGGGGGGTTATTTGTATTCAAATTACTGGGAGTGCAGAAATTTGCCCAAGGAGTGTTTTGAGTATGTAATTTGAATTTAGTATTTTGAACAGATAATTTCAGGGATAGAGATGAACAACTTAATATAAACTGATGGCTTTTTCAACATTTGTTTTTCTTTAGCTAGAATACTCCACTCCAGCATGGAACAATGACATGTTTTATTTCTGGTAGGGATTTTTTTAACATCTGTGTTTCCCTTCTCAATCTTCCCTGTTTTGCCTCAATAAATTCAATATACCTGCAGGTTAAAGCTTTAGCCTGTCAAATATTCCAGTTAGCACAGCATGCCTCCACCTAAGCAGAGATTAAAATTATAGCGATCTTATCCTTCACCCTTATTCTGGTTTCTCTTTATATTCTTCTCTCTCATACTGATTTCCACAGATTTGCCTATGGGAAGAGTAACACCTAGCTGAGCAGGAGACATGCCTTTCCCTAATGCTAGTGCAAGTTTGTATGTGTGTCCAGCTGCATCAGGAGCCAAGGACTGTCTCGAGCCGCACTATTTTTTTAGTCCATGACATGCATATGTTTTCAGCCATGCTTTATATAACAAGAAGATATAGCTAGCATAGCTGTAAACAACTTTTGTCATGTTCCCACAGAAGAGAAAAGAAATCAAGAAGATCACATCTGACAACCATGAATCACAAAATAGACAAGACTTTCTGGGGTGGAGTTACAATGAATACAGTAGGATTCTATTTTAGACTTTACCAGTTTTCCAAAATCAGTGGAGTCTGTACAACTGGTATCTGCCTGTGGTAACAATGCATGTTATGACACAGCTGTTTAGTTGTACATAATGTTGAGTAAATGATCCCACTGTATCACTTACTTATCTCACAGGACAGGTATAATGAATTCCTATTTAGAAAGGATTTTGTGATTTATTTATTTTTTTAAATAAAAATTTCTAACTACTGCTTTATCAATAGTCAAAATTCTTGAAATAAGATAAAAAAGAGGAATTCACACAGATGAAAACTATATAATTTCAAAAGAAAAAAGTGCATTATGACATGAATAAATCATAGGATTGACTGGGGGAAAAGTAAGTATCTACAAATTTACTTTTTAGTTTGCTCCTATTCAATATTAATGAATGAATTACATGGGATTTAAGC
Organism: Pezoporus wallicus; assembly: GCF_028554395.1. Taxonomy (NCBI): domain Eukaryota; kingdom Metazoa; phylum Chordata; class Aves; order Psittaciformes; family Psittacidae; genus Pezoporus; species Pezoporus wallicus. The sequence goes on from NW_026637693.1 coordinate 372,542, forward strand.
TTCCAGATGGATTTTTAACCAGATACTTAGGTGCCAGCAAATACCTTGGTGCTTGTGTATATCGAGATCTGTTTTCTTTCAAATGAAAATGATATTAGAGGTATCATGTTTACATATGATATTAGAGAAAGTATATTTATTCTAAAGAATGCAAAAATCTTGTGTGAAGTGATTTGTCAGATTATGCAGCTATTTAAAAAAATCTACTTTGTAAATAAGTGTATTTGAAATCTAATTCAGATATGTTTTCAGTATGTAAGCAAACGAGTCTGTATATCTCTTTCAGAGGTTCTGTACTTTTTTCTTCAAACACATTGGCCATGACTTGTATAAAAATCGTGCTTTTAGTCTGGTATTGTCACTAACATAAATAGAAACAATTTAATGTGAGCAAATGAGAAGGCATTAAAGCAACTCACTAGGTCTCTGTTGTGGAACTGAGACGAAGTTAATAATCCTTTCTAATGTTGCTGTGTCAGTTTTAAACCTACTGTAAATATATGCTTTTCTCCTGAACACCAGAGAGTTGCAGTGGCTTCTACAGCATCTCATTACTACCTCCTTCTGGCAGAATTTTGGCCCAGCTCCAGCTACTATGTATGCTCATATTTGTTTTCAGAGACTTAGAGAAGGAACAGTCAGAGGGTATCGTATCTTGGTAATTTCCTCAAGTTTCTTTGAGATCCACTATCGCTTTCCAGAGATCACTGGGCAAAATATGGTGAACAATCATATGTGAAGTTGAAGATACTTATTTCTCTGACTGTTAAGAGACCATTTTCGAGTATCTCCAAGGGATAAGGCTGCACAGTCTCTCTGGGTATCCTGTGTCAGTTCTTGGTCACCCTCACAGTAGAAAAGTATTTTGTGATGTTCTGAGAGAACCCCCTGTGTTTCAGATTGTGCCTACTGACTCTGGTCCTGTGATTGGACACCACTCAAAAGAGCCTGGCTTTATCTTCTTTACACCCTTCCTTCAGATATTTGTACACATAGATAAGGTTGGTCTTGAGCCTTACCCAGGCTAAAAAGTCTCAGCTCTCTCAGCCTTTCCTAATAAGATAGGTTCTCCAGTCCCTTAATCATCCTTGTGTCCCTTTGCTGGGTCAGGAGTCATACTCAGGACCCCAAAATTGGACTAGGTGAGATCTCACCACTGTTGAATGGGGGGAAGGATTACCTCCCTCCACCTCCTGGCAATCTTTTGCCTAATGCAGTCGGACACAACATTTGCCAGCTTCACAGCAAGTACCCGAAGTTCCTTTTCTGCAAAGGTACTTTTACGGTTGGTTGGCTGGTTGTTTTTTTTTTCCAGCGGTGTTGCCCCAGAGAATACAGTGGTGCATGGAGTTGTTCCTCCCCAACTGCAAGAGTTCTCCTTGTTGAATTTCATGAAGTTCCTGACAGTCCGTTGCTCCACCCTGTCAAAGTCCCTCTGGATGGGAGAACAAGGATTTGTTTTATCAGCCACACTTCCACATTTTGTATCATCAACAAACTTGCTGAGGGCAGACTCTGCCCCATCATCCAAATCTTCAGTGAAGATACTTAAAAAGGTAGAATCATAGAATCGTAACATAGTAAGGGTTGGAAAGGACCTAAAGATCATCTAGTTCCAACCCCCCTGCCATGGGCACAGACACCTCAAACTAAACCATCTCACCCAAGGCTTCATCCAACCTGGCCTTGAACACCACCATTGATGGAGCATTCACAACTTCCCTGGGCAACCTATTCCAGTGCCTTACTACCCTTACAATAAAGAACTTCTTCTTTATACCCAATCTAAACTTCCCCTGTTTAAGTTTGAACCCATTACCCCTTGTCCTGTCACTACAGTCTCCTGTGTGCTCCAATCCCCTGATCATCCTCGTGGCCCTCCTCTGGACTTGTTCCAACAGTTCCATGTCCTTTTTATGTTGAAGACACCAGAACTGCACACAATACTCCAGGTGAGGTCTCACGAGAGCAGAGAGGGAGGATCACCTCCTTCGACCTGCTGGTCACGGCCCTTTTGATGCAGGCCAGGATACGGTTGCCTTTCTGGGCTGCAAGCGCACACTGCCGGCTCATGTTCATTTTTTCATCGACCAACACACTCAAGTCCTTCTCCACAGGTCTGCTCTGAATCTCTTCTCTGCTCAACCTGTAGCTGTGCCTGCGATTGCTCTGACCCACGTGCAGGACCTTGCACTCGGCATGGTTAAACTTCATGAGGTTGGCATCAGCCCACCTCCCAAGCATGTCAATGTCCCTCTGGATGGCATTCCTTCCCTCCAGTGTATCAACAGAACCATACAGCTTGGTGTCATCAGCAAACTCGCTGAGGGCGCACTCAATCCCACTGTCAATGTCAGCAAAAAAGATGTTGAACAAGACCAGTCCCAACACCGATCCCTGAGGGACACCACTCGTTACTGGTCTCCAGCCGGACATTGAGCCACTGATGACAACGCCCTGTGTGCGGCCATCCAGCCAATTCTTTATCCACCAAGTGGTCCATCCATCAAATTGATGTCTCTCCAATTTAGAGACAAGGATGTGTGTGGGACAGTGTCAAATGCTTTACACAAGTCCAGGTAGATGACATCAACTGCTCTACCCCTTTCCATCAGTTCTGTAGCCCCATCATAGAAGGCCACCAGACTGATCAGGCAGGATTTCCCCTTAGTGAAGCTATGCTGGCTGTCACCAAGCATCTTGCTGATTTTCATGTGCCTTAGCATGCCATCCAGGAGAATCTGCTCCAAGATTTTGCCAGGCACAGAGGTGAGACTGACTGGTCTGCAATTCCCCGGGTCATCCATTTTCCCCTTCTTGAAAATGGGGGTTATATTTCCCTTTTTCCAGTCATCAGGAATTTCACCTGACTGCCATGATTTTTCAAATATGATGGCCAGTGCCTTAGCAAATTCATTTGCCACCTCTTTCAGGACCCGTGGATGGATCTCATCAGTACCCATGGACTTGTGCACGTTCAGATTTTTAAGATGGTCTCGAACCAGTTCCTCTCCTACAGTGGGTGCAAGGTCTTCATTCTCACAGTCCCTTCCAAGACCTGGGTGGTGTGGTCAGAGCCTTTGCCAGTGAAGATCGAGGCAAAGAAGTCATTAAGAACCTCAGTCTTCTCCAAATCCCGGGTAGCTAGTTCTCCTGAGAGGCTCCAGAGGGGGGCTGTGTTGTCCCTAGTCTGTCTTTTATTTGCTACGTACCTGTAGAATCTCTTCCTGTTTTCTTTCACATCCCTAGCCAAGTTTAATACTAACTGGGCCTTAGCTTTCCTAACCTGGTCCCTAGCTTCCTGGACAACATCCCTGTACTCTTCCCGTGCCACCTGTCCTTGCTTCCACTTATTAAAAGCCTCTTTTTTCATTTGAATTTTCCTCAGCATTTCCTTATCCATCCAAGGAGGTCTCCTGGCCCTCCTGCTGCACTTCCTTCTGGTTGGGATGCAACACTCCTGAGCTTGTAGCAGGTGATCCTTGAATATCAACCAAGAGTCTTGGGCCCCCCTGCCCTCTAGGGCTATATCCCATGGAATCTTCCGAAGCAGGTTCCTGAAGAGGCCAAAGTCTGTTTTGAAGTCCAAGACAGTGAGCTTGCTGCACTCTCTTCTCACTGTCCTGAGGATCTCAGATTCGATCATCTCATGATCACAGATTGGGCACAGTATCTACCACTGGGGTACGGCACTAGTTACTGGCCTCCAACTAGACTTTGTGCAACTGACAACAACCCACTGAGCCCTGTTGTTTTAAGTACACCTCCCTGTCTGCTCATCCAGCCCATATATCAGCTTCCCTGTGAAGATGTTACAGGAGACAGAGCTGAAAACATTGATGAAGTAAAAGTTCCTAAACCAGGTAAAATTAGACACTAACTGATATCTCAAAGATCTCTTTCATGGGCTTAGGTGCTTTTCTCAATACATGCAGAATTACATCCCCTATGCAAATGGGGATATAACACCCGAAAGTCAAATATAGCACGAAACTGTTTTGCATAGAAGTTCAGCATTTTCCAGACTAAACAGAGAAGAAGGTACTCTTTAAGCAGTGGAGCACTTTGAGTAAAAAAAAATCTGTCACTTCCCTCTTCTCTGCTACTCTGAAGCTGAAAAAAATCCAAACCCCCAAAGCATAGAGGTGCAACTGAATAGTATGCATTTGTCATTATAGGAAAAGATAGTTATTCCTGAATTAGATACTCTAGATACTCTGGATTTTAAAACCAAATCAAACCAAACCACAACCCAGAATAATTTACTTTTTTTTTCCTTCTGAGAAGTTGCTGTTCTACTATGTCATGTGGCCCATTCCTCAGACCAGTCAGAGATGTGATTTCATCCTCTGTCAGCAGAGAAGAGACTCTGCTCTGTCTTGAGTTATTAGGAATAAGCAATACAGTATTACTACCAACATTTGCTCAGGCTTAGCCTTCAGGAAGCTTACGTATAATTTGACCATATTTATAAACCTGGATCTCATTGACAAATATACCTTCTGGTTTAAGTGACACAAAGTCAATCAAATCACTACTAGCAGGACTTTGCAGTTTTGCCCTGTAGCTGTACTATGTAGAATTGCACAAATGGTATTATTTTTGCAATGCAAAAAAACTATTCAAGTATTTTGATGCATAGCAAAATATGCAACTTTTCATGTATTCAACCTGCTGTATATATAACTTACGTTAACATTTTATCTTCTCTGATCTGTAATAGAAGAAAATTATTACAGAATAAGAAGCATAATATTAAACATTGTCTTATAAATATCATATTTTTTTATTTTTCTTACTGTTATAAAAATAAAAGTGCAAAATTATTTCATTACATAAAAATGCAGAAATGATTAAAAAATCAGTCTGATGGTTCTGAAGTTAACAAAGTAATTTTAAACTCCCACAGAATAATGTTTTATTTATTCACTGGCAGCATAAAAAGCATTGAACATCAACTGCAATATACCTATATGAGACTAAAACAATAAATTAGTGAATAATGTCATTTTAATAGAGTATTATTAAGACTGTGTTTTATGAATAAACTAAAAACTGATTGAAAAACTGAAGTTCATAAAGATGTCTAAATAAATATATACTATGCACACAATGCAGACTCAGCACAATAACATGCCATTTCTTTTAGAAAATGTTATAAGATTGGAAGATAATAGAAATTTTAATATAGAATCTACACAGGTAGAATTAATGCTTAAAAGCAGTGGAAGCCTTTCTGTATCTTCTAATGCTGTGTGTGACATGATGTCAAAATCCCATGTTTCTTCCCTTGGTTTCCCAGTCAAGATGAGGCTTTACAAATCCCTGTTCTAGACCTCAGTTTGCGACTATCATGAGCTGCAATCTTTGCCAGCTTGCTGCAGTTCTGATTCTCTTGTCGTTCTTTTTTGCTTAAAAAAAAAAAAAAAATATAATGTAAGGTCTTCAAGGAAAACAATTATCTCAAGTCTTTCCATAGTTCTTGGCAGTAATGCAGTTGCTATATAGTAGTAAGTGAAATGCAGTGGGGACTCGGATGAAAGGAAGAAAATTAAGATTTCGTATGAATAGCTACTTTTCACATTAGTTTATTAAATTAAAAAGAAACAAAAAAAACCAAAACCAACAACCAGTAAAACTGAAACAGCAGTTTAGGGATCTTAGTCTCTGTTCCATAGATTAGTTGGATCCAGGATCATTTATGTCTTCTTTCTCTCTAAAATGTTTTTGGCTCCACAGACTTGCACAGAACAATTAATATAATGTACAGCCAAGTCATTTTACAGCAATTAAATGGGTAAATATTTATCTTTTCCTCTCTGAGTTATGCAACTGCTAACCAATTTCTACCTTGCCTTTTATATGTTTTCAGTGAAACTTAGATGACCTTCACGTGATCTGTCTACTTAAATTTGTTTCATAACAAAGCTAGAGGCAGCAAAATAAAAGCATCTATCCATCTATCTCTTCAGAAAAAGAACTTCCACATACATCTGGAAGACAACAGTAGATCATGTAGTCAGGAGTCAAATATCTGCAACATTTTTTTGTTACATTTAGTAGCAGCATCACTTGGGCTAAAAAATAAACCTACTAAAACTTGTAATTCTCACAGATATTTTATTCTATTATTTGCTCATAAATCTGAGTCGGTAGAGATGGCAAAAATCCAGTTTGCAGAAAAAGAAAGAAGAAGAAATTAGTCATATGTTACACTGCAGTTAAGCTCTGCAAAGACTCTGAAACTCACACATCCTCTTGTGTGGAGATTGACCAAGTAGCCTAATTGTTGTACCAAAAACTTGAAATGTTGCACACAGCCTCATCTGAGAAGTTCTAGTTTTATAGAACTAGGAAGCATATGGAAAAGACAGTGGAAGAACTTAGAATAATTTTACAGGTCTTATTTAATAGTTAATTTGTTCCATTTAATATATTTGTTCTGTAACAGAAAGCACATGTAAACCACTGTGTTCATTATTATTTTGGTGCCTTTCAGTCTTGACACTAAGGAGAGCTCTGAAACCTGGATGCATATTATCTTTGGGAACTCTTACATAAGAACCAAATGATATGAGATACCAGCTTTAGAATGAGGTCATAGAATCATAGAATCATAGAATCGTTAGGGTTGGAAAGGACCTTAAGATCATCTAGTTACAACCCGCCCTGCCTTGGGCAGGGACACCTTAAGCTAAATCATATCACCCAAGGCCGCGTCCAACCTCGTCTTGAACACTGACAGGGATGGTACATTCACAACCTCCCTGGGCAACCTATTCCAGTGCCTCACCACCCTAACAGGAAAGAATTTCCTTCTTATATCCAACCTAAACTTCCCCGGTTTAAGTTTGAACCTAATACCCCTTGTCCTGTCACTACAGTCTCTAATGAAGAGTCCCTCTCCAGCATCCCTGTAGGCCCCCTTCAGATACTGGAAGGCTGCTAGGAGGTCTCCACGCAGCCTTCTCTTCTCCAGGCTGAACAGCCCCAACTTCCTCAGCCTGTCTTCATACGGGAGGTGCTCCAGTACCCTGATCATCCTTGTGGCCCTCCTCTGGACTTGTTCCAACAGTTCCATGTCCTTTTTATGTTGAAGACACCAGAACTGCACACAATACTCCAGGTGAGGTCTCACAAGAGCAGAGTAGGGAGGCAGGATCACCTCCTTCGACCTGCTGGTCACGCTCCTTTTGATGCAGCCCAGGATACGGTTGGGCCCCTGCCCACCTCACAAGTGTGTCAAGGTCCCTCTGGATGACATTCCTTCCCTCCAGCGTATCAACCGAACCACACAGCTCGGTGTCATCGGCAAACTTGCTGAGGGTGCACTCAATCCCACTGTCCATGTCAGCGATGAAGATGTTAAACAAAACCGGTCCCAACACCAATCCGTGAGGGACACCACTCGCTACTGGTATCCAGCCGGACATTGAGCCATTGACCATAACTCTCTGTGTGCGGCCATCCAGCCAGTTCTTTATCCACCAAGTGGTCCATCCATCAAATTGATGTCTCTCTGTCCTGGGTTCAGCAGTAGCAGTCATGTTTCTCCTTCTTGGTAGCTGGTGCAGTGCAGTGTTTTGACTATCTGCTCGGGAACAGAGCTGATAGCGACGTTTTGGTTTGGCCAAGGACTTTGTGAGCCTCATGCTCTGCCAGGGAGGAGGGGAAGCTGGGAGGAAGCAGAGACAGGACACCTGACTCAAACTGACCAAAGAGATATTCCATACCACAGCATGTCATGCCCAGGATGTAACTGGGAGTTAGCTGGAAGGGCTGGTGGACTGCAGGGTTGGAGGAGGCATCGGTCAGAGCTTGGTCGGGCTGGGGGGGGGGAAGAGTTATTGGCCAGCTGGTGCTGAGGTGTTGTATTTTCTTCCCTTATTTCCTTTATCATTGTTATTACTGGTGGTAACAGTAGTGATTTGTGTTATACCTTTGTTACTAAACTGTTCTTATCTCAACCTGTAGGAGTTCCATTCATTTCGATTCTCCTCTCTGTCCCTCTGGGAGTAGGGGGAGGGCAAGAAGGGGGGGAGTGAGTGAACGAGTTACCGGACTGGGTTTAAACCACGACACTCTCCAATTTAGAGACAAGGATGTCGTGTGGGACAGTGTCGAACGCTTTACACAAGTGCAGGTAGATAACATCAACTGCTTTACCCCTGTCCATCAGTTCTGTAGCCCCATCATAGAAGGCCACCAGACTGATCAGGCAGGATTTCCCCTTAGTGAAGCTATGCTGGCTGTCACCAAGCATCTTGCTGATTTTCATGTGCCTTAGCATGCCATCCAGGAGAATCTGCTCCAAGATTTTGCCAGGCACAGAGGTGAGACTGACTGGGCTGCAATTCCCCAGGTCATTCATTTTCCCCTTCTTGAAAATGGGGGTTATATTTCCCTTTTTCCAGTCATCGGGAACTTCACCTGACTGCCATGATTTCTCAAATATGATGGCCAGTGGCTTCGCAACTTCATTTGCCAGCTCCTTCAGGACCCGCGGATGGATCTCATCAGGACCCATGGACTTGTGCACGTTCAGATTTTTAAGATGGTCTCAAACCAGATCCTCTCCTACAGTGGGTGCAAGGTCTTCATTCTCACAGTCCCTGTATCTGCCTTCCAAGACTTGGGTGGTTTGGCCAGAGCCTTTGCCAGTGAAGACTGAGGCAAAGAAGAACCTCAGCCTTCTCCAAATCCCGTGTAGCCAGTTCTCCCGAGAGCTTCCTGAGGGGGCCTACATTCTCCCTAGTCTGTTTTTTATTTGCTATGTACCTGTAGAATCCCTTCCTGTTATCTTTAATACCTCTAGCTAAGTTTAATTCTAACTGGGCCTTAGCTTTCCTAACCTGGTCCCTAGCTTCTCGGACAACATCCCTGTACTCTTCCCATGCCACCTGTCCTTGCTTCCACTTATTAGAAGCCTCTTTTTTTCAATTGAATTTTCCTCAGGAGCTCCTTATCCATCCAAGGAAGTCTCCTGGCCCTCCTGCTGCACTTCCTTCTGGTTGGGATGCAACACTCCTGAGCTTGCAGCAGGTGATCCTTGAATATCAACCAAGAGTCTTGGGCCCCCCTGCCCTCTAGGGCTATATCCCATGGAACCTTCCTAAGCAGGTTCCTGAAGAGGCCAAAGTCTGCTCTTTTGAAGTCCAGGGCAGTGAGCTTGCTGCACCCTCTTCTCACTGTCCTGAGGCTCTCAAATTCAAGCATCTCATGATCGCTGCATTCAAGGCTGCCGTGGAGCGTCACATTTCCAACGAGCCCTTCCCTGTTGGTGAGCACGAGGTCAAGCACGGCACCTCTCCTTGTCGGCTCCTCTATTACTTGCAGAAGGAAGTTGTCTTCTACACAATCGAGGAACCTCCTAGCTTGCTTGTGCTGGGCCATACCGTCCTTCCAACAGATGTCAGGGTGGTTGAAGTCACCCATGAGAACAAGGGCCTGCGAGCGTGAGGCTTTTCCTATCTGTCTATGGAGTGCTTCATCTGCAGGTTCTCCTTGATCAGGCGGTCTGTAACAGATCCCCACAGTAATGTCTCCCATAGCTATATTCCCTTTAACCCTGACCCACAAACTCTCTGTGGACTGCTCACCTCTCCCCAGACAGAGTTCCATACTCTCCAGCCTATCCCTAACATAAAGGGCAACTCCCCCTCCCCGCCTGCCAGGCCTGTCCTTCCTAAAGAGCCTGTAACCTTCCATTCCAACACTCCAGTTGTAGGAGCCATCCCACCATGTTTCTGTGATGCCTATTATATCATACCCCCATAGACGTGCACACATCTCTAATTCCTCTTGTTTGTTCCCCATGCTACAGGCATTTGTATAGAGGCATCTGAGCCGAGCTCCAGCTGAAGCCGGCTCATTGGCTGGAGAGACTGGGATATAGATATATGGTCCTTAGTGTCTGCCAAATTATGTTATTCTAGAAATAACATGCCAGGTTAAAGCACTTGACATACATATGCAATCAAGAATTAAAGCCTTAACAAAGTCTTACCATGATCTTATAAAATTATTTTAGTTCACAGTGTAGAAGGATCATCCTACAGTGGCTTAAAACATTCTTATCCAGTTAACAGTGACTTCCAACAGTTCCTTGTTTTTTTGCTGCCCCTGTCCCTTCGCAGAAACTATTAATTTTACATATTGCATATTACAAAATATTGCAAAAGACACATGTCAGTAGAGTTTTGTAAATGCTCAAAGTTTTAGATTCTAGCCTTTTCCTTGATTATTTCAAAGGTTTCCCAAAAAGTCAGCTAACTACACTGTGCTTTCAGTCTAGCTGCTCTTTACAGGGACCTGACTGGCCACATTTCAGACTTTCACTTCTTATTGAACTAGGTTTGAGACATAGAAAAACACATGCATATTTCCATATATACGTATATATAAAAATTAATTTAACTCTTCAATTTTAAGTATGCCTTAACTATGTACTATATATTATATGTTCAATATTTTCCTTGTTTAACCATGCAAGAGGCAGCTTGCCTTAAGTGAGTATATCTAATATTTGTCATGTCTCCAGTGACTATTCTTCCATGTCGGGGGGTGTCGTGGTTTAAACCCAGTCAGGTAACTCGTTCGCTCACTTCCAGTGAGTGGTGCCGAGCTGACAACAATCGAAGTCCGTGTCCGTCTTCCCCCCTCCCCCCCCGCACCGGGGCTCTCCCCTTCCCCTTCAGCAAGATATGTGCTGAAACACTGTGACACTGTGTATGTGTCGTGGTTTAAACCCAGTCAGGTAACTTGTTCACTCACTCCCAGTGAGTGGTGCCGAGCTGACAACAATCGAGGTCCGTGTTACCCCCCACCAGGGTTCTCCCCCACTCCCGGAGGAACGGGGAGGAGGATCGAGAGAGTGCAACTCCTACGGGTTGAGACAAGAACAGTCCAGCAACAAATCACCACCGCTACTATCAGCTAAAACAATGATAAGGGAAAATAACAAGGGAAGAGAATACGATACCACCGGCCAAGAAAGCGAGTTCCACCCGGAAGCCCCTGTCCTTCCGGGTAACTCCCAGTTAACCCCCACCCCGGGCATGACGTGCTGTGGTATGGAATACCTCCCCGGCTAGCCTGGGTCAGGCGCCCCGTCTCTGCTTCCTCACAGCTTCCCCTCCTCCCTGGCAGAGCATGAGCCTCACAGAGTCCTTGGTCAGGGTAAACATCACTTAGCAACAACTGAAAACATCGGCTTCACCAACACTGTTCTCAAACTAGAAGTCAAAACACAGCACTGCACCAGTTAACACAAAGGAAAAAAACATGACTGCTACTGCTGAACCCAGGACAGGGGGGTTGGAACTAGGTGATCTTAAGGTCCTTTCCCTAACCCTAACCATTCTATAATTCTATGATGCTAACATGCTAGCTCTATCTGTGTCTTTGGGCAAGATTTCAGACATCCTACAGTTCCTAACAGGGGACTGGTTGTTATATTCACTGATGTTTTCACTGACAGTACAAATTTGAGTAGAGATTGTCTTAAGTACGCATTTTGAATTTTGACAGCATGCTAGTTACAATGCTCATGTTAAGAACCTTCATTTTAATTTTCAAAATGTGCTAAAAACAGAATATATCCTATACTTTAACATTTCTGCTTATACTTTCAATTGATTTATGTTGGGGAAATGATTGTCTTTAATTATGTATAAAACTGAGGCATAGCAGGACATCAAATCTCAGTACAAATATTTTTAATTAGATCTAGATTTCAAATTAGCTGACATTAGGGGATCATTCAGATGAATAATTATTGGTATCTAGTGACACTGAAGAGCTCTAAGATATACAGTTTGGCATCCAGGAGTCTGTTTGGAAAGATGTATGTTTTCCCTGGGTTCTTTGTTATAACTGCCAAACAGTGTGGATGTTAACACAGTTAGCAGAACTGGCAAATATAACACAATACTAGCTATCTGTAGCACTAGAAAACTATAGCTAAGAAACTGAATAAAAGCCCTTAGGTTCTTCTCTAAGTCAGATAGACATAGGCACCTCTATCCCAAGATATAGTTTTCTATATAGATCAACTTACTGACTTTTTAAAGGTGGTAGTCCTTACATATAATTTATAGAAGAATAAAAAACTTTTTTGTTTTATTTATGTTGTTTTGGGTTTTTTTATGAACAGCTAAAGAAGTGAGATTTACTAACCATAACAGTTTCTTTCTACCAACAAAATGTAAAATTCAAAACTAGAAGGAAAATGGGGAAAATTCATTTAGAATCAATGCACCTACCCCTGAGCTCCTGAAATAATGTGAAGACTAAATAAACATGTGACTAAGATGTCACTTTAAATTGCAGTTCTCTCTAGCAGTGACAATTTCTCAATCTACATAAATGATCGGATTTCACCTCTCAATGAATGCTGGCATATAAGGCCTAATTTGTCACTGAACCACTAAAGCAGTTAAAGGTTTCCAGAGAAGTTGAAATCACAGCAGTCACTCATGTTCACAACAAGCACTCTACTAGCATGCTGAATTTGATCTGTTTTGAGGCTGAAGGTAATGCAGAAAAGGAAAGTCTATACTACCGCAACAGCCACATGAATCCTGACATTTATTCATACCTTCTAAAAATCCTGTGCTGCGCAAACTCTGCTGTGTGAAATTGTTATTAAATGAGTTTTCAATGTTGGAATCTACTTAGGGCATTGGTTCCCAAGGAAATTACTACATAGAAGATACATTTTTATAAGGTTCTAAATTAATTTATCAAAAGGCTAATGTGAGCAAAATGTAGTAAATTTCACATAATGTCAAATTAATTTTTAAAGCAAACATTATGTTACACCTTTGTAACAATGTAGAACTTTTTAATAGTAAGTAAGAGTGTCTCTAGGAGTTGTAAAATACAGGGATATAAATTGGTTGGCTCAATAAAATCAGCTGCAAACATTTTTCTACTTTTGCTCATTAGAAAATCAGAAAATATGTTTAGATTAAGGTTCCAATAAAACTCTCAAATGCTCCTTCTCAATTGAGGAAACTTCTTATTGTCAGCAAAGATAAACAGATCATCCAATATGATATTGTTTTAGAAAGCATATTTTATTGATATTGTTTATTGATATATGTAGACAAAAAAACATGCATATTAGGTCCTCATAGTAATGCACCTATATTACTCTTTGCAAACGACAAAAACTGACTAAAGAAAAACACCTTCAGTGATCCAGGAACAGAAACCAATACTTAGCAGTAATTCAAAATTATGTATTTTCTTGGAAACTGCTGAGAATACTGCTTTGTTTCAATGAAAAGAAAAATAAAATATGCATTAAAATAGTAAAACCTTTTCTTTCCTTGGTGCAATTGGTCTTCTTTTTAACAAACAGCAACGGAGAACACCAGCCTCAAATATCACTCAAAATAACTCACAAATCTTAGAAGACTTATTCTAAGATTAGCCAGATAATATTAGACAGTTCAGACAGAATTATTGGGTTATGGGTGCATAGATTTAGACTCAGATTAACAGTAATGAAATATGCCTACTAAGAATAATGGCCCTTTCAGAAAAGAATACATCTAATCAAGTGTGTTACACACCATTGAGCTTTTGTTCAAGGGTCTTGCTGTTTAATAGTTGTTTGGTGGCATTTGGAACTGGATGCAGTTATTAAACAATGTAAAAAGCTAATTTGTTTCTTGACAGGATGAGTTACCCCTTTTACTTTCACTCGGATTCAAATAAAATGACTCTCAAGTTAAATAACTCCAGAGAAGGTAAAGCATATGCATGTGATAATGAAAAAACTGACAGACTATTATTTGTAATCTTGCAATCTTCTATTGGAAGATTTCACTGAAAAAATATAGATACATTTCAAAGTACTCTGAACCTGATAGTACCGTGAATAAAATTAGGAGAATGGGACAGAATCAATATTGTCTCTAAAGAAAGTTTTGTTTTGCTTCTTTTACATTTTTGTAATGAGAAAATACTACAATATAGCTCATAATAGTACATTATAAGATATCACAACATCACAAAAACTATAGGATGACAAGATGCCCCTTGCTCATTTTGGTCCTAGCTCATTTTTGATCTTTACAACTACTTCTTTCAAAAGGCAATATGGACAAGGCTATATCAGTTTACACTCACTCCATCTTTTATAGTTCTCTAATACTCTTCTGGTGGTTGCTGGTCTAAGGCACAGCTTCCACTTATTGCAGACACTCCGAAATAACATGCGCACACAATTGTGCTTATGTCATCACATACGTCCTAGAAGTACATAGAAGAAGCCAAGCACCACAAAGACATTCAGACTTGGTCTCAGATTTAGAGTACAGTGACAGGCTATGTTTTATATAGTTATCCGTCCAAGTTTAGTTATCTTTCATCTACACTGAATTATGTTGTTTCAAAGGTGTGGATCTGCCATCTCAGTGTACTCATAAATTGTTGTAATGAACCCCATAAAGAACTTGAGTCAGTGATTCCCCCTCCCCCCTCCCCATTTCAAGATTAATATTTTGATGTTAGTTTTCCTCCAGATTTTAAATGAGGAGTCAAAATATCAAAATTACACAAAATTAAAAGTTTTTCAGAAAAATTCTATCAAACTACATCATTCATTTCCACTTGATTTTTTTAATAATGAAAGTGCTTTAACATTAAATATACAGTGCTTCAGTCTTGAAGGAGTTGCACAGAGATATTTCTCACATCCATTCTCTTTCATGTGTCAAATATTTAGTTACACTAAGATTACTGTAGCATTATGCATCTATTCTCATGTGCATCCCTATGCATCTACATGGAATGTAATACTGTATTAAAACCTACTACTGCTATTAGCCTAGTCAAGAACATTTACAGCATGGTATTTTCTTCCCAAGTGTTTAAATGGATGCATCCAAATCAAATTCTGTTTGAGTCAGATGTGGCACAAAGATGATTCCACAAGATGGCTTCTAGCACTCAACACTTAAATTGTGATAACACAAAATTCCGGGACTGCAGACTCAGAAGGCTCTCAATTGCCATCAAAGCCTCAGACATTTTTGATGAAAAACTGGCATTCAAAAAACCTGTTGTGAATAAGGGCTTCTGGGATTTCAAGTATTATTTCAGGGGCAGAAAGCAAAAAGGAGAGCTTAGTTTGAAAGGACATTTGGAACAACCCATGTGTGTTAGAAGAAACCAAGCATACATAGCACCCCCTGTAAGGCACAATACCATTTCATATATAGACTATTCTTCATTTTCACAGTCCTTTCTGTTTTTTTTTTTTTTTTGTAATGCTCTGGAAAATGTTTGGATTATTGTAATGGAAAAGGGGTAGACTCCTAAATGGATGGGAAATAGTATTACTGTCTTTGCAGTTACAACATGAGGTATGCATCCAAGATTTCCCATACAAGAAAACAAGGCATTTATGAACTTACCACCTCCATTTCAATACATAAAGGAATAAAATTTAGTTAACCTAGAAAATATATTTCTTACATTTTCAGCTGACTTTTACTAAGATAAGTTTTATGATTTACTCAAGAATTCCCATGTGACTTTCTCCTCTTTCCGAACTGCCAGCAGTGAATAAGCAATTTTAGCCACTTCAGATTCTACAGAATATGGAATTAGATATCACTTTACACAGAAAATTGGTTCTTTTTTTAAACATTAACCCATTTGGAAAATAGTTTCCAGGTCTTGTGGGAAGCAATAACAATATGAAATCATCTGAATATTTCAGAATACTTACAATATTGAATTCCTTTTATAGTTACTACAAAATAACAAAAGAAACTTCACCAGTGAAATAAGTTGTTTGTCAAACTGCAATTTATCACAACAAAGGAAGTCGTATTTGGAGAAAATCAAATATAGTCCTACTGGTCTCATCAATTTGTCATTTTCTGTGGTAGCCATCTCAGTTGTATAGAAACATGGTTCTGTGAATCCACATAATATGTAAATTAAAAAGTTAAGTGAGTTAACCAATTTTAAGTTTCTGATGTGTTTAGTAGGAATTCAGTATCAGCAAAATATAAAACAATTCATATTTTTTTAACTGTCAACCCTAATATTTTTATTCTTCCATTTAGGGATCTTGAACTACAATTCAAATGCAAGAGACTATATTATCTGATAAAACTCACATTCATTTAGCAGATTTATTTAATAAGCAATTTAGCACCAAATATTAGTCTTGTATAATGGGTGAGCTCAGCAATCACACTTTTAAGGACTTGATCCCTACAGAGGATTTTAAGGATCCATCCTTACAAATGAAATAAATAAATGAGTTTGAAGAACTTCATTTGAAAACACCTGGGAAGAGATTTTGTTTTTTCCTATAAAATATAATATTCCAGGCTATCTCCTATCAGGTGGCAGCAAATAACACTTGCAGTTAGAAATACTGATCTTGACACTGCTTCAGTCTCAATTATGTTTTTGTACCAAGTGTAGTCCAGTAGCAATCCTATTATAAGTCTATTTTTCTTTCTAGGTCATGCCCCAAATTAACCACAGACGTGGCTTCTTAGAATGCCTACACTGAATCCCTTACACATAGCATTTTACTGTCAGCTCACTCTCAGGATCACTTTGGACTATCCTGAAGAGCTCCCTTCAAAACAAGCATGCCACAGAAAAGCCCACTCCTCAGCAGTGTGGGTGCAAACCAGCTTGCTGTCCTATGGGTTTATACCAAGAACCAGAGTCCAGCCCTCCTTTATTTAGCAATATCATCATAAGTGTGCTATTCTGCTGTCTCTGATACATAATGTCCTGGGCTCAGCAGTAGCAGTCATGTTTGTTTTTTTTTTCCTTTGTGCTAGCTGGTGCAGTGCTGTGTTTTGACTTCCAGCCTGAGAGCAGTGTTGGTGAAGTCAATGTTTTCAGTTGTTGCTAAGTGATGTTTACCCTGACCAAGGACTTTGTGAGGCTCATGCTCTGCCAGGGAGGAGGGGAAGCCGGGAGGAAGCAGAGATGGGGTGCCTGACCCAGGCTAGCCGGGGAGGTATTCCATACCACAGCACGTCATGGCCGGGGTGGGGGGTGACTGGGAGTTACCCGGAAGGACACGGGGCTTCCGGGTGGAACTCGTCTTCTTGGCCAGTGGTATCGTATTCTCTTCCCTTGTTATTTTCCCTTATCATTGTTGTAGTTGATAGTAGCGGTGGTGATTTGTGTTGTACATTGGTTGCTGGACTGTTCTTGTCTCAACCCGTGGGAGTTGCACTCTTTCGATCCTCCTCCCCGTTCCTCCGGGAGTGGGGGAGAACCCTGGTGGGGGGTAACACGGACCTCGATTGTTGTCAGCTCGGCACCACTCACTGGGAATGAGTGAACAAGTTACCTGACTGGGTTTAAACCACGACACATACACAGTGTCACAGTGTTTCAGCACATATCTTGCACACACTAAAAGAGGACTCAGGAGTATTTATTTCTCTTGGCTTTATACCATCAGTGATTTTCATTTTATATAGAGAATTGAAAATGATTTTTTTCTGGCTTTCTAAGAAGCTTAGATTTTTTTTTTTTTCCCATCAGGTTTCAATCATTTCCTGCCTTTTTGTGAATACAGATGCCTTTTTCAAAATTGATATTTATTTCTGTTTTCTGTTTGCTTTGCAAAAGAAGTCTGTTTACCTTGCTAATGTCTGTATTTCACAGGTACAGTCATCTTTAATTTCTCCTGAAATAAGGTGAAACTGTTAGCAAAGTAAAAGACTGTCAGGTTTTCTAACAGTGATTGAATCTTCAATCTGACAGTCTTGGCAGTCCTGGCATTTCTTGTTATCAGGACTTATATGGTGATTGCTAGAAGCCAAACTACTTGATTTACAATAATGGAGAATAAGTAATAATAGAAGTCAGGTACACACAGAATGCTGTGTTAAACGAGTCAGCAGACTTCAAGGGCACCTAAAATGTTGCTGCTGCTACTCCTAGATCCTTTTTTCATAAACTACATACCTATCCATACTCTTGTGTTGACATGTCATATTTTGCTACTATTCTTTTCAAAATGAATCTTGCCCTCACACTTTTACTCCCATATAGCCATACTGGATATTGATTAATACAAGCCACTGTAGAATCTAAAGTCTAAACAAAGTAGAGACTTGTAGGAGTTTTTGCCAAGACAAAATGTTAAATCACTTTGACTTTTTCAAACTAAAGGAATAAGACCAAACATTGTACTCCGTTTTAAGTGACTCTGGTCATGTGATAAATGCCCTTTCACTTTAATGACATATTTTTAAATTTTAAATAAAAATAATCTACTTGGGGATTTCACTTTTATTCTGTGTTCATGGTGCTGCAAATCATCAAAATACAATAGACTAAGAAGTATAGAGGAATAAGGATATATCTTTGCTCTCAAATGTAGAAGAACAGGCAAAATTGCATGCACAATTAACTAGAAGAGTCACATAGGATCAAGGGTTTTCACTTGTATTCCATAAATACACCTTCTATTGCATCTATTCTACATTTAAAAAGATGCCTGTGAAACTCACTATTCCTGGAAGAGCATTTTAACAGGAAAAATATAAATGACTGGTACAATCGGCACTCACTTTTTTGCATTCCTATCCATCAGCCTCATTTGTAATGATGAAAATAAGAAAACTACAGATTTTGCAAGGTTTCTTTTGCTCTTACATGCATTTTGCAACTTCTAAAAAGCTGCTTCAGGGAGCTGTCAATTCGACAGCTCAAACTGTCAAAACTTTTTTCTCAAACTAAGCAGAAAATCTTTTTCCACAGAATGAAAATATGATAATAATATAGGTAAAGGAATCTGAGATGGACCATGGGCAAAATTCTCACAAATTATAAGGATAATTGGACTTGTTACTATAAAGTATGTTAAGTATTTCCAGTTATTTATTTTCTTTGCTGTTCAGTACTTCACATAAACATGTACACCTGGGCAATTGCACCGATATAGACACATATTGTAACACAGTATGTTATTTTAGTTAAAATATTTTTTCCTTAGTAAAACTCCTATGTCCCAGCAGTATAATATCACATAATATTAATTTCAATCAAACTGACATACTTAAATAAAGTTTGTTTGATATTTCTTTAACATATCAGCTCACTTTGTCATTTTATTAAAGAGGGAATATTTTCTGCTTTTCTATCTAAAAAAGAAATATTATTAGGAGGAACTGACAATACAGAACTTTCTTATGCCTACTGAAAAAAAACAAGAAAAGAAAGCCATAACGTTTTACTCTATTGTAATATTTCGTTATAGAGCTCTTCTTCTTACATGCAATTGCACATGCTAAGCAAAACCACCTTCATGCAGCATAAATGTACCATAAGAACATTGATGGAGATGGGAGGATTTTTGCCCGTATTCATACACTGCAGTTCAAATTAATTAAGAATTAATTGAGGGCTGTCCTATGACCTGATCACAGTGCTCCCTGTTGATTTGTCGATTTAGGAGTACACAAATATAGAGCAGAATAGCAGATGTTCTAGCTTTGTATAAAGGAACCTTCCTACCATGTATTTCTAACAAGGTCAAGAAAATCAGTAGGGAAATGTCTGGACCATATGCTTGACACTGCATATCAGGCAAGAACTGACCTTCTAGATAGAAATGTTCAAGCCAAAAGCCTTAGCAGTGTCCTTTTGGTTTGCTTTGCTTCGCTTCGTATTCAGTATACAATAAGCACACTAGAGGACTGAGCACTGATGGCTGTCACATCTGAGAGGCAGTAATAGCTCTCCTTACATCTGCCACTGCAACTAAAAATGCAGATTCAGCTGACAAACCATCTAAATTTGGCTGAAGGATGGAAAGCAATTTGGCAGATAAGAAATTAAAAATATTATGATCCTTCATTTTGCTGCTCCTGCTTTACACAAGTACTGGTCCAAATTCAGCAAATGTACACATGTAGAATATCATAAAACAGCAATTCAGGCCTGTGTATTTTATTACAGGAAAAGAATTGAATCTTTTAAAATACACCTATGTTCAAAGACAAGTGCGTCGTTTGCAGAAAAGTCAACTCTTTTTTTTTTCAAACACTGCCTTCTCCAGTGTAGAATTACATAATCTGGAAAAGCAGTCTAGGGAAAGTATGGTTAAAAAGGCCAGTAGATTGCAAGTTGTCATAATCTTAAGGGTCCTACTGGGAAGACTCAGGCTGAGGTACAGTGATTGTAAAGACCCTTATTTCAGCTTGGTAAAGAGGTAATGGCATGCTTTCCAATATTCCAGAGAAGCAAAATGGACTCAGTTGAACTAAAGCCACCTTCTTTATTTTAGAACAATGATAAATCCATTTAAATGGAGACTCTACCGATTTATCTCACTGACAAATGTGCAGTCCATAGACTTTCAACTATGCATCTACAATCTAGCCATCTCATATTCAGTAATTTGTTGTTATAAATAAATGCTTCTTGAAGGGGGAGGGGGTGACATACATACTTTCTCTGGATGAAATATTTCTTGATTCACATGTGGAACATTAAGTTGTTTTTTATTTCTGTCTGCCACTCTTTACACCTAGCAAAGGGGACACATTAACTGCAGAGCATTCCAATTTACAGATTGGAATAGTAATACAGCAAAAGCAGTAACTACATGTAAACCTGGTGGCTGAGGTTTAAACTGCATGCAAACCTTTCCCATTCTCCAACCTGATTTCAGAGAACTCCAGAGAAGATGACAACCCCGAAAAAGGAGTAGCTTGACAGGTGGGTTTGTGAAACCAAAGCAACACAAATGGATAGGCCTTAGAAGTGGCTGCTTTGATTGTATCACATCATTCTGCTTGAATGGCATTCCTGTTAGAAAAACAGCTATAGTAGAACACAGTTTGCAATGTTACCAATGCACAGAAATTGAAGTCACCTAACTACCTAAGCGTAGTAAGGTGAATTATCATTCAGCCTAAGGAAATAGCTTATGGTATTGACATGGTAAAGTCCAAGAGGCAACGAAAACAGCAGCTTTTCCACAAGCCTACTTTAAGCTGGGAGCTAATGGAAGAATGTGTGTATGCACCTCTTTGTGTGATGTGAAAAGGCATTTATGTTTCAATTTGTTTTCCAATTCTGTGCATACTGTTTTAAGTATAACAGTAACAGTTTTTATTTTTAACTGCTTAAAAATGCTAATACATATTTTTGAGTTTTCTAGAGGGGCTGTAAGAGTATAGAGTTGATATAGCCCTGCCTAGATGACATAGGAGCAGCATAAAGGATTGACAGTGGTAGCAAGTAGTAGAGCAAGTAGCTTCTGGTAAAAGAGTATATATGCGTAGGTACAGCTAACAAAAGCAATTCCCACTAAAGGTTTTCAAAACATTAAAATGTAAATGAAGATTACTGTGGGAAGAGCAAGTCAACTAGGTGATCTATTGGCTTGTTTTCACAGAAGACGGATTACAAAACTATTATGATTTTATACTAAGAATTAGTTATTATTGCCCTGCTTATTTATTTATACCTTTGTTAGTATTTTTAATCTCTTGAATAAAAATATGATTTCTTTAACTTTAATTAATGTCTGCACATGAGAGACTTATTTATTTGAGTACCAAAAGCTTAATACATTTATCCTAGGTTTGCTGATAGATGCTTCTGCTGGTGTTTTAGAAGCAAGCCCTTAAATTTTATTCTAGCTGTTGTTGCTGTTTGTCAAGTCTTGGCAGGAGGGTTATGCAATCACTTTTTTAGAAAAAGTATTATATCAAATTACAAAATTAATCCAATTATCAGATTGATTATATCTTTCCTAAATTAATCCCTTAAACTCCATAAAACTAATATGAATTGCAGGAGTTCTGCTTAACTGTAAGTCTTCAGAAAAACAAGGTATGATCAATTTAGTGATATTTGACACAGGAAAGTCCCAGCCATGTAGGATGAATAAAGACACAGCCAGGTTAAAGTGAATGTCGAGACCATGGCTTAAAGATATTATGCCTGAATTATGTTTTAATTAGGGTCAGAGAATAACCCAGTTCCCAACACTGATATTTACCACATAAGACTTTGTATTGGTAATACTGAAATGACAAACATAAATTGAAGAAATAATAAAATGGTACAGATCAATAAACACCTGCTGCTGAACATAGACATTATTGTATGTGAATGTTGACCATTGTTCAACAATTTCTTTTGAACTGTCTTAGATGTCTGAAAAAGCTCTGCTCTATGAAAAGTCCATGCCAAACAGAGTTATAATTCATATAGTCTGTCCACCCCCCACCCCCCACCCCCCCCCAAACAAACAAATATGTGTGCTTACAGTGACTTGAGCAGGGGTGGAAAGTTCAGAGAAAACCACACACAAAGAAAGCTTGGTTCTGTTGCAGAATAGTGGCTACAGGAGATGGAGTTTCAATAACTTTCTGCAAGTTGAAAACTTAGAACTTCAGCTAATGATTTTAAAGATTACAGGATTAAATGTTGAAGAGTCTCCTGATAGGTTAGGGGTACTTGCTTGTCAGTGCCTAACCACAGATGTTGCTGAAGCCATCAAAGGCTTTTGACAGTGCAGATGAATCACAACTGTCTGTGTCAAGTATGGTGATATTAAGAGGCTACAGAGTAGAAAACACTGCATAGGAAAGAAAAAAAAAAAAGAAAGCAAAAAAAACAGTTTTTAATAGAAGATCGAATTTCTTCTTGCACTTATTAAGACAATAGTTTGGTTAATTTCTCATGTTGATAATTCTTCAAAAGCTGTTGAAGGAAATAGGGGGCACTTTTCTTACCATTTCAGTCATTCAGGCTGAGAAACAAAAATAGACTCAGTATGTTAATCAGCTGTCAGAGAGGTGCTGGAAATTTGAAAGTTAAGGTTTGGTTTTTTTTTTCCTTTAAATCCCTAAATCAATATTCAAGACTCAAAATTCAAAACTATTTTTTAAAATACAGGTTATTAAAATAAAAATTGCAAACAAAGAAATACACCAGTTATGCATTAATTCTCCTAAAAAATGCAGATAATCTTTCATATATATATGTAGTGTTCTTTTAATTGTTCTTTCTTTTTGGAACTCAGCTTTTCAACTTCTAACAGTATGCTTGATATTCAAAGCCCAACAGAAATGTTATATATATGTTAGTCAACGTGAAAAGCTTTTCTCCCCTAAAATTATATTTTGAAAGCCTTTTATATACTTACATGTCTCAAAGGGACAAGATTAATGTCTGATGCACCTCTTGCAGATGATGACTCTGGTGAAGCTCTTTTTCATGTGTCAAAACTTAAAATTAAATCTAAAGATTCTTCTTGCAATATTTTTATCAAACTTCATTATGACTGTGATCTATGAAGCACAATAAACTTTTAATATTCCCAAAAGGGAAAATGCAAGATATGAATCTAAATTGCTAGCATGATGAATATCTATGAATACATAAACATCTAAAACCACAATGTTGTTATACAGAAAAACATATTTCCCTAGCGTACATGTTCAAATAAGGAAGACTGGACAAGAGAGTTATCTCACAGAGAAGATGGGAATTGTGTGCAGTTTTTGTATTAAATAGTTTTCCTAATCTGCAGCAACCTAATAACTGTTGATGAAGCCTATTGCCAAGAAAATCTCTTCTGTGCAAAGTTTATAGCACATAAGTTTAGGCTAGAAATGAGTGAGAGGATCTTTGTTTAAGGAAGAGGCTTTGCCCTTTTCATTCTGCTATCCTTCTTCTATGCACATTTTAGTGGGCAATTTTTGTCTGTTCATTTTCTCCAGACCTCCATGACTTTAGAAGTCGAGCTGAAACACGGGTTAAATTAATTAGTACCATATAAAGAAGTTGCAGTCAGGCTGAGATGTAGCATAGCATTCATTATTTAACCTATTATCTAGGAAGAAAAAGAAGGAACAGCCTTCCTTCTCTACCCCATCTCGGCTTCTAGCACTTTGTTCTCACCCTTCCATGCAGCAGAAAAGTAGTACTAGCTATAAGGATGTTGTGCTTATTTACTCATCCTTATAGATTCCTTTCACCCTACTTTTACCACCACATTTCTCTCTGAAGCTGTCTGACATACTTATTTTGTAACACATCTAAGTACAGAACAGTCTGGGTTTCTACCACTACACCAAGTTCAAGATGATTTTTTATAAAACTGGAAAATTTGCTTTCAGAAATTTTTCTAATGCTTCTCAAAGGCATGCTTACAGAAATGTAAAAAACCCCAAATGTAAACCCTTTATTTTAAACTGCTAAATCTGGATACTAGATGATAGATTTATTTCAGACATATATTGTCAGAATTATTTACTTCACTGAATTTTATAATTCATGACTATACTACTTGTACCTTAACATATCTTAACCAACTTGAAAAATTTTGTTAGTTCAACAAATGTTTCCTATTGTTAGTTAATGCAATCTTTGAGAAGTTTTTAGTTGTCTCCCCTTTGTTACTACCTGCAACTGTGTTATGCAGATACCTCTTGTGGTGATTAAATCATGCATAGTTTTGAAATAAAGTACAATCAGAAATAGTTAGCCCTAAGAATAAAAAGTGTGGCTAAAATGCTGAAACTTCTGCAAGCTCTACCCATTAACAATTGCAGTCAGCAAATATTCAGAGGCAATCTAATAATTTTTTTTTCATAATTATTTATATGTGTAATTTGTAGGCAAACTGAATGTGGAGTAATACACATATAGCAGAGACATAGTTACTTGCACAGAGGAAGAATTACTGAGGAATGCTATAGAGTTCCTTTTCTAGTGTCAGTTCTTCCCTGAAGGATGCCACATACATACTTTGTTTCAGGAAGAGAAATGCATGATGAGAAATGCTGTGACACTGCATTATCCCCACAAATGCCACGCCTGTCCACCTCCAGGCCTGGCCAATTTACCACTAAAATTCTTCATGAGGCTACCAAAAACTCTTCCAGATTTGATGACTAATATTTTAAATATTTTTTTTGTCAAAGTTTAAAAACTTAACAGAAAGTTTCCTAAATCCTGTACTAAAATTAAGACTGTTCTCAAAGGACTTTTAAAGAGAAAAATTGAAGGCAATTAAAAAATTATATATATATAAATAAACATCCTTATAAAGGATATATTTGATGCATCAATACTAGCAGATATGTACTGGCAATTGTTACTGAAATTGCAAAATATTTTTTATCATTATTTTGCTTCTCAGATGCCTGTAAATGTAACTATAAAATTCTTGGTGTACTTGGTTGGCCAATTTGAGCTGGAGACTTTTTTTTTCACATGAATGAAAGTCCATACAATTTGCAGTGGAAGAAACCAGACCTTTAGTTCTTTTTTTCTCCCCCTCTTAGACCAAACATAATGCTTTATCTATCAAGTAATATATTTGAATGATTTATAAAACCTAATATTTCTTTAAGCCTTAAAACAGTTATGCCTAAGATTCTTGAATTGTGTTGTGTGAAGTTAATGATCCTTTAAATATGAAGGGGCCTACAAGGATTCTGGAGAGGAACTCTTCATTAGGGACTGTAGCAATAGGACAAGGGGCAATAGGTTCAAACTTAAACAGGAGAAGTTCAAGTTAGATATAAGGAAGTTCTTTACTGTGAGGGTGGTAAGTCACTGGAATAGGTTGTCCAAGGATGTTGTGAATGCTCCATTACTGGCAGTGTTCAAGGCAAGGCTGGACAGAGCCTTGGGTGTCATGGTTTAGTGGGAGGTGTTCCTGCCCAGGGCAGGGTGGGTTGGAACTAGATGATCTTAAGGTCCTCTGCAAGTCTAACCATTCTATGATTCTATGATGGTGTGAGAAGCATAAAGTTCATAGTTATCAAAGATTACCTTGCATCCTCATAGAACTGCATATATAGATAGTGATGAATATTTCAAACTTGAGAATGATTACAGCAGGAGCTTCTAGAACTAAAGACCTCCTTACAACTTTTTATCTCTGCATATTACAGTCATGATATATGGGTGAGAAGGCTAACAATTAATAGTTGTTAAGTACACTGTGTCCCATTCAGGCCTCAGCTTCATTTCATCTCTAGACACATTCATGGCAGAGGATAGTTGTGTATATCTGGAGTTAAGTCTACAATGACACTTCATACTTTGGATAACTATATTAATAAAAACATACAAAAAAGGTAGATTAACAAGGGGGTTTATAAGTTTTCCCATTGTGTAGTGGAGCAAGACTTATTTTAATAGGCTTAGTAATTGCTGTGTTTAGAGCATAAAGGCTTTTTTCTTCAATAAGCTATGAGATTCACAGTCATCTTTAACTAAAACGGTGTGTCTTCTATAATTTTTATCAATCCGGTTATTAGCTTATCAGTCAAGCATAAACAGTTTATATCAATTATATTTTAAACTATTAGAAGTTTTCTGCAGAGCAGTTCCATACAGGCTTCCATGCAATTTAAGGGCAACTAATTCTATTAAACCAGAAATTATTCAGAGAAAGATAAAGGTCTTTAATATATTTTTTACTGTAGAAGACACTAAATAAGCACCTACTCATTACATTAGGTATTGCTTCTACCACACAAAAAGTATTACTTTTGCTTAGGAGAGATGGAGAGAATATGATGGACATCTGATGGAAACTAATGGACAGGGGTAGAGCAGTTGAAATCAGCTACCTGGACTTCTGCAAAGCACTCGACACTGTCGCACACAACATCCTAGTCTCTAAATTGGAGAGACATCAATTTGATGGATGGATAAAGAACTGGCTGGATGGCCGCATGCAGAGTATTGTGGTCAATGGCTCAATGTCCGGCTGGAGACCAGTAATGGGTGGTGTCCATCAGGGATTGGTGTTGGGACCTGTCTTGTTTAACATCTTTGTCACTGACATGGACAGTGGAATTGAGTGCAACCTCAGCATGTCTGCTGATGACACCAAGCTGTGTGGTTCAGTTGATACGCTGGAGGGAAGGAATGCCATCCAGAAGGACCTTGACATGCTTGTGAGGTGGGCTGATGAAAACCTGATGCATGCCAAGTGCAAGGTCCTAAACCTGGGTTGTAGCAATCCCAGGCACAGCTACAGGTTGGGCAGAGAACAGATTCAGAGCAGCCCTGCGGAGAAGGATTTGGGGATGTCAATGAGACAATTGAGTCAGCTTCAGTGTGCACTTGCAGACCAGAAAGCCAGTCATAACCTGGGCATTCAGAGGAGGACCACAAGGATGATCAGGGGACTGGAGCACCTCCTGTATGAAGACAGGCTGAGAAAGTTGGGGCTGTTCAGCCTGGAGAAGGAAAGGCTGCATGGAGATCTCATAGCAGCTTTCCAGTATCTGAAGGGGGGCTACAGGGATGCCAGGGATGAACTATTCATTAGGGACTGTAGTGACAGGACAAGGGGTAGCGGGTTCAAATTTAAACAGGGGAAGATTAGATTGGATATAAGGAAGAAATTCTTTACTGTAAGGATGGTGAGGCACTGGAGTGGGTTGTCCAGGGAGGTTGTTAATGCTCCATCCTTGGCACTGTTCAAGGTCAGCCTAGACAGAGCCTTGGGTGGCATGCTTTAGTGGGAGGTGTTCCTGTCCATGGCAGGGGGGTTGGAACTAGATGATCTTAAGGTCCTTTCCAACCCTAGCTATACTATGATTCTATGATTCAATGATTCTATGAATTGCTGTACTATTGGCCATTATGAACAGTCATGTAGCAGTCATCATATTAAAGAATAAGTAACCTCCTATTGTCCTTAATTCAATTTTTTTTTTTTTAATACCAGCTATTCAGTTGGACCAGCAGGCTAGGCCTGGAGAATATTATTTTTCAACTGTGATATTTTTATTTCAAGTGATTTGTAGTAATCATTTAAACTCACATCTCTTACATCTGAAGGCATGTAAAAACCAAGCACTTTGTTGTTTTTCAGATTGGAATAGTTGCACTTCCCATTGAAAATTTTTAGGTACTTTACTTAGAAGACCTACATCCATGTTCACAATCTTTCAAAGCAGAGCAGGTTTTGAATATTGGCTTTCTTTGATCTAGCTGAATAACTAGAGGTGTTACCTATCATAATTTTTGATTGCTGCTAATACGTGTGCTATAACTAGCTTTATCTTCCTTAAGGCATTCATATAGCAGTGAGGCCTCTGGTAACATGAAAAATAAACTCCTTTGCTTGAGAATCCTATTCTGCGCTTTGGGATTTACACTGAAGTGCAATCTCAGACAGTATGTCAAAACCCAGGTGACTTGCATATGCTCACTGTAATGTACCTAAGGCTCTGTGGTTAGGGTAAATGGGGTGGGATTTGTTTCACCTGAATTTAATAAAGTCAATACACATATCTACATGTGAGCTAGGCAACTAGATCTCTACCATAATTACTGGAGATCACCAGTACAGTCAATGTAGTCTAGTCTCATGAGGAAGTAGAAACCACTCTAGACAGAATTTAGATTCCCAGTCTTGTAAGTAGATACATTTTAGATATTGTAGGCAAGACTTAGTTCTCTAAAACCTAATTTCTATTGCATTTTCTCTGCCTTATTAAACCCTGTCCAGTCTCCAGCTGCCACCAAGAAAGCCACAGGTCTTTCCTAAATTCTGCGGTTTATCTTTCAAGCACCTGCAGATGTGTCAGAAATTATTAGGGCATCAATAATGATGCTAAACAGACATGCTCAGGCAGGTGAATTCCTCATGAGGCTGTCTGGGTATGAACTCCATTATTCTGGCTGAAAATCTCATTCCCATGCTCATACTGTTTTAAATCAGATATTAGAGCATGAGGAGTTCGGTCATACTCTTTCAAAGAAGAGGCTGACAACACCTATGTTCTGGTAACAAATAGCCATGAAGGCTTATGGAAAACTGAAGGAGAAAACTGTGATGGAAAGGGTACTGAAGTACTGGGAAAGCCAATCTCAGTCTTCTTTACAAGACATTTTAAAGAGACAGATTAGTCAAATGTCTCTGACTGTGACTGTAAGGATTTAGAATTAATAGCTCGGTTTGGATTAGATCATTTCTCAAAGTGCATTCCTGTCTTTCAGATGTATGTTATTCAAACGGTAGTTGAGTGCACAGCAGAAATTTTGATTATGGATTTGTCTTTATTTAGGTTACTTACTTTTTCTTTAGAAGAAAATGGAGAAGGCTTCAGCAGATAGAATATTTGACACTCCTGAAAAATGTAACAAATATTCCAATGCTCTGAACTTTTATAAAAATGTATATAAAATTTTACTATGATTCATTTACAAAATCATTAGAAGATCTACTACGAATCCTTACCATTTTTGAGAATCAATGGAGACTAACCTCAATTGAAAAAAAAAACCAAACGAAAACAAAAAAAAAACAAAACACAAAGCCCAAGGCAAAACCTCAGCAACAGAATAATGGATATTTATACCCATCCCTCCTGGAAAAGGACAAAATATTCACTGAATGCTGATAGGTCATATTTTGTTTCCTTGTTTTAAACAGATACTTAAGGCTCATTTTGCCCATGCAAAATAATTTAAGAAGACTCTAGATAAGGCCTTCTTTTCTCAAATGTATTTTTAATTTAGGCTGGTATCAGTACTTCACAAAAAATGTAAAATTTCCTTGGCCTTTTAGAGACTATGTCAGCTAAATAAATTGCTTTCTTGTCTTGCCTTAGGGTGCTCAGTCTAGTTTTGAACAGTATTACAATATACAAACACCAGCTACAAATCGCAATGTTCTATTTTCAAATATGTGTAAGATCATCTTTTTGTTTGTTTGTTTCTGGTCCAGCCAGTAGAACAAAATTACTCTTTTCACCTGGAAAACCGTTTATAGCTAAATGTGGAAAATGCTTATAAAGGACTACCAACTTTATAATTTGGACATGGTTTCACCGTACAAAAAGGATGAATTTTCATTGTAAAAGGTGCTCACATAAATCAACTAGCTGATGTTGAGCATCATTTTAGGCACAGGCCAATCTGAACTCCTGATCCAATAATTGTGTCTGGGTTTTTAAAATCCCAGTTTTAAGCTCTTCAGTGACCACAATATAGCCACCCTCATCACAGAAGTATAGCTGGAAAGGAGCCAATATAGTTTCTTTCTCTCAGGGACTTTCTTTCTTTTTTATGAAGACAAATAGCTAAGTGCTTCAGTTTATCCTTGACAAAAAAAAAAAAAAAAAAAATTGTTTCTATACCGTGCCTTTTTTACTCAGAAACTGCATGAGCACAATCCTGCCTTCACCGCTGTGAACTGGAGGAAAGGGGTGTCATGTTCTTTAATCACTTCCAGCTCAAGTTGCTGGACAGAGATCTGCTTTATCTTTGCATTCAGGCAGTATTGACTACTCTAACAGAACTTATGCATCTGCAGTACCCTTTCGTCAGTGCCTTCTCTCTGATATGAAGCTCTATCAGTTAAAAGTGTAATACCCAATGATGCAGATAGCACCGAAACCCAGATAGCTGAATATATTGCTAAATGAATTCAAGTTCCAACAGATCCATTGCCTTCATTTTGGCACTGGTTTTGCAAAGGGTATGTACCTAGCCTAAAAGTGAGAAAATCAAACTTTTAAATAGTTACAGAAATGCCACAGAGTTTGTCTCCTGTTATGAACCTATATGCTGGTGTCATACCTCTCAATAAACAGAAATAAACTGTATATACACAAATTTACAAGGTTTCACATTTAGGTCTAGCTGGTGAATCTAATCTTCTCAGAAGAATTCACTGCCTGGATGTGAGAATTTAACATATTTGACTTCTGATTATCACTGTAAGCTTATCTCCTTGCTGCTCCTTTGTAAATTCCCCCTGCTCCTTTGTAAATTCCCCCAGCTTCCATCTGCTGATGGAATGAATAGTCCCTTCAATGGTCCCCCTTGAAGGGGCCTACAGTAGGCATCCTTTTGGGCTGTCTTCAGACACTAGAAGACTGTTAATTGTGTGGAGGAAGAGGTTGTTAGAAAGTCCATAGAAAAGTAAGAAAGGTAAAATCTCAGGCAGAAACAGGACAGAGACAGCAATCATTTCTATCTCAAGTACTCAAGAAGAAAAAGGGTCCTTTCCAACCCTATCTTACGATTCTATGAAAAACAGCATGGAAAGAGACATAATCATAATAATCTCAGGAGACCTTCTTGCCATATACCCCGTGCTTCCCAACAGAGGTCTCGTGGAGAAAGCAGCGTGTGCGCCCCATGACAGAATTCCAGAAAAAGAAACTGAAATAAAATGGTGTCAATGGGAGTCAAGCAGGTGCAGCAGAAGAGCAGCTTGGAACTCCTCCCAAGCCCTGGCCCTGGCACCAGGGCACCAGAGCAGGGACAGCCAACAAGCAGCCCCAGGACCCCGGCACCCTGGTGCTGGATGCACCAGAGGGGTGGGCAGCTCCTCTGTTCTGTCCCACTGGGCATCATCTGCTGGGGCACAGCAGGCGCTCAGGCTGTTTCTCCTCTCTTTTGGCAGCTCCCGGGCAGTGAAGGAGATCTGGGTCAGCGCCCTCCTTGGGTAAGCCCTCTCGGGCACTGCAGCATGGACAGCCTGGGCAGCCAGAGCACCCACCGTGGGGGGGATGCTCCATGTCTGGCATGAATGCTGAAACACCTTGTTTGAGCTGGGCAGAGGTTTGCTCACAGCTGCAGGCAGAGGTGCCCCCACAGCTGCAGGCAGAGGTGTCACCACTGCTGAGCAGGCACAGCTGGCAGAGCTGCTTCATCCAGCTGTGTCCAGACAACACCTGCCCAGCCCCATCCTCGGCACTGCTGCTGTTCCCGCTCCACTGCCAGGCAGTCCTGGCTGTTCCGGGCAGTGTGGAAGCACTCCCCAGGCTGGCAGCAGAGGGAAGAGCTGGCTTGGGTCTCACACAGCTCTTTCTCTCCCCCCTCCCCATGCACAGACCACCCGAAGGAGTTCAGATAGCCCGGGTGACCCAGCTGCAACGGATAAGGCTGCTGCTGAAGGAGCTGAGTGGCCGCCATGCTGTGAGTGTCCCTCCTGCCTCTGCTCTGTCCCCAGGGGCTCCTCCAGCCCAGCATCAGCTGCATCGCTCCTCACCTTCTGCTCTTTCCCCTTGCCCAGGGGACGACACTGGATGCCGGCAGCCTGGAGAAGCTGCTCCAGCGCCAGGCCAAGGTCAGGGTCACTTGAGGAGCAATCTCACTCATCCCAACCTCTGACACACAGCCAGAGGCTGATGCAGCTCTCCAGGGGCCCTTTCTGCTGTGGGGCTCCTTGGTGAGTGCAGCCTATTTCTTGCAGGCTGGTCCCAGGCAGCTGCCACTTCCTGGCCCCTCCGCCAGTGAAGGCAGACATGGCCATGTGGATGGTGAGTGTGGAGAAGACAGGGGCAGGATGGCCCTTCTCTCCTGCTCTTGCAGGCGGGCACATGTGCTGCGATGGAGCTGCCGCTGCCCTTCCTGCAGGACACGTCCATCCCCATCACTCTGTGGCAGGAGAGAGCTGAGCCCTGGGGCCCCTCGCTCCCAAATGATGCTGCCTCTCTCGTGCCCTCGGTGGTGAGGGGGCAACACTGAGGGAGTCTGGGAATGCTGTCCTGGTGCTTCTCCTCCATGGCTCTTTGCTCTGTTTCCTTTGGAAGCAGGCGGGACGAGCAGGAGCAAGAGGAAGCTGCCCTGGCCATTTGCATGGCCAGGCACCTTGGCTGCAGTAGGGGCACGGGGGCCATTGGGCCCTGCTCGTGTGGGAGCTCTGTTTGGCCAGCCCCTGGCAGATCTGTGCAGCCAGGATGGCATGCTGCCTCAGCCCATCCAGGTAAGCCAGCCTGGCTGGGGGGTCCCCATCACATCTCATCTCATCTCATCCCATCCCATCTCATCTCATCCCATCCCATCCCATCCCATCCCATCCCATCCCATCCCATCCCATCCCATCCTATCCCATCCTGCCAGCTCCTCCATAAAGAGGCTGTCCCCAGCACCTACCTCAGGACCTGTCTCCAGCTCAGCAACTCTCCTCCTCTGTGCCCTCAGGACCTGCTGGCTCTGCTCAATGAGCATGGCCCATCCACGGAGGGGATCTTCTGGCTGGCAGTCAGCCAGCGCGCCTGCCGTGAGGTCAGGGACGCCCTGGACAGCAGGGTGCTGGTGCAGCTGGCAAACCAGCCTGTGCTGCTGCTGGCTGTCCTCTTGAAGGTGAGCCCTGCTGACCCAGAGCCCTGCAGCTCCTGGCTCTCTTGGTGATGATGGGCACCTGCGGGAGCACAAGCAGAAACCCAGCCACCTGCTCATGAGCCAGAGGGCTGGGGATGCTGCGGATGCTCCTGGGGGCACTGGCCAAAGCCTCACATGGAGCCCTTGGCACTACAGGACCTCCTCCGGAATATCCCTTCCAAGCTCCTCAGTGTCCAGCTGTTTGAGGAGTGGATGAATGCTATGGAGAAGACCTGCAGGCAGGAGAGGCTGGCAGCACTGAAAGAGTGTGGCAGCAGCCAGCAGGGACTGGCACAGGCTGGGACTCCAATGCAAAGCAGTGGCCTGCCTGAAATAGCCATGGCTCCTGCAAGCCACCTCCTGTTGCTGTGGGGTTTATGTTTGGGGGGACAGAGGCACCAAAAGGCTTTTTTCTCCAGGGAGCACTTCCCCCAGGCATTGGGGCTGGTTCCAACAAGAGCCCTTTTCAGAAGGGCAGGGAGGGAAGGAGGTGGCCGCATCTCAGCAAAGGCAGTCCCTCTGCTGTAGAGCAAGCAGTGGCCTTGGGTGAGATCAGCCTCAGAGGCCTGTGTTGTCAACACCGGCTTCATTAACACTGTGCTTCTGTTCCCTCAGGATGGTCAGCAAGTTACCGGGGGCCAAGGATGGCATCAGCACGTGGCAAGATGAGCTTGGCCACACCGGCTTCATTAACACTGTGCTTCTGTTCCCTCAGGATGGTCAGCAAGTTACCGGGGGCCAACCTGCTCCTGCTCCGGCACTTGCTGTCGCTGCTTAGCAGCATCAGCAGGAACGTGGCCACAACCAAGATGACGGCTGGAAACCTGGCCATCTGCCTGGCACCAAACCTCCTGAGCCCACCCCAGGAGGTGCCCCTGGATGTCCTGGCTCTGGAGACAGGGAAGGTACGCTGTGTTCACCACCCGGCTACAGCATTCCAAGCCCAGCCCAGCTTTGCTGCTCGGAGGGTCCTGGCTGCCTCCTCCTATCAGCAAAGCCACGGGGCGGCAGCCAGGAAGAGCAGCCCCACAGCTGCACGTTCCTGCACAGAAGTGCGGGTCAGGCTGGGAAAGGCTGTTTGAGCCCTCATCAGCCCCCTCAGTGAAACCAGTGGTTTGCTGTGTGCAGGTGACAAAGCTTGTTGAGTTCCTCATCGACCACCATGAGGAGCTCCTTGGAGAGCAGGTGGCCGGGTTGGCCAGCAAGGGAGACGAGGAGACACCAGCACCACAAGCAGAGCTGGAAACAGCAGAGGTAAGTGAAGTGCACAAGCAGTGTGACAACAAAAGCCTCCCCTCTCAGAAGGTGGGGCTGCTGCTGCAAGGACAAGCACGGTCATCCATCAGCCTACAGCTCTGCCAAAGTGCAGAGCAAGGCTAATGCAGGTTGGCCATCCCACTTTGTGAGGTGATCCCACCACAACTGGCTCAGCTGAGCTGAGCAAACCCATCCAAGGAATGTGCCTTTTAGAGCCAGGGTAGCAATTGTGCAGGGAGGCCCTTGCCCCCTGCTAACCTACACATTGCCATTGCAGGTGCCTCCCATCGCTCCTGAGAGAGAGCAGCAGAGGAGCTTTTCTGGGGAGAAAAGGTAAAACTGCCTGGCTTTGATTGGTTCAAGCTGATCATGGCTTCGCCTGTCTAGCAATACTGTTGAATGGAAAGGTTCCCTGGCTCTTTGCGGAACACCAGGAAGCAAAGAGCAACCTGGGAAGAGGGCAGCGACGGGCCACCATCCCAGAAGAAGAGCAAAACTGAGCTCTCAGGGATGGGCAACTGACGAAATTCAAGCAGGGGAAGAACGAGTCACCCAGGTGTGTAGCAGAGCCTGTGTTCCATCTTTTTGCCAAGCTCTGAGTATAGGAAACATTCCTGAGGTGCACAGGATGGTCCTGCCTCGAGGAACATGTATGTTAGGAGGAACATGCTACCCCAGCATTGCCTGCCAACCTGTGGTTTTTGTATGGCAAAGTGAGGGATGCTGCTGCTTGGGTTTTGGAAAGCACCATATCTCAGCTTCCCAGGCTCCCTGCCGAGTCCTGCTGCCTGGCAAGGGGGCACTGCACCTCTCTGTCAATGTCCCATGCTCTGAGGGTATCACATGTGTTGAGAAGGGACCAAAGCAACACTGTAGTTGCCAGAAAGGGGCCTCTCTCCTGTGCTAGCAATGACTCTTTTTACAGCATAGCTCTGAAAAACCCAGGAGCCAAGTCCTGCCTGCTCCTGCCCTCATGGCTTCATCAGCGCTTTCTGACTCTGCCCTTGTAGGTGCCCATTTACTGCTTCGATTCCCCACATGAGCTCTGCTGCCTGAGAAAAATCTGAGGAGAAAAAAAAAAAGCACTACTTTTGCCCAGAAGGCCATTGGTCAGTATTTCTGTGATCTTGCTATGCTTTCATTCCATCCTTCTTCACATTTAGTACCAAAGCCCCACATCTCTTGGCCATGTTGCCATACCACAGACTCTCTTAGGAAGAGAATAATTTAAAGAGTGTAAGGAACTTCTGTTTATGGAAAGGAGATTGTATCTTGTCACCTGGAAAAGTTAGAAAGAACTGGTAAGTTACAAGGGGACAGCCACTTCAAATCTACCTCATCTAAAAACTAGCTGATGAATTAAAAGCTATTCCTTATTAGCTGGCAATGGTAGGAAAGACTCCTCATCTTCCTCAGGGAAAAATAAAACTCCAGACCCATACAGGATATTGAGAACAAAGGGTTGAATGAAAACTAAAGTTCCCATGCCCTTACTCCAGTAAGGGGCAGCAAGATGAGTAGCAAGGGAGTTGGAACATGTTCCCTCATCCCTATGGATGGTTTTTACCTACTGGAGCAAACTGGAGCAAACTGGAATGATCTAAAGCACCCAAGTTGACTAATGCCCTCTAGGTTGTCATTCCAAATTACAATATGCTGGGATGACTGAATTATGAACTATGTGCCTTATGTAGGCACTCAAAAAAATATGCAATTCTGATTTTATTTCTAAAAACAAGTACCTACTGGGTAAACATGACTCGCTGCTCTTTCTGCTGTCTTGCAATCTGTATTTGCTTCCCATGTACTGGGAGAGGAGGAATAGCTGGGAAATGGATGCTCATAGTATCACAGAATTGTAAAACAGTTAGGGTTGGAAAGGACCTTAAGATCATCTAGTTCCAAGCCCCCTGCCATGGACAGGAAGACCCCTCACTAAACCATGTCACTCAAGACTCTATCCAAACTGGCCTTGAACACCGCCAGGGATGGAACATTCACAGCTTCCTTGGGCAACCTGTTCCAGTGCTTCGCCACCCTCAAGTAAAGAACTTCTTCCTTATATCCAACCTAAACTTCCCCTGTTTAAGTTTGAACCTAATACCCCTTGTTCTATCACTGCAGTCCCTGAAGAAAAATCCCTCCCCAGCACCCCTGTAGGCCCCTTTCAGATACTGGAAGGCTGCTATGAGGTCTCCATGCAGCCTTCTCTTCTCAAGGATGAACAGCCCCAACTTTCTCAGCCTGTCTTCATACAGGAGGTGCCCCGGTCCCCTGTTCATCCTCGTGGCCCTCCTCTGGACTTGTTCCAACAGTTCCACGTCCTTTCTATGTTGAGGACCCCAGAACTGCACACAATACTCCTGGTGGGGTCTCACGAGAGCAGAGTAGAGGGGCAGGATCAACTCCTTTGACCTGCTGGTCACACTCCTTTTGATGTAGCCCAGGATACGGTTGGCTTTCTGGGCTGCGAGCGCACACTGCCACCTCATGTTCATTTTGTCGTCAACCAACACCCCCAAGTCCTTCCCCACAGAGACGCTCTGAATCTCTTCTCTGCCCAACTCTGCCCAATGATAAACCTTTAATACCAGTTGTTATGTTTTTTTGCTAAAGATCTTAAGTAAATATTTCAAAAAGTAAGAAGTTTGCAGAGGCAGAATTAGATTCAGGCTAGGGGATTCTCCAGAATACTCTGTGTCTTCAGATACTCCTGTGGAGATGTATGTCTATATTGACCTTCAGGCTATCATATGACCTATTACCCCTTGTTCTGTCACTGCAGTCCCTGATGAAAAGTCCCTCCCCAGCATTCTTTTAGTCACCCTTCAGATGCTGGAAGGCTGCTATGAGGTTTCCATGCAACCTTTTCTTCTCAAGGCTGAACAGTCCCAACTTTCTCAGCCTGTCTTCATACAAGAGGTGCTCAAGCACCCTTATCATCCTTGTGGCCCTCCTCCGAAGTTGCTCCAACAGTTCCATGTCCTTCTTATGTTGAGGACACCAGAACTGTACACAATACTTCAAGTGAGTATCAAACCCAACATCAACAAAGACCCTAGGTACTGGTTATGGAAGTCCATTCAGCCTTCTTATTCCTGCCCTGTCCGTTCCAGTATGTCAGGAGACCTTCTTGCCATTGTAATGTGCTGTGCCTCCTCAGAGAGGTCTCGTGACCCATGTGCCCCATGAGAGAATTTCAGAAAAATTAACTGAAATAAAATAGTGTCAGTGGAAATTAAAAAAAAAAAAAGAAAAATAAAAGAAAAAAAAAAGAAAAAAGAAAGAAACAAGAAAACATCAGGGCAGTCAGTCACTGATCAGTGTCATCAGTTCTATTAGTGCCAAAAGACTTAGTGCAAGATGGGAAAACAGCAATGCTAAGCATTCTTCCAGGGAGCAGTGGAACTGCTCTGGATTTACGCCAGCACTGCCAGCAAATTTTCTTGGCTGTCTTATCAGGGGTGATGAGCACAGAAATGCCCAAATCCTGTTTACTTTTCTTTGTGCTCCTAAATAAATATTTGATTTACATTTTTAACTGTCTGCACCCTATTGCAGTGCACAAAGATGCCTGAGGGATAAAGGAACTGAGTAGAGCTGTCAGTTCTTTAAGGATGTTTTTCTTAAAACACAAGATCTCTTGATTCCAATGTGTAGGAAGGCAGGAGACCATCATGGCTCAGTAAGAGCTTACTGATCAAACTAAAGTTTAAGAAGGAAATGTACAGGCAGTGGAACCAGGGACATGTATAATAGGAAGAACCTGGGAATGCTGCACAGATGTGTAGGGATGGGATCAGGAGAGGCAAGGCACAGTTTGAGGTGAATTTGACAGGGGATGCAAAGAATAAGGACTTCTAGAAGTATGTTGGCTAGAAAAGGAAGATTAAAGAAAATGTACTCCCGTTGGTAAATAAGACAGGGGAACTAGTGACAACAAGCATGGAAAAGACTGAGGTACCCACCAACTTTTTTGCTTTGGTTTTCCCTAGTAATCGCTCTTCCCATATCTCTCAGGTCGTTGAGCCTCAAGGAAGGGACTCTGGGAATGCATTCTTTACTATATTAAGTGAAGATCATGTCTGAGACCACCTGAGGAAACTGAACGTACACTACTCCGTAGGAACTGACAATATGCATCCAAGCATCCTGAGCGAATTGGCTGATGTGGCTGTTGAGCCACTCTCCATCATATTTGCAAAGTCATGACAGTCAGGCAAAATACTGATGACTGGAAAAAAAAAAGAAGCACCCATTTCTTAAATGGGTAAAATAAGGACCATGGGAACTACCAGCAAAACAGCCTCACCTCTGTGCCTAGTAAGATCATGAAGCAGATTTTCCTGGAACACATGTCAAAACATACGGAAGGCAGTAAGGTGATTGGAGACAGCCAACATGCCTTCACCAATGGGCAAAACAAGACTAATCTAGTGGCCTTCTGCAATGGAGCTGGAGTTGTTCAGCCTGGAGAAGGCTCTGAGGACACTTTGTTGTGGTGGTCTTTTAATATCTAAAGGGGGCTTTTAAGACAGATAGATATTTTTTTAATCAAGGTCTGCAGGACAAGGGACAACAGTTTTAAACTGAAAGACATTAGATTTAGATTGGATATGAAGAAATTTTTTACAATTACCCTGGAATTGCCCAGAGCATTTGTAGATGACCTGTCATGGGAAGTATTCAAGGTCAGGTTGGATGGGGTTTTAAGCAACCTGAGCTGGTGAAAAATGTCCCTGTCCATGGCAAGGAGGTTCTTCAAAGGTCCTCGCGAACACAAAGCACTCTAGGATTCTGTGCACAAAAAGAATTATCTAAAAGGGTGGTGACAACACTAAGCCATTTTCTTCTCTAAGCTGAATTCCTATAAGGCACTATGTAAGGAAACACAAGAGAAATATTATCAGAAACAGAATTAACTTTTCATAAATATGTTTCACAGGCTTTGCTTTCTTACAGAGTTTTTGTCTTGACTTTTAATTCACTAACATTATCCTTTCCAGTTTAAATACAAGAGCATCTCAAATTTCTGACCTTTCATCCCACCCTATTCCTGAGAAGCAATTTACAATAAACCTACTCTTTTTTAGTCTGCTTTTCAGGTTATTTTTGAAAGGAGACAATGTCTCAAAATTATCCTTCTGAAGAAAAATAAAATCCTTTTAAAATAAAATTACCTGAAGGCCTTGAGATTCTGTGACAAAAAGGAGGCTGTAGGCATTGGAAATGGAAAATGATAAGAAAATTTCAATCGGAGAAAAAGCTTCCTTTTAATATTTTTTTAATCTTTTCATAGAATCAAAAATGACTGTTAATTTAATCTGAAAAATGGTCATTGCTAAGTATAAAATTGAAAGCAGAAAAAAAAAACAAAATGAAGTGTAATAACTTTGAGTGAAATGTTCATGAAGATGCATTTCCAAGAATGTAAAGACATTTTTTATGTTACAGTGGTGTTCGTTTGTTTTTATTTTCAGGGATGCTGGCATCCTCCCTGAGCAAGCATAATTTTACGAAAAAGAAAACTACGCAACCCTGTTTGCTGGGTTGCTTATTGAAGTGATTATTGCTGTATGCTGTAGTCATGTTACAGCTCAGAGAACTAGCCTGTTAATAAGTAGTATCACCCTTACACCAGGCAATAATGTAAATATTAGTTTCATATTCAGTACTATCCTGACATTGGCGCAAAATGTGTCTGCTCAAACAATACCCTTGGTCATTTCTTCAGTAATTTCTTAACCCTTAGAGCAATGAGAATAATTATACTGCAGCTTAGTGAAGAGAAATCAAAGCAGAAATATGAGAATAGATAGAAATGAAACCCTTGGCAGTAATAAAAAAGAAAGGAGAAAAAGCCTGTAATATTCATTATGGGACACTGCTTGCGGTATGGCAAACACAGTGCAAAGATGGGAAAAAAAATTTTAGTGAGCCAAACATCTTCACTCCAAGCAGAAATAACTTACCTTCCTGTGGGTAATACCAGAAGTAACTAACTAAAAGCACATCCTTAGAGAAAAAGTATTTGCCAAAAAGAACAATGAGGAAAC
The DNA here is from genome assembly GCF_028554395.1 of Pezoporus wallicus. Lineage (NCBI taxonomy): Eukaryota > Metazoa > Chordata > Aves > Psittaciformes > Psittacidae > Pezoporus > Pezoporus wallicus. The sequence goes on from NW_026637693.1 coordinate 412,978, forward strand.
ATGGCTCTTAAACAGCATACCTTTCAATATGACCAACTCAGCTACCTTTCATGGAGTCAAGGAAGAGGTTCTCTGGGCACTGCAGATATTTCTTCTTTATGGCTTCCTCATTGCTAACTTCTTAAGACCAAAACCACCAACAGAACCTCTAGGGAATCTGCAGAACTAGTAAATTGTATATGAAAAATTTGTGCTGCTTCTGATAAGGCATAGGTAAGAAGCATAGTGCCAGACAAAAGCATAGAAACTTAAAGGTACTTAAATTGAGCAATACTAATCAATTCCTTTAGACTCACATCTTCTGGGAAGATCCAATATAATCCAGAAAAAAAAAGTTCTGTTTGTTTGTCATAGGGAAATTAAAATACTGTTTACATGTAAAAACACAGAGGAAAGACTTGAAAAGGAAAAGACTGTCGCAAAAGACAATACAGTTTTAAATTGATGACATTTTTTTAATAGGAATTATTCTTGTAGAGTTCGACATTCAGTTTGAAACAAATGAAAAAATTTCCCTTTTGTAGTTGTTGTATCTAGAAAACCTCTCACAAGCCTACTCTTCCAGCAGTTGTTTACGCAAGTAATTCTATATTTGCCTTCACCAGTGGCAGTTTGTAGGATAATAGTCATCACAAACTCTTTGTTAGAAGAGACTCAGTATAATACGACTAGAAAAAATATTTCATTGCATTAGAAGTTTACAATTTTATTCATTAATTATTAAGTACTTCTTTAAGCAAACAGAGCACTTTTCATCTGTCTTTAGGCAACACGAGGCAACCACAAGCAACATAAGATTGAAAAAAATATTTCAATCTAATGGAACATCTGATGCTGCATTATGTTGAAATTCGTACAGAAATGTGTGCCTGTAGTATGTGCTTTCACATAAAATGCATTTTTCATGATCCATGTCCCTAGCAAGTACCAATAGAAAGATCTACAATAGCAGTAATAATGTGATGTTCAAAGTCATTACTTATTATCCCATTGAAAGGAATGTAAAATTCAATCGTTACCTGTTGCATTCGATTGAATGCAAATGATGAAGTAAAATACCTTTTTTGCAGCTACCCAAGTAAAATTTGCAAATCTGCAAAATGCCTACATTCTGTACAGCTTTTTGTCTACTCAAAAGAGCAAATCTCTAGTTAACATAATGACATAATGGGAGGTGAAAGTGAACATGGAAGAGAGCTTATTGTTTTTACAGGGCCAGTGGCAAGGAATAGAAGACAAACCAGGAACCTGAGGAACATGATCACAGAATAGCTGGACCAGATGTCATACAGGTAGGCAGAAGGAGTAGGCAGGAAGCAATCAAGGTTAAAAAAGACAAGCAAGTAATTATAGACATTGAAGAGGGACTGTTGCAAGTAGAGGGGCCTGAAGACACTAAAATGTTTGTTTCTAGAGAACAAAGAACAGGAATCTGTAGGAAACTAGGTACAGTGGATATTACTGATGAAATTATTTTCTTTCTGTTTAACAGTATGCTACCTTACCAGTTCTGAGGTGTTACAGCAACTATTTCTTGATCTTTTTATGACAATGCTATGAAATCTTACTCTTTTCTTAAAGTTAACTCCTCAGATGTCATTGTTTGTATTCTTCTGAAAATGATTGGTTTCTTGTACTCTGAACTCTGTCTAAATTGTCAATATCATTCTAGAAAGTGATCCTAATAACCAAAAAAGAATATTTTAGCTGGAGGAGATGATTTTAGTTCTATGTCAGAAATAATCCCACAAAGAGCCACCAGCATGACTGAGGGGCTGCAGCATATCTCAGATGAAGAAAAGCTGAGAGGAGCCAGCTGATCTCCAGACACACCTTCGGACCTCCATCATTCTGTGATTCAGTGACTCCATAGATTTATAAAAGACCAAAAGCATGCTGTCCTTTTCCTAACCCAAATGTCTGTACATTACTTGTACAGACATTGAAGACTTTTTCCATGTTTCTTAATTCTGGATTTTTCTTATGTTCATACTGAGTATCAGTGGTTTAGAACAGATAATTATGTCTTAATGTCTTGTTTTCTGTAAAAAGTCTTATGTTGCTTTCATTTCTAATCTTCTGGGTTTTTTTGAATTGCATTGCTGTTTCACTGACATTTGAAATGTTTCTGAAATTCTCAACAAACTTTTATAAACATGTTCTATGTCAAACCCAACTCAATTTCTCAGCAGTGAATCAGAGGAGATCGTATAATGTTCCTCCAAGAACTACCAGCTGAGACTAGACAAAGGGCAGGAGACTATGAATTGCATGTCATCTGTACATTCCTGATCTTTGGTTGTTCCAGGATCTAACTGCTGATGTGCACATAAAGCATCATTTAAATATTTTCTGTGGCAGCTACAAGAAAGATCACCTTAATAGGAGATCCACAGCATGAGAAAATAACATGCTTCTTAGCAGTGAGATTTGCTACTTTCTTATTCTGTGAAATGTACACAGGTAGTTGACAGATCTGCCAGTTCTTTGTCTTTTCTCCCGCTTAGCATTTTGTCGACACCTAGAATAAGGGAAAATATCACATACTCTCTTTACTGTATATATATTTGAAAAATCCACAACTACTTGACATACAATATTTTCCAAAGAGGCTTTAATTCTTCTTTGTGATTTGGAACAAGCTTTGATTTATTTTTATTTCTGTGTTAATCTTTCCCACTTGCATAGTGCTTTATATTTTAGGAGTCTGCAGCTTGATATTATTTTTTATATTCCTGATCTAAATTTGCCTCTGTCGTTCTTTTATTTCTTCAGACTTCTCTGATATGCATTTCATTTAAGCTCTTTCCATCTATTTCTATAATCAAAGCTGAAGCCTCCTGGAAAACTTTGTAATGCATTCTATTTAAAATTGTGACAATTAAAATATTAATGTTTGGAAAGTCCTGCTTCATTAAAAGCATTTGGATGGAAACTATTTCTTGTTTAATATTTTACTTTTTCTCCTTTCGCATGAGCATTTGTCTGCTCTTCTCTATTTTGGAAACATAAACATCTGTACCCCAAAAAATAGCAGTGGTTTTTAGTCCTTTAATGTTTATCCCATACAGATACTGACTTCACAACAGGAAAAGACATGGGTCCTTGCAGCTCCTTCTGGACCCTAGTTTTCACAGAGGGAAACTTGGACACATATTCCAAAGGGTAACTGAAATATGTTCCAAAAGACCTTTCATATTTTCAAACTGGCCTGTAAATTACCTGATATATACCATGATATACACCATAATATATTTACTTGACATACTGCCCATGTCTTCTCCCTGAACAATATTTTACCCTTTCCTCTCTAGCTGACCATAAAAGACAAACAAAGCTTTCAACTACAGTCTTTTTCATATTCAGCCTATCTTTACTGCCAGTTATTATTCTTTCTCACTCCCTCATGTCCAAAGATTTCTCTCTCATCTCCAATAATTTTTAGTATATATTTTTGGAGGGCTTCCCTTGATGTTGCTTTCTTCAGGAGCATCAAAAACAGCTCACCTAAACATAGGTAGACTTATGATTTTAAAGGCATGATGAAGTATATTGGAACAGACTTATTTAAAAACTCCCTCAAAGTAAAAATGTAGTATTTATTTGGTTAAACAGATTTGAGAAGTGACTTATATCTGCCAAATAGTCAGAAGTGAGAAATCATCATCAGTGGGTGGTGTCCCTGGGTTCCAGAGCAATAAATACGTTTTCAGAACTGTCTGAGAAGAAAATACAATAACAAAGAATTTACTAATGCCAAAATACTGAGAGAAAGGTAAAGAGCAAAAAGAACAGAAAAGTCAGACTGAATAAGTTTGAACAAATTTAACTATTCTAACAAAATTAATTCTAGAAGTTCAGGTGAAAAACAATATATTTAGGAACAACTAATGCAAGCTAATGAAGTATATATTCTGGAAATCCCTAGTTAGCCATGCAATTAAGCATTAATTGCTGAGGTAATGCCATAGCCATGTGATTTAATGTAATACTTATTTTAAAGCAGTGAGAAAAAAGTACCAATTTTATCATTATATACATCACTGATGAGAGAGTGTTGCCATTTTCAACATGGTGTTAAGAAACAGGAGAAGATGGAGAAGGAATGAGAATAAAGCTTTTTGTTGATAAAGGTAATAATGAATGTAACAAACCAAAAGGGAAGCACAATTAATCACTTTAATAATAATAATGAACATGAGAAACCCTTGCTTTTTTTGTATCTGAAAAAAAAAATCAAGCTGTCTATGTGTGTGTATATATATGTGTATATATATTTATGTATTGTAAAGGAGAGCTTAATGATTCCATGCTTCTTTTAGGAGAGCAGTGAGGTGTCTCTGGATGTTCCCCATCACCTGCTCTTATACTGAATATGACAAAAAGGCATAAAGGTTTAGTCTGAAGAATTAATAAAAAGGCAAAGGAGACAACATACAAAGTAATCTGACAATTCTTCACATCTGACAGTATGGAATTAAACCATGTAGTTCTGAGTCACACCTTGGTAGTAATGTTTTCTGCAAGTGCGGATATTTTTGTGCTTTGCTTTGTTGAGCCTTGACTGCCAGATGAAGGCATTGACAAATATGCAGGTATTTCAATACTGTTTTAGTTTAGTCATTCCATGAAGAGCTTTCCATCTTCCCTTTATACCCACTTCCCATTATTTCTGACTGCAACACTACGCGCTCTATATGCTTCTATAGTTGAAGGCTCATATTGCTTTGATATTATTTTGATTTTTATCTTTCTCATTTACAGATTTCACTACAATTTTCACTCTTTGTTTTCCATATCTTTTTGAAAAATCTGTCTGTCAGCCTGGATTACTTACATGCTGGTTCCCATGCTTGTCACCTCCCATCTCTCTCACTGTATCTTTCTCCATCTGTCGTACATGATAACTCTTGCTCCATACAAAACAAAATAAAACAGAGATCGTGTTATGTGCCCAGAAAGCACATTAAGGCATATATATATTTAAGTAATTTCACACAGTACTTTGTTTTTCCTTCCAAACAGAAGAAACTACCCTATTACTAAAACACACAGCATATGATCATGTGAAAAGATTTTTTTTTTTTTAAGAGTACTAGCCCTATAGATAGATTTATTTGTCTGCAGCCATGCCTATGGGTGGAGAACGGAACATGGAGAATGCACTTATTTCTGTTCTTTGTTGCTATAACATGACAAGTAGTTAAAGGGCTTGCAAGTCAGACAACATTACTGCACCTAGCTCTCTAGTGTATTTGAAAAAAATAGAAATTAGCAGGAAATTAGGTAGCAACTAGCAGCCCAGTGTGAAAGTTGCATTGTAAGGAAAATAACAGAGATGAACAAAAAACACATCTGTAGCACTCACCTACCAGTGACCTACATACAAAATTGAACTACCATCTTTGTTAATAACTCAGTTCAGAAGTTGTAGCATTTTTTTTTCCTTTTGTGTTGGAGTGTGAAATCATTGGTTATTGTGTTTTGCATAATAAATAAGAATTTTAAAATATGCCTAAAAGATACGATTTAGCTGAGGTCTAGGGCTTGATTCACAATATTCTCCTAGTGTCTGAAGAGCCTCACTGACTCTTAAAATAGTAGGCATTATTTTGATAACTGTGCATGTATCAGCTGTCTCTATGTGTATGTTAAACAGAAAAAATCATCTGAATGTTCTGAAGTGAAGAATTGTCAAAGCAGAATAGATAGGGTAAAGGGAAGATAAATTTTTGTTGAAATAATAAAAAAGCGACACTGTAAAAGCAAGGCTGCCGCTACATAAATTAGTGGAGACTGACTGAGATCTAGGTCACAGCATGTACAAAAATATGGAATGGAATACTATCTTTCCATAGGACTTATACAATTTCATATTAATCTTTTTGAGTGGGAAGTTTAGCTTGCTCTCTACAAGACTATAAAGAAAAAAAGGAAAGCTTTTATAACTTTCTCTCTGAAACTGTGTGAAGTTTTCAGAGTTTGAACATGCAAAAGATGGATTCCCAAGTTAAGCATGTTTGGAAAGACATTGAAGTATTCTTCATGAATCCTTATGTGACTCGCCACGTGTCCCAGTATCTTTGAGTTTAAATTCAATACCTTCATTAAGTAGAATTCCCAATAAACATGAAGTGAAGAGTAAATCCCCAAAGTCATACTCTGGTCTTAGATATGTTACATTGGGAGAAAGAGCCTGAAAACTAATTTCTTAGTGCAACTCTATCAGCTCTAAGCTTTTCTCCAGATGCAGCTTTATATTTTTATCTACTTTTTTTGTTGTTGTTTGGGTTTTTTTCTTAGTTAGTTAATGAACATATCAGCTACTAAGTTCCATGTTCAATATGTCTGCTAATTAAAAATGCCTGAGAATATAACCTAAATTAAGACAACGTGCACTGTGGGGCAAAGATGCCTGGTTTTACTGCTCTTCCAACTCTATGCTTTATATATTTGTAAAACTTGCTTACAACTGCAGCAGTATAGAACTCATAGTAATAAAAACTTTAGGGCTTACAAAATGTCATAAAAAGCTCATGGTCTATTTCTAGAAAAATCATGAATTATTTATGAAACAACTTTCAGAATTAGGTTTTCTGTCCTGCTTCCATTTATATTGCATGTCTCAGGGTCATCATTTTCTGTTTATTTTAACTTATGAGTGATAATCTTTCACTTTTGCCCTAGAAAGTAATAAACTTTGGGCACAGTGTCAAATAAAAGGAAGCCAGCCATTTAGGGCATACATGTAAGATATGTTTATTAATTAAACATAGACAATTACAAAGAGAAACAATTTAAGTGTCCACAGCTTCAAGGCAGCTGAACAGTTATGACAGCTTTACTAAATGATTTATACTAGCTTTGGCTTATAATTAAAACTGAATGAACTGTTTGAAGCTAATAATTTTTTTTCCTACTGAAACCATCCTTTTCTTCTGTTTAAAAAATGAATAACAATACAAAAGTTCCTGTGGTGGGTTGACCCTGCCTGGATGCCAGGTGCCCACCAAGCCACTGTATTGCTTCCCTCCTCAGCAGGACACAGGGGTTAAAGTAACATGAATAAAACTCCTGGGTCAGATAAAGACAGTTTAATAAAGAAAAGCAAAGTCTATGCACAGAAGCAAATGAAAACAAAAAGATCTATTCTCTACTTCCCATCATTAAGCATTGTCCAGCCAATTCCTGGGAAGCAGAGCCTCAGTAAGTGCAGCGGTTGCTTCAGAAGACGAACACCTTAATAATGAATGCCACTGGCCCTCCTTCTTACTTTTAACTTTTATTGCTGAGCACAAGGTCATATGGTATGGGGTATCTCTCTTGGCAGCTGTTCTGGCTATGGTTTTTTCCAGCCTTTTGCACATCCCCAGACTTTGGAGGCCAGGTTTAAAGTTTCAGCCTTAATGCTGTGTGAGCACTGCTCACCAGTAGCCAAAAGGTTAATGTGCTATCACCGCTGTTCTGACTACAAATACACTATGAGGCTTCTATGAGGAAAATAACTCCATCCCTCCCAGACCCAGGACAGTTCCCTAATAAGAAAAAGAAAAGGTTGTGTGTAATCAGCTTCCATGACATCAGCACATGAATAGAAATGGCAGATGTTCTGTGGACTAAAATGCTAATGGCTCACATACTGTTGGGGCTCAACAGCTCATACTGACAGATCAATCACAGTCCATCCTTAAAGCCTAGACATGCACTTTAAAAACTGTTGTTCTTCTCTACCACCGCTGTAGCACCAACAGGTGCAGAAATATCCATGCATATCAAACACAGGTCAAAGCCTAAAAACAGATCTGGAAGGCATGTGCATTGTTGAAATATTATCATCTTGATTTATGAATGAGTTTTCAAGTTGTGCTTTTGAAGTAGTGAAGGTCTGTGGGATGAAGGAAGCCTGAACTGAAGGACAGTGCTTCTCTTTTTTTGTGAGATGAAAGAACAAACTCATCAGCTTTGCAGGTTCATGGGGGGAGGAAGGTTACTGTTTACACTTTAGTGTAGACTTGTATTTCAGATCTTCTGTCTAGAATCCCCATACAGAAAATGGGAAGCAATTGCAACTTCTACAGTACAACTTATTCCAAGGGAGGCAACTACATTTTGTCAGATGAACTATGTAACAGATGCATATATGTCTCTCTGGTGAACAGAAATGGACAGTTCCCGTCCTCCCCTGAGTATTTCAGAGGATGGAGCCCGGAAAATCAGATAAGAAGTCATAGAATCGTAGAATCATAGATTATTTAGGGTTGGAAGTGACCTTAAGATCATCTAGTTACTACCCCCTGCCATGGGAAGGGACACCATAAACTAGACCATGTCACCCAAGGCTCTGTCCAGCCTGGTCTTGAACACTGCCAGGGATGGAGCATTTAAGACTTTTAGGCAACTTGTTCCCAACAAGTCAACACCATTTTGAAGTTCATATAATCTACGGTCTGTCATCTTTACTTTGTTGTAACACTCTATTTGATATCCATTGCAACTATGGAATATAAAATCCAAAAATGACACAGATTCACTCTGCAATTTTGTAATACCCTGTAATTACTTTAGACTATGTCATCAATGACTGCAGATCAGCTTTCCAAAATATTTCTTTTTTAAATCCTGACAGGAAGGTAGAAGTTTGTTTGCAGTACAACAGCTTAGGCTTTAGACAGGGTTTTCCAAAATCTGCATGTTCAATCACTATTCCTTCACTCTCTGATATACTGTTGAAATTTCTCTGAGGCATCACTAAAGAATTCCAGTGACACTGTCAACCTGTTGCATATAACTGACAGATTTAACCTTTATGATTTTAGAAACATTCAGTAGCTCTTCCCATACCACTTCCCAATAATATCTACTTATGTGTTTCTAGACGATGTGTTTCAGCCAGCCGCATGCATGCTAAATTATTCAAAGCTGCAATACAGCCCACGGTAAAATAGAGAATTATATGACATAGATTTCACCATCTGGCATAGGAGTTTGATCTTTCCTAGATGTTCTAATATTTCTTTTCAAACAAAAAAATTTCATTAGCAGTTATGCAGCCATGATACTCTTCATTATGTGAAGGTATATAAAAATAGCACTAAAATTCAATCTATGCACAATTTAGGCACATCTGTACAACTGAGTACAAAGAAATTTTCAATTATTCCAAAATACCTAAAGTATGTGACAACTTAGTCCTGTAAATACTGTAGCTACGTTGGAATAGCAATGTGCTAAAGTCTGTAAATCTAATCTAGGGGGAAAGCAAGAATACAGTACAATTTCATATTCAATATGAATGTTGTGGTTTAAGCCCAGCAGGTAACTCAGAACCATGCAGCCGCTCGCTCACTCCCTCCCCCTTCCCCTCCCCCCTCTCCCAGAGGGGTGGGGAGGAGAATCAAAAGAATGTAACTCCCACAGGTTGAGATAAGAACAGTCCAGTAGCTGAGGTATAACACAAACCACTGCTGCTACCACCAATAATAATAATGATAAGGGAAATAACAAGGGAAGAGAATACAACCGCTCACCACCTGCCGACAGATACCCAGCCCGACCCTGGCAGTGATCGAGCCCTTCTGGATAACTGCCCCCAGTTCATATAGTGGGCATGACATGCTGTGGTATGGAATACCTCTTTGGTCAGTTTGGGTCAGGTGTCCTGTCTCTGCTTCCTCCCGTTTTCTCCTCTTCCCTGACAGAGCATGAGACTCAGAAAGTCCTTGGTCAGAGTAAACATTACTGAGCAACAGCTAAAAACACTGGTGTTATCAGAGCTGTTCCCAGGCTGAAAGTCAAAACCACAACACTGCACCAGCTATTAAGGAGAAAAAATGACTGCTACTGCTGAACCCAGGACAATGAATAATGGTACATAAACTGATTTCAGGCAGGAGTTGATACAGATGTTACTGTACAATGCCATTAACACATATCAGGTCTTTGCTGACTCAGAAATTTTTCTACTATATTTCACTGTGCAGACATGTCTTGTGACATCATTCTAAATTGACCAGAGGAATAAGAAAGCTAATATGATCTGAAATGCTTGCAAAGGTGATGTCCTTGTGTCACATAAGTAACCCCTTGGATTTGAACAGAGCTGTAACGATTGAGTTCTGTCATTCACTGGCTGAAAAGCCTATCTGAGGGTTCATCTTCATTTGCGTTACAATAAACAAGGGATATTTTGCTTAGGAATCAAAAATTAGAAACAGTTCATTAGTGTTTTTTACTAACATTATGTGCTTTACTACAGTACATTTTGGGGAATTACAGGCTCCAAAAGTGGAACATGGTAAATTTCTGAAAAAGTTTTTTTTTTGCGTAGTTTTAATGATTTAAAATAGATTGATATGCAAGAAAAACAATGCCTCTGGTAGCAAAGAATTGAGAGCCAGTTTTCAAGAAAAAAATAGAAATGCCTACAGTCACAGAGAGATAACTGTTAAGATTGTTAAAGATAAACCTTGAGGTACCTCAATTTCTTTAAATCTGGCTGACAGTTCTTAAAAACTCCTCTGATCATGCCTATGCACATCATTCACAGGCAAACTGTGACAAGCATTTTTATTTTTTTTTTAATTGTGCCTAATTATATTCTCTTAATTCATGAGAATTTATTTAGCTCAGTAATGAAAGTCAACAGACCAGTCAAGTACCCTGCTGTTCTCGTGTCCTGATGCTGCCAGATTGCTAGTTCTTCTAAGTAACTATACAACAGTGACTCCTGGTTCTGAGTAATCACAGAGAAGGCTGAGAGAAAATAAGAAAAAATTAACTGTATAATGGGGGAAGGAGGGTAAGCTTCAGGCAAAAAGGCTTGAGTGGGAAGCTGCTTTTGTTCCAGAAACCTGGCATTCTGATGAGCCGTTGGTGCTTGAACAGCTCATGCCTGATTGTGCACAGAAACAGCCAAGACATTTGACCTATGAATTGGCCATCTAGAAAGAAAATCTGAACACAGATCTGCTTGGCTGCTTGACTGCAATGCAAGAGCTCTTTTAGCTCACCAAGTACATACACTGTAAACAAATGGTACGAATGCAAGCAAACATGACAGATTCTTATTACCACCTCTAACCTAGGCAATTTCTTCAGCTGGCAGGTGGATGTAGATGGATTAATCCAATCTGTATATTTTACCTGAGCCTAAGATTGTGGAGACAAGAGCACAGTAATGGAATACATAAAATCAATCCTCACTGCAAATTTATTTATTTTTTTTATTATTATTATCTTGACTGCTGATTCTGGCTGACGTAGAGTTAATTTTCTTCACAACACCTAGTATGGGACTATGCTTTGGAGTTATGCTGGAAACAGTGTTATGAATTCAGGGATGTTTTAGTTATTGCTGAGCAGTGCTTACAACAGAGTAAGGCCTTTTCTGCTCCTCACACCACCCCATCAGTGAGAAGACTGGGGGAGCACAAGAACTTGGGAAAGGACACAGCTGTGACAGTTGACCCCAACTGACCAAGGGGATATACTATACCATATGATGCTATGCTCAACATGTAAAGCTGGCAGAAGAAAGAAGAGGAAGTTCAAGGTTACGGCATTTTCTTTCCCAAGTAACCTCTATTTGGTTAGTGGAGCCCTTCTTTCCTGGAGATGTCTGAGCACCTGCCTGTCGACGGGAGATGGTGAATGACTTCTTTGTTTTGCTTTGCTTGTGCAAGCATTTTTTGTTTTACCTATTAAACTCCCTTTATCTCACCCTATGAGTTTTCCCACTTTTACACCCTGATTTCCTCCCCCAAGTCACCAGGAGGGAGTGAGCTGTATGGTGCTTAGTTGCCCACTTGGGGTTAAATCACCACAGGACAATTACCTACACTGTCATCTCTGTGTCAGATTGTGTGCTAAGTAGGTACCCAGAAAAAGTGAAGGCTTGAACACTTTAATTTTATCCTTCTTTTACAGCACGTATATCTTATTTCTACTAAATAATTTATGGAACACTTTATGGTTGTCTACAGAAAGCTAAAGATATTTTTATGTATCATTAAAGAATCTAATGATCTATGATGACATGTGGCAAGGAAGTCCCACAGGCTTAGTTAAAACTCCTATCATTACCTACTTTAATTCTACAAGGTACTTGAACTGAATCTGTTATGCTATTGCTTTTTTACCATCAGACATTTGACATGCTCAAACGTATGAATGCAATCAGCTAAATGCTGCTTTGTTTTTGACAGTCATTTTCTGACAGGACATAAATAGCATTTCCTGAACCAAAGAAACTGCAGTGAGAAGTCACAGACTGCTTTAAAAACAGAGTAAATATGGTTACAGCTACACCATTTCAGTGTAGATTAATCGTCTTTTTATAATCTGGAAGCTTTAAAAAGAAAGTTCTCAATGTCTGAGCTGAGATAATTAACATGAGTAAGAGTTTCATCATTTGGTCCTCAATCCAGATTATATTTTAAAGTGTAATTTTTTGCCAATGGACTTTTCAAAATCCATATGATGCATTAAAAATAAAAAAAAGAAAACATTGTGCAGGAGGCTGAACTCCTCCTTCTGGCAAAATGCCTTATGAATCTAATGAAAATGTCTAAGGAAAAAAATGCTACATACAGCAGAAAACAAAAATAATTCCTTTGAAGAGTTTTACTGCTATGGAAAAAGTAAATCACAAAGATAGTGTTCATAACATGTCTACTTTCTATTGATAGAATTCAATTCATTTAGGCAGGAGGATGGGGCAGGGATAGGTAATACAATAGCTTACCTTTATTTTTGTAAAGGAGTCACAGTTTGTGCACATCTTACATTCCTTGGGTGAAACATGGCTTTGCCTAGTAACTAGTGTTATTAGACTGTAATTTTTTTCTCACTTTAAAATAATTTATCCAGCTCACCACAAGCTTTAAGAGCCCAGAGGGACCTAAAACTTCGAAGAGCTTTTTCAAAAATAGATGCCTCAAACCAAACAGCACCTCAACAGGTAAGTTATTTGAAGTCAGTTTCTCTCAAAGAGAAGTTCATCTTTCAAGGTGAGCCAACATTTTAGAAGCATGTTATGAGTTCATCATAAAACTCAAATTCATAAATTCTCTAACATCTCTGTAAACCTGGGATAAATTTGATCTTGCTTTTGATCTGAGAGTCTTGCAAATATATTTTGTTTATTTCATCTTTTTCCATTTATAAAAAATATTGGTTTTACTGCATACCTAATATACCTAAAATGGATACAATTGTTTTGATTGCATAAGTTTCAGAAGCACTTCTCTATACATGTACATCCTTGCTTTTCCTTAGCATCATTGAAAATGTCAGGATATATCTGTGAAAATATTAGTCAACTAGTGTTTCAAGAGCGTAAAAGGAAAAACAGGTTATTTTTCTTGATGGGTTTTCTTCCTCCTGAGGAAGAAATTAAGTTGAAACATTTAGGGAGGAAATTTATTCTGTCTTTTTCATAGTGATATAAGGGTACAAAATAATACGACTGAAAAATATGTGATCTATTCTGCCCTGAATAAAAGCACAGGAGAATATGAACTAGAAGAAAGCATTGAAAAACAAGGGTTTTTTCCATACTAGAGGTTAAAGAGGCAAAGGGACTGCATGTTTAAAACAGATCCATGCAAGAAAAACCCTCAGCTGATCCTTTTGTGAAGAAGTCATCATCCTCAGTGTATACACAGGCAATCAGAGGAAATACAGGAAGTGGCTGGCTTATTTCTTCTGGCAAAGCTATTACATCATGACAAGGGCAATGGTTTTATTCCTCTAAAACAAAGGAAGAATCAGTCTTGTTCAATTAATCATGAAATGCTTTATTTAACCCATTCTATTTCTTTTGATGAAAGCTATTAGTGCTTTCCAAATGTGAAATTCTTCGTAATAAGTCTTAAATTGTCCATACATCTAAAAGAGCATGTTTGCAAAGATTGGGATAATCTCATCCATCTGGTTAAAAAGTATTTGTGAAATGAATGTCTTCATACATATCAGATTTAATACGCATTAGTTAGCACGGTTACATTTTTGTAATTATTTTGTGGCAAGATGAATTTAAGAAAAATGATTTATTTTGAACAAAAAAAAAATGGTAATATGACATTTCTCTCCCTCAGAGCAGAATAACTTACCTTTTAGTCGACATTATATATTTTTTAAAAATATCCCGAATAATTCCAAGGAAAGCCATGTTTTTTAAGATATCAGTAATGTACAGAAAATACAGAAAAGTAAAGCAAGGGAGACCCCTTGTGGCCTGATTCTCATCTAATTAAAATGCCATTCAAAGATTCTAATATTGATTATAATATTCCATGGAAATAATGATATTTTCTATAAGCAAGTATGCTAAACCATACTCAAACTATCTTACAGGCTTCATAAAATCAATACATAGACTTTTGGCATCAGAAAGTATATAGGTTTCTTTTTTTTAAAAAAAAAAGTCACTAAGAAATCATTGATAATATTTTAACTTCCCTGTGTTTTGTTATTCTCATAAGGAAAACAGTGTTCATAGCCCAAGGCATTTAATCTCTATACACTGAGTCTTTTGCTGTGTATACAGAAAAACAGAAGTGGAAGAAAGCTGTAATGGCTGAATGAACTGATGCAGAAAACCTGTTAGAGAGCCATGTGCAAAGAACATGACCAGTATCATAAGGTCAAGATGGCAGCTGATGGCACAGAGTATCATGAGGTCATTGGATAGTCCACTGGGAACTATTTTTTCCATCATCTTTATCAATGAACCGGACAATAAGATGGAGTGCAACATCAGGAAAGCTTTTAATGGCACTAAACTTTGTGGAATGGTTGGTGCACCAAGTGGCAAAGTGTCAATTCAGAGTGACCTCAGAAAGTAGAGGACTGGGCCAATATAAATCTCATAAGGTTCAAGAATTACAGAATCATGTATCATTTAGATTCAAAGGGACATCTTGAAGTTATTTTGTCCAACTTACCCATTCAGCTAGGGTACACCTTTTGCTGAGAAGAGTCGAACTCCCACATCTTCATCCCCTTCCATCAGGTATTCACACACATTAAGATCTTCCCCCGAGCTTTCCCTTCTCCCGGCTGAACAATCCAAGTTTTTGGGCTCACCCCATATGAAAGATGCTTCAGTCCCTTACCCATCTCTGTGGGTTTCTGTTTGACTTGCTTGTCTGTAAATTTCTCCTATGAAGGAGTCCAGAACTGGATATGATATTCTGGAAGCAATCTCATCAGGGCTGAGTGAAAAAGAAGGATTGCCTACCCTGAACTGGTGGTAACACTCTGCTTAAAAGTCCAAGACACTTTTGGCCTTGTTTGCTATGAGAAATTATTTCTGACTCATGTTCAGCTGCTGTTCACTGAGACCCCAAAGCTGCCTGCAGAGCTGCTCTACAGACAATATGTACTCAGTGTGTCCCAGCCCCTTGGGTTGTTCCCCTGAGGTGCAGAAATTTGCATTTCCCTTTTTTGAACTTCATGAGATTCCTCTTAGCCCATTTCTCCAGCTTGTCAAGGTTCCTCTGAACGGCAGCATCACCACCTATCAGCGACTCCTCACAGCTGTGTATCATCTGTGAGAACTTGCTGAAGGTGTACTCCATCCCAACATCCTAGCTGTATATGAAGATGTATATGTATATGAACAGTACTTGCCCCAGTATGGACCTCGGGGTTATACACTGAGGTAAATATCATCCACTGTTGAATTTGATCTATATTCAAGAGGCCTTTCTTCTTTTCAGAAGAAACATGCTCTTTAGAATTCCTGTTCTTTTATTGCATTATATTTGCCAAATAAAAACTAAAGAACCCCAGTCAGTAGGTGATTGAGAAACCTTTGAACAAGGCATTCTTTTATGAGTAAAATTTTAGCATAAGTTGAATGTTAATATCATAATTCAAATAATATTTTAACAAAAGTATAAGCAGCATATTTTAATTTAAAAAATTACTGTTCCATGTATATATGAATTTATCATCAATTCAGCGTGCTTACAATCCCACCTATATTCAGAAAGAATACAAGTATATTTCTCACTCTTAGTTGACATTGTTAAGGTGCAGATCACTAAATTTCAGCAAGGACCACCAAATTCTGTCTCCAATTCAGCAAGATACATGTGATAAGATTTCTGTGCAGACAGAAGAAGCCTATTGTAATGCACGATATTTATGTTAGTTAAGGTCACATATTCTGCTGTTTAAAGGAAAATTAAGAATAGTCAATGTCTTCTATAATAGAGACCTGAAATCACCATAGACCTGTACGAATTGATAAAAGAAGTGAAACCATTAGGCTGCAAGCAATGCAAGATTGATTTCATTGAGAAATCAATGAAAAATAAAATTCCAGTGTGAAAATATAAGAAAAAAAAATTATATTTTTTTCCTCTATTACCAGTGAATGTGTTAGCAAATGTAATTAATATGTATGTTATTTACAATTAAACCTACACATGCCATTTCAACATTTTTAAAATACTGGTGGTTTTCTGTTCCTTCTTTCTTGATGGTAGTACTTAGGCAGAAGGAGTAATAGGTGGCTACTCAAACTTCAAGTGACAGGATATCTGGTGCAAATTATTAGTGACAAAAAATATAGGCAGGAAGAAGCTTTTTTGTCTTAATTAATTCCTTATGCTTTGATTAACAATTACTTTCATAATCATTAATATTCTTGCAAATTTTCATCATTTATAAATGATGAAATTATAAGAAGGCTTCATTACATGGGCAATTCCAAATTATTCACTTCAGTTACTAATACATGAATGGAATTCTTGGAGATTTTTACCTTCAGATGGATTTTTATAAACAGAAGATCAAAATCAGTAGTATCTTCCTTCTATTGTCTATATATTTTTTTTCAAAAAATAGTAAACCACTAAAATATTTTTGTAAAACAAAATAGATCTATATTTATATATAATTCATTTTGTTTTGCAATATTCAGTTTCAGCAAGAAATGTAGTTCAACATATAAAATAAGTAAAGACTGGTTAAGGAACACCTTTTCTGCCAATTGGTGTGGTCACCAAAAGCTGACAGTTCATTATTAAGGAAAAGAGAAAAGCAACTCTTACAAATACTCCATAATTTGTTAAGTTTTCTAGCCCAGCATGAAGACCTCCTAATCTAAACATGGATATTAATGAACAGGACATAAAACAGACTTACCTTGCATATGAAACATAACTGATCCAAGCTTGCTTCTGAGCCATACATGTCCATTTTCTCTTTGAAATCAGGTGCAGTTTGTATTTCTTTGGTGATACATCTGAACAGGCTCTTATCTCTTATTTCCTACAGTTCCAGAATAGCTGGAACAGTACTGTTCTGGGCTGAGCTGTAACAGTTATTTGTCTCCTTCTTAGTAGTTGGTGCAGTGCTGTTTCTGCTTCAGTCTAAGAGCAATGCTGATAACACACCAGTGTTTACTGTAAGTAAAATAATGTTTACTCCAATCAGGGACTTTTCAGTATCATGCTCTGCCAGTATGGAGGGGGCACAAGAAGACGAGAGGAAGCAGAGAAGGGACACCTGACCCGAACTAGCCAAAGGGCTATTTCGAGTATATAAACTGGGGGGGAGTCACCTCGAAGTCCCAGGTCTCAGCTCAGGTCAGGGTATGGGTTGGTGGGTGGTGAGCAATTGTATTGTGCATCACTGCTGTTTATTGTTGGTTTTTTTTCCCCTTCTCTTTTTGGTTTTATATTCTCTCCCCTTGTTATTTCCCTTCTCATCATTATTATTAGTGGTAGTAGTAGTGGGTTTGTATTATGCTTTAATTATTGGACTGTTCTTATCTCAACCCATCAATGGGGTGGGTCTCAATGGGATTTATATTAGATTCTCCTCTCCATCCCAAAAGAAGTGTAGCGGAAGAAGGCGAGAAGTGAGCAAACGACTGTGTGGTTCTGAGTTGTCAGCTGGGCTTAAACCAAAACAAGTACATAAAGTAACTTTTTAAGATTTGGCAGAAATAGAATAGTTTATAAATTCTAAAAATAAAAAAAGAAAAAGGCAGTTTTGCAGCTGTTTAAGGGTAAGGAACATTCTTCACCATAGTTATTTTTTAAATGGGGAAAAATAAAACCACAGATAAGAAAATCTACCCTTCGCAGCTATCTCATATATGTGTTTGTTAACTCTTAAAAACAGATTTTTTCTTATTTTTTTCTATCTGCAATGCTCGGATATATTCCAGTTGCATATTTTTTCAAAATTATGATTATATCTTCTAAGCAGTTATTACAGGAGCCTTCTGTAAGATCTAGCACACAGCTTACTAGCCTGGACAGGACTGAGTGTTGCTTCTCAGTAGAACCTTACAAAATAAAAATCTGTGAGAAATATGCAAGTGTTTGTTTACATTTTTAAATGGCTTTGCACTTTAGTTGCCTTCGGCATACCTTCTTGTGCCTCTAACACATAGCTGTAAATATTTGCCTGTTGTTTTTGAACAGGATTAGTTATTAACAGAATATCACATTGCTACTTTGCACTCTTTATGACAGACGCTGCTGGTACACAGCCCACTTACTTGATTTTACACTGTTTACAATTTCTTTCTCTAATCTCTCTAGGTCTAAGTTAAGTCTTTTCTTGAAAGTGAATGTATTTGGGCTCCTCTATCCCAGATTTATTTTTAATTATGTCACCTAAAAAAAAATAAAATCCTAGAACAAAGCCTCCCAGAACTGTTAAGTCACTTTAGTCAATATTTGTATGCTAGGATGTTGTTTACTGTCATACAAGTGTAACTTAGGTGGTTTTCCTGGTCGGTCACTTTTATTTTTTCCAGAAGAGTCAAAATATGAGAAAAAAATGCATTACAAAATGGAACATTACATGGGATTTTCATTTTAAGTATTGTTGTTTTGATCTCTTTGAGAGTCTCAAACTTTATCTTTTTATGCAGATTCCAATTAAAAATAAAAAAAAGAAAACTTGGAGCAAATACAAGAGTACCTGGTTTTCAGGTTAATTCTTTACTTTCTAGGTTTTGAACACGATTTTTTTAGTTCTCTCTTCATGGTCCCATCAATTTTTTATGCTCATGTACAAAAGAAAAAGTATAGACAGTTCTCAGTCTGTTCTTGATGATTTCTTCAGTCTAAACAAGGAGGCTACATGCATAACCTTGAATTCTCCTTTTTCCAATACGCAGGAAATGGAGCAATTTAACCAGGCCTTGCACTTCATGCTCACACTGGTACTAGAGAATGAAAAGAATAGAGGTATGCATTGCTTTTTTTTTTTTGAAAGTGGGAAGAAAACTCTTCCTTTCCCTGCAAAAATGGATATAAATATTCATCATAATAACAAGATTTAGGGTATATTGTCCCAAATAGTTTAAATACCTAACCTCTCAGGATAAGCAGGATTTCAAACACACCTGCATGCTTAATATTCTTTTCTCAGCTACCTCTAATCTAGCTAATGTTTAGTACATTACTTGACCCAGTCTGAGACACAAAACTCTCTGAATAAGACACATAGGTAGCAGCATTTAAATTCTAGATAATATTTTTGAGAGGTAGAAAGTGAAGCACTAATACACTGATGTGGTGGTGTTGACTTTCTATTATGAATGAAACCCATAGCCTGTTGTAATGTTTTAGCCAAATCTATTTCAGTATGTTAAAGAAAACAAAGACTATGATAGCAGTTTGATTTTGATTAAATCATTGAATGTGATTGGGAAGAAAAAAAAATATTTTACATTAATTTTTTTTTTTTTGTATGTGTGGAGTAAGTCATGTTAGCTAAAAATTATGGTGATCTCACCATTTTTTATTTTACTTTTGAGCATTTCTACTTTCTACAGTTAACTAAGCAAAGCTAGAGTTATTTGTGGTTGTGAGTCTCATGTAGTTAGTTTATAATACTTAGCAAACCCTTTCACAAACACAGTAATGTCTGTATTATTAATAACATGTGAGCCAGGGAGCATGTTTGGTCGCTAGACCCCTATCATGCTCATAGCTGTTAGTCCTTGTCTGGTTTAGGTTAAGTTTTTTGCCCCACGCAATAGCTCAACATGCTTTGTGGAATCATTCACCACAGGAACTGCTCCCTACAACTGCAGAGATAAGCTTTCATCAGGACTGCTCCTAAATTGTCCTCACACACTGACTCAGCAGGCTTTCTGCTCTTATGTGCTTTTATGTGCCATCCTACCCTCAGGATACATAGCACATATTCTTTGTTTCACACTGCAATAGGTTTCAGTAGTCTTAACACTTTTTTCAATACTTGCAATGAAAAAATACTGATAGGTAATGATTACGGCCATTTGGCACCTAGAAAAGACCTAGGGCTAACTGTTATGAAGTGTGAATGAAACTCATCTGCTGTACAAGGACCTAGTATTCAGTCTGAACATTTTTGGCTTTGCAGTCAATAATTGATCCCTCTTTACCAGAATAGATGTAGCAGCATAGGTGCTATCAGCATAGATGTAACCTTCTATGTAATATGGTACATTGAGGTTAGAGCAAAGTTCTAACAATGAATACCACATTTATTTTTTTTTTTTTGCAGCAAACATGAAAACACCATCTTGCTGACATACTGTTGAATAATTTTCTGGATTACCTGCTACTTAAACACAATTGCAAAGAAGAAAGCTTAATGGAACTGATGGTTACACAATGACAGAAGCAATAGAACATCCAATAGCTCAGGACCAAGAGCAAATAGACTTCAAATCTCCTGAATTTGGCATGAGCCACTTAGGAATCAATAAAATTTTAAGTTAAAATGAAAACAACATCATGCAGTGAAATTCGGTATGAAACCTGAAGCCTAAATCTTACAAAATATGTAGGCACTTTCAAACACAGTCTTAAGATCTTCTGTTCTTCCACTGGAAGTACCCTAAGTCTAACCAACTATGTCTGGTTGATTTGCTCTTACATTTTCCTTTTCCTTCTTTGGCAGCCAATAGCCAAGGCTTTCTCAGCAGGGCCCACTGATTCTTTCCTGCCCCCCCAACTTCTAGATAGCTTTATCATGATTCCTGAAAATTACTCCTATGTAGAACAAGAGCTCCATCAGTTTCCTGGTGTACTGTTAGAGTAGTTGCACAATTCAGTTTATATATTCACAACTCTAAAATTAAAAAGCCACATACTTTCATTTGAAATTGACCTAGTTCTTTAGGAGAAGAAGGTGAGAGCAAGAAAAAATAAACCAAATGAAAGCTAACCAAAAAAAACATTTCGGCTTAGTTATTTCCATAGAATAATCCAAATGGATTTACGTTTTTTTTATCTGGCTTTATTTTTGTTCTGTAACTCTCCTTTTCAAAAAAGAAAATAATTTCTTCCCCATCTTCTTAGTCTTTTGGTTTAATAGCCAAACTTTTTCTTTCCAAGTTTAACAATGCAACTTCAACAATATTGGAATAAGGCTTTGATTCTCTGTTTGATTCTTTGTCAGTTGTTTTCTGTAATGAGTAATGCTACTAGGAAAAGAGAGAAAAAATTCATCACCAACTGTCATGGTTTAAACCGAGCCAGCAACCCAGAACCATGAAACTGCTCTCTCACTAACCCCCTTTTCCTCCCTCCACTCCTTGAGGGATGGGGAGGAGAATCAAAAGAATTTAACTCCAACAGGTTGAGATAAGAACAGTCCAGTAACTACGGTATAACACAAACCACTACTGCTACCACCAATAATAGTAATGATAAAGGAAATAACAAGAGAAGAGAATACAACCGCTCACCACCTGCAGACAGATACCCAACCCGACCCTGGCAGTGATCGAGCCCTTCTGGATAACTGCCCCCAGTTCATATAGTGGGCATGACATGCTGTGGTATGGAATACCTCTTTGGTTAGTTTGGGTCAGGTGTCCTGCCTCTACTTCCTCCCGGCTTCCCCTCCTCCCTGGCAGAGCATAAGACTCAGAAAGTCCTTGGTCAGAGTAAACATTACTGAGCAACAGCTAAAAACACTGGTGTTATCAGAGCTGTTCCCAGGCTGAAAGTCAAAACCACAGCACTGCACCAGCTACTAAGAAGGAGAAAAATGATTGCTACTGCTGAACCCTGGACGCTAACCAAGATATGTTTCTATCCAGCTCACCTCAGATTTACCTGGGACACTGTCTATCAAAGACAAGACACAAAAATTTGTTCTAGAACTGTCTAGAATCTTCACATTTACAATCAGTGCTTGAGGGAGAAACCTTTTTTCTCACTCTTTTAAAATGTTTTCCTCTGGCCTTTCTTGTTAATATATGTTGCCTGATCATAGCTGACTGTGGAAACTGATTTTAAGGGAAAGGAAAACATTCCTTTGTCAGGAGGTTAGGAACAGTTTGCTGTAACACAGTTTACACTTCTACCATTGAAGAAGTGACTAAGGGCAAAATGTAGGTTTATAACCTGGATCTTTTGCTTCTATGATAAGATTATCTAGAAAGGAAATTTGTGGGGAGCTGTAATAGTAATACCAGCTGATACAGAACAAATAGAAAATTCTTGTTGGGCAGATACTATATGATGTGATGGAGACACAAAAATAAAATAGACAACAACACTGTCTTGTCCCAGCACTGGAGAGACCACACCTGAAGAAGTACTGTGCCTTGTTTTGGGCTCCCCAGGACAAAAGGAGTATGGAGCTATTGGAGACAGTCCAGTTATGGGCCACAAAGATTATTAAAAGACTGAAGAATTTCTTCAATGAGTCAAAGGTAAGAGATCTGGGACTGTTCAGCCTGAAGAAGGATCAGGGGGAATCTCATCAATGTGTACAAGTGCCTGAAGACAGAGCCAGGCTCCTTACAGTGGTGCCTAATGAAAAAAAACAGATCCAATGGGCACAAACTGAAAACGGGATGTTTCCTCTGAACATCAGGAAACACATTTGCACTGTGAGGGTGACTGAGCATTGACACAGGTTGCCCAGAGAGGTTCTGGAGTCTCCATCCCTGGCAATATTCAGAATCTGAAATGGTCCTGGTAAAGCAGCTGTAAGTGGCCCTGCTTGAGCAGGTGGGTTGGACCACATGAGCTCTGAAGGTCTCTTTCAACCTCAACCATCCTATGATTCTGTGGTTCTGTTTATTTTTTATTTTTGCTATATTTTTAACTTCCTTTTTTTTTTTTTTTTCCCAACCTTTCCAGAAGGGCTGAGCTCAAATTCTCTTTAAATCAGAGCTGATCAACTGTAGTAATTCAGAGGATAGGTATAGCCATGGAAGAAAATTTAAAAGCCTGGCCTCAAGGAATGCATGTTTCTCAGCTAGTACATGCACTGGGTGCAATTACAGCTCCCAAAAATGGGAATATAGAATTGCAGTATATTTGCTAAACCTTTTATTTAAAACTATTATGCCAAGAGATGCCAAAGACCTTAAAGCCTCCATAGCTAGGAGATATATAAAATAATACATGTTTTCATTTGCAAGAGATTTATATAAAATTTCATATTTGTGATATGGTTATAAAATAATTATTCTGTTACTGAACTTAAGTTGGAACTTAATTCAGCTGCAGCTGAACATATGTCTGCGAATACACATACCTGTGAAGGAAGTGGAAATCATTCTTATGGGAATCTCTAGAAGACAATGATCCAGGTAAGTTTTAAATTCCCTCATTAACAACACACTTCATGTTATTGGTTTGTTCTTATGCATTATTAATCATCATTGCTACAGATACAAGGCTGTTAGTTTTTAACAGGCATATATCCCAAATTACCTGTGAGTATGCAATACCATGGAGCTGATGTCATAGTTAGCATTGATGGCTATAGTACAAGGTGGGTCTTAGTAGCAGCAGTCAAGGTGATCAGACCTGAGAACTCTTTAATGAGGTAATTTAAAACTGAAACAGACTTGTCTTTTTTAATTTCCATTTTCTCTGGGCTATCCTTAGTGATTTATGCTTCTTACCCCCCTCTCCCCTCCCTAAAAGAAACATCTTGACTGCTTGTTGTACTGCTTGTATTGCTTTTGGTTTTGCTCTTGTCCTTGAGCTTTCAGCATGATGTCCAGAGTGTTTGCAGTCATAGGTTTGTATGCTGTGTTCTGTATTGCAACTTTTGTTACTTGTATATCTCCCACATGCAACTACACACTTCATTCCTTGCCTTTTTTGTGGTTGCATTGCACACATACTTACGTAAAATGCTTATGGATTTTGTCTGGTACAGCAATTTAGTGCTGTGAAAAACATAACATTGGTGGCTTTATTTTAGTTTGTCTATATTTGTTCTTAGCACAAGGTGAATTATATACTGATTAGTGCATTTTTAATTTATAGTTGTCAGATATATTTGACTACAAAGGAACTCATCAAAATTGAGACTACTCATCTTCCAAATGAGACAAAACAATAGTTGAAAAAAGGGATTCCTTCTTCCCACTATGTCTTCTCAGGATGAGTTCTTATCAATACTCTCCTTAGTCCAACAGTCTTCATGGTTTCTTTAAGGCTGTCTAAACGCCACATATTCTTTTCCAGGTCATTGGATCTTTTTTACTGTTATGTTCAAGACACAATTTCTTAGCTCTGGGTTTACTTCATAATGCAAGCAGGCAAGTGGGCACTTTCAAGAAGTGGCTGAATGCTGCTTCTGTTGCAGTCGTCTTTCCTGCTATCTTATTCATTACCTTTCAGCCTGTCCAGAATCCCCAGAGATTCCTGAAGCCTAACATGCACAACTACTTTCAGTTGAACTAGAGGGGTTCAGTTAGCCAAAAATGCAGTTTCATAATCAAGCCATGCAAAGTCTGTGCTTCTGTACTTTGCTATCAGCCTCCCTTGCACTGTCACCAGCACTTACACAGTCATGACACCCAAGAACTGACCCAACTGAAACACAGCCCTCAAAAAAGGGCAAGAAAATAAAAAAAATATATATTTCTTTTCAGCCAGATCTGATTCAGCTACCTTGCAGCCACAGAAATATTAGTGCCCAAAGAGAGCTATCAGGGACTTAAGGAGAAGAGAAAAGAGCCACTTCTTAGCAACATAGGTGCTAACCAACTGTGAAACAACACAGCTAGTAGTTTTGTAGTCACAGGTGGAACAAAACACAATCCTATTATCTACCACCCAGCTATTCCTGTTGTAAGAAAATGTGCTGGCAATGAGCATGTAATAAGCCACACGCAGAGAATAAAACCATCCATCACCATACAAAAGACAAATTTATTATATTCCCAGACCCAAAAGAACTGTGAAGTCAGGTGTAGGGACATCCCAATACATACAGTCAGCTTCATTTTAACAAGGATTGTCAGCTCTGCTTCAGTTCCAGCTTTGTAGGGCTCAGACAGCTTCTTGCAGAGCAACTCAGCCCTTCCTCCTAAGCTCCACAGAGTTAGAAGGGCTCATTAGCTGGGACATAAGAAAAACGCACAGACAGCTCTTCCCCGTCTTAGTACTGCAACTGACCTAATAAGCTTGCTCAGAATTTGGTGCTCTGGAGACCATGGACAAGCACAGCTAACACTGAACCAGAGCTAATAAGCTGTGCAACTTTGAAACTGATGGTGTGTTTGGATCTGTTTCTGCCATTCTCCTTCATGCTCCCCATTCTAGAAACACAGTTGAGTGGGATCAGTGGCTTTTAGACCTGAGCTATCTCTGGAAGTAATAAACTTATAAGGCATAATAAATGGACAATGTGTTGTAGCTCCTTTATTAAACAGTGTAAACACTCATTCCTGCCGTTCCTAAATGAATACACATATACTCAAAATGCTATGAGCTTGTTCAGATTATACTCTTCTTCTTTGCCCTTCATCATACTCAGCAGCACTCAGCAGCGGTAGCATTGTGCAGGAATACTTGAGCCGGTTCTTCATTGTGAAATTTAGGTAAGGGAGGAATTATAGTAACTACTATTTCTGCAGTCTTCCTTAACATTTCCCCTGCCTACCAGAGTGTTTCTTGCCATGTTCCCTCCACTCTCTCACAGAGGAAGACAGAGAGGCAAATGGGTTAACTGTCAAAAGAAGAAACATAAGAAGTTTCAAGAGATGGAAATGGGAAAAAATACATAACAAAAAAAAAGAAGCTGAGCTTCCAGATAATTGTATGCAAAGTGAAATTGACATCTGATACAAGCATGAATATGCTAAAAAGAGAGTATTAGAAGAATGTAAGAAAGAAGTTAATCCTATATAATACCAATATTTCATTTAATGCAAAAAGTCCTGCTAAGGCCATAACACGATTAAAAACTATTATTAATTGCATGGTTAATTTGTGTTTTGTCTAAATAAAGTTTTTTAAAAACTATACTTGTTGCACGTGATCTTTTTTTCTTGGTAGTCAAATTTTTGGTTTTTGTTTTTACTTTGGTTTTCCGTAATATTTCTTATTTCTTTTTAACCATCCTTTTTGCAGTTGGGGCCATTTTAACTTTGTCTTTCTTTTTTTTTTATTCCATGTTTTCCTATACCAATTTCTTTGTTCCATTCTTTCTCTCCAGTCACTTCTACTTTTCATCTGTCACTTCCTTTGTCCTAGTCTTCCTTCAATCTGCTGATTAGAACTTCCATTCCTATACTCCATTTCATATTGAAAAATGTTCAGGAATTAATTAGAATTCCTAGAGACAAGGACTTAGCATTACAGATTAAAGAATAAGGTGCTGAAACAGACAGAGAGATCTAAAATTACGGAGAATTTGCCCTAAAGACAGGCACGAAAAGCATGATATCATCGTATTCAGTATGCTATGTGAAACAAAAAATAAATCCTACGTGTGGAACCTTGGGAACTGAAAGCAGCAACCTCCCTAAACTAGCCAGTAGGGGAGTTTGTATTTCTTTTCATTCAGTTAGTATATCTTTTAATTCAATAAATCAAAGGAAGTTATATGAAATCAGCTGTACCCTTGTTACCACTCATGAGCCAGAGGAGCATCCAGACTCCTTAAAATGTGCAAATATTCTATCTGAGGATGTGTCCTCTTATACACTCATTGTTTGTCATCACAGAAGACAGTTGACATGCATTAGACTGTATCCAGTCTTACTATCCAGTTAACAAAGTTTCAGGAGTGAAATTCAGAGACCTGTGATGTAATATACACACTTATACCCTGATTAGCTGGAGAATCTGTGCATAAGATGTGAATGGGGTTAAACTTTCTATACAAACGTATCAGTGGCATTCTGGTGACCTGGTAGCCCTATCAACAAATCTTCCCACTGCTCTCTATGGTTTTAAGTCAGACCTTACAAGAGTCAGCCTACCAAATGTGCAGAAAAAGGCTAGAAGGAAAATGCTTATTCTCCTTAATTGCAAGTGTAGGAAAAAGAAATCTGAGAGTTCTATCTAGAATGCAAAAGCAGAGCCGAATCCTATGGGCAACTGTTACTACTGAACTTGTTTGCCCTTGACAAATCTTAGTCAAATTTTGGAATTTATTCTACCAGCAGGTGGAAGCTGTTATCAGGGGATGTGCGCAAAGAACCACTTACTGAATAAGGGTATGAAGACCTAATGTAACAGGAAGACTAAGTGCATGACAACACACTAGGTCACGCGATCACGCCGTCTGAGTTCTGACTTCTGGGGTGGCGGAAAATATCATGGCATGGGAACATACCTAGGTCCAAAACTCAGTGAACCCCTACAAAACCATTAAATTCCAGAAAGACGCTTTTCTTCTGGAAACAACTCATAGAAAGTATCAAATCATGCCCTGAAATGTTCCTAGTGGGATATATTGTCCTCCTTTTGGTTATTGTGTACTTCTGATTGCAGATGTCACTTAAAGAAGCAGGCCTAAGTGAAAATCAGCAAGTTTGCCAATGACACCAAGCTGTGTGGTTTGGTTGATACGCTGGAGGGAAGGAATGCCATCCAGAGGGACCTCGACACGCTTGTGAGGTGGCCTGGTGCCAACCTCATGAAGTTTAACCATGCCAAGTGCAAGGTCCTACACCTGGGTCGGAGCAATCCCAGGCACAGCTACAGGTTGGGCAGAGAAGAGATTCAGAGCAGCCCTGTGGAGAAGGACTTGGCGGTGTTGATTGATAAGAAAATGAACATGAGCCGGCTTCAGTGTGTGCTCGCAGCCCAGAAAGCCAACCGTATCCTGGGCTGCATTAAAAGGAGCATAACCAGCAGGTCGAAGGAGGTGATCCTGCCTCTCTACTCTGCTCTGGTGAGACCTCACCTGGAGCATTGTGTGCAGTTCTGGTGTCCTCAACATAAAAAGGACATGGAACTGTTGGAAAAAGTCCAGAGAAGGGCCACAAGGATGATCAGGGGACTGGAGCACCTCCCGTAGGAAGACAGGCTGAGGAAGTTGGGTCTGTTCAGCCTGGAGAAGAGAAGGCTGCGTGGAGACCTCCTAGCAGCCTTCCAGTATCTGAAGGGGGCCTATAGGGATGCTGTAGAGGGATTCTTCATTAGAGACTGCAGTGATAGGACAAGGGGTAACGGGTTAAAACTTAAACAGGGGAAGTTTAGGTTGGATATAAGGAGGAAATCCTTTCCTGTTAGGGTGGTGAGGCACTGGAATAGGTTGCCCAGGGAGGCTGTGAATGCTCCATCCCTGGCAGTGTTCAAGACCATGTTGGATGAGGCTTTGGGTGATACGATTTAGTGTGAGGTGTCTATGCCCACGGCAGGGGTGTTGGAACTAGATGACCTTAAGGTCCTTTCCAACCCTAACTATTCTATGATTCTATGATTCTATAAAATTGCTAAATAGTAAATTCCATGCCATTTTATAAACACCTGACTTACATAATTTTCCATTTTTCAAAGACAGTAAAACAATTAAGAAGAATCAAAACTACATTCAGAAAACAAGTTTTTTTTCTTTTAATATAGTTTTAACTATTAAAAAATATTAGGAAGTAGAATATATTGGTAACAAAAAATACAGTACGAAGTCTAGATCCCTGAAGCAAGCAAAAACAAGCTCAGGAGGGGGTGGGTAGGTGGGGGGAAGATACATATAGTAATTAATTTATACTGCTGTGGTCAAGTTAAATAAAGATATTGGCCAGGCTATAACAGTGGCAGTGAGACTTACATGGTGCTTAAGATAATGTATAATGATGCCAGGGTCAATGGTATCTGGAAAAGACGTTAAACTGTGTAAAATGAGCCATCAAAGGACACTGTTAGCAGCCTGAAGATGAAGAACATTGCAAATGTTTTCAAGGGCAATGTTGGCAGAGCACTCCCATTTGAAATTAGTGCTACTATCAGGAAATAATAGGTATGGAAGTGAATCCTTAACTGTGTTGTAAAAACTTTTTTTCAGCACCTCTGTAGGAAAATTAATTAGTTCTGTTTATTGATAAGTCTTTGAATCATTAAATAGATTATAACGCTTAAATTTCAAAGGTTAATATAACTGTAGCTATAAATCTATAAGGCATTACTCCTACTACAGCAAAATAGAAATTAAGACATTATTGAGTAAAGATAAGACAAAGTTGAGAGCTGTCGTGGTTTAAACCCAGTCAGGTAATTCGTTCGCTCACTTCCCCCCCTTCTTGCCCTCCCCCTGCTCTCGGAGGGATGGAGAGGAGAATCAAAAGAATGTAACTCCCACGGGTTGAGATAAGAACAGTTTAGTAACTAAGGTATAACACAAATCACTACTGCTAACACCAATGATAATAATGATAAAGGAAATAACAAGGGAAGAGAATACAACACCTCAGCACCAGCAGACCGATAACTTGCCCCCCCTCAGCCCGATCAAGCACCGACCGATACCTCCTCCAACCCTGCAGTCTCCCAGCCCTTCCGGCTAACTCCCCGTTACATCCTGGGCATGACGTGCTGTGGTATGGAATTCCTCTTTGGTCAGTTTGGGTCAGGTGTCCTGTCTCTGCTTCCTCCCAGCTTCCCCTCCTCCCTGGCAGAGCATGAGGCTCACAAAGTCCTTGGCCAAACCAAAACATCTCTATCAGCTCTGTTCCCGAGCCGAAAGTCAAAACACTGCACTGCACCAGCTACCAAGGAGGAGAAACATGACTGCTACTGCTGAACCCAGGACAAGAGCAAATGACAACATCACATAGTAGAAAAACGAGACAAATTCTTCATCCATAAAGGGGCTTAAAAATAAGTATTATAGAACACTGTTCCAAGGAAAACATAGATTTACATTAGAAATGAAAAAAAGAAAAGTCAAAGGAAATAAAAGTTTTAGCATTGCTAACAGCTTTTTGTGGATGATAAAAACTGCATATGGGATACAATCTCTTCCCTAATAGTGACTAGAATAATAAAATCTGGTGTGTATTGAGATAAGGGGGCACAAAATCACAAAATGGAATATAGAAACCTTTAGAATTAGTTTTAAGTAATGTTAAGTTTGATGGCTTTGTAACAGTAGCAATGGAAAATTACTGAGGTCCATGATACATAGAGAAAAAAAAAAATAGAGTACAGCTAGAGAACATACTGAGAATTTTCACAAGATAAATCGTTATAGTTGACATAGTTTAAGAAAAACAGCCTAGAAGAACAGGACACAGGGATAAGAACAGGACACAGGGATAAGGAGTATCTGGGAACCGCAGGTGTCCAGGATGGGCTACAGTTAAACTAACTGATAAGTAGGAGGATAGGAGGATTATTATGTCTCTGGTGTTAACAAACCAATTAAACTGGTATGAGCATCTACTGTGCATGCTTTAAAGGCTGCCAGAAGTGATGAAGATTGCTGGAAGAAGTAAATGACCCCCAGAGACCACCACCACAATTCTGTACGCATGTGGGGAACTTTCTGGAAAATTATGCAATCCATACATAGCCTCATGAATATGTATGTATGCATGCCCAGTGACTATAAAAGGATGGCTTGTGTGGCAATTGAGGGACACACGTTAGGAGGAGCTATCCCCCATGTCTCCCAGCGCTGCAATAAAGAATACCTGCGTGTCAGCTTGAAAACTTTATAGGCAAGTTTGTTCCTGGAGCTTTCTCCAAATCAGTATGTTTCAGTTGTCACTATTTACGGCACCATGAATGATGTTTCCACAAAAATCCCAGTAACTACTGATATTTTTGCACAGTAGTTTAAAAGAAGATCAAGTAGCTCCATGTTAATGACATAATCTCAGACATATCCTGATTTAAATGGGCTAAATTCTACCTATTTTTTCTTTGAGTGTTTACGATTGGGAGCTTTCATTGGCTTAGAGCCCTCTCGGTGGAAAGATGAGGAAACAGGGATTTTGTCATAATACACCATCTGGTCTGACTAGACAGCTCATGACTATCTAATGTCATGAACCTTATCGTGACTGTTCAGGACAGCACTACAAACTGAAAATGGTACTTTTAACAGAGAGAGCAATAATTCAGCATAACTGCTTCCCCAGAGATACGGTAGAGTCCCATCACTGAAGATTTTCAAGATATGTTTGGAAAGGGTGCTAGATAATCTCACAACAGCTTGGCCCTCACGATCTTTTGAGGTCCCTTCCAAGCAGGTACTAAAATCTGAATTTTTAAAAAACCTTTAATGAAAGGCTCATAGATGTCTTTCAGAAATCAGCTTCCCCAGAATTAATTGATTCAGTGACTTTGAAAATCCTAATTATTGTGCTTACAGCATAAATGCCTAGGAAAAAGTCATACAGAACTTAATCTACACACATAAATCTGAAAACTTCAGTCTTTTCTTAGTTACATATTCTCACCTGCAGTGTTTTGAAGAAAATATGGAGTTTGATTATTTTTTTTCCCAAAACAAACCAAATTACTGTTCCTAGAAACAACTGTTTAATATCAGCGTCAAAGTGGCCAAATCACAGTCAAAACTCTAGAAAAGTTAGAAAATCATATATAAGACAATCAGTACTAGTAGAACAAAAGTTAATATTTTAAGCATTCATAAACAGGAATCTAAATAGAATATTAAATATAATGCATTGTGGTGAGTTGACCTTGGCTGGCTGTCAGACCCCCACCCAGATTCATTTATCGCTAATAAAAATATATTTGCATAATGAGAAACAAGGATAAATCAAAATATCACTTTCACTCCATTCACCACCTTCTTCCAAGGCTCACCTTCACTCTTCATTCCTGACTGCTCTGCCTCCTCCCCACAAATGGTGCACAGGGTTATGGAATTGGGGTAGTTATGATCTGTTCATTACAGTTTTTACCTCCCCCTCCTTCCTCCTTATGCTTTTCCTCTGCTCCAGCTTGGGCTCTGCACAGTCCATGGTTCCTTCAGTATATATCCACCTGCTCCAGCCTGGGATCCTTCACAGTCTGCAGTGTGAATATTTGCTCCACTGTGCTCCTCTCCTTGGGCTGAAGAGGAATACCTGCTCCAGAGGAGCCTCACCAAATTCTACAGCAAAATACCTGCTTGTCCATGGTCTTCCCTACTGGCTGCAGGGGAATCTCTGCTCTGGCACTGGGGTTACCTTCTCCCTCATCTTCTCTGAACTGTGTGTTTATGGGGTTGTTTCTCTCACATTTGTTTCCTCAATAGTCACTGCCTGTGCAGAATTTTGCTTTGCACGAGCAGTGAGGATTGTTAAGCATGTTTTCTCAGAGGCTCCATCATCTTGGCTCCATCAGCTGTGTTCCATAGTGGGTCTGCTTTGGAGTCCGCTGGAACCATCTCCAGTATACAGTAGCCCTGGACCTTTTTTCACAGGGGTCAACTTGAAGCCCCCCTGTGACCAGCCCCTTGGCCCGTACAGCCAGCACAAGGGTCCATACTGAACCAAGCATGACCAGGCCTGTTATACACATTTTAACTTAGAGTAGGTAGAAGTCAATACAAAATACACATGGTAAGTTTCTGGACTTTCTCTGAATCCATAATGGTTCGGTTATGCTAGTTACAATATCAAGTAACTGTGAGATTAGAACAAGTGTATGTTTTGTCTCTACTAGCATTGTTTTTCATGAGAAAGCCTAACAGCATTTTTGGTGAGTAAAGATTTAGTAACAATCGTTTTAGAATTTTATTATCTCTGACTCTTTACTGTCAGAATCAATTTACCAATTTTCATGCCTTTTGTCTGTCTTAATAAACTACATCTCAGCTGATATCCTCAATTCTTTGTATCAAACCAACAAAATAAGGAAAACATCAAATACAGGGTTTACAATAGAAATGCTGACATACCATTAAATACACTGATGCTGTTGGGTACCTCTCTTTTTTCTTTTAGAGTTTCTCAGTAATAATTTGTCCTGTGCCAAACAGTATTACAATAGAAATTAAATCTATTCAATCTGAAATGTGTCTATCTAGATTTCAGAAGAGAATTTGATATCAAGACTGCAAAGGAAGCAAATTAAACCAAAAGATAAAATCACATTAAGGCAACTAGTTTGCTGTCCTTTCTACTTCCATGCTACCTGATGTTATAGATAAGCCCAAAGCAATATTATTGATTGTAACAAACTAAGAGCTTTGCAGGTGTTTAGATTCTGGAGTAAGTACAGCTCAACTTTCTGCAGTTATTTTATTCCATATTTTGAGATCTGAAGGACCTTTGGAGGCAGAAATTCGTTATCCAAACCTGCCTTGATCAATGCAAAGCCAGTAAAGATCTAGTAGGAGAACAGAATGAATAAAATT
Source organism: Pezoporus wallicus (assembly GCF_028554395.1). NCBI lineage: Eukaryota > Metazoa > Chordata > Aves > Psittaciformes > Psittacidae > Pezoporus > Pezoporus wallicus. Next base: position 446,530 of record NW_026637693.1, read on the forward strand.
AATAGAGGTCTGAAAAACTGTGGTATTTCCTACTGTTTGTAGTCTCTTCAGCAGTCACTTCCTAACAGATAGGTTTTGTGTATCATTTTGATCCCTTGTCCGTAAAGTAATGATGTGCTGCACTTTGTGCTGTGGTTCCACTTATGCTGTGCCAGCCCCATTAGTCTGTCATCACTCCAGGTCTTTCTTTCCCTATCTTATTTACTACTGTTATTTCCAGACACAGCTCAAGCTGCAGCTCCTCCAGTCTGTGCATGCTAAGTGAACAAAACATAAAGCACCTGGATTGAAACACCAGGACACCAAAAGACATGAAAACAAACAACTTTTTCCTTTTTTCCTCTCATGGAGACATAAAGAGTTAGTGTCAGGTTTTCTAATTTCTTAAATATGAAACATTAGTGAAGGAAATACCTAAAATAGTATGCAAACATTGTACTGAAAGTTTAATTAATTCTACTGCATGCATAAACTGAAACTTTGAAAACCATGCTAATGTGCAATTTGAAGGCCCTGTTCCTATTACTGGAAAGCACTTCATTATTACTTTTTTAGCTGAGACAGTAGAATTTCACTGACCAGAGGGATCATCATTTCATTCAGCAGAAGAATGGTTTGAAAGAACTATTTATTTACTAAATTAATTTTTCTTCCTTCTTAATGATGACAAAAAATAGTTATTTTACACACTCAGGAACAGTATTACATCTTACACCTTTCTTGTGACTGTGCATGTCCTTATCATGAATCATCCTACATTTAATAATTTTTTTAAGTCCAAACTCCTAGAATTTTAAGAAAATTAAGTCTCTAATGCAATTATTTATTTACTTGTTTCTTTATTTATTCAATTATTTATAATGGAATAAGTGCAAAGGAGATTCTGGGGTGGGCAGAAGAGCTCTCATGCATCTCAAATGCTAGCAATATTAAAAAAAAGAAATTGAAATCTCAGAAGTTGGACACTTTCTAATATTCTTATGACTTGATATTTTCAAATATATAGTTAAATGCATCTCAACTATAAAATCAAAATTTGGGAATATGTCTGGAAAACAAAAATTATAGGTATGGGTTATCAAAATATTTTAAAATTATTGTTTGTATTTAACATAATTTACATGTCCATGATGAAGTTTCATATAATTAAGTTCCATATGTATTACCGGCCATTGTTAGGATTATTCTTGAAATTGTATTTCTATCTTGCTTGCTTCCTTAAAACGCATTAACAATTAAAGTTTTCCTGTGACTCTTTAATGAAAGTGTGATTCTAAGTATATACACTTATTATGTGAATTAGTTCTAAATTACTCAGTTTATTAATATCATATTTGGAGTTGCAAAATAAGAAGTGTCATTTAAATTACATTAAACATGCTTACAGTTTTGAGCTTTTACAGAATATGCATATTTAGTTATGTCACAAATTAACAGATTGTTTTACTGTTCAAAACACTATTTCTTGTAAGCTGCTTTAAAGATTTGCAATGTGGTACAGATGCAGGCACTTTCCTTGTATCAAAGCTAATAGGAAAAAATCTATAAAGTTCATTTTAATTTCAAAATGTAAATTAAGTTACCCTAATTTCCCCCTTGAATTTCAATCTGTAATCATATTAAATTAATACCATGGTGCTTCATGCTTTTCTGAACTACATTTTCTGATGCAAATTTGTTCCTAGTGTGTGAATTAATAGTTTCTAGCCATGATGCATATTATTCTGACATTTAAGAATAAAATATATGGGATTAAATTTTTTTCAAACCTTCAAAATGTTTGAGTTACATTTCAAGATTTAAAAATGAGGACAAATTATATGTCAATATAACAAATACAATTCAAAATGAAAAAATAATGTATCTTCTGTTTTCTTATAATAATAGAAAAAGGTGGTAATAGTAATTCCTCTTATTTCTATTGTAATTTCTTTTTCAAAATTTGAAAGTAATAGATAAACATTAAGTAAATATTTTGATTATACTTCCAGTTTCAAAAGCCATAAAAGATGTTGAGAGATTGAAAAAATTCTTTAATGTTTCACAGAAAACTAGTAGCATAAGTGACATTAAATGTCAAAGCTTTTTAATCATTTAGGTCATGGATCATAGAATAGTTAGGGTTGGAAAGCACTTTAAGGTCATCTAGTTCCAACTCCCCTGCCATGGGCTGGGATGCTTCACTCTAGACCATGTCACCCAAGGCTCTGTACAACCTGGCCTCGAGCACTGACAGGGATGGAGCATTTACTGCTTCTTTGGGCAGCCTGTTCCAGTGCCTCATCACCCTCACAGTGAAGAACTTCCTTATGTCTAATCATGTGAATTTATAGAGTTATATAAGTTATATATCTATGAATTTCCTCTGCTTTACTTTGAACCCATTACCCCTTGTCCTATCGCTACAGTCACTGATGAAGAGTCTTCCACACAAATGTTCCCCCAAAACCAGGACAACTTCCCTCTGGTATACGCAAGCAAGGTTGCACTTCATATGTTTGAATCTGTTCCATCAATAAATCTAAATAATTTGTATATTTTCCCTTAACCCTTGCTCTGTCTGCAACATGGAATGTCTTAGTCCTGCAAAGACATTCTCTGCAAAGAAGGTTCTATGAACTGCTGCAGAGAAGTTTCTGGAGTAGCTCACAAAAAATATAGCTCACTATATGTAATTTCTTATAAACAAAGCCAAAGAAATAAGCCATTTCTTATAAACAAAGCTCACAAAAAATATAGCTCACTATATGTAATTTCTTATAAACAAAGCCATAGTTTCAGCACCCCTATCTTATTTTATGTGTTGTGGACAACTTCTTTGCTGGTTTTTATAAACATGATTTCAGAAAGTAGCTATATTATATTGAAATGGAACTGAATATTTGATTAATTTCATTTAATTAGGAATTAAAGTGAAAAGTCTATTATACATATCTGCATTAAACCAATTGAGTTTGTCATGGTAAGTACTATTACAATACATGACTAACGAAAGCAAAATTAGAATACCAGAATGAAATTCTGGTGAAATTTTAGTTCTACTTTCGAAGCAAATGGAAGAGGTTTTACAAAGCTTTCGTATTTCCATTACTAATAGTGCAGAGCTGATAAGAAGTATTCAGCTATTATTCTGGAGCAGGGAGGTAACAGACTAAAGCACCTTTTCTCCTGTCTCACAAAATATGTTTCATTCCCCAGTTCCTCCCATTTCTAAAAACTCTTCAGTCCCCTGATGTATATGTATTTCTGGTGGTAGATAAAGGAAAGTGCAGTCAGGGCATGTCTTCCTAAAGCTCGCTTAGTGTCAAACAGCTATTTAGTCTTCCCAATTTCTAGATTAGCTAGCCCTGTTAATTCCCCCATTATAACTAAAAGCTAATTGTATTACCCAGGCATGATCATACCTACTTGTTCTGAGGAGATGGATGCCTGCCTCTTAAAGAAAACAGCACTGAAATTCAGGTTTAGGAAAACAGAAACCTATTTTGTGGACTGTGTTTTGGAAAAATAGTCTCATGATAAAAACACTGATACATAATGTGGGAAAACCTGAGATTTCACCCTAGGTTTGAGAGTGTTTAAAGGGACATAGCAGAACAGTAATCTGGAGCTCCCAACAGCACTCCCCTGAATTCAGGGGATGAATATTGAATAAAGAATGAATATTGAATCCTGTGCATGACGTGCTGTGGTATGAAATACCTCTTTGGTCAGTTTGGGTCAGGTGTCCTGTCTCTGCTTCCTCCCGGCTTCCCCTCCTCCCTGACAGAGCATGAGATTCAGAAAGTTCTTGACCAGAGTAAACATTACCGAGCAACAACTAAAAACATTGGTGTTATCAACGCTGTTCCCAGGCTGAAAGTCAAAAACACAGCGCTGCACCAGCTTCTAAGAAGGGGAAAAATAACTGCTACTGCTGAACCCAGGACATGTGTACAACTCATCTAAATGTTAATAAACTGTATTTCTATCTGTGTATCTATTTTGTGTGGTAGATATTGTTATGCATATTTTAGCTGCCAGTTGACAAGATGCTCAGAAATGGCTGCTGGGTTTTCCAAAGTAGAGTTTTACCTTAATATGTCTTTGCTAAACTACTATTCAGCAGCCTTCACAGCAGACACAATTGGACTTTCAAATGGACTTTCAAACTTGCGTAATTACATGTATACCATTAGAATTCTATTTCAACAATAGGCCACAAAATTTTATGAACCTTGAATTGCATTTTTGGGGCAGGCTATCAGAATAATTATATTCCATTGTGAACTGATTATCAGAATCAAGACAAGTAAAATGCCTTTTAAGGAAGTTATTATTTTTACTTCTGAAATCAATCTTGCTCACCATTAGACTGCTTTTGGCATGTGACCTTAGTCACTGACACAGAAACACTGCGTAGACTTCTTGCTTGAAAGTGTTTGATGAGAAGCACGATGAGAATAGACTTCCTTGAAAAGATGGCATAGCAGTGTTTTCCGAATGTAAGCATATTGACCGTGAAAGGACAAATCAGTGATCTAAAAATGGCATTAGAAAGAACCAGGGAAGAAAAGTGATTAATAATATATTTCTCAAAATACACAACCCCCAAGGGAAAGTTACAGAATGTAGATCTTTGGCTTCTGTCACTTCATTCATTCAAACTAACCATAGCGATTACACAATAAGGCACAGGAGAAATTCCTTCATCTGTAAATCTCTCCTGTACTAGTCCCCAAAATTATGGTATAAGGGACAAAGCCAGAGTCTGGACAGGCATTAAATGCAGCTGACTCCAATTCATCTCCAATGAATGGGATATAACATGATTTTTAACTGATCCCTGAAAAATACGACCATAATATAAAATGTATATTTAGCTTTCAGGGCTTTATGTTTGACTGCTTGCTTGTTTGTTTTTAAATCTAATTCTATCCTAGTTACTGTATAGGCTCTATCACTTTGAGCACATTTGTTGTAACTAGTTTGGTGCAAAGATTAAGATGTCATTTTTTTTTACCCTTATATCTTCACAGCCTATTGGAAGTAGTCACTCACTATTTCTCCAGCACAGATGCAGGCTTTGCAATCACACACGGGATACTGTTCTCTAGTATTACAAGGTATCCAAGCTATGTCCTTCATAACCTTTTAAACATTCCTTTCCACTCCTTGGTTTTCTCTCTTCATTCTGACACAAAAGCTCAGTTAGCTCAAGGGACTGGTCCAGCAATATAGAATTATTTCTTTTCAAATGGCCTTCTTGCTGTTCGGTGGTCTGGGTGAAACAAACAGTAGCTGAAATTCAATTCCTACAGCACAATTGTTCAAAAAAAGTAAAACTATCATCAGTTTCTTCAGAAGGATTAGGCATATCCTTACAGCCTGTTAGCACTGAGATATCTGTCTGTTAAGCAACTTGTAATACTATTTCCTTTTTTGTACTTATCTGTAAATACCTGGAGCACTACAGCCATAAGGAATATTTCCAATCTTTCAAGCATTACACTTTTAATTATGATAAATCTGATATTAATTACCAAACAGCCCCAGATCAACATTTGCATGCATGAAACAGGGAGTACATAAAGAGTGACAATCAGGTTTATTTCTGTGTTTTTATTCACAAGATTACATTTAGCATTATCCCTCAGCATACCAGCTATTTCAAAGACAGAACCTAGGTACCTCCTTCGGAGCCAGTTAAAAGTCTTAAGGAGCAGTGTAACTGTTGCACAACTTGCTGGATTTTCAATAGACTGTTCCAAGACTGCACAGCCAATCTCTATCATGTCACTGCACCACTGCACCCTAAGGACACTACTGGAATGCTTCAGTCATCTAACCAGAGTTTTTTGGTAGTGTTGTCCAAAGGTCTTCATGCATTTGTCTGCTTAGCTAGCTGCTACTCTGGAAGAGCATGGGGTCTCCTGTAGATCCATGCCACATTTATCAGGTCCATGTCAATTCTTCAGATACCTTAGACATTTACAATAAAACTACTTTTAAGTATCAGAATCTTGCATCATCTGACTCTTATTTTTCATTTGAGGTTTTTTAAAAAGTGATTTTTATATGGTGCTTTCTTTGCAGTCTCTCTCCTTTTATGTTACTCTTGAAACATCTATTATTTTTTGCTGCGGGGTTCAGCTTGGGTTTGGTTTCTAAACAAAAAAAAAAAAAAAAAAAACTCCTGAAAGTTAGTGTCCTGGCTTCAGCAGTAGTAGTCATGTTTTTCCTTTGTGGTAGCTGGTGCAGTGCTGCGTTTTGACTTCCAGCCTGGGAGCAGTGTTGGTGAAGCCAATGTTTTCGGTTGTTGCTAAGTGATGTTTACCCTGACCAAGGACTTTGTGAGGCTCATGCTCTGCCAGGGAGGAGGGGAAGCTGTGAGGAAGCAGGGATGGGGCGCCTGACCCAGGCTAGCCAGGGAGGTATTCCATAACACAGCACGTCATGCCCGGGGTGGGGGGTAACTGGGAGTTACCCGGAAGGACAGGGGCTTCCGGGTGGAACTCGTTTTCTTGGCCGGTGATATCGTATTCTCTTCCCTTGTTATTTTCCCTTATCATTGTTGTAGTTGATAGTAGCGGTGGTGATTTGTGTTGTACATTGGTTGCTGGACTGTTCTTGTCTCAACCCGTGGGAGTTGCACTCTTTCGATCCTCCTCCCCGTTCCTCTGGGAGCGGGGAAGGGGAGAGCCCTGGTGGAGGGGGGGGACGGCCCTCGATTGTTGTCAGCTCGGCACCACTCACTGGGAGTGAGTGAACAAGTTGCTTGACTGGGTTTAAACCATGACAGTTCTTTTTGGCACCCAACGTGGGGCACGAGGGGTTGAGATAAGAACAGATCTGACTGGATTAATAGTCACTTGTCACAATGCTGATTTATTGGCTCTCAAGGTTGTTCCTCTTGATCTCACAGTTTCAGTATATCGTATCTTACCTCCATCCGGTATTGGGCTAAGGTTTTCATCTCATTGTACTTTATGGTAATGACTTGTAATACAATAGAATCATTGATCATGAAACTGATCTGTCTTATGTTCCCAGTGTGGTCACCACCTTTATACTTTGGGAGGTATATGATGGAGGTGCTTAGCAATTACACATCTTTTTTCTCCTTCTCAGGTGTTCAACCTGTGAAGGAGACATCCTTTTACCCTCCCAGTCCTCCCCCCAGACCATTTACATTTGAGAGTTTTGAAGTTTTTGAATGGCCTTTTAATGCTGTTGAGACTTGTTTGCTGATGGTGATGGGAATCACCATGCTAGCACGCATACAGAGTGTGTTTTGCCCATGACTGATTTCAAGAGTTAAGCAGAGTCAGGTTTGGGTCTTGTCTGGGGTCAAACGATGATGTAGAAGGACCAAGAGATTTTCCCTGAGGCTGGACAGCCATGAGTGGCAGGGTGCATGGGATAGTATGGGCGAGTATCTAGGTCAGTGGGCCCCTCCAGTACTTTGGAATTTCACTACCGAACAGCTGCAAAATCCAGAAGAATTAGTAAAACACTTAAATGAGGTGTGTGGTCATTCTGGCCATACCAGAGATGGACAAATCATGGCAACGTGCTGGGGCTTGGCCTATGCTTACAGGGCCTTGTTCAACACTATCCAGCACCTTCAAAAGGAAAAGAATGTCGGCGGATCTGAGGGCAAAGCAACAGTTGCTACTCAAACTTTGGCTGCAATGAACAGCGCAGGTACCCCAGCAGCAAGTACAGCAGCTGCTCAAACTTCAACTGCAACAGACAGCGTGGTTACCCCAAGCACAGCAGCTGCACCACCCCCAGCAACAAGTACAGTCGCTGCTCAAACCACAGTGATAATTACTGCAGCCAAACCAGGGGACCAATTCATACCAATATCGGTTGCCCCTGTACGCAAGAGAACAAGCAAAAAGGAGGCACGAAGGGTGAAGCGAGATGAAGAAACAATGAATTCACCACCCGGTCCAGAATCTGATCAGGAGTCATCATCATATGACGAAGAAGAAGAAGAAGAGGTAACTTCTCGACCTCGGACCTCAACCGAGCTGCGGAATATGCGAAAAGATTTTACCCGTCAACCAGGGGAGCACATCATCACCTGGTTACTCCGATGCTGGGACAATGGGGCCGATGGTCACGAACTAGAAGGTACAGAAGCCAAGCAGCTGGGATCACTTGCTAGAGAAGGGGGAATTGAAAAAGCAATTGTAAGAGAGAAAAAGTCCCTCAGTCTTTGGAGGCGGCTCTTGGCAGCTGTGAAAGAAAGGTTTCCGTACAAGGACAGAATGTTACGAGTCGACTACTATTGGCAAAGGCATCCAGTCTCTGAGGGAATCGGCCATCGTAGAGATGATCTATCACATCAAGCCGAATAACGGGGATACACCCATAGATCCAGATGAAGTTGAATGTACACGACCCATGTGGTGAAAACTTACATGGAATGCACCATCATCATATGCCCATTCATTGGCGACGGTAACCTGGAATGACATAGTACCACTAACAGTGGATGAGGTGGTTCATAAACTCTGAGAGTTCGAAGACAATCTCACTCCTTCCATCATCTCAGCTGTGGAAAAACTGTCCCAGGACCTCAAACAATTGAGGGACGATGTATCTGATTTATCCAGCTCCTCACGTGTACCAACACACGTCTCAGCTATTAACAAAAGGCGTCCTATTGTTCGAGAGAGGAGATACAGGAGGTATACGCCACGGGGTACCCTATGGTTTTACCTGCTGGATCACAGAGAAGACATGACAAAGTGGGATGGAAAACCTACTTCAGCTTTGGAGGAACGGGTGAGTGAACTGAAGAGGGGAGCAAGGGCCAAGACTGATCGTCCCATGAGAGCTACGGCTTCAGTCTCTGGTGAGCAGTTTCCCAGATGGAACGGAAGAGCTGATTTTACTCCAGCTCCTGTGATAACGAAGAATAATCCCTTTTACCCCGATTTAAGTGTCCAATGCTGTGATGACCATTAGAGGGGCCCTGCCTCCAGCCAGGTGGAGGTAGGGGACAATCGGATTTACTGGACTGTGTGGATCAGATGGCCTGGCACATCAGTCCCACAGAAGTATAAGGCTCTAGTAGATACCGGTGCGTGCACAGTGTACCCTGATGCCATCAAGCTGTCAAGGGGTGGAACCCATCTATATTTCTGGAGTGACAGGAGGATCCCAAGAGTTGACTGTGCTGGAGGCTGAAATCAGCCTGACTGGGAGGGAATGGCAAAAGCACCCTATTGTGACTGGTCCAGAGGCTCCATGCATCCTCGGCATAGACTACCTCAAGAGAGGGTACTTCAAAGACCCAAAAGGGTACCGGTGGGCTTTTGGTATTGCTGCTTTGGAGACTGAGGAAATTGAGCAGCTGTCCACCTTGCCTGGTCTCTCAGAAGATCCCTCTGCTGTGGGGTTGCTGAAAGTTGAAGAACAACAAGTGCCAATTGCAACCACAACAGTGCACCGGCAGCAATATCGCACCGAGACTCCCTGATACCCATCCATCAGCTGATGACTGGAGAGTCAGGGGGTGATCAGCAGGTCCCGCTCGCCCTTTAATAGCCCCATATGGCCAGTGCGAAAGTCTAATGGAGAATGGAGACTAACAGTAGACTATCGTGGCCTGAATGAAGTCACACCACCATTAAGTGCTGCCGTACCGGACATGCTGGAACTTCAGTATGAACTAGAGTCAAAGGCAGCCAAGTGGTATGCCACTCCTGATATTGCCAATGCATTTTTCTCAGTTCCTTTGGCAGCAGAGTGCAGGCCACAGTTTGCTTTTACTTGGAGGGGTGTCCAGTTCACTTGGAACCGACTGCCCCAGGGGTGGAAACACAGCCCTACCATTTGCCATGGACTGATCCAGACTGCACTGGAACAGGGGCAAGCTCCAGAACACCTGCAATACATTGATGACATTATTGTGTGGGGCGATACAGCGGAAGAAGTCGTTGAGAAAGGGAGGAAAATAATCCAAATCCTGCTGAAAGCCGGTTTTGCCATAAAACGGAGTAAGGTCAAGGGACCTGCACAGGAGATTCAATTTTTGGGAATAAAATGGCAAGATGGATGTAGACAGATCCCCACAGATGTGATCAACAAGATAACAGCAATGTCTCCACCAACTAATAAGAAAGAAACGCAAGCTTTCTTGGGTGCAGTGGGGTTCTGGAGAATGCACTTCCCAAATTACAGTTCGAGTGTAAGCCCTCTCTATCATGTGACCCAGAAGAAGAATGATTTTAAATGGGGCCCTGAGCAGCAACAAGCCTTTGAGCAAATTAAACGCGAGATAGTTCATGCAGTAGCCCTTGGACCAGTCCGGACCGGGCCAGATGTAAAAAATGTACTGTACACTGCAGCTGGGGAGAACGGTCCTACCTGGAGCCTCTGGCAGAAAGCTCCAGGGGAGACTCGAGGTCGACCCCTCGGCTTTTGGAGTCAGGGATATAAAGGATCTGAGGCCAGCTATACCCCAACTGAGAAAGAGATACTGGCAGCCTATGAAGGGGTTCGAGCTGCTTCGGAAGTGATTGGCACTGAAGCACAGCTCCTCCTGGCACCCCGGTTGCCCGTGCTGGGCTGGATGTTCAAAGGCAGGGTCTCCTCTACACATTATGCAACTGATGCTACATGGAGTAAATGGGCTGCAGTAATTACACAACGAACTCGAATAGGAAATCTCAGTCGTCCAGGCATTCTAGAAGTCACCATGGACTGGCCAGAGGGCAAAGATTTTGGAATGTCACCAAAGGAGGATGTGGTGCGCGCTGAAGAGGCCCCACCATATAATAAACTGTCAGAAAGTGAAAAGCAGTATGCCTTGTTTACTGATGGCTCTTGCCATACTGTGGGAAAGCATCGGAGATGGAAGGCAGCTGTATGGAGTCCTGGATGACAAGTTGCAGAAACTGCTGAAGGAGAGGGTGAATCGTGTCAGTTTGCTGAGGTGAAAGCCATCCAGCTGGCCCTGGACATTGCTGAACGAGAAAAGTGGCCAGTACTTTACCTCTATACTGACTCATGGATGGTGGCCCTGTGAGGGTGGTTGAAGCAATGGAAGCAGAGCAACTGGTAACACAGAGGTAAACCCATCTTGGCTGCTGCACTGTGGAAAGATATTGCTGCCCGGGTGCAGAACCTGGTGGTGAAGGTACGTCATGTAGATGCCCATGTACCCAAGAGTCGGGCCACTGAGGAACACCAGAACAACCAACAAGTGGATAAAGCGGCTAAGATTGAAGTGGCTCAGATGGACTTAGATTGGCAACATAAAGGTGAATTATTTTTGGCCCGGTGGGCCCATGACACTTCAGGCCATCAGGGCAGAGATGCAACATATAGATGGGCCCGTGATCGAGGGGTGGATTTAACAATGGACACTATTGCCCAGGTTATTCATGAGTGTGAAACATGTGCTGCAATTAAACAAGCCAAGCGGTTAAAGCCTCTTTGGTATGGAGGACGATGGTTGAAGTATAAATATGGGAAGGTCTGGCAGATTGACTATATCACACTGCCACCAAGCCGCCAAGGGAAGCGCCATGTGCTTACCATGGTGGAAGCAACCACCGGCTGGCTGGAAACATACGCTGTGCCCCATGCCACTGCCCGGAACACTATCCTGGGCCTTGAGAAACAGATTTTGTGGTGACACGGCACCCCAGAGAGAATTGAGTCAGACACTGGGACTCATTTCCGGAATAACCTTATAGATATTTGGGCCAAAGAGCATGGCATTGAGTGGGTATATCACATCCCCTACCATGCACCAGCCTCTGGGAAAATCAAACGGTACAATGGGCTGTTAAAAACTACACTGAGAGCAATGGGTGGGGGAACTTTCAAGCATTATAGGGATTGGTCCATGCACTAAGAAAATGACCTTTTCCTCTTGGCCTGTATGTATATGGTTGTATATATGTGGGAGAGCGATGGTGTATTGAAAATGTGGGATCTGAGCACGACGTGAATGGTATGGAATAAGGGGTGGATAATGTCCTGGGTTCAGCAGTAGCAGTCATGTTTCTCCTTTGTGTTTGCTGGTGCAGTGCTGTGTTTTGACTACCAGCCTGGGAACAGTGTTGGTGGAGTCGATGTTTTCGGTTGTTGCTAAGTGATGCTTACCCTGACCAAGGACTTTGTGAGGCTCATGCTCTGCCAGGGAGGAGGGGAAGCTGTGAGGAAGCAGAGATGGGGCGCCTGACCCGGGCTAGCCAGGGAGGTATTCCATACCACAGCACATCATGCCCGGGGTGGGGGGTGACTGGGAGTTACCCGGAAGGACAGGGGCTTCCGGGTGGGACTCGTTTCTTGGCCGGTGGTATCGTATTCTCTTCCCTTGTTATTTTCCCTTATCAGTGTTGTAGTTGATAGTAGTGGTGGTGATTTGTGTTGTACATTGGTTGCTGGACTGTTCTTGTCTCAACCCGTGGGAGTTGCACTCTTGCGATCCTCCTCCCCGTTCCTCTGGGAGCGGGGAAGGGGTGATCCCCGGGGTGGGGGGGGGGGGGGGGGGGGGGGGGCAGCCCTTGATTGTTTTCAGCTCGGCACCACTCACTGGGAGTGAGTGAACAAGTTGCCTGACTGGGTTTAAACCACGACAGTTAGGATAAAAAAGGATGTCCACTGTGCTGGCATTATATATATATATGTACCTAAAAAATAAACTTTATATATATTATGTACATATAAAATTAATATTACAGATTACTATTTGCAGTATAAACAAGACATAATCATTGTTTTCAAATTTTTCTTTTTGCTTAGTTTTAGTTAGTCGGTCTGCGCACTTCCTGAAGGCTCATATTACTTATCTAGCAATGTATTAACAGTTCAAAGTTCATTTGGCTTCAACAGAAAAGTATATATCTTGAAGGCAATTTATCATATGTGGGCTTACAGATTTCTAGATTTTTCTGTTGATCTAGAACTAATCCTGAGGTAACATGAATGCTCTCCCTTATTTGGGGAGGAAAAGAAAATGCAAACATGATATATGTATGGGAGCTGAATGGGAGTGGTCACACCATGTCAGCTGGTTCAGAATCAAAGAACACTTCCTTATTAATAATTAAAATAAATTTAAATTTTGAGTACTACATTACACATTATAAAGTAGTATTTGTTTTCATTTGAAAAGTAAAATAAGTTGTTGTATAATCTATGATAAATTTCCATATCAGTGTCTTGTCAGTATCGTCATGTTAATTCTTCAAACTATCTACAACCAGTTATAATGAAGGAGAATGAATAAAAAGAACTAAAACTTCACCAGTTGTATTATTCTTGCAAATAAGCTATTCAATCATTTCATCTCTTTGTTCTCTTGGGAATTTGTTTGCAAGCAGATGTTGATTTCTATAAATGCATTCACAATACATTTAATGAAGAGCTGAAATACAGAATACATTTAATGCCCACAATATTTACTGCACAGGTGAAACAAAGTACAATTTATGTCATGACTAATGTGGTGTGCATTAGCACATAAAAATACAACTAGTACTTTGTATTAAATATGATCAAGGATATAGTACAATAAAAATTTCTACATTAAAAAGGAGTGTCATTGCAGCAATGGATACTGCCTTTCTGTTGTTTAAGTCTACTAATACAAATGCAAGTGCACTGCTCTGTGTTATGAAAGCCATGTTTTTCTGCCCTTCAATTAACCTGTGATCCTGTTTACAGTTTATAATGATGAATTTGGGAAACCACCAATTTCAGAGCCTACTGGTGGAATTAAAAAACTTATTGTAGAAGGAATAAACTGAAAGAGGTTTTCTGTTCATTTTCTTTTCTGATAATCTCTTTATTCTCTAACTGTCATGAAGTTTAAACTTGAATTTAAAATGTGTAGGGTTGAACTGAAAAGCAGGAATTGAACATAAAAGCATGAAAGTTTCTCATTTTTGATGCCTTATTTCCTAAGGAGCTAACGTGATACTCTGCTTGTACATATTTAGTTAAAGTGCTGTTGACCATTAAAAAAAAATATTTTCTCATTCAGCTCTCCTAATTTAAATTCACTAGCAAAGATAAATCAGTAAAAAGAGAATGAATTTTCACAGTACATCTCAGCCAGACGGCATGAGATAGAAACCAATAGAACTTGATATGATTTGGTAGTAAAAATATCCTTCTTTCATAAATTCTACGGATGCATTTTAAAAGTATCCATAGACGCGTAAGGCTAAAATGTCTATTACGTTCTGTAGTAGAGGAATCTTTATTCAGGTAAGTTCTAAAGTTATTTTACAGGCCATTGTTCACATGGCAGATAAAATTATCTGTGTGTTATTTTCTCAACATTTCAAATCATATTTTTAGGAGGATTTTATGAAGTTAGAAAGTTTACAGCAATAAGTTCCTCCAGTCAGTATATCTGGCAAGGGAATCACTGTTTTGAGTGCATTGATTTTCACAAATCACTTGCATTTAAGTTGATGAGCAAATTCAGTAGAGACTTAAGACCTAGGGGGATTAACTGTATGTGGCAACATGCATCTTCTTGCTTAACATTTTGTTTACTTTTCTACAAGGCTTGTTAAGTAGCCTGAGTCTGCATTGATCCTTCAGTATCTACTTTTGATAATTCCTGTCAGGGAAAAGATGAACATAATCAGTGGTGTCTCTGGCACTCCCCATGAATAGCAATCTGTTGCTCCTCTGCTACTCTCGAGGGGACACTGCTGAAAAACTTAACTGAGTCCATACTAAAGAAGTTTATTGCTTTAAAACCTGCATCAGTTTTCCTATTTCAGGCACCAAGTGTTGCTATTTTTCTGATTTTATGAGATTCATAAATTCATGTACTTTTAATAAGATTGCAAACAAATTTGATAAAAGTGTGAGAGCACAATAATAATAATTTAACCAGTCTTTGCTAGCCAGAAGTTATTATATAATCTTGTATCTAGGAAGAATTTTAACCTTCCTTACATCTTCTGTTTACAAAACGAATTCTACCGTTTATTTACCTATGCAGCATTTTCTTTACATACAAAAATATGTGTGGAGAAGGCAAACACATCTTCTCTTTAATCTAAAAATATGTAACTTTTGAAAAGTTGTGAGACTTTTTTACAAAAAATAAAACACCTGCAAGTGACTATTACACAATAGAAGTGAGGCAGCATATAAAACAAGGACTCTTCAAAAAAGAGGTGATGGAGCAGCATACAGTAAAGAATGCTCATGTTCCATGAAAAGCAGGAGTAATAACAGTTTTGAGATCTAGTCTTGAGATCAGTATTTTACACTGAACTATGAAACAGAGAAACTATCTCACTACTGAAAGAAAACCCACAGAGACCCAGGGAAATGCAGAGGCTGCATGAAGTGTGAAGCTAGAATAAGACTCAGTGCTGCAGTTCCATAAAACACACATATTTCTCCTCAGGTCAGGCAATCAGTGTCAAAGAGACACCATCCTTGAGACTGCATAAATATTAATAAGTTATATAGAAAGGAAAAAAGCTATGGGTTCAGAATATTTGTGTGGGTCTGCATGGGGAGGACATGAGAATCTCAGTAAGGATTTGAATTCCTGACAAGGTATTTTTTGATGAGCCTACTACATCAAAACAACAGAGCATAGAACTAAAAGGAACTTGCTGAGTTCTCAATTCAGTGATTTCCCTGCAGACAGGATGTTATATGGCCGGTTCCCTAGCATAATCTTCTTCATTTTTAAAGCTGTTATCTGTCCCATATTTTGTCCTTCCACCATTGTGTTAGAAAGGTGGTTTAAGAAACTTACTTTTCTCACTTGTAAAGATCTCTTTTCTTCTACTCTAACATTTGTCGTGATTTTTAATTTACTGGGTTAATTCAAATCCAAAACCTTTGGAAACAAAACAGTAATAGACAAGTGTTATCTATATGTTATTGATTTCACAGTTTTGTAGCGCATTTGAGAACACCAAGGGAGTGACAGGAAGTATGGTGACAGCTTCTGATTGGCATTACATGTGGAGAAAGCTCAAGAGCTTGGCCTAAAACTGCATGATTAGTTATGCCATTAGTGGCTTAAGTTGAAACTCTAAATTAAAAAACAATAAATAATTAAAACAAACAGTGCAGGAAGTGGCTCCTCAAATGGACACCTGACACTGCGTCAATGGTTCAGTATAAAGCGGATCTCAAGAGCAGCTGACAATTGTCCTTGTTTGAGTGACACGTCTTCCACTTCTTTCTGAGAGAACTGAAAGAATGTTCATGGCTAATTTTATATTTTATCCACAAGTCTCTCTTCCAGAATAAATTTGTTGATTGGTTAAGGGATTCACATAGGTGTGTTCATAATGCTGCTCAGACCCATCGAGTTTTTTTCATCCTAGTAAAATATTAAAGCAAATGGTTCAATACTTAAAATATCATGAAGCCTTAGTAAGGTACTATTAGGAATGTTAAGATTACAGTGATGGAAGGTGAGAGCTCGTCGAAAGACCTTCAAATGGTATCGACCTATTCTTTATATTAAGGGTTCATTTCACTTCCTTCTATGGATTTTTATATTTTCTTCCTTAATTTCAAACATGCGTACCTCCAACTAAATTTATTGTTTTGAATAATTAGCAATGTAATACATCTTTGGAAAGAGAGTCAAGTTTTGCCTTATATAAACATTTCACCTTGTACTGGAAGTCTACCTTTCCTAGCAAATAAAAGTACAACATACTTTTACTACATTTTTTACTACCATTCCCACATTCTGCAATAAGCATGGACAATGCATCATCGATATCTCTGCTGCGCTGTCAGCAACTCAACAAATCTTTTTTCACAAGCCTTTGCATTCCATTATGAAAAACAAACAGATAAACAGGTGTCTGCACTTTCAGAAGAAAAAAAAACAAACACAAAAACAAAAATCCATCAGGAACAGTATTTTTAATGGGGACTTAAGTTCCCACTTTTAATAGGACAAATGATGCACACTAACCTGAAAAGTGTGATAAACAGGTAACAACTAACACTGCCAATCTGAGAGAAATACATGGTGCTTTTTAAAACACAGCAAAAACTCTTCTATAACATCCATAAAAAGTTACTTTTAATTTATTCATTAAGATGCCATGGTTAATAAAAAACAAATTATTTTTTAATATCCTACAACTTTGAGATGTGCCTAAAGTCTCAGCAGAGATATTCACTTGATAATATGAAGTTTATGGTTTATTCAACCATAGCAGCTGTTGTAAACCCTAGGTTGTAATTTATTTTCCAGCTCTTGAAAAAAACTTATAATCTGATTTTAAATGCAACAAATATTTAGTCTTCAGATCTGTAGCGAAACAGCTACGCTGACACTTAACTAGAATCAGAAAAAGAAGGGGGAGGGGGGATGGTGAGGAAGGATATAGCTTCATAACAAAGAAACAAAATGAAAACAGCTGCGGTTTACTTTTTTTCTTTTGAAACACCTCTTCTAAATCTTCAGTAAAAAGAGAAAAACAAAACAACAAAACCAACCCACTTCATGTCTTTCTTTTTCCCTAGTTAAAATTATTCTTTTTGGCAATCTGGAGCACACAAACAAGATTAGAAACGTCTAGACCATACAATGATGCTATTATGCTTATCATTGAATTGGATTAAATAAGGATACCCTTTTCTCCAGTTTTGAATATAAGAAATTGACATCAGATTGTGCTTTTTGACTGAAAGATCCACACCCCAATTACTTATACCTGCCAAAATATCTCATGTTTCCTAAGAATTATATGCTTTTTTCCAGATGTTTTCTCAGCTGCAACCATTCCACAAGCATATTAGAGGCAGATCCATGCCCATAGAATCAAGGAATCATAGAATCATAGAATAGTTAGAGTTGGAAAGGTTAGTTCCAACCCCCCTGCCATGGGCAGCAGCATCTCACACTAAATCATGTCACCCAAGGCTCTGTCCAACCTGGCCTTGAACACCGCCAGGGATGGAGCATTCAGAACTTCCCTGGGCAACCCATTCCAGTGCCTCACCACCCTTACAGTAGAGAACTTCTTCCTTATATACAATCTAAAAATACTACCCATACTGCGTGTGCTTGTAACTCCATACCTAAGCCACTTTTACAACTGTTGATAGAGGTTTTCTGTCACTGTAACTGTTTCCTCACTGTTAACAAGCCAGGCTTATGTTAGTAAACTAGACTAGACTAGACTATGCTAAACTAAACTAAACTAAACTAAATCCATCCTGGTCTTGCACATACATGAGAGTTCTAGTTCTGCTATAGAAACAGTGTTATAGTGACTTCTCCAGGATTTAAAGCATATTGAGCTATTACCAGAATGTTTTATTTTACTTATTGATGTAAAATACTGAATATCTGAAATATTATCAAGGATTTCCTCTGTCGTTCTAAGCAATGGAGACTGGTTTTCAAAATGAAAAGAAATGGAAAGAATATTGCCATTCATTAGAAAAATAGAGAAGAATTTTCATAACTTAAATAGATTATTTTTTTTTTTTCTGGGTTTAAGTAAGACTTAAGCCTCCGTCATCTTTTTTTGATGATTTGGGAAAATCTTAAAGGCATTTTAAAAAAATGCAGAAATATTCTCTAAGATCATTTGAAGAGAGCAGGCTTTCTTAAACCCAGAAAGAAAGACTTAGTTGGAGAAAAAACATGCATTGTCTGAAATAATAAATGTTTGTGCATGAATAATGTTATAGTTTAAAATTTGGAACCAGTAGAACAAGTAGCATTCTATGAGAAGTAATTACAGTACATACGTATCTATCACTTTTACGTGATCTATCACATATCTATCACTATTTATCATTCTTTGAAGTCTTGATGCTCTGGTTTTAAAATATCAGACACATCTATTAAAAAATAATAAACTTTTATATATTTATTGACCAATTTATTGCATTAAGACATCCTGTTGAGTCTAAGTATATGAAAATGTTAACAGGTACAAATAAGCTTCTTTTTACAGCTCCTCCTGAAACACTAAACAATGTGTGGAAACAGCAGTGCTCTTACAGATTGCTCTTCTTGTGGAAGCTGCTATGCCAGTGACACTGCAGCAGGGCTGTACTCCAGCTCCCCAAAGCCTTGCCCTGCCCAGCTACACGCAGTTCATATCCCAGCCCAGCCTTAGTCTGGTCCTATCCCGAGGGAGGTGACCAAAGCTCAGGGCTGGGGCTGCCCTGGTGCCCCCTTGCTGCCCTGCTTCTGGCTGGGGTGGTGGGACAGGCTCTGAACTCCTCACTGTTCTCAGCACCCCGGGAAGCAGACAGCACACAAAGTACCTGGCAGAATAATAATTACCTTGATAGAGGGTAATCTGTATTTTAGAATACAGATCTTAATAACGGGGTTCAGAAACCTGCAAAACAGAGCTAAGTAAGTGCATAATTTTTATGTTTGTATTTAAAAAATAAATGCCTGGAAAGTCATCAAGCAGAACTTCCTCAAAGCATCTGTTTTGCTAATATAACTAGATATGCTACTGTAGAAAAGCCATATGAATACTGACAGTAGCTGTCAAATATAGTTTGGATTTATTAGCAAAAGACATGCATAAAATAAAAGTATTTTCACACAAAGAATAAAGCTGTGCTTAAATATACTTTCCATGTCTACCACAAGCTACAAATGAATAGTTTTCATCTATATTCCTAATAACTGACTGTAAGCCAAATCTCAGATGCATCCATGCAAATGACTCAGATCCTTCCTCAGGCCAAAATAAAGTTGATACACACCAAAACTCCCTCCTTGGTATGCGCAATCATACTTCTGCATCTTCCAGTGCATCCATAGAAGTACTGTGTTTTAATTAATGCTCATTATTTGAGAATGTTTGGCTTCTGGGGAGCAATATCTCAATAAATAAATAAGCTGCTGGGTTTTGTATTCATTTTCAAGAGTTAAAGGTTCAATAGGTTGAAAGAGCAATACATATCACACATAATAATTTCTCACTATGATATAGATAATAATTTCTAACTGTGATTCTAAACTGAACTCTTGAATTTAAGCTTTTAAAAAGTTATTTAAGGCCCCTAGGTAAACTGCCCACTTTCCAAAGTCACTAGAGATTCTAGTTATGTTGCAGTACTCTGAAAATGAGATCACTACCTTAGCAGCTCAGATACAAATACACAAGACAAAGTCATAGAATGCGCTCATGAAAACTAGACTGTCACTTTCCTTACTGGTTTAAAATGAGAAATATTTTCAGAAAGTTATTGAACTATTTTATTAACCATGAACGAATTAAATAATCTGGTGTTTGCTCCCCAGGTCATTCAATAAAGGAAACATTTATGACCATTTTAGTTACAGGATTTTCTTCAGCCTGTTAACAAATGTATATCAAAGTTGCTAATTAAAATAAATATGTAACACTACATATTATCTTTCCTTTATTGGCTTCTGCTACTTCAGCACAAGTATGTGTCATCACATTACTTTTTTGTCCACGTTTGGATTAATTAAGCAGATTGTTTTCTGGCTGTCTATAAGAAGCATGTTTCTTCACGTCTAGAACATCCTGTAGTACTTTTCTGAATCCACATGTATTTATAGTGTTTTTCATGTGTGCAGACAGAATATGTTCACCAGGAGAAGTGATAATAACCCCTTCTTAGTGCTTTTTCTCCAGTATTATCTGTGCACATTTATATGTTATTTAGAGCACATGAATAAGAAGTCTTTTTGAAGTGCTTACTAACAATGTTTGCAATCCAACATGTTTTTTATTTTACAGATGTGATTGTCATCATTCTTAGTTTGGATCTTAGAAACTGTTGGTCAACTTCTATGTTAAATCTCATCTTTAGAAGGTTCTATTAGGCAAACATACCATTTGCAGCTTTCCTCTAAACCTCTGAATGAAGACAGCAGAGGAGGCATTAGGATGTGCTATAATGTAAGTACAAGTATTCATCTAATAACATAGCAAGAAGTAGTACACCTCTTGCTGTATGACAGAATTCAAATATGATGTGGGGTTTCTCAGTACTTAAAAAGGGCCTATAAAAAGGGTGGGGAGAGACTTTTTAGCAGTGCCTGTTGCAAAACGACAAGAGGTAATGGGTTTAAATTAAAAAAGGGGAGATTCAGGCTGGATGTGAGGAAGACATTTTTTACAATGAGAGTGGTAAAATACTGGAACAGGTTGTCCAGAATAGATGCTTCATCCCTGGAGACATTCAAGGCCAGGCGGGATGTAGTTCTTGGGAGGTGGATCTAGTTGAAAGTGCCCCTGTCCATTGCAGGGGGGGTGGAATAGTTGACCTTTATAGGTCCCTTCCAATCTAAACCATTCTATGATTCTGATTCTATGATTTATTAATAAAGCTATTCCAAAGGTCACTTTGACAAAGGTCATAGAATCATAGAATAGTTAGGGTTGGAAAGGACCTTAAGATCATCAACTTCCAACCCCCCTGCCATGGGCAGGGACACCTCACACTAAACCTCACACTAAATCCTGATAAACTCAGTCCTTCAGTTAGCCATGTGTGTAAGCCTTCAGTACATTTCAGTATGTGCACAGTATCAGGACCTAAAATGTTAAAATCAGGAGGAGCCATAGTCAGTTGATACATTAGAGATGCAGCTACGCCCCAGCCCCCTTAAGTGTCAAAAAAAACTGCTTCATAGGTTTCCTATTCTCTTTCATTCTGCACAAAATAATGAGGGAAGCAACAATCAAGCAGACACAGTCTTCAGTAAAAAAGTAAGATATACTTTCTAATTGATTTTACTGTTATAATCCTCCCAAAAGACTCGTGGCCTTGAATGTTCTCCAAGTTTGAAATCAGTATCAAACTTTGTGTATGTAAGCGTTAGTTCTTATCTCTTGCTTGTTCAGTTTTAATTATATGACAGTATTGTAAAAGATATCTATCTTTTCTAATGTCTTTATCAGTACATATAGCTTCTTTTTGGGGGGGGATGGGGGGGAGGGAGCAGGAGTGGGGAGAGGAGGGTTGTTTTTTATTTCCAGAATTATCATTTCCTGTGTGGAAGTGATTAGTCAACCTAAGTTTCCTTCTGAATATCCACTATAATTTTTCCCCTGATACACAGATGTATTTTTGCTGTACTTCTTTAAAATAAATGAATGTCCATGTCACGATCCATGTTAATCAGTATATAAGTCCATTCTTTGTCTTCACTAAATTCTCACTGTCTTTTTTTTTAGGATTGTTCGCTTCATGAATACCACAAGGTCATTTTTCTATCTTTAAAGTATTGATTGTTATCAGTAGGCTTTCTTACTATTCAGCTTTTGAGCTGCATGAATCCCCCAGAAACTCCTGGATTAAGGCCATAAAATTACTGAATTTAGGCCCACCTTTATAGCCAGTGGAGGGGGAGATAGGGAGGGAAAACTAACACCAATCCTGTGCATTTAAATTTGAATAACCTATGTGTGTCTGTGCCTCTTTGTGCTATGTGTGATGAGTGTACTCTGGTTGAAAAGCAGGTGCCCACCACAGCTAGACAGGGAGATCACTCACCAATTACCATCATGGGCAAAAAAAACTCAATTTAGGGAATTTAATTTATTGCTAATTAAAACAAAATATGATAATAAGAAGTAAAAAACAAATCTTAAAAGCACCTTCCTCCACCACTCCCTTCTTGGGCTCAACTTCACTCTTAATTTTCTCTACCTCCTCCCCTGAAGAAACACAGGGGGATGGGTAACAGGAGTTGTAGCAACCACTTTTTATTTCCTCATGCTCTTGCCCTGCTCCAGTGTAGGGTCCCTTCCATGGGAGACAGTCCTCCATGAATTTCTCCAATGTGAGGCCTTCCTATGGGCTGCAGTTCACAAATTACTCCAGCACGGACCCCTTCCATGGGGTGCAGTCATTCAGGAACAGACTGCTCCAGCTTGGGTCCCCTATGCAGTCATAAATCCTGCAGCAAACCTGCTCCAGCATGGGTTTCCCATGGGGTCACAGCCTCTTTCAAGCATCCCCCTGCTCTGGCATGGGATCCTCCCTAAGCTGTAGGTAGATATCTGTTCCACCATGGACCTTTATGGGCTGGAGGGTCACAGCCTGCCTCACCATGGTCTGCTCACATAGGCTGCAGGGGAATCTCTGCTCCCATGCCAGGGGCACCTTCTCTCTGTCTTCTCCAGTGGTGTCTGCTGGGCTGGGTTTCTCACATATTCTCATTCCTCTCTGTCTTTCAGTTGCTATTGTGAAGCATTTTTTTCCCCCTTCCTAAATACATTATCCCAGAGGCACTGTCACCATCACTGATGGGCTCAGCCTTGGCCAGTGGTGGGTCGGTCTTGGAGCCAGTTGGCATTGGCTCTATTGGACACAGTGGATGCTTCAGGCACCTTGTCACAAAAGTTATCCCTGTAGCCCCTGCCCCCAGCTACCAAACCTCATCACAATAATCCAATATACTATATAGGAAAAGCATACAAGTTAACTAGAATGTTAACTTAGGTACATCATGTAAAGGCCTTCATTTAGATAGGCTAAATGTGATCAACATAATTACTTCTTCATGAAAGTTGCGTTGATAATAAAATTGGTAGTGGCAAAACCAGATATTGATATTTACTTCTGAATTGCATGAAAGAAAAAACTTATTGTCCTTTCATAGATGTTAGCTTTTCAATCATTTTTATCAAAACATGATGTTAGAATCATGATTCTTATAACCTCAAAGAAGCAATATTTAACATTCATCTAACTTGTCATTAAAATCTTTTATCTTCTAGAATAAAATTTCTTTATGTCATGAGGTGTAGTATTTATAATGAGGCGTACACGTATTTCATTACTATGCCTGGGTATTGTTCCAGACATTATAGACCATATGGAGAGGATGTATTCACAATTGTAATTGTAAATGTAAGACAGAGCACCCGTCAGATTATTGCTACAAGCAAGATTTCTTTTTTTTTCTTTCCTTTCTAATCCATCCAAAGCAGTCAACTTCCTTCCTTTCTTTTTAGATGGGTTATTTTCTTACTATATCTGGTAGCTGGTCTCTTCTTGCTATACAAACTTCTGCAAGAGCGAAGAACTTAAGGCTGATTAACAGCTGTAGAAATGAGAAGCGAAATAAGACACAAAGACATAAAAACCTTCCTAATTCACAGAATATTGTCCTTAAACCTGATTTCAAAATTTAATTATTAATTTTATTCCACAGATAGTTAATCAGTGATCTCAGCAAGA
Organism: Pezoporus wallicus; assembly: GCF_028554395.1. NCBI lineage: Eukaryota > Metazoa > Chordata > Aves > Psittaciformes > Psittacidae > Pezoporus > Pezoporus wallicus. Next base: position 470,698 of record NW_026637693.1, read on the forward strand.
AAGAAGTCCGCCTGAAGCTTTTCCAACTATTTGGTACAACAGTTTTACCATGTACCTAATGATTCTCATTTCCAGTCTTTTAAATCATCTACCTAATCAACTCTATGCCTTGTGGTGGCCCAGGAAGAACAAAGAGAAATAAGTTCCTCTCTGTTGCTAAAGAGAACTATATAGTGAAAGTTTCAATTTTCATTCTGATCTTTTTTAACTTGAGCGAGTGAACAACTATATTTCATGTGGGGTAGTATTAATTAAGTTATTAAATGAATTGAAAATAGATTATTTTCATCCCAACTTTTTGGGGTTGTTTTTTTTTTTTTAATCACTCACGCAATAAACAAAACTGCCTTCCATCATGTATAAACTGTCAGGTATACTTTCTGGTTAACTCAAAATTCTGACTCCTTGAATCCTCTTCACACAATTTTCTATGCTAAGGATTGATGTAGCTGCCACCGTTGCTTCCAGAGTGACCTAAATATTTCTTTCTAGAGTGAAAATGAAGCTCAGTTCAAAGGACAACATACTCCAGAATAGGAATGGATGTGGATAAAAACTACAGCAGTTAAAAATTATCTACAATGGCTAATGTGTGGGAGAGAGGATATGCATTCTTCCAGAGGAGATGCAAAATTCTTGATATTAGTAAGCTGAATTTCTCCATACTTTGTGGATACCATTCAGCTCCATATTGCAGTCATCTAAAATTTGACACACATACCCATGTTTAGTCAGCTAAATAAATCTTTAAATTTCACTTACTAGATTGACTAGGGACTTGATATACGTCCATTCATGTGGGCATTTATTAAAATGGAGGGTGTCCATAGTATGGTTTCCACCAATGTAACTAAACTTATTTTAAACCTATCTACAAGAAACCAGTGTAAATTCAATTTGCAACAAAGGTCTAGAGTATACTACTTCTGAATTAAAATGTTATGCTCTTTCACAGCTTCACCTATAAGTTCGAATAATAATAAATAGCAAAACTTTTCAATAACAGCAAAGAATAATTTTTAAAATTCAAATATAATTGAATTTAGAAAAAATAAAATTCAGTGATATCTAATACAAATGGAAGAGTAGTGATGATATTACCTAAGCAAAGACAAGATGATGTCAAAATCAGTAAAAAAGAATGAGTGTGAGGAATGTGTGTGCATAATTAGAAACCCTTACCTTCTTGTGAGGTTTCAGAATATATAAGGCTGTAAGAATAAGGACAAAGGGAGACAGAGGCAACACCATAAGAAATTAAAGTATTCCCTGACTCTTCAAATGACAGTAAAAAATCCTTCCTCTTGTAATTTCAGACCCTACAGAATACTGGGGAGAATACAAAGCACCAAAACCACACAAATAAACATATCATAGCACAGCCTCAGTCTACACAAAAAGGAAAAAAAAAGTCTCACTGCTACAAAATAACTGAAGGAAAAATTAAGCATGACTACTTGATTATGTAACTCCCTTCCTTAAGAGCTTCCTGTGCATTATGTCTTCTAATTTAAGTTCATATATTTGCAAATAAATTGAGAAGAAAAATCTAAGGGGGAGAAAATAAAACTTACCCTACCTTGGAGACATGAACACCATATATTTCTGAAATACTTCATATTTCTGTGTTTAAAACATGCTGATAAGTTTTAGGCTCATATATTATTAAAATAACAAACAAAAACACCCAAACAAAACACCACCCAGCCTCATTGATTTGAACTTACTGATGCTCTCAAAAGGAAATTTATTTTTCAGTAATCATCTTGAAAGTATTTCACTGTAACTGACAAAGTTAATATTAGAATGTTGTAACTTGCTCTAAACCAAACTCTAACAGTCATCTTAAAAGCGGGTTTCCATGGCTTCCAAAATAAAAGTAGCTAGTCAAACAGCATTCAATGAACATTTTCTCTCAAAAAAATAGTTGGTAACATGAAAAATTGCTTTGAATAGTTCTAAGCTTCATATTACATTTTCTTACATTTAAGTTTATATTTATTGCTGTTTTCTGTAGACTTACACCAAATGTCAAGAAAAATAAATGGACAAAACAAAACAAAACAAACAAAACCAGAAAATAAACAATAACAATGGAAAAAAAAAAACCACAACAAACAAACCCCAAAATACCAAAGAAACACCATCATGAATTTACATGGACAATAGAAAAACAAAACAGAAGCTTTTACTGCTGCAGCATCTTTTGCTGGTCTGTGCTAGACATCTAGACAAGCTAAACATTTGGTCTGAAACAGTACAGTAATTCTATTATTCTTATGGCTAAGCATTCAGAAGTCAAGAACTGCAGTCTGTTTAATGTGCTACTGACTTCATATGAGAATAGTTGAAATGGAATAGTGCATTGGCAGATGTTATTATACAGGATTGATGAGGGAATTCAGGAGGAAAGTAAGGACCATTCAGTTGCATTTAGAAAGCAAAGAGCATAGAACATCGCCTATTAAGCTAGCCAGAATGGCTTAAATGAAGAAGTTGTCTGCAATGCATTACTTCTGCTGAAAGTAGATGAATTCTGCTATGGCATGGAATTTTACTACTCCCAGACACAGACTATACAAAGCTAATAAGATTATTTTAAAATGTGCTTTAATTTCTGTATGACTGTCTGGCAATTAATCTACCTGTTCCTTAAATTTTGCAATATTGAAGTATGTATCTGTTTACAGAGCTTTGGTGTGCTTTTCCACAACATTATTCTCCTGCTCTATAATTAACCTTTTGTTTGGCAATATCAATTATAATTAAATTAGCATGCTGAACTATAAATTATTTCATGCTAAGCCTGCAGCTGTTGACTTCATTTCAGTTTGAATATAGACAAGGTACTGAAATATATTTTCCCCTGTATCATCTTATTAAAATAATTGTAAGAGTCTTTTAAAAAGAACAATCTTAATGAACTTACATTAACTTTTCATTTCAACAACTGATTTTGTCATTATGTATTATAGATGTTGTCTCACCATGAAACATGAATACTTAAAGAATTAAAACGGACTGAAATTTTAATTAACTTTTACATACCAAGACGATATTAAATTGATTCTGCTTTAAAGCTTCTGTTAAATGCAGTTTGGTTTTTTTTGTCTAATTCCTTATAATTTCTTTTTATTCTTTTTCTCTTGTAGCTTTCTTGACACTTACCTCTTTCACAGAATTGTTCAAATGCCTCATAACAAGACTATGTCCTGTAACTGTCCAGCAAGTTTATCTGCTGCATATTCTCTTCTGCTGCATTAGATAACATTTCTTACTTCTTACAGGATCCTTTAGTTTAGATCTGTTTTATTTTATATCACATCAGCTGTCATTCACAGCTTCTGTCCTCCAGAGTCATCTGCTTCTTCATACATCTTTTTTTCCCCATTCTAGTTTTGTGAATGCAATATCTGGTTTGAATGAGCCAATTAATTCATTCCCAAATTCTTTAAATATAATTTTATATCCCAGTCACAGGGGGATACTATACTCCCTTCAAACATTGGTCTGGCTGTCACATAGCAGGAAACTAAGGAATACGTGGGCTTACTGCTAATTACTAGATATGTATTCCCAAAATTGAACCCTCTTCTCGTGTGTAATAATATTGTCAGCTTTCCAGTTCTCCAAGACAATCTAAGTCATCCTACAGTTACCTACTTCCCTCTTCTTGCCATGATAAATTTCTTATATTTAAGATTCTTGCTTACCTGAACCTTCCCTGAGACCAGTTCGCACTTACTGACAGGAAACATGGAATTCATCTGACTAAACAGTAAGAAACACATTTTGAGAGGATGATTCATCTCATATTAGTATAGAAATCTACAATAGGTTAGATGACTCATATACTATTTCCCCCATTCAATAGAAATGGACAATATTTGTCACTTAAATTACTTGGAAGTATTCTGCTTTGGATAACTCCACAGTAGTATTTATCTGTTGGAAACTTTTCCGCTGTTTGACTGACTGGCCACAGCCAGCAGCTAATCACCCACATAGCTACTTGCTCGCTACCCCCAGGAGTTCTTATCCTCCAAGGATAAGAACCCATCTCTTCAACAATAGCCAACACACTGATGTATTATAGCACATTTTTAAGTCAGAAACCCAAAACACAGGACCACACTGGCTGCTCCAATGAAAGTTAACTCCATCCCAGCGAGATGAAATACACTCCAGCTCAGAAAATTAACAAACAAGCAAACATCACAACTTTGTCCCTTATTTCCAGTCACAGTAGTTTAAACTGTACAGAGAGTGAAGGGAAATGTTATCTTATAAATTTAAGGAGAAAGCAAGGAACATCTTTTGTCGTATTTATTTCATGTTGTGTGCTCTCTCCCATACAGAACACCATTGCTTGTGCCCTTTCTTCTACTAACAAAAACTGGGTTTAAGCAAAGTAACTACTATTCTCATCTCCTCTACCTCATCAAACATATCAAAGGCAGTAACAAGCGCCCAGTTTTCAAACTGAAAACAAAAGCAAGCCTTTAGCACTTCGGATAGAAATAGTCATCATAGAGTTTTTTTTAACTGAGCTTTTTCTTCATTTAAACTCAGCTATAAACCAGGTACAATATTACAATTGAGTAATAAGTCTTAGAAATTGAAAGCAGACATAACAGACCTTCCTATAGATTAGACTTGTGCTTCATCTCTCTATTTACTATGCATAGTTCTGTGAAGGCACTTACTAAAGCATCTCTGCTCCAGAAACATTTACACAGCACTCCAAAATGATTTTGTACTCTAGAGTATATTTTCAGTACAAATGATCCTACTTTGGGGATAGTAGTACTAATTGCATAAAACCAAACTGTGTTCTGTAATTACCTTTTCTGTCTTTCACAACTTCACTGGGCTTGATGACCAGCCTAAAATAAACAAACAAAAAATGCCTTTACAGGTAGGTTTGTCATCTCTCTGCAAAAGTAAGGGTGGAATTAGTCTGCCTTATGCCTGAACTATCCACATATAATCACTGGAGAGAAATATATATGTTCATAGACTAATTCATCTGTCCTTTCTCAGCTTTTTGTCTTATGAGAAGATGAATCACCCCTGAAAGATGACAATTTCTCTCTTTTGAATATAAAGGTTGACTGGAATGACCAGCTAACTTTCAACCAGTGCATCAGAACAGAAGACTGAGGCTTAAGAATACACACTGCAGTATGCTCTGCCTATAATCAGAATTCACAGCTGTAAGGGCAAGACAGCATTTGATACCTCAATCCCTGCTTCTAAAAGGTGACTTATTTCTTCAAAGTATTGCAGGAGCAGCTAGAAGTAAGATTTTAGTTCCATTCCTTATTCTCATCTTTTTATTTATGTACACATACAAGTACACATATATGGTGAACTTTGATGAAATATATAATCTACCACAAAAACAAGGACTTGAACCTGGAACTCACAGTGTAATTGCATAATGAAAATGCTTCATGGAAATTAATGCTGCCAAGATGAACCACAATAGATTTCTACTGAATACATTACAGAGTAGCAAGGTGCTCCACTGGATAATGTAAGTTCAACCAACCAAAGCCCAAACAGTAAACTGGACTCCAACCTCTGCAATTTTAAGTTCAGGTATTCCTTTAGCTTTGGCACATTTGGTACCAAACAGGTCAGTGGCCCAGAACAAAGCACAAATCTGAATGCACAGAAGACTGTGTTCGGCGCTTCTATAGTTGTTTCTGTTACTGAAGTCTCCACTTCAGTATTTTCACCATCTCTTTCATTAAAAGCCTGCTTTATCAGCATCTGAGAATGCAGGACAGATCTGACTTGGTAGAAAAGATATGCAGAGGAGCAGGCTGTAGCTATTACAGTAGGGGTGGACCTGCTGTACAAGAAGTAAATTCTGCAGTACTAGAAGTAAAATATTTGCAGCGCACATTCTGATATTAAAGATCTCTCTGTCGTGTAACAATAAACATTTTCAGAGTCAGTCAGCAGCTAATGAGGGTATGCAGGATTTAGAAGTTTTGGATTTGGAAAACATTTAGAGATAGTTAGATACTTAAACCTCATGCAAGTCTCCAAGCTTTCTAGACATCACATCACAGTATTTACACATATGTCACTGAAAAATATAAGCGTACACTTTGAGATACTTCATGCTACCGCTTTTGCTTAATCTATTCATTAATACATATTTAATGTCATACTTAAGCTCAAGACATGCTATAAACATTATTTGAATTGTACAGTGAGCCTGTAGCTCCAGTGACTTGGTGCAATTATTCTTGACTTACACCAGAAAACTGAAATAAAAGCCTGTCTAATACACCAAAAGTCTTAAAATCTAGGAGGACAAAACCATACTATTGGCAACTACTTTAAAAAATTAAATGAACAACACTGTTTAGTGGAAATTCCCTTACTAGTTACTTTAACAATAATTATATAATATATGCAGTTAGGACTGGTGTTTATATAAATACTTGATTTTAAAATAGCATTTCATACCAATTACCTGCATTTCAATCTAAGAAACACTATGGGAAAGAAACTTACCTTTTTAGCTGGTATAAATCATCATAGTCCATTAATGTCAGTACAAATGACTGTATAGATTGCCAGATTTATAACAGCAAAGAATTTTAATTTGTTTTTAGTCCCTTCCCTGGAGCGGATTGGTGGTTTGGGTAGATTTGAGGTCACTACCTAGCACTGCCTTGCTTTCTCTCTGAAGATGATTTGCAGTGTACAATGAAATTATGCTGATAAAAAAGTGACAACAAATAGCCCTTGGGGAAATTGCTTTGTCATGTCACCCAGATTTAATTAGCAGAAACTAGAAGGGGGGGAGGGGGGGAAAGCTTAACTGGCACTGAATGCCATTCATGTACTTCTGAGTTTAGAATTCCCTGTGACTTGGAACTCAAAAAAAATAGGAAGTCGTCTTGTACTTAATTATGATTCAATTTTAAGAAAACATTTTTTTTCAATGCAATTAATTGAATAATGAAAAAGATATGAATCAATTACATGGCAAAAGTGGTTTTGCAGCTCTCTCAGACTCTTTTGGCTGTGCTGTATATGTTGCCATTTCTGAGTTTTGGTTTGGGTGTCGTCTCCCCTTTTTTTATTATTATTATTATTTAGATAATACGTAACTCATCTACAGACAAGGTTTCCAACTCAGACTTCCATGTTACTAAGCCAAGTGTTGTGAGAATTCAGGTTTATTTATATCACAATAATAGTTTCATTTTCCAACACTAAAATAGATTTGCAAGAATCTGGTATCTTTTGTTATATGACTGCTATATGAGCTGTGAGGGTTTTAAGAAATACTTTTTTTTTCATTTAAGTATTTTCAATATGGAAAAATTAATAAAGTAAGACTTACTAATCTAAGACATTAAACTCAATGGTTTCTGCCATAAGTTACAGTAGTTGCTAGATGGATAATGCAGTAACAGCCATTCTCATGGCTTCAAAACTGAGAGCTAAATATTTTGCAGAGGGGCTCAATTACAGGAACTCTCTCATCACATTTAAACACTTATGATTATTTGCTTGTCATAGTAAATTGCCTGTTCTGGGTACTCCGTGGACTTCACATAAAAAAAGTTCTTAAAAAGCCAAATGGACATTGAAGATGACATTATTCAAGAACATACCCTTCTCATTTTTCAACATCAGGTTTTTAAAAATTCTTATGGTCATCTTGTAGCTGAGCTAGATATGACAATTTTAGTTATTTCCTTCATTATATTACAACTTTTTCTAGAGAACAGACAATGAATTATTATGAATTGCATATAAACAATGTGCATCTAACCATATATAAAATGTGGTGCATCAACTTTTATTAAAATGGCACCTATATGCTTCCAGGAATTTACTCCTTTTTTTCATTTCCAACATTACCCAGCAAATAATTTTTGTTACTTTTAAAACCTCTGTGAATTTAGTAGCTTTGCAATTTGATAATACTGGCTTGAGATTTCCTAAAGTAGGTGGCTGTTTTCTAAGCTTTCCTTGCAAATTTTGCCACTACTAGTCCATTTGGTGTGTCAGCTCCAGAGGCTTGTTTATGTGCTCAGAATCAAGGCTGTCCTCTCTACTTAAAAACAAAAGCAAACCAGAGATTTAGACATGTGCATAGCAAATATTCCTGTTGACTTTATGTACTTTTTTGAAGCTAAATGCATAATTGAAAGGAATGAGCCATGTGTCAGTTTAACTCAATTTTATTAATCAGTCTTCTAGGCTAAGTTGTGTTATGCAGTTTTGAAGATGATAAATTCTAGAAGTGTGTAAAGTTTCTTTGTGACTGAATGGAGGCATGCTGGTTTTCTGATCTTCCACATTCTTCATAGGTTTAAACAGTTGAGGCTGATAATATCAGTTTTGAGTAATCCAAGTGTCTATCTCTTCTGTTAGGTAAACTATCCTCAAACCTGGAATTCTGATTACATCCACACAACATTTATGAAATGGATCAGTTCCTTGTTCTGTTCTGGGGTGTTTCAACTATTGTCCTGTTGCCAGGTAGGGCACATTCTGAAGAAAAATCACCCCACACACTGCTTTGAAAAAGGCAACTTAGAGAACCTGGTCCATCTTGATTCCCTCTACTCTCAATAGCTCTCCAATGCTTCTCCAAGAAGTACGCCGCTTGTAGCCCAGAAAGCCAACCATGTCCTGGGCTTCATCAAAAGGAGTGTAACCAAAAGGTAGAGGGAGGTGATTCTCCCCCTCTACTCTGCTCTTATGAGATCCCCACCTCCAGTCCTGCATTCAGCTCTGGGGCCCCCCAACACAGGAGGGACTTGGTGCAGGTGGAGCAAGTCCAGAGGAGGCCACAAAGATGGTCAGAGGGCTGCAGCATCTTTCCTATGGAGCCAGGCTGAGAGAGCTAGGGTTGCTCAGCCTGGAGAAGAGAAGGCTCTGGGGGGACCTTAGACCAGCCTTCCAGTACCTAAAGGTGCCTACAAGAAATCTAGAGAGGGACTTTTTACAAGGGCATGAAGAGATAGAACAAGCAAGAATGGCTTTAACCTGAAAGAGATTTGCTGATGTAGAACTGCACAAACCTAGATGATAAAATTTTAAGACACATGTAGCCAAAATTTCCTACGTATTTATTTTTCAAAAGCGTTAAAATCACTAAAAAAATTCAGAGGGACCAAAAAAGTAAATTTCAGACAAATCTACCTGGAAGCTCCCTTATATGGAAAAATATCTCACCAAACAGACCTACAGTATTAGTAGTTTTACATTAGCACATTATTCAAATTCTAAACACACTCTTGAGGTGCTGAACAAGATATTCTGTGACAGACAAAGACATAAATCTTGTTCAGTCACCCACAGACATGATAGAGTTAAGCAAGAAGCAATGAATTGCAGATATTACAGAAATGCCCACTGTGCATATCTGGAGATAATTTATGATTTAGAGAATACATCAGATGAGTTTGAAAGGATCTGGGAGCAATTTCTAAAAAGCATGTAAAGGGCTTCACTTAATTCTAGATTCAACTTTTAACTGCTAGCATAAGGTTTACCTACTTGTGTAGCATATATAGGTGCTGAATGTCTCAGATAAAGCAATTTTTTCATTGTTCATTCATTTATGACTTCCCATTTCTTTTACGTTTCAGTGTGAACATGGAAAAGTATTTAGCACGATCCAAAAAAGATTACAGTGAAAATTATGGCTCTTATCATGGCAAAACCTATTCATGTGGGTTAATTGCTAGCTGCACAAAATGAATACTAAGAAACCTTACTTTTTAAACTCACAGTTTAAAAATTTCCTAAAAATTTTCCTTTTTAAACTCACAGTTTAAAAATACTAACTTCAGTATGAGTTATTATGGCAGTTGTAATTATTCTAGTTTATTTCTAGCTACAGCACCATGATCTTATAAGGACCCTTTCCTTCTGAAAATATTAGTGTAAATTTTAAAATTTAAGATTTTCTGTGATTCTTTCTGGTTGGGTTCATAAAGTGTCTATTTAATTTATAATACATGTTTTTAACTAAATTTGGCACACTTAAAGTGGAAATAAGATTAAATGTTACACATTTATTCTTTCATTCACTATTACTCTATTACCTGAAATCATTCTAACCTCTCAATAGCTCTCCAATGCTACTTTCCTTTCTCCTGTCTCTTTCATCAACTCTAGTATAGTCTCTTCTGGTTTTACCAGATTACAAAGTGATAGATTTTTATAGCCCAGAAAATTTCTTCTCAGAAACAGCATGAAGTTTAAATGGGAGCAGAATTTCAAGGACTGTTATCTCTTTGATAAAGTCTTCCTTCATCTGCTTAAAGTCACTGCTCCAAGTCTCTGTCCTGAGGTCAAGATCTGCAAACAAAAAAATCCATTTTACTGAAATGATTCCTCTCTCACTTCTGACTGCCTATAAATCCTCTTGTAGCACTAGTATTGATTATCATGTCAATAAGTATTTTGCTTAGACACCTTCCACTACACCAGATTGCTCAAGGTCCCATCCACCCTGGCCTTGAGCAATCCCAGGGATGAGACACCCACAGCTTCTCTGGGCAACGTGTTCCAGAGTCTCACTACCCTCACAGTAAAGAATTTCTTCCTAATTACTCTAAACCCTCTTCCAGTTTAAAGCCATTACTGTCCTTGCTTCTGCCTTCTGTAGGCTTCCTTACTGTGTTTGAATTTTTCCAGGAGCTCTTTATTCATCCATGCAGGCCTCCTGGTGTTTTTGCCTGACTTCCTCTTTGCTAGGATGAATCACTCCTGAGCTTGGAGTTGATCCTTGAACATTAACCAGCTTTCTTGGGCTCCTCTTCCCTTCAGGATTTTATTCCACGTTATTCTACCAAGCAGATCCTGGAAGAGGCTTAAGCCCGCTCTCCTGAAGTCCAGCATGCCAAGCTTGTTTTGGGTCCTCCTCTCCACCTTAAGGATCTCAAACGCCACCATTTCGTGGTCATTGGAGTCAAGGCTGCCCTTGAGTTTCAGAGTCCCCACCAGCCCCTTCTTGCTAGTGAGACCAAGGTCCAGCATAACACCTCTCCCATTATCACTTGCAGAAGGAAGTTATCATCAATGCATTCAAGGAACCTCCTGGATGAACACAAGCCACGCACAGAAACTTTGCCACACAAAATGCCTAAGCACGTTTCAGACTTTGAGATACCATGCTCATCTACCTTGCTTTCACAGGGAAAAAATCTGTGTGGGCAGGCCAGAAAGGACCACTGTACAGTGGGATGTCAGGGACAGTGAGGCATCTGGGAGTCCATAACTCACTCCAGCTGGCAAGTGCAGCCTTGGTACTAGTAAAGGAATGCACAGAACCTCCATTATCATATGCATCCTCTGCAGCACAAACTATGTTGTGTACAGGTAAACATGTTATACAAATTATGGGTACAACTTCTAGGCACTATTGCTCTCAGAACATTCACAATACAATTCTAAAATTACCTCCACACATTTATCTGGGAGAAAAAATATATATTTATTGGCTATCAGAATGAGACCTAAAGGGTGATACTGATCTCCTCTGAACATTTATGTCACATGTATTTTTTTGTAAATTCACAGAGTAGATATTGGAATAACGTCAGTTAGGAGTCTAAACATACAGACTGTGTAACAAGAGAAGAGTGAAGAAATGAAATAATAGATCATAAAAGGGATTCAATAGATTTTAGTAAACATATTTTTTCCATTTAAATCTTGTTTGAGCCCTTTATGAATAATACAAGAGTAACAAAGTGTAACATAAACAACTGAAACAACTGAAAAATTGCAATTTTTCTTAACTACCTCTCAGCAAAACAGAATTTTTTATCAGTATTTTGTTTTTTTTCATGGAATAGCATACATAAATCATAGTATTCTGTATTGCCATTAAGAATGAATGTGTAATTTGGGAAAAAATAAAACAAAATCAAACAAACATGGTGTTTAAATTCTCTATATTTATTCTCTGTAAGATAGTATCTTACTTTAAGATAAAGACAAAATTTCTTTCATCATCTCAAAGTTCCCTACATATACTTACAAAATCAAACCGAACAAAACCAGCTAAAGAAAAAAAAACAGCAAACAAACAAACAAACAAACCAAAACCAGAAAAAATCAACACTGTTCTTTCTGTATACTCTAGAGGGAAACTTTTCAAAGGCACAGTTCAAAATTTGATATATCGTGTTCAAAATTTTCTCTTTTTTGGGGGCTATATTTTTATTTGGTCTTGTGAATAAGAAAATATTTCAGGGCCTTTTTTCCTTGGTAGCTTTAAAAAATTGGTTAAAGGACGTTTGTTCTGCCTTGTAGCATTGGACCAAACATTTTTTTTTCCTAACGTTTGTCTAAATTGAGGTGATCCTGTGAAACTGCAAGAAGCTTTGCAATACTATTTAAATGTCCAATGCTTCTCAAAGACCACCTAATATTCAAAATTTCTGAGGTCTTTGTTAAACTGTTTGCTGGTAATTGACCTAAAAAGAACAACATAGAATTATGAAGATTTCTTTTAATTTTTCAATTGTTTCACACACAGTGTTACACTTTACAATCCTCAGTCAAATAGATCTGAAAGCAAGGAAGCTGTAGGAAATGGAAATCACTCTGAATCTAACGGATTACACTCTGATGCAAGAGAAAGAGGAAAAATTATATGCATTTTTTTTCCTCCTTAATCTGGGACTTAATCCAGCTTTCACTGAAACCTGTGAAATTTTCCCATAGTCTTATGAGAGTTTGGAAGACAGTTTATTGTGTCCACCTTTGGTATTTATAGTATTCGTAGCATGCTTGTAGCCAGGATTCACATTTTCATAACCGCGTAAAATCTGATTTCTCTCACTCACTTGTGAAACTAGGGGAAATACCCACAAAATTAGATGCAGTTTCTTATGAGTAAGGATGACGGAATATTGTGCTTGGTTTTTACAACCTACAAGCTCTAGTGTCAGTTTTGGGTGGTTTTGGTTTTTTTTTGCTGGTTTGTTTTTTATAATATTAACCTGTAAATAAAATAGAAGAGCATGTGATGTTCTTGTAAATAGACAGATAAGGAAAAATATCCTATGCAAAATCTGAAAATGAGAAAATAAAGTGTAAAATTATATTCTGCCTAAACTAGCTATTAACTACAGCCAATGTAAGCTTGACAAAAACAAATCTCTGTTAGAGGAGTAGAATCTTAAGCACTACTTAATTCAGGCTTCTGAATTAAAAGATAATATTTGTTTTCTTTTTTCTCATCTGGTGCATCTCCTATCACACTACAGAAATATTCTGCTAGAAATGGTATTTACCATTCAAGATTTGAGTAACTCAAATAGTGAATTCTCAGAAGAAAATTATGTAACTATTTAATGTGTATTAACCTCAAGACACATATTTAGTCTTTCTTCTTAACACTACTTCTACCAAAGATGCAAAATGATGCTTAGGAGTGGAGCATTTACAAATAACACAGACATGAGTTAAAACCAAGAAGGAAACCACTTCAGCTTTTAAATTTCCCATTGTGATAGGATGTATGTCTTAGAAGTTCTAAGCCACTAATTTGTTCATCCTGTACACTTTTATTTCCTTGTTAACTAATTGCTCTGAACAACTTTGCTACTGGTAAATATTAATTACATAGTGATGGCTTCATAACTCACTTCTAGCAGTACACATAAATTTAAAGTCCCTGCTCTCTCATAAATAGCTCCTGAATTCTTTTTAGTATTTTCCTGAAAATGTATTGCCAGCCCAGTTATTCTTCTTAACCCATAAGACTGCAGTCCTGAGAGTTCAATGTGCATTACTGAATTTTAGCCTAAACCAAATGTTCCCCAAATATTATCTATTAATTTTCATACTCTTTTCATTCTTCAGTGTGAAACAACAATAGAGCCTATCTTTCTCTTTGAATACCCATTCAGTCTGTCATGTATTGTTCATACTCATAAAGGAACTTAGGTACCTAAATGTTTTACAATGTTTAGCCTCTTAACCATAACTTATACAAGGTGATTATAGTGTGATTTAATTCCTCAGACCCCTAGTTAAAACTTCAGGCACCTGATTCTCTATTTAAGAAGCCCAAACTGCAGACTTTTTTCTCTGCAAACCTGTAGTCTTCACATAGATTTCTTTTGTAAGATCTATTGTTCTCCACAAATTGCGTCGACCGCTAAGTTTCGCCAAGAAGCTCAATCTGGAAGGTATTATATTGAATCCAGCATGCTTTAGACAATGTTTAAATTGCTTTACCACTTCAAACAATTGATGTTTCTGCCTCCCATTTTACCTAGGAGCTTGCAATAGTTATAAGGCATTCAGGCTTAGTGGCATAGCTGATTGACTGTACTGGTTTTGGCTGGGCTAGTTTTAATTTTCTTCATAATAGCTTGTATGAGGCTATGTTTTGCATTTTTGATGAAAGTACTGTTGATACCACGCTGATGTTTTAGCTGGGATGGAGCAGTGCTCCCACAGCATCAAGGCCTTTTCTGCTCCTTAACCTACCCCAGCAGTGAGTAGGCTGGGGGCACACTAGAAGCTGTGAGGGGACACAGCTGGGACAGCTGAACCCAGCTAACCAAAGGGAAATCCCATACACCCTGACATCATGCTCAGCAACAAAAGCTAGATGGGAAGAGGAGGAAGGAGGGATCTGTTTTCCCAGGCAAACTTTATGTGTGATGCAGCCCTGATTTCCTACGGATGGCTGAACACCTGCCCACCAACGGGAAGTGGTGAATGAATTCCTTGTTTCCTTTGCTCAAGTGCACGGCTTTTGTTTTCCCTGTTAAACTGTCTTTATCTCAATCCACAGGTGTCTGCACTTCTACTCTTCCAATTCTCTCCCTCATCCTCACTGCACAGAGGGACATGGAGGGGATGAGTGAGCAGCTCTGGAGTGCTGAGTTACCAGCTGGGGTTAAACCACAGTATTCACTTTGTGTACAAAGGATGACTTACTGAGCTAAAAGGCAACTGAAATGAAATACAAGACTGCTACTTTCACAAAGAGTATGGGCTATGCACCTGTGTGCAAAACTGCACCTAGATTTCAGCCTTCTCTTCCAAGGCTGTCAATGAAGTCTTGAAGTGTTTAGGAATCCAGTGCTACTCACTGAATGCGTGTAAGTGTGGTAACAGAAAGCCTTAATGGTTCCAGAGAAGATGGATCAGTCTGTGAGGACAGTTTCTTGGATGCATGAGACTGTGTACCTGCTCTGTTGATATTTAAGATAAACATTTTTAAACTGAAAACACCAATTATTTATGTTTGATAGTAAATGACATCAGGAGGGGAGGCAAGGTGTTTGGCAGGAAAAATTACCCTACACAGTGCCAGAAACTGCAGTGATGTTTTACAATTGCCAGAAAGGAAAATCAGAGACAACACAAAATGCCTGTTTTGCAATGAGTGAACTGCGATTTTGCTGAACACTTTTCTCCACTTCAGAAAGCTGGCACACAGAAAATGTTCTTTTAGGTGCCCAGCAGACCAGCAGACATTGGCACATAATAAACTAAGCAGAAAAAGGAACCATTCTTTGATCCTGAGGCCAAGTGGTATGGCACGGCTGCCTGTGCACAGCAGCACACTTGGCTACAGGTCTCTTCTAAGCCTTATGTGGTGCATTGCTGGCAAGGACACCTGATTGTTACTTTTTGTCTATGTTTATCAGGTCCAACTCTCTGGAAATACTTCTGTGTCTGACTCCAAGATTACATGATACATACAATTAAGATCTGCAGTGTAACATAAAAAATATGTAACGGAGTCTGAGGATTCAAATCCTGCTGAGATAGTGATAGAGACCAAAACAGAGCAGACTGACCCAAACACGGAGCAGTGCTGTTGTAATGCCTTTTGGGAGTGCACTTACTCTCTTCAATTTGTGCTAAGACAAAATTTGAGAGAACACTGTTTGGCACAGCCAAAACTGTACTTGTGATGATACTAAGAATTAAGCAGCCAATCACAGGTTAGGGCTGAAGACCATCCTCTGGCCCTGTTTGATTTTCTTAACACTGACATAGACTACAAGGGTTTGGCTGAAGTGACAACAAGAAGATGGTGAGAGCTGCCCTATTTCAACTAAGAAAGACAATAAAGTTTTTATGACAACCTACTACAATTCTTGCTGATGTAGTTTTCAGGCTAAACCAAAGGCTTGATACTATTCATGGGACATAGCCAGAAACTGGATGCATAGATGTAGCTACTGTAAGCATCAGCATGCTGGCCTTGCCATACACTGTTTGAGCATATACTTGTTTCAATGCAAAGAGGGCCCAAAGACAGAGGTTCAAGAAATTCTCTTCCCTTCATTCTTATGATGGTATCCTCAAGTCTGTACTCCTTTTTGTTCACTCTGTGAAAGAGTTGGTCTAGGATGACAGTCCAAAGCTTTTAGGACTCACATAACAAATTCCAAAAAAGCTTATCTGCAGCTCTAATTCATATATGTTAGCTAAGCAGATAGCTGCATAAAAATGGTCTTTGATTTTAGTTGCTCAGTTAAGTTTTTTTTGGGAAATGGGGGAACTGATGACACACAGTATCATTACTAGTGTTTTACACCTAAAACTTGATCCTCATTTCTCAAATCTTAATGTAGAGATTCTGCAGATTCTAAAATCATTCTCTATCACTATTCAGGTCTTTATCATCAAATGCTTTTCCCTCTACAGTAATCGTCCTTACAATTTGAAAAATTAATTTTTTGCATTAACCCAGTGTCCTGAGTTCAGCAGTACCAGCCATGTTTCTCCTCCTTGGTAGCTGTTGCAGTACAGTGTTTTGACTTTCGGCCTGGGAACAGAGCTGATAGCGATGTTTTGGTTTGGCCAAGGACTTTGTGAGCCTCATGCTCTGCCAGGGAGGAGGGGAAGCTGTGAGGAAGCAGAGACAGGACACCTGACCCAAACTGACCAAAGAGGTATTCCATACCACAGCACGTCATGGCCAGGAGGTAACTGGGAGTTAGCCAGAAGGGCTGGGAGACTGCTTGGTCGGGCCTGGGGGGCGAGTTATCGGTCGGCTGGTGCTGAGGTGTTGTATTCTCTTCCCTTGTTATTTCCTTTATCATTGTTATTACTGGTGGTAGCAGTAGTGATTTGTGTTATACCTTAGTTACTAAACTGTTCTTATCTCAACCAGTGGGAGTTGCATTCTTTTTGACTCTCCTCACCGTCCCTCTGGGAGCAGGGGGAGGGCAAGAAGAGGCGGGGGGGGAACTGAGTGAACTAATTGCCTGACTGGTTTTAAACCACAACACCCAGCTTAAGGCACTATGCAAATTTTTTTCTTTTTATTTAGTTTCTCCATAAGGCTTCTCATTATTAACTTCTTACCTCAGATTTCTTAGAATATCTTTCTCTAAGACCTCTCTTCTTTATCTTGGCTTTCTTTTTAATTAGCAAGTAGCACATATTTCAATGATAGTCTGGCCCTATTATCCAGAATGGCTTTCTTTTCAGCTAGCAACAACACACCTCTTCTGATTTGTTCTTTACATCTCTCTTATCCTCTTTCATAAGTTATAACATTTGTTTTCTTCTGTCTGCATTCATACATTTCCTCTACAATGTGTTGTTTCCTCTGACAAGGAACTACCCATTTCGTTTTCATTTTCATTTACTTCATTAAACTCAGCTAGTGTTGTTATTTAAAGCATATGCATACAGCAAGGACAGGAGTTACTCAGTTTGACCAGAGGAATAGACTATGAAGGCAACTGATACAGCATCTGTACTATTGCTTGTGATCATTTGTATTAAATCAAACTGTAAGCATTTTGGAACAAGATATTTGTCCTTCTACCTTTTCTGCTACAGCCTCAAAGATGAAAACAATCTATTTCTCAGCACCTTTACTAAGCTTATCAAGAACTGAATGCTTAGAAGTACATCACATGTCCCAAAAGTCAAAAAAGTCAATTCTCTTTAAGAAATACTGGTATGAGCTGTAGCTTTTCACAGAAGACATGCATACTGTCTTTCAAAATATCTCTCCACTTCACTTCTTCACTCTTAATTATTCTGGATTTCTCATAAAGTTGTTGAACCCTGATACGGTCCCATTTCTTCTAACCATCTTCCCTGTCCATTGACAGTAGTGCCTTCCTGAGACTGTGGTAAACTAAACTCCTCCAAAGAAAGACAGCCTTTGTGAATTTCACTAGAGCTTTTGAGTAGGCTTTCTGGCCAGCGCATGAGCTGCCTATTACAAGTACAACTCTGCATTGGAAAGCTTTCTAAAAGTGGCTGGATTCTTTCAGAATCTATTTTTAAGCTTTATGGGAATTTGAACTTGCATTAATCCAGTCCAATCAGTATCAGTAGAATGTCCAAAAAAGCTTCCAAAATGTGTCATTCAGCTGTGGTTAATTCTAAGAAGAAAACTGCAGCAGAAGACATTTAAATCAGTGCTAGTGTGGAAAAGGAGCCACACTAATTATTCTCGATATAATATGGCTAATGTTAAAGCATTTGTATGAGAGGTGTCTCCTCCAGCTGGTTCCTCTTCTATCTCTCCAATCAAATTTTACCTAACCTGGAAGTAAACTGTAAATCAGATTCATTGCTATTAAAAAATAATCTGGGGTATGTGTAAATGTTGATAATTTCTGTGCCATTCTTACAAAGTCTGTAAAATTAAACAGTAAAAATTGAAGATCTTTAAATGCCTTAGTAATAGGCCTTCCCATCTGAATTTCAACAAAATGTAAGAGTTTCAGTTTAAATATCAGAATTGGAATTTTATTTTTTCAGACTATTTTAACCATGTTGTTTCCCTTATGTATACAGTTAGACTGGTTTTCTCTTACCTTTTCTAATCAGATTATTTCTTTTCATAATTTTTTCAGAGTGTAAGAAAGATACAGCAGTTAGAGCATGTGTTGCATTCAGGCAAAACACATTCAGACCTTTCAGATCAGTGGTTTAAATGTAGAGAAAAAAAAAAGCAAGATTAAAAAAACGAAACAAAACAAAACAAAAGCCACCCCAGGACAAGGAAAGGGTATACATACTAAGTGGCCCTGCATCACACAAAAGAAAGAAGAAATCTCCCAAGCCTACAGAGTGATACTTCAAATGAGTAATAAAGCAAACAAGAGTAGAGTGCACAACAGTAGAGTGCACAAATGGCCAGAGTATAAATAAAGAGAAATTAATGAAATGTTCTTCTGAAAGAGACTGAATTATAAGTATTATTCATATTTCTAGTTATCTCTGAAGAGGAAAGGAAAAATAACAGTAGGGAACACAGAGGGTAATATAGAAGTCAGATGTTATGATAACTATTCAGAAAGTAAAGATAAAAGCCTATATAGGAAAAAAGTGTGACGATGGCCTATTCCAGTAGTGCCAAAATTCTGAAAACAGTTGAAATTATTCTGAAACTTAGTCAGGGCTACTATGCACTAGGACCAGAAAAATTCAGAGAAGACCTCTTAAAT
Organism: Pezoporus wallicus; assembly: GCF_028554395.1. Taxonomy (NCBI): domain Eukaryota; kingdom Metazoa; phylum Chordata; class Aves; order Psittaciformes; family Psittacidae; genus Pezoporus; species Pezoporus wallicus. The sequence goes on from NW_026637693.1 coordinate 490,152, forward strand.
ATTATGAAATATTTTCAAAGTATTTACACTCATTTTTGAACAACTGTTACAGAGGGATAAACCAAGATTATAACCTATAGACACATACAACATACATGCTCCTGCCTTCAGATGCACCATGCTTCTAGGAGTCCACTCTTAAAACATACAGCTACCATTTTGTGGGTAACAGGGATGTAACATCTTAAAGAGAAGATATGGAAAATAGGTCCAAATGTATCACTTGCATTTGCAGACTCATTTCATCTCAGGCCTCAAAGTATGCAACAGGGAAGAGAGTGGGTGACAATACTTTCCCTCACCCCATGCACCTGATACCTTAACATTTGAAGAAGACAGACTTAGACACATGCTCTCCAGTGGAGTCCTCTGCTAACTAACATTTACTAGACTATCTCTGTATCATACTGTCAGTGCTGGAGAAGCAAGTCACACAAGATTTCATCTGGAAGATCCTCCAGCATCATCAGATTTGTCAGAATGGGCATTCCATGCATATGGAGACATATCGACCATCTACAGAGATAAATAGTAAGAGAACAAGGGACGATCATAAGCAAAGTAGTATCAAGTGCTTGTACCTACATTGCTTAGATTTAGATCCTTGTAGACAAGTTTGTCTTGGGGTGAGCCAGCCCAACGCAGAGCCACAGAGTAAGCTACCATTTAAGCAGTGAGAACAGCCATGCGTCCACTCCCTAACCACTCTTAATCAAGTAACATACATATACTCTGTGGAGGGTAGATCAGGGAGGTAAATATCTTCATTCTAGGATTGAACTGTGTGATTTTCTTCTCACTGAACACTAATTTACGAGTCCATTTATTTTCAGACACATATCACTTAAATGAATTTGTAACTAGAAAAAAAGGAAGACTACACTAGTAAAAGGAGACCAAAGGTTCTATATTTGAAGTCACGGAAAAATAAGTTTCTTCCAACTAGAGTAAGAATTGGATCTCTACATTACCTTCATCAGAGTTGAGTAATAATTTATGTGACGGTATAGAATTACAGTGGCTTTGAAAATTTTAAGTGTCAATGTGTACCTGAAATATAAAACTCTTCCCTATAAATAAGGAAGAGAAAAATAGAAGGAAGAAAGTGTAGAAACTGACTTTGTTTTTATGATCTTCATCTGAAATTTAAAGTGTGTACAAGTTCTAACACACAAGTTCTACTTAAGTACTTACAGCACTTAAGTAATCTACAAGCAGAACAGTGTTACCTGAAGGAATAAAGTTGACTATGCTGTAAAGAGTATGTCACACTTGATAAATCAATGTGAACAATGTATAAAAAGACAGTTTGCTTTTGTTATCTAGTTATCCCTAAAAAAAGATTTTATCTATAGTTCCTCAGTATCAAAGATAAAGCTATAATTTGAGTTCAAATATTTTACCAAAAAAATACTCACTAAACTAATATATACCTGTGCATGCAGTGCAGAGCAATTGCCTCCATGATTTTCAGTTTCTGATTAATGATCTAAAGTACTGACTGAGATTCATAATCTTGCTTTATAAATTCAACTTCAATGTTTTAACATAATATTGTTTATATTCCAAGCATTCAATAAAAAAAAGATTACTACTAATTCTTATAAAGATAAGAGCTTAAAAAAAAAATACGTATTTTTCATAAAATATAACTGAAACTGTAGCCACGGTTAATCATTTCACTGTAAATTGTAAGCAAAGATTAAATTTTATTTACTACAATGAATCCATGAACTTCAAGTGATTATTCTTTTATGTAAAAGTATGCATAAACTTAAGTATTTTTAGAATTCAGGACTGGGTGTATGAGGTTTTCCTTTACTTTTTGTTTTATTCTTTAATTGTGGCTACTGATCTGATGTTTTAACAGATATCTTTGCTAATCTTTGTTTTACATTTTATAGCAGCAAATATATACATATAAAAGCAAGGATCTAACTTGACAGGAAAGTGAAATTTCAGTGTCTTAAAAATATCATGGATTTTGCTACCTGTCCATGGAAAAATATGAAAGAAAACCAATTCAATTACATCTCTATCCCAAATGAAAGTTGGGGAGGGGAAAAGAATGTCATACACATTATTAAACAGATTTCATCACTGCAGATTTAATGAAAGGTGTGCCACACCGAACCCTAGCATTTATTTCTTTCTAACATAAGCTTACATGAGGCAAATCAATGACACTGAGACAGCCAATCATGCCGCAGTTTTAAAGTCCAGAGGAATAAAATTACCTTTGTTCACTTCAGTCATATGAATGTAATAATGGCTTTTACCAATATCTTTTTAAACTATGCTTAAAAAGAATTAATTTCCCAAAGAGATGATGACAGTGATTGATTGTTCTGTCAAATCTAAAAACATAATAAAATGAAAGAAATACATATGCATTACAAATGCAACAGGAACCTCACCTACTACTCAGAGAACATATTACTAAAAAGAACATATCATTTTATTGGCTGCAAAGCAACTTTCTTGAACAGAAAACTCAGTTAAGGATGTCTATGACATAGGGGCAGGATTTGTTGTATCTGTTGTGATGTATCTGTCTTTTTTTCCAAGGTGGTATGTAGAACACACAAGTAGAAACTGTGTTGTGCTATAATCTTAAACAGAATGTTTGGTAAAATTCTTCTTATTTTAAATAAAACAAATCACTCTGCAGCTGAGAGCTTAAAATTTTTCTTGTGCTGTATGCTTTAGCTGGCTTTTTCTGTAACAGAGAAGAAGTCCATAGAAGTAAGATAACTAAGTCCATAAAAGACAAATTTTTAGGGTGTTAGAAGAGCCTATTAAAAATTATACCAGATAAACAATGCAAACAATGTACAACTAAAATGTTAACACTTAACAAAAACGTATTTATCAAGAACAAGTAAATAACAGATATTCAGAGAGATAACAGCAAGGCTGTCATTAAAGTATAGCAGTAATGGAGAGACAGTTAATATCTTTGCCTCTGTACATGAGATATTTAGTCTAAATATTCTCAGATATAGCTACTATATCAAACTTACTAAAGGTACAACACAACACTAAAAAAAGATGAAACCAACTAGGAGAACTGAAATAGTGGGAAGGCAAACACAAGAAAGGTAAGTTTCCATTTAATGACTCTCCAAATAGCAACATCCAGAACCATGGAATAATATTAGATCACACTGGATCACGCTTGATTGTGATTAAAAATTAAAAATCAAACATTTATAAGGGAACGGTAAATGCATCATAAATTTGCGTAATTATGGTAGAATACTAATACTAAAAAACCCACCTGAATTTGTGATTTCTGTGAAAGCACCTGGAAAGTTGAGATGTGGAAATCAAATATGCAGGGTAGTTCTTGTAGCGGCCCTTACATAATGCAGTGTATGCAATAGTGTTTCATACCCAGAGAAATATATCCTCACAAGAACTTTTGTATTATAATTTGAGAATGATACAGTATAACAAAAAGGAAATCCAGAGAAATGGAAGCTAGACTTACTTTGAATAAACTGAAGAGACTGGCCCAGAGTTTGGGCACTTCTAAATATTATCTTGCCGTCAGTGAATCAATATTGTGAGGATTATTCTCACTAAGGCTTTTTCAGCACCCTAGATCATTGAAACTCAACCTACAGTGCTGGCTCAGGTACAACTTGTGTCAGAACATGTATGTAAGATTTCATTGTTCTTCAGCAGCTTTGTTCATCAGCGGTGGTTTTGTCAGTCTACTGATTCAAATACAGGATATATTAAAAACCTCACAATAAAATCTGTAGGCATAAGAAGTACTTTTCCAGTGATTTATTACTTTTTTATTATTAAAACATGCTAATATCTTGATTGTTCAATTATTCTGTAATTGTGGTGTTTCTTGGATTACTCTGGGTATTCATTCTCACACTTTCTCTCATGACCCTATAATAACTTTTCTTTATGTTTATGGAAGACTGAAATTATTTTATAAATTATCATGACAATTAATATGCTATGAAAAATAAATAATGGGAATAATAAGTCACTGAGTATATGGAAAATTTGGGTCCTTACTCATTGACACCTCACCTGGAACAGGCAGTTACTACACAATCTTCGCATCTATGAGTCAAGCCTTTCAGTTTACCCACTACTTCATACATTAGACTAGCAATTTTTCTGATTTTCTCTACTTGGGAATTAATAGACAATTTGATTTTATATTATCTTGTTCCTTAACTAAAGCTTTTTGCCTGTAAATTTTATCCTTCCAGAATCTTTGTTATACTTGATAATGTATCTGACTCATAATCTGAAGAAAACTGTGGAAAGTCATCAGGATATTCCCTCCTCCTTTAGGAACATGGGAGAACAACCACACGCCATTGAATTGATTATATCAAAATTACACAGGGTGATTTCCAAAAAGTAAATCAACAATCCCAAAGCTCCCTCTTAAACTACCAAGAGAAACCAGCAAAGAAATTTGCACCCATTTGAGCTGCAGTTTCTGTAGCCAGACAATCCTCTGCATTCCTGTTTCTGTATTTTACTGCCCTCATAACTTTTTCCTTTCTCTCACGCTTTCTCTTCTCATCTTCTGTCTTTTGGGCCTTACTAGCCTTGAATTCTGTTCTGCACAACATTTCAGCTCAACTAAAGAGCAGGAAGGTGGCTTCCACCATACTAATTTATAATCTAGTACTGAGAAACACTGTCAGGGAAGATGTCTTCAAATACTTTCATGCTGACAAGAGCGCTGAATTCAAGTCTCCGGTTCTCATCTTCTCCAGATTTCTGACTAGATTAAATAATCTCGACTATTATTAAAAAGCTAAGTAAGAAAACTATCAGAACTTGTTTTAAAGAGGAGACTAAAGTTATTACTGAGGTTATAAGAAATATGTTCTTATGTGCAACAAACAATTCCAGACTCGAATCCAGACTCACATGGCTCCTAACTCAGTGGTAGTTAGGTATGTAAGAGAGGAAGGTGATTTCAAACATGCCTTTATGATCATTTTTTTATTGGTTGACATAGCAATCTACTTTTATAAGACTTCTTCTACCAAAAGGTTGGGAAGGGTACAGCTATATATCTGTGCTCTTTACTGGCTCTGGGTCTTGAATTTCTCTTGAAGATGAAGATATATGTTTTTCCACCTTTTATTTTTTCTTGTTTACATATAAAAGGATGCTCTTTGAGAAGTAGGCAGTTTCTTTTAAAAGCCCAGTAAGAACCACAACAGCTGTCAGGGCTTATACATACTGTTACACACTACTTCCTTGACATTAATTGTAACTTGTCCATGAGGCACAGTCACTGATTGATGAAATTAATGGTCAGTTGCTGGCAGATGATAAGTGAAGCTGTGTGATTCATATATCTATCTAACCACAATACTATGCATTTATTTATTTATACTATTTATAATATTCATTAGTAATGAATGAATATTTATTAGTAATGAATGCAGATCACAGCTGCATTGTTTCTACATGCTTAACAGAAATGTATTTTTAACAGGGCAACCAGGGAACGTTAGGAATGGTTGCTTTTACTACCAATCTCTATGTGAGGAACAACAACCAGGGTACCTGAAGATCAGTAAACTGTCTAACAAATCTCTTTTTAGCAATGGTACTTGAAGATAGCCCACTGAATTAAATTTCTGACTCTGCATCTTCTCTCCTCCTCTAGTCTTTTTTTGCACAGAGGGCTGGCCGTAATTTTGCTGGGAGCAGCTCTCCTCTGCAAAGATGGGCTATGCCAGTGCAGTCAACCAAAACACTTTTTCTTGCTTCAATATTTTTAGCATTCAAGTCTGTTTCTTATGAAACAAATAACATTGATAAGTCTATGGAGATTCTGAGGATTGGGCTAGAAGGCTTCAATTGCTTATTTTCAAGGTTGAGTAGCAGTCCTTTTTGCTCTTCTCCCCCATTAGCTTCCTTATTCCTTATGAGATAGTTCATGCTTGCAATTTTGAATAGGAAAATATTACTGCCTTATTTCATATTGTTCGTTTCTTTTCTACCAATCTTAACTTTATTCAAAAGTTGGCATTTTATTACCACTTTTACTCTTCAAGCCAGCCTGAAAGATATTACTTCCTGCGCCCATGGCATCGAAATAACATAATCAAGTTGTTAATTTATCAAGTTCTTCCTAAAAGTAGTCAGGCTGCCGGCTCCTAGTCCTTTTAGCAGAAGGCTGTCCTAGAACTTCGTCATTCTCATAATTAGAATCTTCCTAATCTCCACTATAAACGTATTAAGTGGCAATTCTCAACCCTGTTTCTGAGCTGTTGTTTAAGTAGTTTTTCCACCTACCAAGTATGCCTCAGATATATAGATATCAGTCAGTCTTCTTTTAAATCTTCACTAAGCAAAATATGTTCCTTGTGTTATAAAAATTTTGCCTTGACCATGATCTGATTTAATTAATTTTTTTATTACAATTGGTTAATATTGAGAGGCAATAAGCAAGCAGTGCTGGGTGCGCTGGGGAGTCTCCACTCCACCCAAGACTCACATTGAGATTTCTGGGGTACAGTCTCTTTTACTCCTCGGTCTTGGGTTTCAGCCAATCCTGCTGTCTCCTTCACCAAAATATCGACATGGTTCCTTTTCATTGTTCTCCTCCTGTTGCTGGGGTCTTATCTTCGGGTGAAGAAACTCCTTAAAAAGTTATTGAATTCCTTGGCAATGCATTAACAGGGGATGTCTATCACAAGCTTAACCACCACCTTAGTCCCCCCAAATTCCATTTCTTATATAGTTACTTTTCAATACACAAGTTTCACCTCATCCTGTGACAGGATGTATCTCTTCATTACCTAACCCCCTTAAGGCATTCAAGCAGTTAAACAAAGTACCCCTTAAATTAACAAAGCGTTTGATTAAGAAGGATTATTCTTTTGTTTCTTCTTCTCTTTCATCATTGTATTGACAGGAAAATCTAATCATTCTTATACACTCTACGCATGATACAGCGATTTCAAGGATTTTTGATTCCACCCAAAGTCCAATGATGACAAGGACTCCTAAGTTGCTGACACGAATCATTCCTATATATCTCACACTTGAATGACTACTTCTTAGATGGATTTTCCATTCTCCTACATTATTCTAGCAATTCTTCCCTATATCTTTTCCAGTAATTCTTCTTTCCTAAGGACTTGTGACCAGTCTCATACAGTAACAAATACAAAATGGTAAACATATTCCTTTTTTTTTTTTTGTTGAAAGCTGTGATCAAAACATAAACCTGAAGAAAAAGTGTAAGTATACATCTTTCTTGTATAAAACAGCCCCCACTTTCTGAAAAGATCATGTGGTATCACAGCATTACCTTGTCAAGTTCAATCAATCTTAACAATTAATACAGAATGAGTTACGAATATTTCCTGTTGAATTTTTATCAGCTATTTCTGAAATTACTATGTGGAAGTTAAACCTTTTCAGGAAGAAATGTCATTAGATATAAACAAGTTTCAAACACATTTTTATGGTGTTGGTTTCAAACTCCAGTGACCACAGTTAAGGAAGCAGTTATTTCTGCCTAACTGTGTTTCCTGAGGATGAGCAGTTGGTGGCATTGAGTGTTCAATGAATTTCACTTTTTTTTTTAACCCACAAAAAAATTCCCAGTCTTTCCAGAAGCAGTCTTGGTGAATTGAACAAGAAGCATGTACAGTGTACAGTATAATTTTTCACTACATTATAATAAAGTGAATGTTTTCTAAATGTCACAGTTTAAATTTCATGGGACATGAAATCTACTTTTGAAATGAAATTGAAACCCTTTTTCTGAATAAGAAGTCTAATCTTATAGTTAAAAACACTTTGCATATCCTGACATTATTAACCTTGGAGAGCTGCCTGTAAGATGATAACACTATCTGGCATATTAAAACTGAATTTCCTTTTAAATAATTATGTTACAGAATATTTAAAATAGGTAAGGTTCCAAGAAAAATATTAACATGCATTTAACAGTATTTTCATTTACTAATAATAAATCTAACTGCCCTTCAGCATGTTAATGTTAACACAAATGATAACAGATTACTTCTAAAAGAAACCTAATTTTGGACTAATCATGGTGCTTAATGTCAAAAGAGCTAGCACTTTGCAGTAATCTCAAGGAAGCTCAACTTTAAATACACCAACTCACTACTGAATCTGTAACACGTGTTGCACTTTCTGTTTGCAAAATAAAGAACAAAGTTCTTTATCGTATTTTAAACAGTTTTAATAGGTCTCACATTTATACAACGAGCCAAAATTAATTTATTCATTATTGTGATGCCTAAAATCAGGCTTTTTTTTACAGGGATTTGGAAAAAACCCAAACATATAAATAGAACAAAAATACTTTCAGAAGCTTCAACTCCCAGTTTCTAAAACCCAGACTAGGGAAAAAAATATAAAGCACTGACAAAAGAAAGTAATACGTCTTTGGAGGCTATCAGGTCTTGATAAGAATCAAAACATGTTTTGCTTTTTCTTTATTTTTACTTCTGAACATTAGTCTTGGTAGTATTTCCATTTCAACAGTCTGTTGTATAAGCAAAACAGTAAGACAGATGTATAAAAATAAAGATTGCTTTTTATGTCAGTGTAGCATTCTCCTTTGATGCAGAACGAATAGTAAAGACTTTGATCCCATGTTATTTAATGTCTTACTTTACCATAAAGCAGCCGTATATTCAAGGATAGTACAACTTGAGAATATAAGCATGAAATATCAAATTATGTTCACAGGTTTTTTATAGTGGAAAAGTTTTGGAAAGTTACCAGATTTTTCTCATAGTGTATTTCCAGTTGCAGAAAATAGATGCTTCATTGGAAAGGAAGAATAAGGCTGATGGTTTAGCCACTAGGCTGAAACTTAGAAAACCTGGATTTAATTTCCGTATTCAGCACCCTCTACTCATATACTTGTTACTTTGATGGTGTTCAAGTGAATTCTACCAGAGTGTCCCAAGAATTAGCCCTGGATTTGGTCCTTCATATTCTGGCTGAAATCTGTGCTTCTCTTGTCCATTTAGACTTGCAAATCTTCTGCTTACCTTTTTTTGTAGGTCATGAATCTTGCATGTTTTTTTCCAGAACAAATCTGACTCAAATCAGTCTGCTGGAAACAGGTGCAGCACTCAAAAGATCAGTTTCAGATGTATCTCTTGCCTTGGGTGTAGTAGGATTCATCTGTATCCGAATTTGACAGCCTTCAGTAAATCTTGTTGCATTTCATTTCCCTCTTGGGCTAAAGGCAGATGGCACATGCTAGCACCAAAGCCAGCACCACAACACATCACGAAAGGGAGTACACAGCAGCACAGAGAGCCTAGATCTCAGCTGGGATTCCCCTGGTTATCCTCAAAGCCACAGAGCTGGGTATGCAACAACATGAACCAAGCATGAAAACCACTGAGTTGCATTGTCCTGCTACCCCCTTTATCTTGTTGTCCTGGGTTCAGCAGTAGCAGTCATGCTTCTCCTTCTTGGTAGCTGGTGCAGTGCAGTGTTTTGACTTTTGGCCTGGGAACAGAGCTGATAGCAATGTTTTGGTTTGGCCAAGGACTTTGTGAGCCTCATGCTCTGCCAGGGAGGAGGGGAAGCTGTGAGGAAGCAGAGACAGGACACCTGACCCAAACTGACCAAAGAGGTATTCCATACCACAGCACGTCATGCCCTGGAGGTAACTGGGAGTTACCCAGAAGGGCTGGGAGACGGCAGGGTTGGAGGAGGTATCGGTCGGTGCCTGGTTGGGCTGGCGGGGGGGGGCGAGTTATTGGTTGGCTGGTGGTGAGGTGATGTATTCTCTTCCCTTGTTATTTCCTTTATCATTATTATTATTGGTGGTAGCAGTAGTGGTTTGTGTCATACCTTAGGTACTAAACTGTTCATATCTCAACCCGTGGGAGTTGCATTCTTTTCGATTCTCCTCTCCGTCCCTCCGGGAGTAGGGGGAGGGAAAGAAGGGGGGGATTGAGTGAACTAGCCCTCTGCCTGGTTTTAAACCACGACACTTGTGATCTCATGCATGAGGTGATTTGTGAGACTTTATTCTGAAATTGTGGCGCTTTGGCCCTCCTTTTGATAATGAAATTAAATGACAGGTTTTTGGTGATGAAAAAACAAATTAAGTGACAGAACTACCAAGTTCCCATGCTTTCATGCACCTGTGCTGTAGACCCCAGCACTGCTGAGTGCTGGCTGTCCTTGAGTTCTTAGAAATGGACATGTGACAGCAGGGGCTGAGGATGAAAAGAGGCAAACTGGAGAAATCAGCAATGTCCTTTGACCTTGATCATGGTCATTTTGGGGATTCCAACATAGAACCATTAAATATCCTCTTGCAGTTAGTATTGTCATGGTAACTTATGTAATCTCAACTGTTCTTGTTTTGTTTGATGCTGTTCTTTTAAACTTTCAGCGTCTTATACAGAAGCATGCACACACACACACCCCCACACCCTTACCATAAAATATTCTCTTGAGATTCCCACTAGACAACAAGCCGGTTTGCAGACACCATTTGCAGTTACCATCTGTATAAGAGCAATGGTGAGAGTTCCCTGTGACAGCTTCTTATCCCACTTCAGAAAAAAAAAAGAAAAAAAAAAAGAAAAAAAAACCCAAAGCTTAAAATCACCTTTATCAACTGTTTAAACTCTACTGTATTTGACATGAAGGAGGTAAGGGGTGTTCATATCATCCCTTATGCCATCTTAAGTTTCTGGTGCCTTCAAATACCTAAATCTAGAAGTACTCAAGGACAGGTTCAGCATAACTAACTTCAGATCTGAAAAAGTTACATTCACGTCTGATGCCAGAAGTCCCCTTGCTGGGAGAAAGAGACATTTCCAAGCAATTCAAGGGATCTACCTTAAACACTCCTTAGGAATGAATCACCTGTAGGGGCTACATATCTTTCTTACTTGGCTGATGGGGGGCCCAGGCTGACCAGCTCATATTTAAGAATCTAACTTGATTAAATGAGCACAGATGAAGCCAATCCCTTTCATATATGGCTTTAATTGGCACTATGAATTGTTAGAATAGAAACATCTAAGAAGTGTGTTTCTAAGAAATGTTACTTTCCTGCCATTAAGAATCTTAGAGACAAGGGTGATAACATCTACTAAAGTTAACTATTTTATCCAATATCCTCCAAGATTACTTATGTGAACCTGAGATTCAAAGTCTGTTATATGTGCAGACACAGGACATGATTTTTAAATGCCAGACAAGGTAATAAAAGACAGCAAGGCATAAGGCACAATATCTGCCTGAATGCAGTACGACCTGCAGGAAATGTAAAGTTGTGACTGTGATACATGCCAAAAATTCATGTGGCATGCCACAGGATATCTGTGCAACAGGATATAAAGTGCAACAGCCAAAAATGTTTTGAAGATGTAAGATCAAGGAAAACACATTCCCATTTTATTGCAAGCATTTTCAAATTACAGTGCTGTCTCACTGTTATGAATATAAAGCTGTGACTTCTTTTGGTTTTCTCTATCATTTCATGCAGCTTTTTTTATGAAATGCTTGTGAAACTTTAATGTTTTCGGAGACTAGCCCTATCAAAGAAGCTCCAACTGAGCTCTCATGCAGGGTAAAAATAAGTATTCATTTGAGGAGCACTGACTTTTTTATATTTATTATCTGTTGTATTTTCTGCTGCAATCAATAAGGTGAATGTCTATGCAAATGAAACATTTTCAATGCTCAGCTGAGATACGTAACTTGCAGAAGGTTACTGTACAAGCTTTACCCATTTGAAGCACATTGTAGCATTTTGCTGTTGAAATATAGTGTCTTTCAAACTCTTACTTTGCTGTTGAAAAAAAGGTAAAATTAAAACAACTCATATGTTGCTGAAGAAATATATTTGAATTTAATCTCAGGAATAATAAATTATTTCTAACCAAGTGTAAAAATACAAGCACTAAAAACTGCAGTTTTTCATTTTCAGGGGAAATGAAAAGGGAAACAAAGAGATACCAGCATTGAAAAAAACAAAAACAAAAACAAAAAAACAGAAGATCAAACTTGAGGGGTTTTTAACTCATCATAGAGGAATTTCTAAATAACACAGAAAGGAAACTTCTTCATTTATGTTTAATAATATTTGGCTCCATTTCCTCTCTTATAATAACAGAAAACCAACTTATTTATATTTTCTATGATCAGTCTGTGATGGGGGATCTTGCTTTTACTAGGTATGGGTTATGCCTAAAATCCTAAGTTAACACTGTTTCAAACCACACTTCTGAAAGTAAGTTACCCTGCAGGTATTAGTATTACAGGTCAAATAAATTTTCCCTTATTGTTTGCAAACACAAAAGATTCAACAACAGTCACTAACTTGCCAAATAGCCACAATAAGCTAGTTCCTCCACAGGCTCACTCAGTTTCAATGAATTACAATCAGAACTTTTCAGGGTGTTTTTTCCAGTATGTCTTATTTGTCTCTATCATATGATCAGTAGTTCGACTGCTAAAAACTATTAGATCTTATACCAGAATATGTTTATACCTAGCTAGACTAAACTCATATTACTGAATTAATATATTTTCAAGTGAGTAAAATACAAACAAGTTAATAATTATCCCTTATATTCTGGAACAACATTAAAAAGACAGAACTAAAGCTCTACTTAAGCCAGAGTGACTTGCATTTTTGAAATCACGGCCTTAGTCATCTAAAATAAGGAATTAATTGTGTAGTCTCCCTCTCCTAATCAGATCAGGCCTGCAGCTTTATATGTTTCACATCTGTTTATACTGAAAAAGAGAGGCGTAGTCTGTTGATGTGTGTTTTTGTAGAGCCTGACAAAATGAGACTGTGAACTCAGCTGGGGACTCCAAATGTTCTTGAAACATTTTTCAACATATCATTGATCATAATAATTGATGAAAATAATAACAGATAATAATTGATGCCAGCAAGATCTTTATGCATATATATATGATATAATAGGCATCACAGAAACATGGTGGGATGGCTCCTACAACTGGAGTGTTGGAATGGAAGGTTACAGGATCTTTAGAAAAGACAGGCCCTGCAGGCGGGGAGGGGGAGCTGCCCTTTATGTGAGGGACAGGCTGGAGAGTATGGAACTCTGTCTGGGGACAGGTGAGCAGTCCACAGAGAGTTTGTGGGTCAGGGTTAAAGGGAATATAGCTATGGGAGACATTACTCTGGGGATCTGTTACAGACTGCCTGATTAAGGAGAACCTGCGGATGAAGCACTCTATAGACAGATAGGAACTGCCTCGTGCTCACAGGCCCTTGTTCTCATAGGGGACTTCAACCACCCTGACATCTGTTGGAGCAACAGTACGGTCCAGCACAAGCAAGCTAGGAGGTTCCAAGATTGTGTGGAAGACAACTTCCTTCTGCAAGTAATAGAGGAGCCGACAAGGAGAGGTGCCATGCTTGACCAACAGGGAAGGGCTCGTTGGAAATATGATGCTCCAGGGCAGCCTTGGTTGTAGTGATCATGAGATGCTCGAATTTGAGATCCTCAGGACAGTGAGAAGAGCGTGCAGCAAGCTCACTGCCCTGGACTTCAAAAGATCAGAATTTGGCCTCTTCAGGAACCTGCTTAGGAAGGTTCTATGGGATATGGCCCTAGAGGGCAGGGGGGCCCAAGACTCTTGGTTGATATTCAAGGATCACCTGCTACAAGCTCAGGAGTGTTGCATCCCAACCAGAAGGAAGTGCAGCAGGAGGGCCAGGAGACCTCCTTGGATGGATAAGGAGCTGCTGAGGAAAATTCAAATGAAAAAAAGAGGCTTCTAATAAGTGGAAGCAAGGACAGGCGGCCTGGGAAGAATACAGGGATGTTGTCCGAGAAGCCAGGGACCAGATTAGGAAAGCTAAGGCCCAGCCTGAATTAAACTTAGCTAGGGATGGGAAAGGGATTCTACAGGTACGTAGCAAATAAAAAACCAAACTAGGGCCAACGTAGGCCCCCTCAAGAAGCTCTCAGGAGAACTAGCTAAATAGGATTTGGAAAAGGCTGAGGTTCTGAATGACTTCTTTGCCTCGGTCTTCACTGGCAAAAGCTCTGACCACACCACCCAAGTCTTGAAAGGCAGATGCAGGGACTGTGAGAATGAAGACCTTGCGCCCACTGTAGGAGAGGAACTGGTTCGAGACCATCTTAAGAACCTGAATGCGCACAAGTCATTGGGACCTGATGAAATCCACCCACTGGTCCTGAAGGAGCTGGAAAATGAAGTTGCTAAGCTGCTGGCCATTGAAAAATCATGGCTGTCAGGTGAAGTTCCCAATGACAGCAAAAAGGGAAATATAACCCCCATTTTCAAGAAGCAGAAAATGGATGACCCAGGGAACAACAGACCAGTCAGTCTTACCTCTGTGCCTGGCAAAATCTTGGAGCAGATTTTCCTGGATGGCATGCTAAGGCACGTGAAAATCAGCAAGATGCTTGGTGACAGCCACCATGGCTTCACTAAGGGGAAATCCTGCCTGATCAGTCTGGTGGCCTTCTATGATGGGGCTACAGAACTGACGGACAGGGGTAGAGCAGTTGATGTCATCTACCTGGACTTCTGCAAAGCATTTGACACTGTCCCACACGACATCCTTCTCTCTAAATTGCAGAGACAACAATTTGATGGATGGACCACTGGGTGGATAAAGAACTGGCTGGAGGTCTGCAAGCAGTGAGTTGTCATCAATGGCTCAATGTCCGGCTGGAGACCAGTAACGAGTGGTGTCCCTCAGGGATCGGTGTTGGGACCGGTCTTGTTCAACATCTTTGTCGCTGATATGGACAGTGGGATTGAGTGCGCCCTCAGCAAGTTTGCCGATGACACCAAGCTGTGTGGCTCGGTTGGTATGCTGGAGGGAAGGAATGCCATCCAGAGGGACCTCGACACGCTTGTGAGGTGGCCTGATGCTAACTGTGTGAAGTTTAACCATGCTAAGTGCAAGGTCCTACACCTGGGTCGGAGCAATCCCAGGCACAGCTACAGGTTGGGCAGAGAAGAGATTCAAAGCAGCCCTGCGGAGAGACTTCGGGGTGTTGGTTGATGAGAAAATGAACATGAGCAGGCAGTGTGTGCTTGCAGCTCAGAAAGCCAACCTCATGCTGGGCTGCATCAAAAGGAACTTGACCAGCAGGTCAAAGGAGAAGATCCTGCCCCTTTACTCTGCTCTTGTGAGACCTCACCTGGAGTATTGTGTGCAGTTCTGGTGTCCTCAACATAAAAAGAACATGGAACTGTTGGAACAAGTCCAGAGGAGGGCCATGAGGATGATCAGGGGGCTGGAGAACCTCTCTTATGAAGACAGGCTGAGGAAGTTGGGTCTCTTCAGCCTGGAGAAGAGAAGGCTCTGTGGTGACCTCATAGTATCTGAAGGGGGCCTATAGGGATGCTGGGGAGGGACTCTTCATTAGGGACTGTAGTGACAGGACAAGGGGTAACGGGTTAAAACTTAAACCGGGGAAGTTTAGATTTGATATAAAGAGGAAATTCTTTCCTGTTAGAGTGATGAGGCACTGAAATAGGTTGCCCAGGGAGGTTGTGAATGCTCCATCCCTGGCAGAGTTCAAGGCCAGGTTGAACAAAGCCTTGGGTGATTTGGTTTAGCGTGAGGTTTCCCTGCCCATGGCAGGGGGTTTGGAACTAGATGATCTTAAGGTCCTTTCCAACCCTAACTATTCTATGATTCTATGATTCTAAGAACTCAGCAAAGCATTGCAACATTTTCTTGTCATTTATAATAATTATTTTTATAATTAAT
Organism: Pezoporus wallicus; assembly: GCF_028554395.1. Classification (NCBI taxonomy): domain Eukaryota; kingdom Metazoa; phylum Chordata; class Aves; order Psittaciformes; family Psittacidae; genus Pezoporus; species Pezoporus wallicus. Next base: position 505,918 of record NW_026637693.1, read on the forward strand.
AATAATATTAACAATAACTAACACTAATAATAACCGAAATGGTATCTCTAGATTTATAGAAACTCTATTAGTGTTTGCTGAGACTAAAATAAAACTCTTTTTAAACTCCAAATATTTGGGCTCAATGCCTAAGAAGATTTGTGTGTCCTGAAGTCTGCAGCAACTGCTTAAAATTTAACGGATGTAAATATTACGAATTTAAGGGTCCCATTACCAATATTATCATAATTTACATGGCAGTTGAGGGAAATAAGCTGTTACCTGAAAACCCTTATGGAGCACCTTTACAGCTTCCAAACTGAAGAATACTCCACAGTCACATATATGTAGCTCTTCTAACTTGTAGTTTGCAACCAATTACAGTCTCATGCCAAAAGAAAGTGAAGGCAGCTTCTCTCCAGCATTGGGATTTCACTTCACTGTGTTCTTTCCTTCTTGAACAAAGCCCAAAATTTACAATAAATACATTGAAATCCTAGCTGCCAAAAGCCCAGAAAGACTTTCTGTTTCTAAAAAAGACCAGGTCTGAGTAGTGTTTAATAATAGCCATGAAAAAAAAAAAAAGAAGTATTAATACATTTGGTTCAGATTCCTTCCACCTAACTTCAGGCTCCTAAATGTAATTGTTTCATGCTTCTGTTGTAGGTGGGGAGGAATTTCCATAGGCAAATTCAGATTTTATTCAGGCTGAGTCATATAAACTGGAACTGGATTGTTCATCCCTGACACCCAAATATTAGTTGTCTAAATTCAGGTAGGCCAAATCTGGGTCTCAGTGAATATAGTTCAGTTGAATGGTTGAATTAAAGCTTGAATATAGCTACTTTTAAACAAATAGGTATTTAGAATAACAAATTTACATACAGACAAATAAAATCAAGAAGGTCTTTTTAGAAAATATCCCCCTAAATCCTTTGTGAATCTTAGAGGTCGTTTTCATACTTAAGAATTGATTTCTGAAGAGGGTAAAAACAATCAAGAATCCAGGCCATTCAATGACAACTGGTGACAAAAGAGACATATCTACTTTTTAGCCTAGATTCTGAGCTCCTCTTTCTGTTTCTGTACTGTACCTGCTAACTCTTTAATTTAAAACACACAGAATATTCCCAGGTCTGTACCAGGGCTGGATTTTTGCCTCGTCTCTCCCAGGGGAGAAGTCTGACTACAAGACCACAGCCCTTCTTGCATTCTCTCTTAGTGGTCCATGGGGCACATTTTATTTCTGTCACTGGAATAGCTTCCATCAGGACAGGGTAAAAAAATATACCCATCTCACCCTCACAACACCTTGTATTTTCTATGACACTCTGAAACTTACCAGTCTCTACATCTTATTCATTTTTTAGAATAGCATTTTCTCTTGGCAATTCTTAAAGTCTTCCCTACCTATTCTAGCCTCCTTCACACACACATACTGAGCGAAACAGTTTTATTCTTTACATAGTACTGGAAACAGTTATATTCAAAGTCAATCTCTTTTTTTTCCTTCTTTGTAGTACAACTGTCTTTCATTATTTCAAAAAACTTCTAGATGAGCATATTTTGGTTTTCTTTACGATTTAATAAAATAATATGTATTTCTGAAAATACACAAGCAACAAATAATAAGGTCCTGAGACTTGGATTATGTATGATTTTTAGGTTGTGCCTCCTATTGAGTTCATTTCACATCTGCAACATGGAAAAGCAAGCACACAGTCTACTGTGAACTCCAGAGGAAGCAAGAAGTTGGGCAATTTGGACTCACCCTGCCCTTAAATGTAAGTCAAAGTACTTGTAGCTGCAATTTAGACATATATGCACAGTCTGAGTTAAGTATACTGAGATCCATTCTATTGTCCTAACCAGCAGAACAGCAATGCATAATATGTCTAAAAAATCCAAAACAAAGTAAGACAAAACCAAATCAGAACTATGTAATCATCTGAAACACTTTTCAAGACCTAATTCAGAATAATAACCCAAGATGTTTTTAGCTTCACCAGATAATTATCTTCTTGCTTGAAGGATGTCCATGAACAAAACACTTTCAAGAATTTAAATACATTGAGCAGAATTAAATTAGCATGACTGTTCAGAGTCAAAGGAGATGGACTAGATCTACAGGAATCTCAGTGTTTAATTTGAAATAAATTGCATAATTCTAATTTATTTTCACAATCTCAAATTAGTGCTGGCAATAATATTTAAACATATAAATACAGATGGAGACACATTGGAACACAGGGTCTAAATAGAGTCAAGCAAAACCATTCCACATAATCCACAGGAAAAAAAAAAGCAGAAAGCAGATTTAAATAATGTACCACAATATTAATACTTATTTAAATAAGAAAAAAAAGAAAACAACAAAAAAAAAAAACATTCCAAGGACTCAAGCAAATCCTTTCTCTCGGAGGGCAAGCATTTACATTTGATTTGGTTGATTGTCAGAATTTTTCCCTGCCTGCTGGGCAGCTAAAATCAGCATTTTTAGAATGTCATTAACTTTTTTTTCCCGTAATTTGATTCAGAATTATTGAAAAGTGCTAATGAGTGAAGACTGCATTTTTTTAGCTTAGTAAGAGACTGGATTATGTCTGAGTTTTAATGAAATGCAAAATTCATAATTCAATAAGATATAAGGTGCTACTGCTACCCTTACTTAAGAAAAATGTAAGGCCAGTTTTTTACAGTCTCATATAAGATGCTGAGATGGAAATCTAGTTTACAATTATGACTATTTTCTTCTCAAGGCCATTTTATTGTTCACAAGGAATGATCCAGCTATTCTACTGCCGTTCATGGAAATATTTATTCTGTGAAGACCCCAACACCCCAGTAAATAGCAGAGGTTCCAAGAAGCAGAGATGAGAGGCAACCGATGAGAGGCAGCCTCTCAGACTAAGTGGCTCATGAAGGAAGGTTTAGCATTATTATAGATATCATTTCCACTTTGTGTTTTTTAGTGCGTTTGGGTGGATTTTTTTTTTTTCCTTTTCATTCTGTGCATAAATGGAAAGCCAGGATTGCAGCACCTTCTTGTAATTAAATTTAATGTGTTTTGGAAGCTATAAATCCCTAATTCAGCCTTTAAAGGGCATAAAGACAATCTGACTTTCAAAATATAACCCTTATTTTTCTTAATAGAAATTCACTTCCTATCCTTTATTTTATATGCTGATTGTAGGCTCTGCGAATGATTTTTGTTTTGTCTTTTTAGTACCATGCACAATGGGAATACTGGGACTACAATTCTTAAATTCTATGATGCATAAATAATTAGCTGTAAGAAAAACAGAAAATGAAAAAACTGATTCAGTTATTCTGTTTTTCTTATGAAAGATGAACAAGAGATTTGTTTATTTATTTATTAGCTGAATGAACATAATTAGAGATTCCAGATTCTACATGGCTCTCTAACGGGAATAAGATGTTCTAATGATCACAGAAATTGCTATTCCTCCTTACCTGGCATTGCAAAACATCAGTAATTGATGGATAAATACATTCAACTAATAGCAACTATTATCAAGAATTAGATCAAATGGAGTAATCCGTAATTTGCATAGGAAGAAGGTATGGTGAATATTGAAATCTATAAAGGGAGAGATAATGTGTTCTTTTATATTTTTTTTTTTTTAATGTAATTAGATTATAATACAGAGCAGGTTTGGATAGGCTCCAGCATCACTACTTTAACAGATTTTGTTCTTGGGTGCAAGAGAAGAGTTTGCATCTATTCCATTTGCAGTGCTAATTATTATATAAAGTGTTCAGAATTTATCACGCCTACAAAATTTCAGTATATATCCTTGATTCCCAGCAATAGCAATCATATAAATGTTGATCACCCTTGGCTAATGTAGTAATATAACCATCTGATGAGCAAGGACAGAAGGAACGATGGAAAAAAATAAAAGCATTTTCAAGATAACACGCTTGCTTCTTGCAGAAAAATTCTAAATAATCCTTTGAATAATATTGGCAGTCCAAGACTGCAACAATTAATGATATTTAAGTTGCACAGAAAATGTTATAAAAATAAATATAAATAAAATAAAAAACCTAAACCAAAACAGGATGCATTTTTCAAATAACACACTTGCTTCCTGCAGTAGAATTTTAAAACATTTTTTGAAGAATATTGACACAAGAAGACTGCAACAATTAAAGAAATATAAATTTTATAGAGAACAGTATAGAAGTTCCTTCCAATTCCCATTGTAATTCTACTGATTATACTGCAAGCTTATTATATAAGCATCCAACATTTCTGTGTTCACAAACATGAATTAAAATTTCTATAAATATGCTCTCATGAGACAATGATGCTTCACCCTTTTGCAAAAGACCCAGATGTACGGAAAATACAGCTAATAAAAAACTGTAAGTCCTACTACAGGAATTAAAGAATCATCGGATTGCTCTAATTAGAAGGCATATTTCTTGGAGTGTGCCTTCTCTAGCACATACCACTGTGCTCCTGTGCATTGCTTTAATTGCCAAAAGGACTTCTCTCTCACACACACTTGTCTCCTTGGGAGAAGCTGTCAGTGCAATGTGCAGTGGATGTTAATTATTCAGTGCACTACCATAAAGCACTCAGGTATTATGACAATAAGCACAGTGTAAGAGCGCATATAAGAAATAATAGAACAACTCACACTGCAAGAGTCTGACAAAGCTGGAATAAATTAAAACCTGAAGCAGCAAGCAAACATTAATATCTCTACTAGAAAGACATTCTTTAACAGGTTTCAAACACCTGATATCCATGCTTCTTTCCTGTCATTAAGGAAAGCCAGAATGTTTTTCAGACTGAATCAGGTTTGTTTTTTTTTTTTTTGAGTACATATGAATTATGTTTCTCTATGAGGTCAGCTACAGCTCAGCAAGGCACATACCATGTGTGCTATGGTTCCATTAGCTGCCACTGAAAATACATGTGCAATACTTTAAATTGTTCTTTAAAATTCTGCAACTGCAACTCTGTTCTAATCAACAGGGGCTCTGTATTGTTGCATAAAGCTACTTGAAGAAATTAAACCGGGTTTAGACAGTGATGTATTTCATGCTAGATCTAGCATACTGCTTGTTGTATATGAAAGTAGTGTTTTGTTGTTTGTTTTTTTTTTACAGAAACATTTTTGCTCTTACTTAACTCCAGGAAAATGAAAACACTAGAAACTAACAACTCTGACTTTAAGGTTAATGCAGCAGAATTCATTTCATTCTAACCCCTTCTTTCTAACCTGTGATTTATTTACTGTTATTATTTTTCAGCACTATAACAGTTTAGTGATACTTACAACACAGTTGTTTTGCAAGAAATAAGATTTTTAACCTGCAGATATTGCTAAACACTAATACAGATTTTTTTAAAATAACCCGTTTAGTTATTGCTTAGGCATGCGTGGTCTACATCTGCCATCTACTGTAAGAAGAAAACACTGCAGGTCTTCTGCTTGAACCAACATTTAAACAAAACAAAAGAGATTCCTAGATTGTCTACCATTTAGACCTATTTCTGAACTCAGATCATAATTTCTTTACATACACATCAATAAAATAGGGATGAAACCATACATTTACTAAGTTTGTTGTTTGGAAAACAAACTTTCAATTTGTTGTAAATTTTAAAATGGGGACTCAGCACAAAGAAAATGAGCTTGTAATTTTAGATATTGTCTAAATTTAGATATATCATCACTGAGAGACAGTGTGTCATTCACCACTATAAGCATCTTAGTGGAAGTATGAACTATTGGACTTTTTCTTCAATGCTTGCATACTTCTCTTAATACATAAATAGAATTCCGGCTTTAAACCTTATTAACATATCCAGCTTCCAGAAATAGTAGATAAACTTAACTTTAAGTTGTGGTGTGGTTTAGGCAGTTTTCATAGATATGTTCACAGACCAAGGAAAAGTCCAGGGAGCAGTTTCAAGCATTGAGTTTCCTGTCATCTATACCATTTTTTTAACTTTCTTGCTAAACCTGTGCTAGATCATTCCAGCTAGGTATTTGCAGGTATCTGCTTTGAGGTTATGGATCTTTCTCTCACCACCCTATGGAGCAGCAGAGACCCAAGCTTGTGTGAATTGACTATAGTGATTCACAGTCATCAGCTCTTTTTACCTGTTTAGGACAAAAATAACATCACTTGGAAAAGGAGATGATGTCAAAGAAATATTAGTGCTGCCTTAGCAGAGCTTTCTTTAGAGCACAGGAAAACTTTTTGTGCCTACTTAGGCAGATTTTGGCATATTCCCTGATGTATACTTTTCAAGGGCCCCAGACCTGAGGCAGAGAAGAAACTCTTCAGTGGTCAAGTCCTCCTAATGACTTCTCACTGTCAAATTTGAGAAAAGAAACCAAGATGACTTTCTTAAGCTTCAAAAACCATTTTTAGAAACCTATCTGAAGGAGAGCATTAAAATAAAATTAAATTAACCTTGAATAAGACTGACAAGACTCACATCGGTATAATTTCAGTGCCTTTTCTCTGTAGCATTCAAAGGTAAGCATCTTCATCTTACTACACAACAGAAATTTGAAAGCCATCCTTTGACAGACTAATGCCTGAAAAAGACCATCTACTAGCTGTATTAAACTTATGCCACATTAAAAATATCAGGGTTCTTCAAACCACAAATACGTATTCTAATCTATTTCTACCTGCTATTTTGCATTTTCAAGCTATGTAAATTTGTAAGACATTTCTCATACACATAATAGTTGTAAGACTTATCTCATTCTTTGTGTATCTGGATGTCTCACAAATGAAACTTCTACCTTGAAAATGACAATGTTTTTGAAACAGAGCAAATTTTACAGATGTGTTTCATTTAAAAAATGTCACCAGTTTCAGGAATATATAGAGAATTTTATATATATATATATAAGCATCTATGTTCCTTTCTTTCTTTTTATAAAATATTGCTCAGAAGTTCTTTTAAATTGTGAGAATACAATGTGCCAGCTGGGGGGACTACATCAAGCAAAACTTTCTGTTCTTTTCCTCTTCTGCTCTTGCTTAAATTTCAGTTCCCACCCTCCAAGTCCAGCTATCATGCTGGTCTCTTTTCAGGAAACAGTAAGACTTTCACTAAAATACCAGAATGAACAAAACTACTTTCATTATTTACTTCAGTTTTCCCAGAAAGGAAAAAGGCACCACAGATTTTGCTTTTGCTAACACTACTGGCAACAAGACAGATCAACTTGACAGGCTGCTTTCAGAGTTATCTGATGGGCACTTCATCCTCCAAGGAGCTTGTTTTCTGCTCTTCTGGATCACAGAGATGCTGCCCCTAATTCCTAGTTCAGACACCGTCTTTTTGTCTTCCATGGAGACTGAGGAACAGGTTAGCAGAGGGTGATGTACACCACACATCACACTTTTGTACAAAATCAGGACCTGGACTGACAAAGTAGTCTCAGGCCCAGCAGCTCATTTCTGTCCCACTTGCTGCTTCTTCTCAGGTACCCGGAGAAAACCCCAGCTCCTCTTAGGTGCCCCTGCACTCATTTCTGCTGAAAAAGAGAGATGTGAAGAAAAAAAAAAAAAAATCATGCTAATGTAAAAAAGCCTACATTTTGCTCAAAGACCCAGTATGAGCAGAGTGTCTGAATTAATTCTACATGACAAGAATCCCTCCTAAACATGACAGGAAGCTACATTACCCAAATAATGAGGATTCCAGCTGAGGTAAGTTGGAGAAACACATGGACGAGTATATGCTAATACAATGCCTCATTTGACATCTAGAACATAGAGACAAGTCCAAATAGGCTCAGTGTTAAGCAAAGCACATTAGAAGATTTTGAAAATATGCAAAATCCAACCACATTTTGCAATAGACTTACCTATCCTAGAAATTCAGTACAGTCTCTAGGGGATTTATTGAATATTTCTGAGCAGATGAGCAAATACATCATGGTTTATAAAGATTTGCTACCATAAAAATGCAGAAGGCAGTGACCTGTATAATTGTATATAAGGCTGCTATCCAAGCTTTGCATTAAGAGGAATTTCTTTCTTTCTCCCTGTCTCTCTCCTTCTGGGGAAGGGGATTTAAATTGCAGATAGCATCATTCATCATAATGCAATACTGCTAACCGTGTATTTTTGGGTACTGGACACCGACTTCAGCAGAAAACTGCTCTGCGAGAAGATATAACGTCTAAGAAATAACCCCTCCATTTTCCTTAGTAGGAGTTTGTTTCTACCTGCTTTTTCATTTTTTGGAAGACCCCTTCTTAAACGCTGTTCTATACCAAGAGGCATCAGGAACTTCAGTGTTGCTTTGAAAATCACAGCTGAATGCAGTCAAAATGCCCAGACTGATTGAGGTAAGGGTACCTTGCTCTATTCACAATCAAAGAGTGCATATGAGAGAAATTACATATACCCAAACTTTTGCCTCCCTTCACCTGCACGGAAACAGAAAAGACATTTGGTAATTTCAAACAAGTTTTTTTCACCGCTGGTAAACTGAGAAGGCTACACATCCGTTTTTGTCCCCAGATAATTATTCCTGCCAAAATAGTTTAAAATTGTAAGACTACATAAACTGTTTAATTTCATTTACCACTCACTATGAAGGGCTCTTACGGCACATTTTAGGCTGAATGCCACCTGAAAACCATACGCCTTTCTTATTTTTCAGTCTGAAGGGTAAGTATACAAACACCCTTTCTCACATGGTGTTGAGGTACCCCATAAGGCAAGCAACTAGTGGCAGTAACTTGCTCACCCAACTGCTAAGTTTTCTAATAATTAAAGGAGTTAAACATGGAAAGCAAGAACAAGCTGATGGATTTCTCATTAAGAGAAGTGTGTTTTGCAGTTATTTCAACAACTGCCAAAGAGTTAAAAAATTATCTATTATTTTTAAAATATTAAAAATGCTGTCCAATATACAGCTAAGAAATATTGCTGATGTCTTAGAAACATAACCTACATTGTAACTGTGGTAGGAGGTAGAGAGGAAAGTCAATTCTATTTTTTATCCTCCAAATATTGATCCAAGGCTTGACTTCTCCATTTCTGACACAGAACTCAAGTTTGTATCTTATGTGTGTGTATAAACCTTGATACAAGTTTTGTCCCAGAGAGCTATTCTTTATCACAACAGGGTTAAATGGGGCCCAGTACTTTGCTTTAAATCATTTCAAATAACTTTCAGAAATAGCTGGTGAGCTTCTAGGCATCTCTGTCTTTGGAGGTCTTACTTCAAAAGTGAACATAAAACAAGTTAGCAATGCAAGACAGAAATATATTATAAATAAATGATACTATACAAAAAATTAATCAGGCTTCTGAAGCCTCTATCCCAGACTGACTTGGTGTTTTAATATAACACTTAAATTAACTTACAACTGAGGAAATCATGAGAAATAGATCAGCCCACTGAGTGTCGTGGCTTCACAAAAGCAGGATTACATTATAAAAGGACTCTTTCCTGATAAATTACCAGATTTACCCCTAGAGAATGCAACAAAGACACAGATCCTTTGAAAATAAAAATGTCCGTTGTTACAATCACAAAGAATGGGCTAATTCCCATCACTCTCTTTAATCTTTGGTCAGTGAAACATTCGTGCTCCTAGTTACAAGATACCAGAATCATTTACCTTATGTTGTACTATAAGGCTATCAAAAAAGAAAGTTAAAAGGCAAATGATTTACTCTATTTTCCATATCTATTGATAAAGCAAGCCACACAGCTACTTTCTCACCTAAAATCCCTATGTGTATTCTATCACTCAGATTAAATGGATTATCCCAAGCAAAAGGCAGACACAATATGAATCACAGTTTCTCTCCTGCAAAAGAAAAAAAAAAAAAAAACAAACAAAAATAAAGCTGCTTTGTGCTTCTCCTGTGAAGCAAAATCACGATTGAGTCAGTGAATCCATCTCCTTTAGGATCCCCTCTTCCCCAGAGACTGCATGGATGGTACACATCTACAGCGATAACTCCTATACTGCAAAACAATTCCCTTTTCTGATGAGGATGGCACTACAGAGAGTACCCAGCTGATTATACAGCCTTGTTTTTAGAACATGAGGACTCTCAAGGAGCAAGTGAGTCTTTGAAAGACAGCTAGACTCATCATCTGTGGTTTACTAGCTGTGATACAAAAGATCTGCATTGCATTTGAATGAGAAATGTACCCAGAAAATTCATGGAATAAAAAAAAAACAATAATTCTAAATACCACAGAACCGGTTCTCCTGAATTCCGCTGAATTTCATAGCACTCTCATTCATAAAATGCAGACTTTAGGTGCTGTCCACTGGGAGCCAAGGGCGTATAAAATGTGGTCCTGCACTTATCAACCAGCAGACGGGGCACTAACCTCAAGGGACATTCAACTAAAGTCAGCTCGTCTGCACTTTTTGTTTTTTAGGGACAACACTGGAAAAGTTATTAAAATAAGTTTTGAAAAATAATCAGTTACTACAACTAGTGGTGTATTCTCTGTATACAATTCTCATAAGTGTACAACATTATGTCGGTAGTTCTGCACTAATATACAATTTTTTTCAACAGAAAAGGGGAAGAGGTGACAGATTCCACAGCAAAGGAACAAACTTCATAATGCTGTGTTTGAAAGAGGTAGGCAGGCATTCACAGCCCCTTGCATGCACTAAAACCTTTGAAGAATTCTAATTTACTTAAAGTGATTTTTCTTTTTTTAGGTGTTTCTACTTTAAAGAGAAGAATTGTGATATAAGATGTGACAATTAGTTCTAAAATGAGCAGAAAGATGATGTCACGTGACAAGAAATAGTATGTAAGCATTTCTGTCTCAGAATTAATATTTCTAAAAACTTACTTTTTGTCATTATTGATTAAAAGTCAATGACGCAACGCCTGTGTTTTACTCCCCACAAAGATCGTTACCAGTGCACACAGATGTAAAATGCTACACAAAAAAAGGTAGTATTCTTATTACTTTTATTTTATTTTACTGCACAAATGCTTACACATAGAGCAAATTAGCAAGGAGAAAAAAAATTAAAACCAACAAAACACATGTAGCCTACAGCAATGACTAGGTATCACAACAGAAATCATATTTATTACCCTTACATACAGCACTACAACAGTGTAGACTCCCTACACTCCCTGAGAACTGGTCTTTGTGTGGGTTATGCTCTCCTGTACTAACTAAAAGAACAGGGTTTGTCTCACCTAACCTGAGATGCCAACAGTATGAGCTGTTCACTGCAGGCTTTGTGTATAACACATGGCCAAACAGGCAGTTCTAGAGCTCAATCCATCTGACTTATTTCAGACCTACAAATGAGGATAAAATGAACTGCACCCTAGAAAGGCGCCTAGAGTGATTAGATCAGATGTAGGAGTCTGCATTTTTTAAATGAACCCCACCCATGCTTTCTGCTCTGGAGAGCGTGTCGTCTTGACAGACTAGGCAGGCAAAGCGCAAAATCTGAAGCCCTGGCAAACTACAGCAGTGCTATCATGGCTCACTGCTCTATACACTGAACACATGGGTTTTGAGGGGGATTTTGCATCCACAATATCTTATGTTTAATTAAGGGGTTTCAACTTCAATGACTGAATTTGTCCCAAATCCAAAAGTTAAGGAACAAAAAAAGAAACCAGTATTATCTCTAAAAACTGACCTATGCTCTAAAGCTGTCTTCATGCTTCATCTAAGAGCCTCTGCCAAGAATTTTGCTCCAAGCTGGCTCATTTCCTGATACAGCTGTAGAGAAAGATTACAAATATGCTCACAATTTGTACTGTCATTACCTCTCTACAACCAGCACATTAAGGTTGCAATTTACCTGCTATTGTGAGACTCAGAACATTTCAGCTACTATTTTAGGGAACTGCCTTAATCATGAAGGTGATGGAGTGGTAACAAATAAAAAAAGTCTGGGATTTGGAGAGCCCGATGGTCATTTTGTACTCAGACTAAATTGCATCAGGATAGGCAGGGTTAGAGTGGGTGGAAGAATGATATCTCCTCCTGTGATTGCAAAATATAAAAGTTGTATTCTATATTACAGGGGTTTTTTGAGGATCAGAATTTGTATTTGATGCTAATGTTGAGCTAATAGTTTTGTTGGTTAAATCTTACTGAGACATCCAGACATTCCTGGTTTTTAATAGGGATTCTCTGAAGGGAATAGAACAGCAGGGAGCATCTTCTGTAGTTTGCTGTTTCTTTTTTTTTTTTTTTTCTGGTTTTATAAGTTTATTTCATTTCAGTTAGTTTATTCCTCTTTAATAAGGCTATTTCAAAAGCAGTGTCTAACATAGGTATTCGGAGAAGTAGGTGCTATTGCTGTAGGACTGTTTTTTTCTGGTAAGAGTAAAACAACATTCATCTGAGAGCAAAGCTTAACACAGTTGCTTTCTGTACAATCTCCAGCAGTAAAATTGTTGCTAGTATTTTTAAATACACTGAAAATATGTCTCTTTACATGTCTGTTTCATATGTAGTGCTTCTACATTCATCACTCTGAATATGCAGGGTCAGAGTAGTTTTGGTTGAGTACTAAGAAAAGAGCTCATTTTAGAGTTCTTGCTGACATGGCACATACCATACTGTAATCAAATTGTTTTCTCAGGCTCCATGATTCTAATATTGCATTGAAACAGTACTCTAAAGCTGTACAGTGGCATAAAATAGGTTAATTAAGTATCAAGTCTCTGCAAAAGCAGCTCATATGCTAAGATTCTTATTCACCAGGGAATTTTAACAGGTAGCTAACTTCAGGCATGCACTCTTTAATTTCAAACAGCATTTTTGAAGTAATGTACCTCTTTCATTACCCTAGTGAACTGGGACCTAAATGAATAAAAGACTATTATACAACTTAATGTACCAAGGTTATTAAGCATTCTTATAGAATTAGTTTGGGTTTTGAAGAAAGCAAATATTCTGCTCTCCCTAGGATCAATTCGGTGGATGTTGCATCTACAGAGTATAAGTGAACTATTACAGCTCTGGAATCAGAGTTTTGGTCTAAGGATAGCAAAATCCTTCCACCAAATTTCCGTGAGGGAAATTAAATTCTCAACGAGCTATATTCTTGAGGTGGCATGAAGGATATCTTAGCTTTAATGTACAGCACAGTCATATCTGTCTGCATATCAGACAGATTTAAATCTCCCATAAACAGTTACTTATATAAATTAGGGCAGTTACAGTTGTGACATACATCTACAGACACATTCCACAAGGGCTTCCCTCAGGCAAAAACTCAGTACTAAGAAAGTTGCTCAGGCAATGCACCATGCACACAGATACAGTATACTCCTACAATCCAAGAGTTTTCATATAAGATCTGTTTTCTGTGATACTAATTATCCCACTGTTAACATGAATTGTTTTGGTGCTGTTTTAGTATCAGAAAACCCTCACTGTAAACATCAAAGATTTAAGTTAGGTGTTCATGGCTTCAAAAACCTGTAATCTTACTGTTTGAACTCCTTACCTGGGTCCTACAAAAGCATGTCAAGCTGACCCATAGTAGTCAATTCTTATTGCCCTTATCTAAAAGGATTCCCTGCTGCAGAACAGTCCTGTGCTGCAATGGGAATGGTAGGAAACTGAAAACAGACTCTTTTATAACAACAGGAGCTTCATTTATAGTGCACACATACTGTAAGAGCAGTTCTGAGTTTTCTACCAGCATGCCTGAGCCTAATTACACCTGCTGTAGTCCTGAATCACCAGCCAAAGGCCTGAAGTAGTACTTCAGTGCCTCGCTGAATTCAAAGAATAGCTGATGGAGCCTGCAGACAACTAATGTGCTGTAAGAACAATGTAACAGTCATTTCATGGGGTGAACTGAGGGATTTCGAGGGAGCTACTGCAGAGACTACACGTTGCTGAGCAAGAGGTACTGTTTTGTGTACTGCACTTCACTCTAAGACTTGCATTTGAAAATTAAGCTATTCAAACCCAAATAAAACACTAAGTCTCCTGGACTAACATTTAACATAAGGGCATTGGTTTGTTTTTTCGGCTGCTGCTTTTGTTGTGGGGTTTTTTTGTATATATACCCATCATTTTCCTATTCCTGTGAATAACAGTCTCTTTCCAGTTGTCCTTCTTTCTCCAGTTTCCTATGTTTTCTTCATCTTTTGTGTGTTTGTTAGGCTTCCTATCACACTTGGTATACTCACCCATCTTCTGCTGCATGGCAGAAGTAAAAATCAGGGGCAACATTCTGGTTTTACTTAATTCTGTAATCTGAAACATCTGCTTCTTTTTAATTTCACCATTCTCTTACTGCAAGGGTGGGCAAATTCTGACTCTTGAGGCATTCAAGTCGCAAGACTTGTTACCGGCACAAGCAATACATCTTGCTTGTTGAGGCCAGTACCCTCCGTGAGGCAGCATCTGACCTGGCTTTTGAGGGGAGAGGGTCCCTTTCTTCATGTAGTCATTTCAATCTCCAGTGTCCTGGCACCTGCATTCAGCATTGGGAATGTGAATAGCTGTCAACTACATAAAATTTTTTATTGAAGTGCTAGGAAACCTGCAAAATCCTGCTTGACTGTGTCCTTTTAATAACTGTCTCTTGACCATATTCTAACATAGGTATTTTCTGTGCTAGGTCAGATAAATGATTCATTTTGTCCACAGCTTCACTTACATGCTCTGTTAAACTTCTCAGTTCTTCATTGTGGTAGAATCTCATAAAACACAACTGTAACTGTTGACTGAAATCTCTCTTCCACTGAATAAAATAACTGTTGAAAATGCAACGTAATAGAAATACAGACTATAGTGAAAGTCACTGACAACTTACGCACAATTGATGTTTTCATATGATATTATAGACCAACTGTAAGGTATTCCAGCCAGTACAAGACATATCTCCAGGGCACAGAAAACAGAGCCGATAGCCTATTAAATGAGTTTTCAAGGTTTTTGCTAGAACAGCAGATTAAATAAAATTAAACCCATATATTCTAGAGAAGAAACTATGAATAAGGGGAATTTTCATACAAGGATTTAAAAAACCTAGGGAAAAGGAGCTCTTTGGTTAGCTAACCCTAACCTGAAACCACTTCAAAATATAAACATGCCTTTAAGAAAAATAGAATACTCATCCATGCTTGACCACACTTTAAAAATTTATGCCAGGATTTGTCTTTGGATAAAAAGTAAATGCATCACCTTTTCAAGTTACCTTCCCTAGAAACTGAAGCAAAACTCATATTATAACCTCAGTGAGGAAACAAGGTTTCATTTTGTCTGTGTGTGTGAAATACTGCTAAATAAAAAAACTCAAGGAAATAGGTTTCACCTGAACTGCTTAACTCTTAGCTACAGAAGTTGCATATAGACTGTGCCAACTAGCGGTCACTGGGGCAGTGCCTGGGCATAGTTTTGGAGACAGTACATGATGTTTGATATTCCCAATATGTAGTCTGAACTTGACTGCACAAAGTTTGGCTTCCTTCACACTCCATATCTCAGCAGGGTTTGCAGAGCCTCAAGCAACCCTGCTTGCCCTTTGCCACATTATAGAGCTTGCAAAAGATATTTTCAGATTTATGGAATGAAAATACTAACCTAGTGGGCTGCCCTCATATTGTGAACTGAATTAAAAAAAAGCCACCAACCAAAAAGCCACAAAATTATAAAAATGCCCTGGGACTGAAAAAGCATGGTATGAAGCCCAGAAGAGATGCAGAGCCAAACAAAATTTGGTTGCAGCCAAGAAATAACACTTGGCCACAAGGCCAGAGAAAGGTCCCTTATGTTTTATTCAGCAGTAGAGATGTAGTCATCACATCTGTCTAGCCTATCATCTCCTCAACAGTAGCTAGTAGCAGATGTTAGGGGCAAATGTGTTCAAAAACTTCTACAAGCACATCTTTCCAAATTCTGGCAGTCCTGTTTTATGATTTCCAGGTTCAGATGTTGAATCCAGACCACTGTGCTTGATAGCTGAATTTGTTCAATCCTCTTTTCTGGACTAACATACAGTTTTGGCTTCCAGAACGTCTTGTTACAAATAAGCCCTACAATTTAATATTTCCCCCAGCAGAAAAAAGAAGTCTTTCTGCTTTTTTTAAATCTGCCTTTCAATTATTTCATTTGATAAAACCTTGGATTTCCTTTTCACTAATGAGACTTTAACTACAAAGCTTCTTCCCTCTGAAATTCTTCCATACTTCGGTACACACTTCCTAATATTTATCTTTCCCTGCACTATGTGGGCTACCTGTGGACTTTCAATGCATGCATTAATCAAGATGTGGGTGCATCATGCACAACATAGCACAACAATGTTCTTTCCCAATAAGTCTAACAATTCCTAACACTGCACTGCATTTTGACTGCTACTGAGTAATGATGTTGTCAGAGAGTTATCACAAGGTCTGCAAAATTTCTGCTGGGAGGTAATAGATAAATAACAGCTTAATCATTTATATATAGGAAGTATATCAACAAACTACCACCTGCTTTTACTGTCCATTTTTTAATACCCTGCAAAGCACATACCCAGGAAAGTAATTATTAGGTTAAATATCATCTAAAAGTACAATAATATTACACACTTACCTAAAAATAATAGAGATTTTCCTCATGCTACTAACTTCATTGAGCAAATACATATGTCCAAGAACAATGAACAATTTAGTTCATTAAATAGTTATGTTTCTAACACTTTCAAATTTACAATCCTGTGTTGTGCTGATGCCTTAAAGCTGATTCTGAACTACTTGTAAGTTATATAAATCAAAAGCAGAATAACTTAGATGATATGACTGGTCAACGCAACATACAAGCTTCTACATACAAAATACACTAGTGTCTATGGAGAAGCACAATTCCCTCTCATTAGTAGTGCAGCTGCATTTGCACTTAAAACAGTACCATTTTCTGTCCCCTTTGCACTTAACGCAAATTACTTCGTAAGCAACAAGACAGTAATGGAGCACTCCTTTTTGACTCACTTTTGCTGTATGTCCCATGGGACTGTACAAGACAGGTCTTTTGACCCCTATAACTTACATTAAAAAAGCCAGAAATATGTTAAAAAGGAAAAAATATTTTAAAAGACATTAATTTTATTACAGGTTAACTTTAAAGAGGTAGGAAAAAAATAAAGATTTTTCCGGTCGTGTAATTAGCCTCCTGTGGCTACTACCATAGGAGGTGTTTCTTCTTCGACTTAGACAACTTGACTAGCTCAAAAGAAAAAAAAACAAAAACAAAAACAAGAAAAAAAAAAAAGCCCAGAAACAAAAACAAAGAAAATCCATGTTTCCATGTGGCAACGGTTTCCCAAATAGGGGACCAAAGAAGTCTCTATGGACCTACGCAGTGCATTCTTGATAGACAACAGTAATATAAGATATGTTTAAAACATCTGAATGGAGACAGCATCTGACTTGTATTTAAAAAAAATCATAATATATTTAATTATTCATTAAATATTTTCACTATAAAACTCTGTAATTTCCTATTCTGAAAGTATAATTCATATGTAAAATCAAAAGAAACTTTTAAAAATCATAATTCCACTATTATTTTATTCCTTTTCTATTATATTACATTCCATTGAACAATAACTGTCTTTATGTGTACTTCATAACTCATTTTCAATAATTTACAAGTGTTTTCAGTGTTTTTGTGTTATGTTTCTGGGGTTTGATTTTATTAATTTCTAATATAATCATTTTACAGAGTTTACAAAGAATAATTCACACAAGGAGTTGGCACAGTAATGTGCATTGCAATGAAAATAGATGATTTTTTGGAGAGAGTGCACTCTGTGAGATGTGAAAGTTATCATTATCCTTACAGGGTCAGTTCAATTTAAAACTTCTGAATTTAATTCAAGTTAGTAAATGCACTTTAAAAGGCATTCCAAAGAGCACAGGAAAGACTATTTGGAGCTTTCGGAAAATGCTGGTGACATTAATATGAAAAAATAGCTACACCTTTACATATATTTGTTTCAGTATCCTTGTGTAAATAAAACTATTAGTACTGAAGTAGGTAGATACCGAATATGATCAGAAATCAGCAAAACAGCTTTCTATGATTTTTCTAGGCAACTTTACTTGATCTCAAGATTTATAAAGTATCTAGGCAAAAAGAGTTGATTGTAGTCAGTCTTTCCCCACTCTTGCTTGTGTTATACAAATGGACAATTGGGACTACTATTTGCTCTTGAAACAAAATGGGTTTTGTTCTTGAAAAAAAAAAAAAAGAGTGTATAAGCTTATCATATATTTTTAATAATCAAAATAATGTTAAAAAAAAGGTACCAAAACAAAGCAGAATTCAAATGCTGAGGTCAACCCGCTGTTTCCAATAAATGCTAGGATTTATTTTAGCTCACAACCTAAGGAGACATTCACAGTCCCGCAGGTAAAGCAGAACCTGGGCTACTCCCAGGCTGTGGACTACAGGTGGAGAGATGCAGGATCTTCACTTTCATTTCTGGATCAGAAGCTGTATGTCGGTTGGTATATGCCATTGCTACATACACACTGTTTGGACAAGGTGAATAGTTGCAATGTATTAAAAGCCCTTTTTTTACTGACAATGCATACTTTTTCTTGCTGTTTTAAACACTATAAATCTAATTAAAGCAGAATTATTACAACAATTTTAAACTATGTGAAGCTTATAAGGTACATAAGAGGATATTTCCAGTCTGCTGATGATTAAAGATATGACAGTATAACACACACCACTGTTTTCATTGCCCACAAAAAATTAGAGTTTTGTTGGAAAAAAAAACAACAACAAAAAATACTTCACAGTGGTGTATTTGGTGGTTAGAGACCTAATCAGTGTGAAGCTCCCCTATTACATTCAGTGTGCTTGGAGCTTTTTGATTAGTGGAAAGTTAACAGTGAGTTTGTCACAACCTTGCGCTTTGTAGTTAAGAATTAATACTAATACGTGAGCTTTGATATTAGACTAAATTAAAGGCTGCACAAATGTACATTCAAGTGCTTCACAGAAAAAATGTTTGTACAATTTCCTCAAAAGAGAAGAGAGGCTGTTTATTGCCACAAGCATTCACCTTCCTCTTCCTTCTAAAGACACATGTGCACAATCCTTTGGTAAACCATGTGCAGCCTGAAAGATGCAGGCTCACATTTAAGACCAGGAAGAAATAGACTTTAGTTAGCTACTGCCTGTTTATGTAAAAACAGACACTATATTCTTCCTAACTGCTGAATCAAGCACTAACTTTCATATTTCCATAGGTGAAATGGTTAAATTATCTGACACCGAATTTAAAAATTTAATATTTACATACAGGAATCAGGCTTTTCAAGGCATAGATTAACAGCAGAAAAAACTTGCCCAGACATAATTACTATATTAAAAGACAGCAGGTAGCAAGTTATGGGAAGCATTTTTACTTAGAACACAACAGAGGGTAAAATTAATTTCTCTGTTATCTTAAGCCAACCTGTTATTATAACACACTTCTGAGTTATGGGTACACTTATCAACAGCATCTATTTTTTCACTAGATTTCTCCATTTTTTTCAGTCCCAGAAATGTTAGCTAGACCTCCTGGTGAGCATTAATCACAGTTACATTGTGCACTTTTTCAAAGCCAAAGTTTATAACTCAGTAGTAGGAGTGAGAAAATGTATCAAGTGGAGTTTTTTGTTGTTCCCTTTTCTCACCTCCTCCTTGTCCCTCCTCCCACTGCCTTCTCTCACCCTTCCCTCCCTCCAGGAAAGAATCACAAGCAAAAATCCACAAGTTCATAATTAAATGGAACAGTGGTTGATCAGAATTAATTTTAAAATGTAATATTGTTGAAAACTTTTAGATAACTAAGCATACCTAATTACCTATTTAGACATTTCTGAAGCTGTCAATTATTCTTTTCAGAACGAAGTCCCACATCCGCAAGGCAAAATGTCTGACACAGTGTTCAGCATGTTGATGACTTACTCAGCACCTTGTTCCTGGTAGCAGACTAATTTAGTATTCTTTACAAGTTCATAAGTATACTCAAAGGAGTGAGCACTTGGCAAACTTAAGTGTTGAAACAGCCAACAAACACATTGCAATATCTAAAAGAGTATATAACATCTGAACACCTGAATTTGTCACTTTCTGTCTTAGACAAGCAAGTTTTGAGAATAAGAGTTATAGTAATCTAGCTCTGGCAGTCTTGATCTATGGACAACTCTCATTCATTCCATTAGCAGTTGTACGACCAGTAAAAGCCACAGAAAGAGAGGGAAGTGAACAAATCAAAGTATTTTCAAAGTCACCCATGAGCTACAGTATTGTGATTTTGCCTAGGATTAAGATTTGGCAGTGTTAGCTGTGATAAAAACTCAACTCACCTTGCACAACTATAGCATTAAAGGACGGTTATTAATAATGAATATACAACTGACATCTTAAACAGAAAGACAACAGAAGAGGAACAAATACACCTCTGGAAGGAATTAACCACTTCTGAAGATGATTAAAGAAGTGGATGTGAAGTTTTTCATTAAAAACACTGAGACTGACCTTCCAATTACTGAAGTGCAGCTTATGATTTTTGACTTGATTCATAAAGTCTGTAACTGAACAAAAAAGTAGCACTAATGAAGATAAAGTAGAACTCAAAACTAGATTGCCATCATTAGAAAAGGGACAAACACCTTCTACATTAATTTGGAAATTTAGGGAAGTGGAACATCAATAAAATCCCTGAAAACAATTAGCACTTTCCAAATTTTCTTTTCCTTGATAATGTGTGAAAGCCATTGACTTAGCAGCATATATTGGTGAAAGGCAAAAGTGATTATGATATAAAACCTGGTTGTTGAACCTCAGTGGGTTAACTCCTGACTTTGCTGTAATTTTGTGGCTGCACTTGAACAGATTTGGGTGCTGCAGGCCCAGGGCAGGGTCCTTTTATGATCTGTGGCTTGCACGCCTTATAACTATGGACACAGTTGTACAGTATCTACTGTAGGGTGGCACAGACGTGTTTCCAGGTATCCTGGCACAGGCTTGCTAAGGCCATTCCCAGAAATTTGCTGCTGTCAGCCAGTGTTTTCAATGTCAATTCCTAGAGCTGGGACTGAAAGACTCATGATTGCAGTGAGGACTGCAAATGATTCAGCTTAGAGAGGAAACTCTTTGCCAGTTTTTCTACTTGTCTTAAAACAAAAATGTTAAGATTCTTTAGCTTAATTTTATCATGTATAACTCAAAAATTATGCCATCCTTTAATAAAACACTTTGAGATATACTAATGCACTCAACTATAGAAATGCATAATTATATTATGCAGGTTGTTTGCTTGTATGAATTTCAGAGGTATCAATGTGGAGACAAAAGGCTCACAGCACCGAAAACAGCAAGCCACAGCTGTAGCCAAGGAGCCTTTGTTATTGCATGCTTTAAATTTTAACAGTCATGAAAATTATAATGGGAGATCCAACAGTCTTTCAGGTAAACAGAGGTACAGTATTTTTCTTCAGATTGTTGATATGTGAATCTTCACAGTTAACCATTGTATAATTACTTATACAAAGAAAAAACCCTGCTACTTCTGTTTCTGTAGTATTCTTCCATACTTAAACATGTGGATGCACAGATACACCCCACAGAGAAAATCTTGTCATAGTACCAAACTCCATATAAAATAAAGAAGAAAGAAGCAAACAGGAGTTTAGAAATTAATTTTGTCAGGTAATATAATAATGAGTTTAGAGGAAAAACATTTTCCCTTAGGCACACTGTATGTGATGACTGAATGATTTCCTGCAATGATTGTCTGAGATGTGCCAGAATCCAAAAACCCAAAAGCCACAAAAAAACACTTCATGGTCAGCATGTGACAGAAAGTTAGAATAAGATGTTATGGATTCTACTTCATTGTTGCTCTTTATTGAAAGAAATGATCACCTTAGATCAATTTTATTTCTTACTTTTATTTGTAATACTCAGACATTCAACAAACTCAACAATGGCATGCTACAGTGGCAGTAGCTTGAGGAGCAAGATTATATCTTCATACAAATCAATAATTATCACTGAGATTTTTTTTTTTTTTTCTCCAGAAAGACTGGAGAGCAACTATCTGCTTTATATTAAAAGCGAGAAACACTCATTCCGTGCACAATTAATCCCATAATATTTTTTAGGATTCTCAAGATTAAATAATTAAGGTAATAAACGATGTAAATGGGCATTAGAGAAATAAAACATTTTGAAAACCAGAAAATAGACTGGAAATTGAATTAAATTAAGAATTGTTATCAAATATAATAAAAGACAGGTGTTTAACAATTAAAAGGGATGATTGTTGAAACTGGGGCAGCTGAAAGTGGTAAGAGAACAGCTGTTCCTGAAATTACTTCTATATTAGTTCTATATGAAGAAAAAATGCTGTCTTTTCAATTGCTGTCCTGAAAATATTACATGACTCTTAACTCAGAAATTGGAAGCTGATGATAATATTTTAATTAGCAGCTTCTCAATACTATGAAATTGTACAATAAAAATAATTTCTGCACATTTGTGCACTGGTCTTAAGCATCAGTTGGGTGGCTATTGTGTACTTTTTCATTGGACTGACTGAACATTGAATAGTATTTCTCAACAACAGTTTTCTAACCATATCATCATATCATAGAGGAAAAAAAATAATTTCCTAGATAATCATCTCTTGACTTAACAAATGTGTGTCCTCCCTCATACTTTCTGGTCTAAGTAAGCCCTAAGGATACAATATCTCAGTATTAGTCTCTTTTTCCATGAGACACTTTAATGACCAGGTATTTTACGTTATTTATTTTCCAACTGGTGAAACATTAAGAAAAATTATTTGCCACTCCAGCATTTCATAGCACTAAAATTATAAGGATGATTCACATTTTTTCAAGATAATTTGCAAGAGGTTGTCTAATGGCTATTGCTGACATTATATATACCCAAACACACAACAGTTGTAAAGTTAGATTTTTTTTTTTAAGACTTAGATTATTTTTGCAAATACCATTTTGCACACACAGCTTGATTGAAAAGTCATTTTTATACTCTTGATTGACTACCTCAAACTCATCTGTACCTATGAGAATTTATCTTTTCTTTCTTCTTTTCTTGTTTTCTTACTTCTTATCTTCCTTTCTTCTTTTCCTTCCTTTCTTCTTTTCTTTCCTTTCTTCCTTTCTTTCCTTTCTTCTTTTCTTTCCTTTCTTCCTTTCTTTCCTTTCTTCTGTGTCTCTGCCCAGTCTGCCTTTTAAAAGTGTATGAACGTTACTTGCAGGACTGAGCAGACTGAGAAAAGGCCTGTGCTGTTCTGTAATAACATGATCTAACACCCAAACATTAAGTGAGAAAGTACAGATATTAGCTATTGATTGTACTGGTTGCTCCAAAGAAGAGGCTTCACTGGGGCCACAGCAAATATTTATTGACTCTCCTGTGAGTTGGCATGACCAAAACTACACCCCTAGCCCAGGCAGAGCTCCCTACCAAAGCCCTGGCAACCATTTACCCCACACACACTGGTACACAGTCACTATGTGTCCATGTCTTCACCACTGTTCAGCAGTGTTAGCATTATAAACTTTATTGCTTTTACTAACTCTAGTCTTTATACTCAGCCTATGAAGAAGTGGGTATGCTTTTCCTCTGAATTCACCTGACATCCCTCTGAATTCACCTGACATCCTGAAACTGGAACAATATATATTGGTTTTTTTCATTCTTGAGTCAGAATGCATTTTGAAGTTACCTTAGTTATTTACAGTTACTTCCTGCTTTTTTTGTGTGTGGTTATTCAAAAATTTTAGAGAATTATCAGAAAACTATATCTGAATCTGTTTATTTTTTTAGGCAGTTGGAGTTTATCAAGCATACATTAATGAATTAGAGGGAAAAATGCTCATCTTTAAAAAGAATACACTAAACATAAATGTTCAGAAGTAAAATACCTGTATCTAGTCTTAGCTTCTTAAAGTGTATTTTAGCTAAACTGAGGTTTTTATCTTCAGTGCCATTAGTTAGATCTAATACAGCACATGTGCCTAAAAAATCAGAGATTAAAATTAATAGATTTTAGATGACTTGGGGGTGATTTAAGTTTATAAAACACACGAATAAAATATTGTGATTTTTTTTTTTTGTCAATATTGGACTGTTTATTTTTTTTTAATTTCCTGAAATTAAACTGAAAGTTTCATTCTCAAAAAAATTGAACTGATGTTCAGTCAACAAATGGTACCAAATCATTAGCTTCTAATGTCACTTTTTGAATGTGAGAAAAAAGACAATGATAAGATAACAGAATACAAGGGAAATGCCAAAGTCAGCTGGGAATAATCTGAGGCTGATGAATTTGTATAATGATTGAGGCAAAGCTTTAAAATGAAATGGCTTTCTCAGTCTGCTTAGGTGAATGTCGTCAAACAAAATGCATACTAAGACTAAAAGGCCTTTTTGCTTTCAATAATTGATTTCACTAATAATTATTTAGAAATAACTGTTCAAAGCAAAATGGCTCTATACTGTTTACATCATAATTAGAATTGTAATTTGGGACATAATTTAAAAATCTAGAGGTGCACAAATTGCTCCAATAATACAAAAAGTCTTGGTATGAAAGTAACTTGGTACTGAGATTAAATAATTGTATTGTCTAAGACTTCTACCTTGATAGTGCAATTTAATAAGAGCAATTAATGTATTTCAGTGGTTCTAAGCAAAGTATAAGTGACTAAAACAGTATATTTACATGAGCATGACCAATGTGTTTGGCATTCTGTTCGTATAATTGATAACACATCGAATTTAAAAGTCTTTCATGCAGTGACTACAATGTACTTTGCAGTTATTAATAAAAACAGATTTCATGACACCATATGAACCAACAGATATCTTGAGATGAAAGTGTTTGTTCTACTTGAATATAGGTTTTTCTGGTTTTGTACCGCTGACCTAAATGGGGTGAAAATTTTACACTTGCTGTTACCCATACCTGATGAAATACAGTTTATTCCTATTCAAACTGTTTATCGCAGAATCAGGAATTGGTATGAGTGATCCCCAAACTATTTTTAAGACATTTTACAGTCTGAATGCAATGAGAATAAGGCGTCTTAGCAACTGTATTTTATCATAGTGAGTTAAATGTTCTAAGGATTTCATACTGTTACTTTCTCAGTGTACACAATAAAAGTTATTCTATGCCAGAACAATATTTATTTTGATTCACCAAGAGCCATTCACTTAGCAGCAGGATAGGTGCCTATATGAGGTATTTGGAACAAAACTTACCTCTAGGGTTATGCTTTGTATGGGGAATATATTAATTAAGTTCCCTTGCAATATTGAAACTGGAGAATGAGGTCGTAGCCTGCTGTAGCATGAAAGCCTTTAATTTGCACACTTCTGTTCTATTGAATAATCAAGGAAAGTTTAATTGAGCACTCTGGAGCCCTGGGTGTCCAAAGCTTCCATGTACTTATATTGTGTTCTCTGTGCTGTGCTTTAACTCCACATAGTTATTTCGGAGTTCATTTGAGGCGATTAAAAACTGCAGCTGGGGTTTTGTTGGACAGGTAGTACTCAACCTGGGTAGGTAATTAGACTCAAATGGTTACCTTGCACCCACTTCAGGCTAGGACTAGCAATGCTTTGTGTGTGAAACAGAAAAGGCTGGGTTTTTTTTCAGTAGAAGGCTTTAATCTTACAAAGAAAAAATAATGTGTGCTTTACACTAGAGTCATAAAAATTATTTCTCTGCTGCTGATAGCAATTCACACTAAGGTGATGTTTAAAAAGAAACCCAGGTAGCTTATACAAAATATTTTGGCACCTCTTGGGTTTTCCTAGTACTGGGCAAATCCCATTTTAGATTCTTTAAAAAGCTTACTAGCCTCAAACCTCAATAACTTGAACTGTTAGCTGAGGCTCATAAAACCACAAAAGTGCCATTTATCTGCCAGTAGTTGCCTAGCTCTAAAAAGTAGGTCCTCAGGAGCCTGTTTCTGCTGCTGGGCATCCTTGGGGCTCTTGAATTACTTATGCAAACAGCTTCTGTGAAGCAAGTAGGCTGTCAGCTGAACCTCTGCTTCCAGACATGCCCACGAATCCCCAGGTAACACCCTGTTCATGGTCATCAAGATTATTTTACAGCTATGTTCTACAGGGATTTACAAACTATGTACTGCCCTACCTGGTCTTCCTCAAGCAGCTAGGAAGCACAAAGACAGAGGCGTTCCAGGGACATCTGTGCTACTAGGTAGACAAGGGCCAGGGAGCCAGCTCAAGCACTGGCCCCTTGAGCATTGAAACTGACCCCTCATTTATGCTCTGGCCATGTTTTGTACCATCCCAACTAATTCCCTTAAGGATAAACCTGCAACATAGTGGGCTAATCATAAGTAGACTAGAGGCAATCTTGTAAGGCCAGGGGTCGATTTTTGACCCAACAGTGACTGGCCATACCCCTATTCGTTGTATTAAGCTTCCTTCTAAACACAGCTTGGGAAGGCAGCCAGGTCTGTGTTGTCCTGTGATAACATACAAAGGTTTAATTCCCAGATCTACATGAGGAGATATAGAACATTATCAGCCCACAAATACAAGTTATTTTAAGGCAGAAATCCCCTCCTGAAATTGCTTAGTAAGGGAAAAAAAAAAAGAAAATACAGTTAGAAAAACTGAAAGGAAACACAAAACTAATTTTGCAGTCTTGTGGTCTGTCCTTGAGTTGTCAAGCTTCAACTGGAACACAGGAGACACCAGCTTTAAATCGTGACCCCCAAATACTACATATATTAAATCATGTCCCCCAAATACTATGTATTTTATGTGAAGTAGAATAAATTCATTTGAGGATATGCACTAAGAGTAAGCTACCTCAAAACACCACATAGGAGCAAATAGGGAGTAGTTTTGAATGGCTGGAGTTTGGAGTCAAGAATCTACTCCAAATCAGTCAAAATTCTATCTAAAATCTAACTTAAATCCTGTTGTGCTTTATTGAAGAAAAGCCTGAGAGACCTATCCTCTTTAATATTTTCTGTTGATTAACTTATACGTTCTCCTTCTCAATATAATGACCTCTCCTAAACTCATCCTCAAAATCTGACTTTCCTCAGGCATGCTCACAGACGTGTGCACCTTAGACAGTTCAAATGGCAGAAAACCTGCTTACAATAATTCAATGCATTACCATGCCTAACTACTCTGAGAAATTGAAGTAGTATAGGTATATTTTTCCCCCCTTTGGGTTTACACAATACACTTCACAGAGTTAGCCTGTACTAACTGCTGTAGCAATGTTTTCCATAGTATTGGTATAAGATATGTAGAAATTTCTAGAAAAAAAGCATCATAATGTTTATATCAAATTTAGGCTTCTACTTTTAGTTTTCAGAAGAGTATATATTAAAGAACGTAGATGACTATGTATAGCTAAACAAAGAGCAAAACATTTGAAGAGATGAAAAGGAGAAATATAGTAAGAGCAACAGAAAAAAAAGCTATTCCTAGCTGCAGATCTGATGCGCTCTGAAGAGAAATAAATTTTGGGGGACTAAAAGAAAGAACAAGGTAGTTGCAATAGTAGGACAGAAAGAGAAAAATACAGGAGAGGATTCATGAGGTTTCCCATAAAATATTTATTTTCCTGTGAAGTACGGCAGCTATGACTTACATCAGAAAGAGAATTGGTATTAAAGCTCATTTTCTTTCTTGAAGAGGTGTAGGCTTTCTTCCCCCTTTAGTTATTCCTTATGATACTGAACTCTGAAAGAAGAGAACTCAAACTGATAATACACCTTGAAAGATAATATACGAATAGGAAATGTCTCTAGTAAAGAAACTATAAAGGAAAAATGTTTTTTTAAAAATCATCTTCAATGATTTAAAAAAGAAAGGTTTTTTTTCTTTCAAAAGCACAGAATTATTCTAAGTTCATAGTAGTATAACTTCAATATATCAATATTGAATATTGAGTATAACAATAACTTCAATTAATCCTTCTGCTCAATACTTTTTCTACCTTTTTTTTAGGAGATTCATGTCAATTGCATCAGTTTTACAGCAGGTTTTTCCTCATGTAACGTCTAAAAAAATTTTTATTATAGCTTTCAATTTACTGTAAATAAGTAAAAATTAAAAGAATTCTGAAGGGTTATTAAAAAGGATATGTACCTATCTGCGTGCACATTCATCATGGCTTACTTAGTTATGTTAATAGGGCTGAAGCTGCAATAAAACTGAGGCAGGCCTAAAATCTTCCCAGATTGTGATCATTAACAAACTCATAAATCACTAATTTTTTAATTAACTTCATACTTCAAAAGATTCAGATGTTTAAGACACAGTGTGGAAATGTAACTAGAAGTACACAGCCTCTTGGATTTAAAGATAACCAAAGAGGAGCCAATAAGAAACAAGATGTTTCTATTGAAAATTTTCACAAAAAGAAATCTGACCTTCAGGTCAGCAGACTTGTCATTCAGCAGTGTAACAGGAACCATGTGTATTTTTTTAATTGGCTTCTGATTCCTTTCCAATTTCCTGAAATTATGTTGAGACAGTTAAGAATATAATCAAGCTTGCAATGATAGCTGATATATGATCTCTATTATTAATATATAACATTAGGATTAAAATCTTAATTGAATAGACACAATTAAAAGACAGCTCGTGTATACCCTAGTGTTGCATCAATGAAAAGGGAATTTACCAAATGCGTTTAATGAAGGAGAACTTGCTTTGAGAAAAGATTAGTTCAAAACTTGATTGAAAGTCTGTACAGTTTGAATTTGAACATATAGAAAGTGGGTGGTGCAAAAATTTATCAGATTCAAAGTCCCTTTAACTACCAGTTAGTTTACTTCTCATTCATTCCTTTCCCCTGCATGATTTAACATCCTCATGTTTTATTCCTGTTCACTTTTGGCCTGCACTAAGAAATGGACTGCCCATTAAATAAACCTGGATTTCTTTTAATACTTAATAAAAGCAAGCATTCTATGTATTAATACCCTTACAGTGGGTTCAGAATTCACTGATATATATTCTTTAGTGAATGATGGGTATTGATTGATGATTGACAATTAATATGCTAAAAACTGAAGTGAAAGAAAGTGTAAGCCTTTCAATTTTATAAAAGAAAGTGAGAATACTAGTTCACATCAAAGTAACTGAACTGTTTGGGACAGCAGTCAAAAATTCTTAAACGACATATAATGAGCGCTAGGTAGAAACCAAAGAAACAGTGCAAAAAAGGATGTCAGCATACCAACAGCCTTCTGGCTTGCTACTTTTCATTTGTGCTATAGTGAAGTCAGTCCCCACTCCTACCTTAGCTCTGTTGCATCCATTCATCTCAGTTCACGTCCTATCCTTCCTTGTCATCAGTGTTAACTTCAGCTGGAAAAAGTGTGTGGGAGTGAATTCAAAAGATTTAGTCTTTCATGTAGGAGTTCAGAACCAACATAATTTTGTTTTTGAAGGAGTCGCAGAATGAAATCTTACAACCTATTCTATGCAAGGAGTCAGGTTAGCTTCAGGCTAGCTGGCTTTAAAATCTATCATACCA
Source organism: Pezoporus wallicus (assembly GCF_028554395.1). Lineage (NCBI taxonomy): Eukaryota > Metazoa > Chordata > Aves > Psittaciformes > Psittacidae > Pezoporus > Pezoporus wallicus. The sequence continues at coordinate 535,473 of NW_026637693.1, forward strand.
AGGATTCTTCTTATCAGGATACATTTGAGACAACATACACAGTGCAGAGCTCAGAATACTTCTTATCATGGCTTTTCTTAGGTTGGATAAGAATATTCTCAACTGCCATGAGTCAAATCCTGCACAAGATATTTGCAGACATGTTCACCAGAAAGCCAAAAGAGCAAAAAGTCCCTAGTGTATCTGGAAGGGCTGTTGCTTTACAGACTCATGGGAGCAGTGGGCCAGAGAACAGTCGCATCACAATGTCATTGGTATACCCACAGATACACCCGCTGTGATGGGAGATAAACTGTTCTCGTGGTTTAAACCCAGTCAGGCAACTTGTTCACTCACTCCCAGTGAGTGGTGCTGAGCTGACAATCGAGGGCCGTGTTCCCCCCCCACCGGGGCTCTCCCCTTCCCTACTCCGGGGGCAACGGGGAGGAGGATCGAAAGAGTGCAACTCCTATGGGTTGAGACAAGAACAGTCCAGCAATCAATGTACAACACAAATCACTACCGCTACTATCAACTACAACAATGATAAGGGAAAATAACAAGGGAAGAGAATACGATACCACCGGCCAAGAAAACGAGTTCCACCCAGAAGCCCGTGTCCTTCCGGGTAACTCCCAGTTACCCCCCACCCCGGGCATGACGTGCTATGGTATGGAATACCTCCCTGGCTAGCCCGGGTCAGGTGCCCCATCTCTGCTTCCTCACAGCTTCGCCTCCTCCCTGGCAGAGCATGAGCCTCACAAAGTCCTTGGTCAGGGTAAACATCACTTAGCAACAACCGAAAACATCGGCTTCACCAACACTGTTCCCAGGCTGGAAGTCAAAACACAGCACTGTACCAGCTACCACAAAGGAAAAACATGACTGCTACTGCTGAACCCAGGACAGCTGTCCAGACAGCACTGCACACACTGTGCATAATGCAGCACTGCCTGAGATCTGAGCAGATCTGCAGTTATTCTCCCTTTTCCAAACTGATAGGAGGTAGGTCAGCTCTGATCCAGAAGACTATCTTAACAGTAACTTTATATACTTCCTCTTTGGGTGTCATGTCAGTGTTGATGGTTTTTGGTCATCTTAGAATAATCCCACACTCTTACCAAACTCACATCTGCCCTGTACCTGCCCCCTATATAATACGTCACTCTTCACTCTGTAGAGTAACAAGGATGTCCTAAAGACTGTATCATCAGAATGTGCTATAGGTAAGGGCTATGCAGGATCAGGGGACTATACTGCAATCTTCACATTTTGAAATACACAGGAAGAAAAATTTACATTTTAGAAACATTCCCAATCATGACTACAATTCCTATTCTGTGCTTTGGTGTAACAGTAATGATTACTAAGAAAGTCATAACCCAAGAGAGTATTTAATAAGCACATTTTTCAGTTACCAGTGTCTGCTGGAAGCGAATCAGAAAAAGTCAAGTCTTTGGGGAATGGTGAAACACAGGGCTCCCTGTGTTTTCTTGTGAAGAGCAGTCATCAAAATTTAGATCTGTAATTGCACACATGTGACTGTGGGTGAATACACTATATTATTTGACAGAACTAGAGAGTGTAGTAAGGTTACAATGTCAGAAAGAGTTGCTAAGACAAAAAAAGAGGAAGTTACTGACTACAAGCCTAAAATTTTAAGCAGTAACATGGAAGTCCTAAGTCCAGGAGGTATGATTAGCATAATACTGAACCAATTATATCCCTTTTTCTAATAATTTCCTAGGGTGCTTCTTTCTGCTTCATCTGAAAAAGTTTCTTGACATTTCCACATTGCCTTTAGAGGACTTCAGCAAGGGGTAGCTCATAAGATATACATCAGCACCTCATCTGCTCAGGCAGTCTGTAACAGGTGAATCACAGAAGTGGCAACCCAAAAACACCAAACAACCAAAGTTTAAATGGTTTGCTTTTTTTTCCCAAACCACAAACTTGTGCAGGGTGCTCCTGGTCAATGCCTGACTTTCCCCACCCCAATCTGTAGATTCCTATACTCTTCAAATTATTTTGTATTGCCTACGTCAAATGTCTGTCTGATCAAGTGTCAAATGTGCCAGAGAGAAGAGGAGCATTAGACCAGGGTGCTGGAGATATGGAAAAACTGAAGAGTTAAGGGCCAGTCTGTGCAGCCTGCAGTCACACAGTACATCTGTGATGGGTGCAAGATGACAGGTTTCCAAGGGACACAGTAAGAAAGTCACCTGCCTTGTTCTATTGATCCACATGTAGGGTAGAACACATAATAATAGTGTAAAGGAAACATAGCTGAATAAAGGTAAATAGTGTTTAGTGAGGAAATCTTCCACGTGGAAGAGGAGATGCATCCTTGCATGACATTAATGTACTCCTGTGACTCATGAAGCATAAAATTTTTTAGCTTTTATGTTGTAATAAATAGTTTACCTATTTAAAGAAAACAAAGATGATAAACATATTGCATAATATTGTATAGAAGAATGTATTTTGTCACGACAAATAGGGCTAACATCATCAAAATAATGCAATGTATTTCCTTTGATTTAGAGTGTCAGTAACCTGATTCATTAACCACATCTAATGCATGTCTTCTCCCAACTATTACTGCAATTATTTCAAGATTAAGGCTCCCTAAAGGTACACAATATGATAAAATACAAATATTCCTCTAAAATGTATGGTTTGAGGAGATCCCACTGGACTACTGGCAATGATTTATGGTCTGTTGGTAAGAGATGCAATTTAATTGCACTTTGGAACCATTCCTAAAGCTGCAATCATCATGTCACAGAGTACCTGTAAAATGTCAAACTCTAATTATTTCCATCACAGTGTTTCTCAGATTGGACTCTGGTAATCCTTCCCTCTGAAGGCTTATCCACAGAAAATGAAACATCAAGTAAATTATGATCAGCTGTCATCTTTATGATGTGTCATTTTGTCTAAATTTTGCCAGAGTGTGAAAACGGAGAGGTGATCTGATCTGTAATGGAGCTAATCCTAATTCTCTTCATACTTAATGTAGCTTTAGTTAGTTTAGAAAACTATGCCTGGAAGCTGATAGGTAGATACATATATACAAACTAAATTTCTTTAAACAAAACAATAAGTTCCTAGTTTTTTTAGCCCTGTGGTCAGTTTCCAACCTGTTTTCCTGTATTTTGACACCTATGGAACTGTACTGCTTTTAATGGAATAAAACACCAGCATACGTTTGTTCAGAATGAAGCCTACCTTTCTGAATTTCATCAGGAAATTAAAAAACAAAAACAAAACAAACAAGTAAAAGAAACAAAACAAAAAAAAAATCAAACAAGATAACAAAAAAACAAAAAGAAAAAAACGAAAAACAAACACATGCACCAAATAAGCTACTCTGTGGCATTCCCATTACCTTATGTCAAACTCTAAGTTTGTAAACAAAATTAATTCAGTCTATCCTCTTCAAGCAGATTGACTGGCTCTCTCCAAATACTTAACTGTTGTCGTGATGTCTCTGATGCTTTTTTCACCATTTGGAAGACCCCCAGAGAATTCCCTTGTCTCTCTTAGTTACACTTTGATCTTTCCCTCACAAGATTAGCTCTTCAGCCAGTGCTGCCAGTTCATGCTGTGATTATCTCTGGATACACTCCCCACTGGTATCCAGGTGGAGATTGTTCTTAGCTGTCCTAGAGCCATGTTGCTCACACCACTGCAATTCAAACAGGAGCCTGAGGGCAGAACTTAGTTTGAAATTCTGTGATTGTGAGGCTTCATGAAGGTATTAGTCATTGTTATATTCGTGTCACATGCCTTCAAAAATCTGTACTCACAGGCACACATCATAAATTTAGACCACACAAATAACAACCCTAAAAGGCCTACAATCAGAAGAAATGGGGGAAGACAGGAAATATTTTCTAAAGGTCAGTGGTAAAAAACTGTGGAAGAAAAATGCTAGGACTTCAGTGAAGGCAATAGTATTTTGTGTCTGAGCAGTGAAAAGCAGTGCAGATGGCTCTTGGATGAGACACTGCCCCTGTAGGTGCACTTTGCCCAGGACTGACTAAAACACAAATCTCAAAGGAAAAAGAGATTTAGTCCTTTTCTTTATAAGCGATGAAAACTACATGTAATTTGATTTTTAAGCTATTCTTCATGAATATTACATGAAGAATATTACATGGAAATGCAGAGGTCTTTACTACAGAGACATATGCTTATAGCAGTTTATGCAAGCAGAGCTCCAGAAGGTTCCAGATACAATTTATGCTGTATTTCTCATTGCATGTAATATAGCTTGGTTGCAAAGGCTTTAAAGTTATTTTCTGTGTAAAGTTTTAGTAATCAAAGACAAGCAAATGGTCTCTCTGCAGGGCTTAATGCTTAGGTGTTACCTAAGGATTTTGAGTGAAACTTCTGCACCACTTGCTAGTGCTCTACTGCTGGAAAACTGAAGAAGCAGCAATGCTTCACATTTATCTCAGAGGTAGGCTGACTCACCTGGACCTTGCAGGTGATAAGAGTGGAGAAAGTATACTGCTTCTGTATTCCTCAGTGGCTTACACACTGCAGAGGTCCATAGTGAACTCTACAGCAATAGAAATGAAGGAGCACAGAGAATATGGGTACATATTGGATATTAAAGGTAGTACAGATGTTAAACAGGAATTTTGAGAATCTACTTTTTGCACATTGTCTAAATTTTTATGTGATTCTTCCCCTTACTTTTTACCTGTAACACTGTACAAAGACCTAAACTTTCTTTTTCATGTACATATAGGGAGAGAGAAAGTAAATCAACATTCTCATCTGTAAAAAACAAATGGTTTTATTATTCTTCTATGGATGAGCTACCATTGTAACCCTTAAAGAAAAACAATTAAAACCAGTTCAAAGCAACAGGGATATGTTGCAAGACAAGAGGATACGTCACAAAAAAAAAAGGTGTCCTGTAATGTAATATTAAACTTTAGAATTTATGGGTGTTTTCTTCCTTGTGGTGTTTTTCAATACACTTTTATTACAGGCTCTAAATTACACTCTCACAGAAAAGGTCTCTCTTTAAACCTTTAGGTCAGAATTGTTCAGATCTTTTCACACTGAATCAGTCAGTTCTAAAGCCGGCACAATCCTTGGCAGGCTTGTAAATCTTTCAAAAGATCTTATCCAATTACCCTTCATGGTCTACAGGCTTCTACAGCATGACTGTTTCCTTCTATGTGAGGAATTAAGTGCTCATGAAAGCTTAGGAACCAATGAAGTTGAAAAGTAAGCCAGCACATTTTTCTACAGTTCAGATACTATGGCTATGTCTACAGAGACTGTGTAGAAATCTATAAAGAAATTCAGTCTTGGTCAAGAACCTTGTTGGTCTTCTGAGACCAGAATAACAGTAAGACCAGAAATTTTTAGTTTATTTGTTTATAAAAGACAATCAGTTACATTAACATAGTAAACTTCTGCCTATACATTTCAGTTCTTAAATCTTGCCTTGGACCACAAAATATATTTAATTTTATCTGTAACTATCACAAACTTTGGTCTTTTTTATATGTAATGTATCTTCTTCAGGAAATGTAGCAAGAAGTCATAGACATCTTAGTTTTTTAATATGAAAAGGAATACAGTGAAGAGTGATCTCTGAAGAAAGTACTTTTGTTATTTTATATACTGAACACTTTTATTAACTAAGGGAATAAAAAAGATAAATATTTACTAAGACTTTTGTTAATATCAGAAATAATTTTATATCACAGCAGTTTTTAAACTGCAGTATTTATTCTAGTGACATAGAAACTTCAATTACCAGGCTATAGCAGAAAGTAAAGAAAAATCACTAAATCAATTTCACATGTAGCATAAAAATATTATTTCATCTCACTCTGTTGGCCCAGATTATTTGAAAAATGCCCCTTCAAAAACGTTATATGGGTAATAAAATCAAAGTTAAGAACAATGAGAAAATGCATGCTGTCTCCTCGAAGGACAGCTTAAAACATTTTTTAATTTGTAATGCAAAAAAAAACGATATGGCAGTGAGAGAAATCCAGCTGCATCTTGAACCTATCTTAGTGACCGGTAACTAACTGACATGCTGTGAATTCCCAAAAGTTATATATATACACACATATTAATATATACATATTCATTTTGTTGGTTCATATATATATGCTCATTTTTTTCCCCACTTCACAGTGAGAAGGACCTTTCATTTCTCCCTTGAAGATCTGAAGAATTACATCGCAATCAACTGCTACTCCAAGCCCTTTCTATGTCTGATTTTCAATTGTATCTTTTGTAATTATTCATTTATGTTGGTGCAAAACAGAAGGATCTTGAAATGTGAAACTTCACACAGTGAAAATAACTGAAAAGCAATCAAGTCAAGCAGAATTAGGTCCTTATTAGCTCAATTGTTTCTAATACGCTTCCATTCTGAATAGGGAAACCAAGTTAAAAGGAATCTTCATGTGCAGCTTTTAAAAAGCTTTCAATTTTATTACTCATGTGCTTCATTGTGTTGTTACCTCAACAGAACTTGTACTCATTTCAAACAAAAATGTGACATTGAGGAAACAAAATAAAAGCTTAATACAATCCCAAAGTCTATAATTAGAGTTTTATGTATATAAGGAAAATGCTGTTAGTAATTAAAAAAAAAAGTATTGAGTTGGTGGGGTATTAATGGAGTTCAACTTTTCTGTGACTTTCATGTTTATAAATTCAAAAGAAAGTATTCCATTTAGTGAAATTTTGTCCAGTCCAAATTCCAGACAGCTTGTCAATGTCATGTCTCCCAAGACTAAATTGCATTTTTAAGCTTGTATGTCAAAAAAATAGAAGTTCACTGCTTGGTTTCCAACAAGAAATTGCTTATTATTTAAAAGGAAGTTTACAGATCTAGTGGGAGAATAGTGCTGCATTCTGAAGAGAGGAAAGTACATTACTAATTCTGTTGCTTATGGCTACTTCACAAAATTCTAAATTACAACACAGAGCTAGAATGAAGTAGGCAGGTTCTTTTCTACATGTTTTATTTACCAGTTTTGTGCTTTACATTTTGAGTAACCACCATAAGCTGCTGACAATTGCACAGAGGTTGATTTGTACATGGTGTTTAAGTATAACCTTGGAACTCTTTGTCCTGACCAAACCCGAAGAACAAAATGGATTAAAGAAATCTGCATGGAAACACTAGACATATATCATAAATCTGGTGCTCATCAACTAGATGAGGTAAATGAAACTTCTGAATACAATTGCATTTCATTGAAATCACTTGCATAAAGATTTCACCTTGATCCTTTCAGCAGGATCAAGAATTATGTGTATGATAAAGGCAATAAAAGTCGGGAAAAAATTGGGGTTTATTAAAGAAAAAGAAAATGAAGAAACATTTCACTTTATGAATTTACAAAGGAGTATAATTTTAAAGAAGGAACAAAAACTATAAATAATTCTCTAAAAATAATATACTGATGCTTTTGTTCCTCTTTTATTTCCATCCATTTTTTCCTTGAGGAAAAAAAAAAGAAAAGGAAAAAGAAAAGATCAATAATAACTGTGCTCCATGAAAATTTCCATACCATTTTTCATGGAGTTGATTGCTGACAGATTATTTGAATGATATTTAAGAGAAATAACTGAAGACCAATCAGTTTGATCTCAACTCTATTGCAATGCATAAACTTCATTCCATGTTTTGCACTTTGAAGGCCAGATATAACAACTCTTGCCTCTCCTTTGAGCAGAAATCTCAGTAATGAGTCAATCAACCTTGCCCAATATTCTCTATTACAGAAAGATGCACTTCCGTGAATCTGGGGTTAGGTCTCTTGATCTAGTAACTCATTTTACTGCCTTCTGTCCTGGCAACAGCCTCAGTGCTTCTCCAACTTTAGAATTGTAGCAGACCTTTACTACCTGAGGAGTGGTTTGCTGAAATCAGATGTATCCAATGGAAGTTTTTAGCAGTGTTGTTTTCCCTACTAAGGTATTGCATATCATGAAAGATTGCAGAGAAAGATGGCTATATGAAGAAGACTTTGCTGACTTCCTTAAACATCTTTTCTTCCTCTTTTTTAAGTTTGGACTTGGTTCTCAATAGAGTGGATCTGCTCAGGTTATTTGAAAAAACTTTTCAATTTATTCAGAAATTGAGGTAATCTTTGAAGTATTTTCAGAAATATTCTTTATTTTATTTCTGTCATCTAAGGCTATGAATATTATGGTTGAAATGTAAAACAGTTCATAGGGAAAGCCATAAGAATGAAGTGAGAAACTTGATGTTCTAGATACAGAAAAAGAACAAAAGTTTTCCATACTGCAGACTGTCAAGTGATTTGAGTAAATACGGAGGAAGAAATATGGCGGAAAGAAAACTTTTGCTTACATCTTGTTTCCGCAGTCACTCTAGTCTCCTTAAAAGTTGCCTATATTAAAACATTTACAGTGCTCGGTTTTCTGACTTTGCCTATGCAGATGGCAAGACGAAGTCGTCAATTACTAGATACAGTTTTGGATAATAACTTTTATTGTTATTTCATGTCTTCCCCTTGCCTTCATTGGGCACTGCACGAACACTTTCTATGTTACTTTTCTGCAATTAAAAAGGTCATACATCCTCAGATCGCTAACACTTGATGTAAAATCATGATGCCGTACCGAAGATCATAGGGCTTTAGCTTTTGCTTTAATCATTTGAAGTCTGTGGTTTTTATTCCACTGTGGTCTCACATCAGTACTGATGAAAATGTATAAACAGCGAGCTCAAGCTACATGCAGGTATCTCTATGTCATTTGAAATGCTCTATACCTTGAAGGATTAGTCATTTTGAATGGGGAATACGCAAAACAAGTAGAGGTATATCTGGCCAAACAAATGAGAATTATTGCTGTTCCCAATATAATTCAGAATGGGTTTCGAGCTAGTCCAATTTGTGAGTGGCTTCTTACAGCTTTAGAAGCGTTCAGTGATGGCTGAGTTTTTGGAAGACCTATTTGTATGATCCCTGGCCCAGTGAAACACCAGTCATTCCTGAATTATTTCTGCAGTATAAGCATTCACTGTGAAAATGAACTGAGATGATCAGGTTATTCCCCAGACACTGCTCAGGAAGTAGAAAACCTTTTATTCACACCTTCTACAATTTCAAACTGAGCACATGTCATTCTTTATTGTCAAGTTTAAATTAAATTTAAGATAAAAAAGCATTTCATATTCTGTCAAAGTTATGAGTGACTTCAGTAATTACTCTATTGGTTTGTATTGCTTCATTTCATCTGTCTTTTTGATTGATTAAACTGTTACTAGAACAAAATAGAGTAAAATTTATAAAATATCAAACAGCTTTTAAAGAAGATCATTAATTTATTTCATTTTTTTAAATTATTTTGGCCTTGTTGCCTGCAGGGCTGTTTCTCTCACATTTTTCTCACTCCTTTCTCTCCCAGCTGCTGCCCAGCATTTTTTACTGATTGGTGCAGCTTTGGCAAGTGGTCTGTCCATTTTGCAGCTGGGTGGAATTGGTTGTGTCTGACATGAGGGCAGCCCTTGGTCTCCTGTCACAGAGGCCTACTCTATAGACCTCTGCTACCAAAACTTTTCTATGTATGCCCAATACATTCTTCTTAATGCAGCCCAGGAGACCAATGTCCTTCTTTGTTATACAAACCTGTTTTGAGCTCATGTCCAGCTTGTTGGTGACCAGGATGCCCAAATTCTTCTCTGCAAAGCTGCTTTCTAGCCAGCCAGCTCCAGCATACTGACACATGGGATTATTCCTTCCCAGGTGTGAGACTTCTGTGAGAACCTGGACATTGAGTTTGTCACAAACGCTGCTTATATTCCATAGTGTAAGTCAGAGACAAGAAACTGAGCTTGTCTCAGGCACCATTTGCATTTGACCATGGGAGATCTTGAACAAAAATGAGGCAAATAAGAAGGAGGTTGTAAGCAAATAACTTGGATGCTGGCTATCAATACTATGTAGATAGGATTGTTCATTCAAAGCTGATAAGCCTTCACAGTAACGTAAAAGGATGATGAGCCGACTCAGAGGATGGAATCAAAAAGCAGGCACCACGATATGAGGGAGAGTGAGGGAGAACAACAGCTTAGAGGACCCTTGAGGGAGCCCCAGATTTGGAACTGTGCATGTGCTCACTAAACTAAGCCCACCGTTATAACAACACATCTCTATGCTTTGTATGCATTTATGGATGACACCCAGAAGAATATGAACATAAAAATACAGGGCTCAGGTCAGTGGGAGAGCTCCCACCACAGACAATACCTTGAGTGAAGAGGACCAAAGACACGAGGCGTTGTTGGACCCACAGGTGGTGATATCTTTTCTCTCTCTTTCTCTCCCTGTCTCTCTTCTCCTTGCCTCTCTTTTTCATTGAATATTGATGCAATCTAAGTAAAAATGTGTGGTACAGAACTTGATGATCCAGTTAAGGTAATCATTGTTGAGTTAATATATCTAACTACTTGCCTAGTATTTTGTATTAATAAATCATAAAAACGGTTGTTGTTGTTTCACCTTAATTCAGTACAAAGGTATCACAAAATTGGTTGTTGGTCCAAGGGGAGGGAGGTAGTCCTATATGACTCCTTTTGGGTTGTGACAGCTTCATGCTTGTCTTTGTTGAACTTCATGAGGTTAATGCCTGCTCATTTCTCCAGCCTGTCTAGTTTCCCTTGTAATGGGAGCACAGCCATCTGGTGTACGAACCAGTCCCACCTGCTTTGTACCATCTAGAAATCTTGCTGAGAATATACATGGTCACATCACCCAAGTCATGTAGCAGACACCTACTACATCACCCACAGTGGTCTGCTCACTTAATCCTGACCCTAGTTTGTCAGGTGGATCCTGTCTCTAATAAGCAGTCCTCAAACCTCAAACATGGTTTGAGGTTTCCATGGTCACACAAAAATAAATCCCAATTGTTGACACTAGCTGCATAACCAGTTGAACATGCAGGATCCATCCACTTCTCAATAAGCTTCCTCCCTCACCAGAAAGAGTGAGAAGAATGCTAAAGTTTCAATTAACAAAAAAAGCACTACTAAAATTAAGGAGGCAGAGATTTCAATCTGAGTTGCAAAGCTGCAAATCTCATTTTAATATAAGTGGTTTTGAATTATGCTGTTGTAAATCAGAATCTGCCCTCTTAACTATTAAATAAAACAAACTAAAATTTCTATTTTTCTCTATTCTCAGTTCATTTTTGTGAATTTTCTTGGGCTGTGAACTTGTTATTGATTTTTTACTATCTGCACCACTCATTCAATAAGCTTATCACCAAACTTGGCCTGAAATGATGCTGAAAGCAAAATGAGAAAGTTCAGTATCCTCCTTCAGTAATGACAAAATTCTCCTTTGCTTAAGAGTCGTCCTTATGGAAAAAATTGGACTCTAGCAAGAAGTTGGAGGACTCAAGTATCATATCCACCAACATGAGCAAATGTGGGCACAGGACAAAGGAAAAACTTTTCATGAATATATCCTTGAAAACTGTAGTTTTGTAGTTAAGGCTTATTGGTTCTCCCAAAGGATTAAAAGCTGGAAATGTAGAAGTCTGTCTCAATGTAAGTGGGTAGATTCTTTATGACATGAGACACACTTGAATCATTCCCTTATAAGAAAAACAAGAAAAATCAAGGCTGCCTCCTATGAAAAAGAAAAATTAAAAAAAAAAAACAAACAAACACTACCCCACCACCCCCCAAAAAAAAAAACAAAACAAAAAACATATGGACAGTTCATTAACTTTAGAAGCTCTCCCAAACCTGCAAGCATTCATAGGTTTTTGACCTCTGCACAGACACTCATGTACTACCTGCAATATTCTATAATTTAGACTTCCTTTTATGCATAGTATTCCTAGGCTTCAGGTTTTTCACTTTATATTTTTAACAACATTAAAAAGATACCTTTCCAATGTCCATAATATCTTTAAAGATTTTAATAAATGTAAAATAGTATCAAAAGTATCAAAATGCTAAAATCTGTCTCTGTGATCACTTTAAGATATTTGATATCACAGAGAGGGAAGATCTGTGTTACTTAAAGAGAAAAATATCTAAGACTCAATTTATCTTTTTGAAAAAAATGTGGTTTGAAATGAGTTATTAAAAAGGAAACAAGCCGAAAATAAACCATGTCAGAGAGAAAAACTTAGAGGCAAAATAAGCTCTAAGAAATGGAAAGGGCGACAAATCCTTATTTGAGTTTTACTAGTATGGTGATCAACTGACTTTTCCAAAGCCAGAGAAACAAGAAAGCAAGCAAGACACTATTAGAGTAAAAAAAAAAAAAAAAATTAATACTCTGAAAAAGAGTGTCTCTTTTATTCCTAGAAGTTCAAGGGAAACTGATGGGTTTAATATTTATCTCCATGACAGTTAGACTTTAAATTCTTTATGAGTTATTTATTCTGAGATCCCTGCTATACAGATTTTTTTTTTTTTTTGGATGCATAGAGTTTGGACTTAAGTATTTGTGACATTTGTATTAAAAAACAGAAAATATACACCTTCTTTAAGCTGGACAAAAAAAATATAGCTGTGAGGAATTCAAGCAGGCTTTTCTAAGTAGTAATTGTAATTATTTGATACTATTCTACTGATATGCTTCAGTACTAGGGACAACAACTAATCCAAAATACCAGTGCAAAAAGTTCTGCCTTGGTGCTGTAGAGGCAACCCCACATTAAGGAAGTTAAACATGCAGAGCAAAGAAGTCCAGTTATGACCTATGTTTAGGTAATCATTGCTGTACTTCCTACTGTTTTTTTAGTACTTCGAAGAATAATTTTCTATAAGAACTTAGCTAAGACTATTTTGTGCTGGTCAATAACTTCCTTATGTGTAGACATGGAAATTGAAAGAGTTACAGATAAGTGAACCCTCCATTTCAGTACTGAACCTAATTCAACAAGTGTATTGCAAAGAGTGACTCAGGTAAACAGCTGTAGCATATAACAGTAGCTCAGAAGCTTTAGGGCCTGATATTGAGACTTTCTAAGGCTCAGAAACTCCAGCTGAATAACATGGAAGATAAATGTTCAACATCTTCGGAAAAAAGGCTTTTATTGTGGCTAGCAAGGTAAATGCCGGTCTATTTCATATCAGGAATCTGCAGCTTTCAGCGTCCAAGGATATTCACACATGAATACATGCAAAAAATAAAAATAAATAAATTTAAAAAAAAAAGGGGTGGTTGGCATGTAAAAGCAGAGACAATATCTCTGTGATCTTACAAACTTTCTGATCACTATGCTTCTCAGTATACAATAATTATTTGTAGCAGTGTAGTGTCTAAAATCTCTCTAAGGGGTTATGAAAGAAACAGTCCATCGTGTCAGGAGGTATCAAATTCAAACCAAAATACAGTCACCACTCCAAAGAATTTTTCATTACAAAGGTTAGATCAATAACCTTTAATCTACTTCTCTTACCTTAATAATTCTGTTGAAAACATACAAAGAGCAATTGTGTACTTACAGTAGCAGAATTAAACTGGCTAAGTTACAGTATGCTGTGACATGCCAACCATTTCTACCAACAAAGAAATAACCCGCTGCTGGAGTTTCACCTGTGATCCAGGAAATGACTATCAAAAAATGAGGCACTGAATATAATACATCACAGAGGACAGAAGAGTCATACAGAAAAGGATACCTAAGAAAACACAGATGAACCTCACCAAAGATCATCACCTTCACCTGTTCTGATGAACTTTCCTCCTTAACCCATTTTATCCTTGGATAACTTGTTTTACTCCCCACTGGACTTAAAAGAAACCCATCTCCAGCAGGTATTAAAAAAGAAATATGAATTGCTCAGTTACTTGAAAGTCCTTAAATTGCAATGGTCACATTGGGTGTAAGGAGAATTAAAACTTTCTTCCAGTGACTACTTCAGTAGGACAAATTTTCATATTAAGACTTTTAAAATTCATCAATCTACAAAATGCTAACACTATGAGTTACTTCTTTATATGATCTTTTTCAGATCACCTGAGATCTTCTCTAAATAGTACTAGAAAAATAGTCACTAAATAGTATATCTTCTTTCTCAGGACAAAACACTATCACATCTCAGATTACTTGATATTAATTATCTCTCCTAGTTGTCTGTACATAACTGAGATAGTGGCATAGAACATGGTAATAGCATTTTATTTCCCCTGGATTTTTTACTTAGCTCTAGAATTTTTCTTGGGTGAGCTGCAATTATTTCAGATTCACAAGAATAGATAAATACCTTTATTTTTAAGAAGGCTATAAAAGCCATATGCATATTTCAGCAAAATTGGCAGGACTTTTTTCATTGACCTTAATAGAAAACAGATTACGCAGAGGTGCAGGTTATGCAGATTTGCAAGAGGTACCATACCCTTTCCAATCACATAAAATAACACTATTTCAGAGAAATTCTTCATAACGAGGACATATGGTCTGAGAATGCATTTGACTTTCCAGAGAGAAGCAGTGGCAAAGGCAGTTCATACATGGCCCATTACAATCATGACTTAAACCTGTAGTTATCCCTTGAAGCATGATTTTGCTTGCTCGTTATTCTTCTGATAATCTACCCTTAATTCCTTATATCTGAATATTTCAATGGTTTAAATATTTCGAATGACCAGAATTGGGCATTGGGAGGTTCACAGATATAAGTCCAGAGGTGACGACTGAAAACAGCTTTGACTTTTTGTTAACTGTAAACCACAAATTTTCACCTGCTTATTACTGATCATAATAATGTGCATTCGTTATATTGTTTCTTTGGAAGATCATTATAGTATTCATCTACTCATGGTATGAAAATATTCTGCTTAGCCTTTCCTTTAGATTTTCCTGATCATCTCAAACATGAAATTGTAGAGTATGTCTGAGTGAACAGCGCTAGGTGAACACTATTCATCTGTTTGGGTGAGTAGTGGCAGGCATGGTATCCATGGTTAGCACTGCTGCAAGCGTACTATAACCAATAATAAAAAGTAAAGATTTGTCAGAGTGTGTGGGCTACTTCCAATACCAGGACTGCAGTCTTTTGGAGGGTTAACTGAAGCCAAAGTAACCTAATTTAACACAATGAAACTGTGGGTGTGCTCATTTCCTAGTGCTGAGCATTCTCGCTTAGGCTATTTCACTGAATATAAGGCTGCATTCAGGGCTGCTTGTGATCAGACCAGTTCTGGAGAGGTCAAACACTTGGCTGCAGTGTCAGCCTTTGAAATTGAAAGTGTAAGGGAAACCACAGGGAGTCAGGACTCTCCCACAGGGAAGGTAGCAAAAAGGCCTTTGCTCTGTATGCACTATCATTTGATTATTGTTTCTTTTGTTCTCTTGTTTCTGGGCCTCCTCCTACCCACCTCCCCAGAGGCAACTAGCTTGGAGTCAAAGAACTTATAGCGTTTCTGTACCAACAGGTTTGGGCATATGCTTTCTTAATGGAGTGGAAGGAAATGATCTTGCAACAGAGTGATGCTTTCTGTATCATAGAATAGTTAGGGTTGGAAAGGACCTATACAGTTTATTTTATTTTCCTTGAGAATATGTTAAGACAGTAATAAAGGAAGAGGTAGAATGATCAAAAAAAAATCAAAATTGTTTGGATAATGTGTAAATTCATTACTTTCAGGAACTGCAGATAGTCTCTAAAATAGAAAACATCTAAAAATGATGACCATACGAGGACATGTTTGGAAAGTTTTTATTAAGCTTAATGATCCACAAATATAGCTGTGTGACAGTATTTAAACTGAGATTTATTTGTCATTAATTTGAGTTAAATTTTCTATTACCTTTGTAAAAACCAATAATAAACACAAAGTGACAAGCCACTGCACCTCCTCTAACCTGATATTTTAGAAAGGTTATCCATACAGCCAAATAGTAAAGTAAAAAATGGTAAACTATGCTACTATGGATTATTAAATGACAGTGATTCAGAAAGGTTGTTGCAAAATTCGTTTTGATTTGCTGGAAATCCTGAAAAGTTTTACTACATATGCAAATTTCTGAAAAAGTCTATATTCCTCAGGAAAAAAAAAAACACAACACAGATGACAGGGGGGTTATCTTAATGTAGATTTTAAACTGTTTTACCTACAAAATGAAAGGTTTGCTTTGTTTCTGGAAGCTAAGCATCAGTGTGGTAGGTTTTTTGTTCCTAAATGTAATGTAGAAGAGAGAATTAAGGATTAAAAAAAATGGAAATATATTCTACCTAAACTCACTAATAATATCTTTTTGCATTTAGAATTCTGCTTTAGAAAAATTTAAAAGCATAATTCACCTCTGTAACTGAGCAGAACTCTGTACATAAAACAATGTAGGAATTCATAGCTCATCTATGGAGGGAGTTCCAGAGGCTTAAGAGTACATTTTGGGAGTATCTTGGCCCTGGGTCCTCTCTGGTATGCAGGAATAAGCGGAAGATAGGACACCCAAGGAAGCCAGCAAGGTAGAATCCCAGCTTTTTTGTCTTTGCTCTCCCAAATAGGAAAGTATCAAAGACAGCCATCATCACAAATCCTGTTTCCAAAATCAATGTGAGAGGATGACACCATAAAGACCCCAAGAGAAAGAGGCTTTAATCTGAGTCAACAGCACATATTTGGAAATGGATAACTGCACCTGGAAAACACATTTGTTACATTTTTTTCAGCTGCCAATCTTTAAAAAAATGACATCGTTCTGACCTCAAGTAAAAGCATCTTGAAAGTGAAGTTGACCTTAGAATAACATAGAAGACCCAATTAGCTAGGTATAAGCCACCTGTTCTTACATGAACATTCTAAAGGAAAACTTCTGTGTTTCAGTTCATCACCGCATGTGCCCCTTTTACCAAATGAGGGAAGTAAGCATTTTCAGGAAGTGATACATCTAATTTTAAGACACATATGTAAGATAGATGTACTGGCTTTTGGAGGTGACATATTTTCTCTCCATCGATCACTAAGGTGACCTAGGATGAACTAGATCATGTTTTGATGGCTGCTTTGTAGATGAGTTGAGAAGAAATGTTTCTTAAGTTAGTTTTTTGTCATTTCTGCCTGAAATAAAATGTTCCAGTCCTCCCAGTCACAGAGGAGTCGTGAGGAATATTTTTCTTTAAGACTTATAGCTCTCTTTCCTGACAATATTTTTAAATGTCCGTTTGCCCTTTAGGAATCAAATCAAATAAATTACAAGAAAAACGATGAAAGTCCTTTAAAATAATTGAAAATAAAGAAACATAGCAACATCTTTGACCCAAAGACCACAATTTTCTCAGCAATATTAAAAAAGTTTCCCCCTCTTTTTTTTTTCCCCACAAACATATTAACACTTTCAGAAGAGCAACTGTGACAGTCTCCGAAGATATTGCATTTGTTTCACTCATTCATTTCAGAAAACATATAGGACTTTTATCATGATGCTGTATCTTCATTTTCCAAGAAAAAAATATACAAAAAAATAACAAGTCACATTGAATAGGTCATTCATTTACAACCATGACTGATTTACTAAAAAATCTACTTTATTAGAAAAGTATGATTTCCAAAACCAAGAAATGCACAAGATATACTATACATGTGCATTTTTCTCCCTTAATTTCATTGCTAAAATGTAAATGGGGGTCAAAGAACACCAAGGAACATTTTTGTTTGTTGTGGGTTTTTTCCATAAGTTGCTGAAAGACCAGCTGTGGGAACTAAGTGAATAACATCAGCTCATTTTTTTTGTTAGTGTAATGGGGTGTGCTCATTTTTGCTGGGGATAAAGTTAATATTCTCCATAGCAACTGGTATGGAGTGATGTCTTGGATTTATGCTGAAAACAGTGCTGGTAACAGAGTGTCCTGGGTTCAGCAGTACAAGTCATGGTTCTCCGTGGTAGCTGGTGCAGTGCTGTGTTTTGACTTCCAGCCTGGGAACAATGTTGGTGAAGTCGATGTTTTCAGTTGTTGCTAAGTGATGTTTACCCTGACCAAGGACTTTGTGAGCCTCATGCTCTGCCAGGGAGGAGGGGAAGCTGTGATGAAGCAGAAACGGGGCACCTGACCCAGGCTAGCCAAAGAGGTATTCCATACCACAGCATGTCATGCCTGGGGTGGGGGGTAACTGGGAGTTACCCGGAAGGACACAGGCTTCTGGGTAGGATTTGTTTCTTGGCCGGTGGTATTGTATTCTCTTCCCTTGTTATTTTCTCATATCATTGTTGTTGGCAGTAGCGGTGGTGATTTGTGTTGTACATTGGTTGCTGGACTGCTCTTGTCTCAACCTGTGGGAGTTGCACTCTTTCGATCCTCCTCCCTGTTCCTCCAATGCTTCTCACATCACCCCACCAGTGAGGAGTCTGGGGGTGCACAATAAGTTGGGAAGTGATAAAGCTGGGACAACTGACCCTAACTGGCCAAAGGGATATTCCATACTATGTGGCATAATGCTCAGCATATAAAGCTGGTGGAAGAAGGGGAGATATTTGGAGAGATGATATTTGTCTTCCCAAGGAACCACTACAAGTGATGGAACCTTGCTTTCCTGGAAATGGCTGATACCTGAGTAATGATGGGAAGTAGTGAAAGAATTCCTTGTTTTGCTTTGCTTCTGTTGGTGCAGATTTAAAGTGTCTTCACATCAGCCTGTAAGATTTTTCTCATTTTTACTCTTTTGATTCTCTCCCCCATCCCACCGTCAGGAAGTGAGCAAGCAGCTGTGTGGGGCTTAGTTGCTGTGTGGGTCTTAGTTGCTTTTTGGGGTTACATGGGGCTTTATGGTCTTGTGTGGAATACAGTGGCATTAACCACATTTTAGTTCCCCCCGCTCTTGATTCTATCATCTTGCTCCACACCGGAGTGAAGTGAAAAATAAGTTAAAAACAATTCTTGATATTTTCGTTGTTCTTGAAAATGATACTTTCAAATTGATCCTAGTTCTTTTCTGAGACTGCTTCTTTTGAAATCCTAGTATCTGGTGCTAGAGCAAGTTAAGGCAAAGGAAAGTGTCTGTTAGGAAGTCAGAGGAGTTTTAGACTGCCTTTTTCAAAAGTAGTTTCTAGATGCTGAATCTTACAGGCACTTCAAAGTCAGGTGAACTAAAAAGCTACTTGCAGTAAACAAAATAGAAACCACAGACTGGGACCATGAAGACGTTTCTGATAGCTTTATACTTGAGACAGAAGTGCACCAAAACAAAATGAAACAAAACAAAACTAAATATAACAAAACTAAAAAAACAAAACAAAAGCTATTACCTGCCATTCCTTAATATGAAGAACCTGAGGGCTTTGTATCAGAGGCAGATTACCAGACCTTATTAATTTCCTCTGTGATAGTCACTTTTGTCCATGTTTGATGCCTCCATGTTAGAAAGATAGTGATGACAATGGGAAATATTCATAAACAATCCAAAATTTGTGGTGTAAATGTGGATGTAATTTTACATCCTCTCATACAAACCATCATAGCTTTAGAGTAAAGCAAAAAAAAGCTATTAGCATTTGTAACAGCAGAAGAGCTGCTTCAGGTAAATATGCTGTCATTCTTTAAAATGGCTCAAAAGCATGGATGAACCCTGTATTTCCTTCAATTTCTAAATGGATGAGATTTCCTTTCATATTACAGTTTATACAGGCCTCAAGGAAGAGAATTGGATCCTGTCCAGACCCAAGTCTGTATGGTAAATCTTCAACACTGTTTGCGAGACTTTAACTACTTTCTGATTAAAGTATTAGCTAATGTAGAAAACTAAAGAATGTAGCTAGTTGCCTTTTATTTCTTTATTTAGAAGGCTCATTTCACTGCATTTAGTGCAGAAAGGAAGAGTACTTGTTATTCTGACAGGTGAAGTATCCTGAGAATAAAAAGAAAATGTTAAATGCTTCTTCTTTCTCTAAGAGAATGCCTGTGGCATTCCCCTTGCCAAGATGTTGTTTTTCTTAAAGGAGAAAAAAGAAAGAAAAAAACAAAGAGAAGTCTGTGAGTTTGAAGAATTCTGTGCAGCTTTTGGTAGTTAATGGTTATATTCAAATGTATTCAAATGACTGGAAATTTTCTTGGATTGAAAAGTTATGCAGAATTGCCAAAATGTGAAAAGAAAAATTATATTTAACGGATGTCTTCCTTAGTTCTGTATTCCTTACTACAACTGTTCTTTGCAGTGATAAACTACCTACTGTTACGCTTTTCCTATGAGAAACTTTGTCTTGGTGATTTCAATCCAGTAGTCCAAATTTAAAAATATTTTTTTTAATTTGAAGATTTGCATTCTCCTAAGACTAGGCACTTTTTTTATGGAATTATGACATGCAGGAAAGTTCTTAGCATGACTGAAAAGAGGGAAGAAGAAAATTATGAAATAGGGAGTCAGTAGCAGGAAGGAAGGAAGGACTTTAATCTTTACCTTTATCTTTCACCATACATTCTATACCTTACTAGCCATAAACTAAATAGAGGCACATGGTACAAACAATGAAATAGGTTGTTTTTTGCTTTCCTAGAGTATCAAAATTGTATGAAACATTAATACTGAATCTTAAATTTTAGAATTTAGATATAAAAGCTGTGATTTGTAAAAAGAAAATTACTTTTCAGATTCAACATATCCCGAAGTAAACATTTAAAGTGGGTCATCTAAACAGAACCCAAAACATGACAAAGAATCATGGAGTCACAGTATGGTTGAGATTGGAAGTGGCCTCTAGAGGTCAGCCGGTCCCAACTCCTCACTCAAGCAGGACCACCTACAGTCAATTTCCAGGACTTTGCCCAGACTTTTTTTAATGTCTCTAAGGAGTGAGATTCCACAACCTCCCTGGGAAACCTGTGACAATGCACAGACACCCTCACAGTAAAAAAGTCTTTCCTGACGTTCAGAGTGAACTCCTGTGTTCTATTTTGTGTCCATTACCTCTTGTCCTGTCACGGGACACCACTGAAAAGAGCCTGATTCTGTCCTTTTTGTACCATCCCTTTAGGTATTTACATACATCAATGAGATCCCTCTTGAGCCTTCTTTCCTACAGGGTAAACAGTCACAGCTCTCTCAGACATTTTTTTTATGTGATGTGCTCCAGTCCCTTAACCATAAGCCTATTTTCCCTATTTTCCCTCTGCTTATTCTTTAAGGATTCTAAGGTTATTAACTTAGACATATACAATGGGGACATCTATTTACTCAGACTCAAAAGCTGAAATGACTATACCTCTTATGACAACATTGACTTGATTGTATAGTGCAACTATTCATTTCTGCCATATACTATTACAATGTTTAATGGAGAAAGCTTTACTGGAATATTTTGATATATATAATGTAAAGCTGTTCTGGCAGTTTAAGTTTTGAAATGTGCTACCTTATTTCCTGTCTCTAGAGTATTTGTTTTCT
Organism: Pezoporus wallicus; assembly: GCF_028554395.1. Lineage (NCBI taxonomy): Eukaryota > Metazoa > Chordata > Aves > Psittaciformes > Psittacidae > Pezoporus > Pezoporus wallicus. Next base: position 556,826 of record NW_026637693.1, read on the forward strand.
CAATGTTTCAAAAATGCTATCTTCTTGTAAGATTCCATTCTGGTCACCACAAGGACTACTCAAACACTTTCTTCAAAATGCTAATTTGTTCTGCATCAGTGGATGATCTTGTCCCTTTGAAACTCACAGGATGAGCCATTGACAAAACCCAGCCAAATAGCTTAATATGACCACTGACCTTTCCAGAAGTTCCATTGTAATAACTGGGTAGTGAAGAGAGTGTGAATCCTGATATCACCATTAGAAAATCTTTGGACTTTACAGTCTGTATGAAGCAGAAAGAAGCAACATGTCAGTCTAACACAGAACCTTTTAGTTTTAGCATTTTTTAAAAAAACTTAATGGCTTAATAATATGAACATATTACAAGAAAATCCATTGCAATTGAAGACCTTCAGAGATACAAGGAAATTAGATAAATAGAAATTTTATCTGACATTTTAAGAGTGTAAAAAATAAGAATATTAAAACTACTTACATTAAAGTCTAAACATTAAAATTTCACCTTTTTATTTTTTGAAATTGTTATAGTTTTTGCATTATGAAAACTCAGATGAGGTGGTGATATGCTTTTGCCTCATGCCTCATTACACAGTTAAGAAGTGGATAAATATGCACTACTTGATGCTCTGTCTGGTCCTGCCCTGATTACTTAAATGAAGGTTTATTGGGGAAAATGCAGCAATGAAGCCCAAGCTGCTCTCTGAAGGAGTCCTTCAATGTGTGATATTGCAGGAAGAGGATCTCGGATTGATTTTGTTGTGTTTTTGTTTTTTGGGTTTTTTTTTATGTGTGATTTCTTTTAGTCCTGTTAAGAAAAAAATAGAAAAGTGATGAAACAGGAACGTTTAAAACAAGAAATAAACCAATGTATAGAAATGCACAATGCCTTGAAGTTTCCAGCAGTGATGCAAATATACTGTCGTGTGAGCAGTGCCATCTAGTGGTTCTATCGAGATTAGTTGGCACAAGGATTCGCAAAACTGACGAGCAGCATTCTCATGTTGTGGCAGAGCAGCTATCTGAACATTATTGGGAACATTAACAACATATTCATTGGTAGAATCCTGCACTGTCATAACTTAGAGAAATTACATTTTCGATATAATCTTATCGTTTCAGGCACTGTTCTTTTAGTCTGTGACATTTAAATTTGATTTCAACATGAACCAATCACACAGATATTTATTTGCTTTAAAAATAAACTACAACCATTTCACTATTGAAACCATAGAAATAAAATTTTTCTTACGACAGTAAATAAAAATATATTTTTTTATTCAGAGTTCATGAAATGAAAGGTGAGAATGGAAAATAGTGGACTCATTGACAACGCAGGAAAATCGGGAGAAATCTTTGAATTTCAGTGGTTTATTCCATTCTGAGCTAAATGCAAAAAATTGAACCACAATAACTGAAGAACTCTTTCTTCTCTGCTCTGCTTAGCTCTAGTTTTTTATTCTATCTTCCTTTAAGCCTTTAAATACCTATAGGGGTGGGTTTACTTCATGATTTGATTTCATGTTGGTTTCGGCTACGCAACAATATTTTTCGTGTAGTCATCTTCATGGAATTTAATACTGAAAAATAAACTTAAATACAGCAAGAATTTTACAGCAGAAATATGTCTCTGTTGCAATATCTGAAGTAGCCTAGAATAAATAGAAAAAGAAGTTTCCTTTGCAGCTTTAAGCCACCCTATAGAATCCAGTATTCCTGTCACAGAATTCTGTAAAAATCTATAAGCATGAGAGCATACTTTTAAGCCATAGAGCATTTTGTTCCACAGGGGGGGAAAGAAAAAACAGAGCTGTAGTCACAAAGATAACCAAGGATGATCGCTGTAATAAAACTATGGGCCATGTTTTATGAAGCTATAAACACAAGCTTCAGCCACAAAATAAGCTAGCTGACTTTAGCCTACTCGACAGATACATTTCCAGACCCTATAAAATATCTTTCAGCTTCTAATTAATAAAATTTCAAGCTATAACATGTGCAATTCATGTAAGTCAGTGAATCTCTATAATGATGTGTACTTGATGCTGCTGATACCTATGTTGCAATAACTAGAGGAACTTTTAAAGCATTTAATGAATTGTAATTATGGTTGACCTTGCTCTTGAGGGCTTGAGCTGTGCACGTACAGTGTGTGCATTGCAAGACAAAATTTCATCGTTGCATTCCTATTAAAGGACCTCTGGAGCTCTACTCTCCTTACAATGGAAAACTGCTACCAATGTTAGAATAACATGAAAAACGATACACACACACATATGTATTTAAAAAATAAATAAATAAAATCAGATGTTCATATCTTCCATACCACAGAAATGAAGGATAGGAAGGTATTTCAAGACCAGAAAGTATAAAGATAGACTCTCCTCTGAACTTATAGCATGAAAATTTGGTGAAGTACATTCTGTAGTCTTACAGTGTTGAACCATTCTCAAACTTTAAATGATACTATTCATACTAAATATAAAGGTGTTTTTTCCTTCAAATTAAACTAGTGTAATACTCTTCTCTATACTTACCTGTTAGATACAGGTAGCAACTGATAATTTCCTAATAATTCCATTCCAATCTTGATTATTCTATGATTCTGTGGTTCTAAAGTCTTAAACAACTGAATTATCTAATCATGCAGTCCAACCCTCTCCCTCACTACTCCCCAGTTCATGCTTTCCAAACCATTTAATATTTTTTTTAATTCTCTCCTGTGAATTCTAAACTGTCTGCAGTTTACAATAAACTGTATAGAATAGACTGTCTACAGCTTAGACAGTCTAAACTGTCTATATCTTCTTTAATACAGGGCGCCAAAAAAGGACAGAGTACTCTGTCTGAGGCCGCTCCCATTCTGGTTAAAGTGTGGTAATGAGTGTCTCCCCATAGTTCACACGCAGTGTTCCAGCTAATGCATCTGAGAGTGAGAACTGATTGTTTTGCAGCACATGGTATGGATGACACATTTTTAATATTTGTTCAAGCATCATTTCAAAATTATTGTCGCCAGTACTGCTGCTAATAGAGGGTTTTCTCAGGCTGTGGGGAGGCCCACAGGGCAGCAGGGCAGAGGCTGACCAGCCAGGGGCCCAGCTCTTCTCCCAGTCTTTTCCACCACTCTGAACAAAGGCTACAGACCATGCCATATCAGATATGGCCTTGTCTGTAGGCTGCCAAACCCCTTTCTGAGGAACAAGGAGTGCAGCTGGCATGGCATGGACAGCAGTGTTGATACAAGCTGCGGCCCAGGACATGGTAGCTTGCAATCTCACCTAAAACTAACTCCCACTTTGGCCAGAAGTGACCAAAACGTCCCCTTTGTCTATGGTTTTGTGACCATGTTGTGCACTAGTTTCACAGTAATTTCATCACAGTAATGATATTTTGGTTCATCATCCCTACATATTTTTTGTAGAGAAGAAACAAGATATAAAGCCTTCTTAGGCTGAGATACAACATTTCTTATTTGCCCTCTATTGAATAAGCAGCTTGTGGTCACACACAAAGAGGTTACCCTGTTTTGCAATAGGGTGGTTTTGACCAGCTTATCAGGGTTCAGCTGCTCAGAGGTTGATGCCTTAGCAGGTTGCTCTAGCATCTTGTTGGGAATTAAAACTTGACCAGCAGTTCTGTGACACACACACAGTCAGATGGATCTCAAGCTAAAATGTTTTCCCAAAGGAAGTGTTGCTAGGATTTGGGAGTGATTCAGTGGAGTGAGTCGTTTTGCTGTCAGGCATCATCATCTCATGAGTCAAGCAAATAAATTGTAATGACGTATTTTGCAAACCCAGGCACTGTGCAATGACTGCATAGCTGATGAGTTCAGCATTGTCAATTAGAGGAACAATACAAAGCTGAAATTCAAAATTACTAACATTTTATATGAATAGTAATGTCATTGAAGGTAAGTCAGTTAGATAATCAATAAGTCACTAATGCAGATACCTAAGAAGTGAAATCTATCGTTTGGATGCCCAGATTCTTTACTTAAAACCCCATGATTCCCCCTTGCTTTTCCAATCATCTCCACTGTTCTTTCTAACATTCCCTGTCACCTCCCCAAAATTCACTCCTAATTTTAAAATTCGCACATCATTTTTTCCTTCCACCTATATGAGTCCTATACCAAGAGCTTATTTCTTTATCCTGTCCTTATTCTCATGGGGTTCATCTCCGTGTTGAAGCACAGCCCTTGCCTGTATCACTTACACAGACAAAAATTATTTTAGGAAGTTATATGCCCTTGAATACATACATTTGCAGTAAATATTTAATCCCTATTGTCCTTCAAAATAGTAAAATAAGATGTATAAATGAATGTCTCACAATTTTTCTAGGGTCTTTTTCCCGTAGTTGAAAGCTGTCTTGAATCTCTTGATTGATGCTGCCATCTAGTGATCATGGAAGAAATTAAAACCCACTTCATTCAAACATACTTTCAGCTCCCTGACCTATTTAAGACCTATTTATCTCTTTCATAGACTCATTTAGTTCAGAGCAGAAATTCAGTGAAGTGTGTAAGGAGTTAGCTCGAAAACTGCCATTTAACATTATATTCTGGCTTCATGTGATGAACTTAGGTTTTGTGCCAAATAGTGCAATTACTGGGAATTTTTTTTTCTCCCATAAAGGAATATATACAGACAAAATTAAAATAAATCAACTAGTTAACAGGTATATGAATATATTTATCCTAACACCTTGTATATTCTTAGTTTTCTTGAACATCCGTCTTACTGCCAGTTTATACAAGAAAGGATTTTTTTCCTCTAATCTGTAAAAAAAATTTACAAAGAAATACCATTCCAGGTGATCAAGACCAGATCTATATCAAAAGCTATAAAATTATTGCAAACACATATTTTGACCTTAGAATAAGGCTAAGGAATGAATGTTCTAGTTTCTTCATTGTAAGAAATGTCTTAACAATTCATGAATCATATTCTTTTTCTCCAAGGATACCTTCTTTCATGTCTACACTCAAAGAATACTGAACAAATATTTCTCAGGAGTCATTCAAAGACATATTTTTTTCTCCATTGATTTAATAGGTAGTTAAACATTAGCTTTAAGAGGACAGGGTCCTAAAACTTGAAATGCCTTACTCCAACAGAATCCCTGTTAGACTGTGTTTACCACTAGCTAAAAGGGTCTGGCATAGATTAACAGCATTTCCCTGCCAGTCAGTGCTGCACTGCTTGCAAATGTTTTATGTTAGTGCATGGGTTGTCAGGCTGATAGTTTGGTGGACTGAAGAGGGACGGAGGTGCTGAACCTCTTCTTGGGCATAAACTGCATGAGAGATCATAAAAAAATTACATCTCTAAATGAATACGAAAAGCCTGAGCAGAATCCACTCACTGTTTTCCTAAAGAGGTTATATTTTGTCCATTCCAAAATTTTCTCATTACTAAGGGCATTATTGGTCTTCCTCCTACATTTCCATGATGACTTCCCTAGAAATCCAATCTCTATTCCAATTGCTCTGTTAGTGAACAACATAGATATTGCCCGTGCAGCTGCTTGTCATCAAAAAGTCATCTTCCCTAATTCATACCGTTCTGGAATGGAAAGTGGATCTATTTTCTAAATGCCTTGTTTCCATACACTTCGATAATGTAAATTACAGTTTTATAGAATTATGCTATGGGTTAACTTAGTTATAAGCCTGACTACTTTAGACACTTCTAGACCTAGTCATAATACTGTGAATCATTATCCCTGTGCTAAAGAGCTCCTAGAAAATAACAAGGCTAAAATAGTTTAATGCATTTAATAACTAGGCTTTCATTCAGATATGTTGTTTTATTCTTTCTTTCCTGACAACCACCAAAATAAAACCAGCATTAGGAATAGTTCATAGAAAAGGGAATGGGGATGTGGCTGTTTCTATATTTAATTTGACCGTTTCCAGTGATGAGAGTTATCTGCCAAATGATGAAAATTGTGACAGGCTTAGACAGTGGACTGGATGAAACGGGTGAAAAAAAATCTCAGCTACATAAAATCTAGCAAAAACTTTGATGTGATGCTCCATTTAAAAGTTCTTCATTTAACTGAGGACACTAAAATTAGTAGATGAATTGGGAAATTAGCTTTGCTCAGTAAATAGATTCAAAAATTAATTCAGGAACTAGACAAAGTAGAAGGGCAACAGGTTATGTAGAAAGGTGAGTTTCACCAGCCAGATTGAAAATGGGTGAAAACTGAATTCTTCCAGATCATTCTTGAAGTTTATTTTATTTAACCTTTTGATTATAGGAGCTTCACACTAAAAGCTGGAAGCTGCAGGTGGAATCTGAACATGATGTAAACACTAGAGATATTCGATACTGGTACCAGTATCAAAGGTTGGAATACTGAAATTGGAAGAAATATAGATGTAAGAAATGTTAGATCATGCATTTAGAGACCCATAAAAGAAAACTGATATTGTGAATTGAAAATTTAGCAGACTAAAATGACAGAGGAATAAAAATAATTGTTTCCCTGGATCCTATGAATTGCCAGGGTAGCATAACCAAAGAAAATACAAACTTCTACAGCTTAGAAACTCTTAGTTCTGCCATCCTGTTGAGAATTTGCAATAGTGTACATAATTCTGATGAACCCACTGAAGTAATATGAACAAAATTTCAAATAGATATAGAGGAGATCACATAAGCTTAAGAGTCACAGAATCATAGAACCATAGAATAGTTAGGGTTGGAAAGAACCTTAAGATCATTTAGTTCCAATCCCCCTGCCATGGGCAGGGACACATCACACTAAACCATGTCACCCAAGACTCCATCCAAACTGGCTTTGAACACTGCCACGGATGGAGCATGCACTACTTCCTTGGGCACTGTTCCAGTGCTTCACCACCCACACAGTAAAGAGCTTTATATCTAACCTAAACTTCCCCTGTTTAAGTTTGAACCCACTACCCCTTTTCCTACAGATACAGTCCCTAATGAAGAGTCCCTCTCCAGCACCCCTATAGTCCCCCTTCAGATACTGGAAGGATGCTGTGAGGTCTTCATGCAGCCTTCTCTTCTCCAGGCTGAACAGCCCCAACTTCCTCAGCCTGTCTTCATATGGGAGGTTCTCCAGTCCCCTGATCATCCTCGTGGCCCTCCTCTGGACTTGTTCCAACAGTTCCATGTCCTTTTTATGCTGAGGACACACAATCCTCCAAGTGAGGTCTCACAAGAGCAGAGTAGAGGGGCAGGATCACCTCCTTCAACCTGCTGGTCACACTCCTTTTGATGCAGCTCTGGATACGGTTGGCTTTCTGGGCTGTGAAGATAAGGAAAGAAGCCCTAAAGACCAGGCTTGCCTAGTTTAGTGAAAGAAAAGACTGAGAAAGTATATATTTCCTTATCCCCTTTACTTCTCCTACTTGGGTAAAAAAGTGAACAATGAGAACTTAAGTAAAATTCCTTGTGATTAAAGCCAGATATACACTGTCTTCTGTGTTATCTTCTACTGAAGAGAGAATTCAGGGGTAGAAGAGGAAGTAAAAAGCTAGTGATTTTGTCCTGACAGAATGATCCCTGAGCAATAATTTCACCCAGCATCACTTTAATTGCACCTTTTCTATAAAGCTAGTTTTTTGCACTGTACTACTAGGATCTGGGGGCTTTCACTCTTCAGCTGTGCCTACCAAGAGCTGAATCACAATGTCAGTGTCTAATTATATCAACTAATGTCACACGTTCAGATTACAGATCTCTAAGCTAGTCACCTAAGGCTCCCTTTACTGTCAACAGAAAAAAGTGGGACTTAGAGTCACAATTTGTCTGCTTTATCTTAAATTTGTGCTGCAGATAAATGGCGTACCAGAAGTGCATACTGAATGGTTAGCTGAGAAGTGGACTACTAGAATACAGCAGGTGAGATGAACCTCACTCGGCTTCTAACATGCACATGCTGAAACAAGGGCTGTGTGGGTTACTGCACTTCCCAGGTACCAGGAGAAAATTAAAGACATTCTGTAGCAGAAATGAAGAAAGAACTCAGAACAGCTGTGGTTTGAGCCATTTATTTAGTACATATTATAGTAAGAACTGCAATTATCACAGAATAAAAAGAATAGCTCTATAATGAATGCAAGGGCTGAAATTATTTAGGGAGTCCTTTTATTATCATAAGCTGTCATCACGAGAATACAACTGAAATCAGTTTATATGAATCAGCAAATCCAAAGCAATGAATGTAGCTATGCATGCACTTTGAGACTGTATTATTCCTTTTATAATTTTTGTTTACAGCTTGGCATTCCAAAGTGTCATATAAAATCAATGGCCTTCACCATTCACGCTACAGGGTTCTGAAATGCCATGAAACACTATGATGAGCAAAAATGTATACTGCCCAATTAACTTCATTTACAGATTCTTTCTGTCCTTACAAGACCATTATATATAGACTATGCTTTTGATATTTTCCTTTTTTTTTGTACACAGACTGCAAAGGGATTACCATTTTCCTGTGTTTGTAGCTGTGACCACAAATCAGTTTAACTTCCTTTTTTAGCTGTACATAAGCAATAATGCTAATGACTGTGGGCTGACGAACAAATAAATGAAAACTTTCCTATTCTATTAACAGTTGTTTAATCAACTCTAAAAATTAAAAAATTACACTGAAAAATATAGTTAGTTACTATTCTAAGAACTATCCATAAGTAGTAGTTGTTCCTTTGTACAGTGCACATAGAAAGTAAGTCACTGGAACTCTCATTTTGCCTCATTCCTAAAAAAAAAGCAAACAAAACACAATTATCACTGTGAAATCAGCACATCCAACTACATACCTGTGTATATAAAAATGATAGAGTAGGCATCTTTCCATTATCTGTTTCAAGAATTTTGTGGGATCCTAAAGCCAAATTTTCTGATGCTTTATTTCCCATTTAGCGTAGAACATGAATTTACTATGGACAATTCATTTTGCTAACTTAATTCCAATGAACCTCAGAAAGAAAATTCATAGTTTTATGAACAGTGACTACCCAATGGCCCTATGATACATTAAACTGAATAAAAAAACATAACCTATTAAATAAGGCAGCTCTTTTTAAAAATGGTACTCCTTGAATTTCAAATATCTTACTGCCTTTTATTGAACGAAGTGCATTAAGATATGCTACTTTATGCAGTTATAAATTATAACATGCATCTGAGTAATGTATGACCTCTGAAACCGGAAAAAAAGTATCTTCAGCATCAATTTTTTGATTTTTTGAAAAAAAAAAGGGTTTCTGATATACTGACAATGTACCTAAGGGTTCAGCCATTAAAATAAAAAATGTCAGTGTGAGATACATATACTGCATTGTTGTGGAGCAGTATATCTTCATACACAAAATGACCCAGGTGTTTCATTCCTCTGCGATCAATAACAAGGTGCTTGCTTATGTCATCTGAGGAGCTGATCTAATATATGAAAGTCATAAATTAAAATATTCAGTTATATAACTTCTCTTGTCTAGTTAACAATGACCTCCTTTATTGAAAAAATATCATTGCATTTCATGAGATGAATGCTGTGCCATTTTTAAAAGAACATTTGTGGGAGAGCAGAATGGATCATACAAGGCTAGTAATGCCCTTTGTAAATTTCCTAAAATGACCAGCTCCTTAGCTTCAAAGAATTTAAAGACAGACTGTGCTTCTGACAAAACCCAAATGGATTTAAATGCACACTTCGACTGATCTCATGTTGATCTAAGATTCTGGATGACTGGTTTTGGTAGGGGTTTTAAGATTTTTTTAAGAGAAATAATATTATGACTGTGTGGACTTTCTTCACCACAAAGTATTTGCTGATTAATGAAAGAAATTTATGGGAAAAAAATCCTGTTATAAATAAATTATTAAAGAGTAAATTATTCAAGAGTCTGATCAACATAGCAAATAAAAGAATATTACAAATAAAAGAATATTACATTTAGATGTCCTGAAATGACTGTATTAAAGTTCTCGATATTATCTTAAATCCAGGAAGTCTTCCCATGTATACTTTTGGTTTGTTTTGGTGTTATGCTAATTAATAAAACTAATTGTTTAAAATTTAATGTATTTTCTAATTTCCACCATTACTCTTTTGCTTTTGTGTGAATGTCCCATTTTAATGGCACGTCAATGTTAAAAAAAAAAAAAAATCATCCAAGAGGGAAGAAAACAAAATAAACCATGGACCAAGTCAGTTGCATTTGTATTTCATATGCGATCAGAGCTTAATACTACTTGAATTTCTCACTGATATCCTCTCTTCCTCAGGTTATCCTGTCTAGAAACTATATAGCTAGAAACAAATACAAGTGATGTGGCTGATCAAAGCATACGGACCATAAGTTTAAACGATTATAAGCAACCTTGGTGGAGTTTTTTGGTACTTGGTTTGGAAAAGAGGAAAGACTTCTTGTTCTCAGCTTCTTTTCAGTTCTTATTTTATAACTTGGAACAACTGGAAATTATGCTTAACATAATCAATTGCAGCCCTCTGATTCAAGCATTAATTTATTGTACTAGCCTTTCACACACAGAAATGTGATTTTAAATTCTTCTGAGATAAAATCTTAAAGCAGTAGATTGATCCAACTACTATTTTTAGCTGCAGTGTAAAAATATCTTTTAAGTGTAACAGGGTGTTTAGTTAAGTCAAGACTCAGGAATAAAGAGAATTCAGATAGCACTGTTGACAATGCCAGATTGCAATAGACAATATTCATAAGAACTTGGCAGTTTGTCTCATGCTTTAGCTGTTTCCTCCTATAAGAATGTCTTTTCAAAAGATTATGAAATAGTAAAAGAAACAGTAAATCATTCCCCGAAATGTGTTTTCAAATTTCTATTACGCTTAGTATCCGTATAGGGTTTGGTAACAAAATATTTAATCCATAGAAGTCAGGACCAGCTTTTCAGCAGCTTTCAATAGTTTAACTTCCTTAGTCTGCAGTTAAAAATGGCAGCTTAAAAAGAAAATGTGTTTCTTCTAATTCTCCCAGAAATTTAAACCAAATAATGGGACTTTGCTTTTGGTATAGAGACCAAGCATGAAACATCAGCTCCAACGGAAAATGTTTCAGAAAGTCATGAGAACACTGGGCTGTCACGGAGTCTGTTCTATGACTTTCAAAACAGTGGGGACAAGTAATAGGTGCTGCAATTATGGAGTCCAGTGGAAGCAAAGTGACAAAATCAAACTGTGTATCCATTTTGATCTCTGTACAGTGCTGATACAGAGTTAAAAAGCATGTGGACCAAATTCTATCATTATGATGTTGAGATTCAGAAGAAACTCCCATTATACATAACTGCAATATAATTAACACTTTGGGTCACACTGCCACCATCAGCTCTGATTTTAAGAAAAATATTTTGTCCATTACCCTGTGTGTGATGCATTATGTTCACTTCCATAAGAATGGATTTTTATATTGACAGATCTCTAAACATCAAAAATCACACTTCTCTCTATTGCTTTAGTCATATTATACTGAGGGTATAATTTTGCTTTCTAAAAAAAAAAATACATAAATTATGTGTTTTTAAAAAACTGCAAGTTCAAAAAACTCTGATAAGTCAGAAAACATCATCAAGAACACGGAATAGATGTTCAGCTCTCTAGCAAAACTGATCCTCTATTATTATCAAAATCTCACCCTGAGATCCCGCAGCCAAGACACTGTGCACGTACTGCCTGAACCATAACTATTACTGACAAGGATGATTTAAGATATGCTGAATACCTGTGCCTTCATGCACAACTCTACAGTTCTAGAAAATGTGATCTCTTACTGGTATTTGTAAATACTATCAAAAAAAAAAAAAAAAATTGTATTTACAAATGCTTTTTAAAAAAATACGGAGTCCTGATCTGAAAAATATTTTTTCAGCAGTGATAATCCATAATCTACTTCTAAATTTAATGACAGGAAGAGGAATCCGACGAAACTCTCTTCAAATAAGAAAATTTATGAAGCTACAGATGAAATGGATTGCCCTCCTGTGTGATTCAGTGTGTTTTTCCTCTTCTTCGCTAGGTGGCAGACTCAAGTGGCTTTGGTTTGTAAGGCTCATCCTTTCAAGGATCAGAAGGGAGATTCATTGTTACATAAAATATTGTTCAAACACCCAAATATAAATGATTTTTTGAAGGCATCTGCTTAAGCTGAACCTATTCATGAATACTCAGCCTCAGGTTATGGGGAATTATTTAACAAAGTAACTTCCCAAGACATTTTATTACATCTGGTGGTTTTTTTGGCATGTGTCTGCTTCACAAATCCTGTTCAAAAGACACACTCTGTACTATGTCTTACACAAAATACTCAGTCTTACCCCGAAAATAATTAAATGTACTTCCGGCATTTTGTCAAGGGCTTTCAATCTCATTATTAGAAAGACTGGCTTTAAATGACACTGAAGGAATAAAAATACCAGTGGCTACTCTCTTAGTAAAAAAAAAAAAAAAAAAACCTAACCAAAAAAACAAACAGGAAATCTTTATTTTTTTTCCTATTACAATATCAATTATAAAATATTACTAAGGATTTAAAAGTCTTCTGGACTCAAAATAAAGCCTTTCAATAACTGAAGGGGGCCTACAAGGATGCCAGAGAGGGACTATTCATCAGGGATTGCAGCAATAGGACAGGGGCAATGGGTTCAAACTTAAACAGGGGAAGTTTAGGTTAGATATAAGGAGAAAGTTCTTTACTGTGAGGGTGGTGAGGCACTGGAATGGGTTGCCCAAGGAAGTGGTAAATGAGCCATCCATGGGAGTGTTCAAGGCCAGGTTGGACAGAGCCTTGGGTGACATGGTTTAGTGTGAGGTGTCCCTGCCCATGGCAAGGGGTTTGGAACTAGATGATCTTAAGGTCCTTTCCAACCCAAACCTTTCTATGTTTCTGTTATTCTAAGGACTAATAGATTTGTGCCTTGCAAAGACTGTGGGTCTGAAAAGATGTGCTAATTTAATGCTCCTATGCTCCCACTCCAAGCCTGAAACCATTATCTGATAAACAGGTTTTAAACTGAGGATTCTGTAAGTTGTAAATGTGCCCAAACTCGCATTATTGCTAATGGAAGCTACCTACACACTCCTTGGATATTTTTTTTTTCATTTAAAAGTACATTTTCTAAAGCACTTAGCACTGCGGTAGCTAATAAAAAACATGATTTAAACAGAGAAGCACTAATAATATGTAAAAGGGATCTTGGTTTGTCCTCTCCCCATGATTCCGTGTTTCCACCATCTCCTCTCATTTTTTTTCCATGATGCGAAATAAAGCAAAATTACCATGAGAAATAGTTCTTGGTTAGGGAAAGTGCTAAGATTTATGCCCATGCCTTGTCTGTTTCCAGCTGCCTATTTTAAAATTGTGTAGCTCACCTGGCAGCAGAAATGTATAACATTATCAATGAGATGAGAGCCTGACCCTGTTTTTTTAAGCGGGAAACAATTCTCTGACCAGTTGCAGCCAATTGCTAGAGGTGAGGAAGAAATTTTCCACAGTGAGGGTGGTAAAATATTGGGACAGGTTGCCCAGAGAGTTGGTGGATGCACGATCCCTGGACACATTCAAGGCTAGACTGGTTCTGAGCAACCTGATCTAGTTGAATATATCCCTGCTCATTGCAGGTGAGTTGGACTAGATGACCTCTGAAGGTCCCTTCCAACCCAAACTATTTATGATTCTATAATAATGTGTCCAAAGGAGCTCTATCTACATGGGGAATCTCCTCCTATCAACACAGGGCATCACACAAAAATATTTATACACCTTGTGCATGACTTTCCTTCAGCAAAGCTGAATGACTAGAAGTGGATGAAAACCCTGCATCATTAACAGGAAAATATGGCAAAGATTTACTTGATTTTTTTATTTTATCCCAGGGAGAACAGGTTTATGAGATATCTCTGTTTCTGATCTATTTTCTGAAGGCACATAGGATACAGCAATCCTCTTCCCAAAGCCATGACTAATGTCTCTTGCATGGCTTAGCAGAGATAGTAGTCTGGCTGGAGACCAGTAACGAGTGGTGTCCCTCAGGGATTGGTGTTGGGACTGGTCTTGTTCAACATCTTCGTTGCTGACATGGACGGGGGGATTGAGTGCGCCCTCAGCCACTTTGCTGATGACACCAAGCTGTGAGGTTCAGTTGATATGCTGGAGGGAAGGAATGCCATCCAGAGGGACCTTGACACACTTGTGAGGTGGGCTGATGCCAACCTCATGAGATTTAACCATGACAAGTGCAAGGTCCTACACCTGGGTTGGAGCAATCCCAGGCTCAGCTACAGGTTGGGCAAAGAAGAGATTTAGAGAAGCCCTGTGGAGAAGGACTTAGGGGTGCTGGTCGATGAGAAAATGAACATGAGCCGGCAGTGTGCACTTGCAGCCCAGAAAGCCAACCGTATCCTGGGCTGCATCAAAAGGAGAGTGACCAGCAGGTCGAAGGAGGTGATCCTGCCCCTCTACTCTGGTCTTGTGAGACCTCACCTGGAGTATTGTGTGCAGTTCTGGTGTCCTCAACATGAAAAGGACATGGAACTGTTGGAAGAAGTCCAGAGGAAGGCCACGAGGATGATCAGGGGGCTGGAGCACCTCCTGTATGAAGACAGGCTGAGAAAGTTGGGGCTGTTCAGCCTGGAGAAGAGAAGGCTGCGTGGAGACCTCATAGCAGCCTTCCAGTATCTGAAGGGGGCCGACAAAGATGCTGGAGAGGGACTCTTCATTAGAGACTGTAGTGATAGGACAAGGGGTAACGGGTTAATACTTAAACAGGGGAAATTTAGTTTGGATATAAAAAGGAAATTCTTTCCTGTTAGGGTGATGAGGCCCTGGAATAGGTTGCCCAGGGAGGTTGTGAATGCTCCATCCCTGGCAGTGTTCAAGGCCAGGTTGGACGAGGCCTTGAGTGATATGATTTAGCGTTAGGTGTCCCTGCCCACAGCAGGGGGATTGGAACTAGATGATCTTAAGGTCCTTTCCAACCCTAACTATTCTATGATTCTAGGATTCTGTTGTGTGGCATCTTCCCATGTAAATCTTTACAAACCCATCACACAGGTTGGGCTGGCAGGCCTATTTCTCCCAAAGAACAATTAATATCTTTTCAAAGAACCATGATGTGGGATCTATGTAAGAGTGGAAAAGAAAGAGGCACAGAGAAAAAAAGTTGTTTATTTAAAGGAAATGTGTATTCTTTTATTGCATGCAGGAATGTGCTTTGATTCAAAGCTCATGATTGAGCATGCATTGTTAAGTATAAATTGTTTTCAAGCTATACTCCTGAGAAGAGCTCCTTTACATTTTAACCAAAATGGAAGTGGATAATCTCAAAATATGCAATTCTATTTACAAAGATAACTTCTCAGATAAGCTGTTGTTGCTGCTGGAAATGAACCAGTATTAATTACTTTGCCAGGCTGTTCCCAGCAGAACAAAACAGAACAAAACAAAACAAAATACAAAGGCAAACCAAAAATCTTATTTCAGGTGTCTCTTCAGTACAACTGCTGATTTGCACAGGAAGACTAGAGTCTCCTTTTTTCAAAGAGAATAAACAATAGGAAGCCATCTGTTTGTTCAAAACCCAAGTCCGTTTTTTGGAGTCAGTTCTGTACCTAAAAGAAGCTCTCTCTGTTTCTCTCTTGGCACCATCCTGGAGTGGCACTCACACTGCTTCCCTCACAGTTGAATTGTTTTCAGACCCATGTAAATATGCCCTGGCTTCATACTTGCTTACACACAGATATGGATGTGTGAGCACATAGAATCATAGAATAGTTAGGTTGGAAAGGACCTTAAGATCATCTGCTTCTGACACCTCTGCTATGGGCAGGGACATCTCACTCTAAATCATATCACCCAAGGCCTCGTCCAACCTGGTCTTGAACACTGACAAGGATGGAGCATTCACAACCTCCCTGGGCAACCTATTCCAGGGCCTCACCGCCCTAACAGGAAAGAATTTCCTCCTTATAGCCAATCTAAACTTCCCCTGTTTAAATTTTAACCCCTTACCCCTTGTCCTATAGATACAGTCCCTAATGAAGAGTCCCTCTCCAGCATCTTTGTCGGCCCCTTCAGATACTGGAAGGCTGCTATGAGGTCTCCACTCAGCCTTCTCTTCTCCAGGCTGAACAGCCCCAAATTCTTCAGCCTGTCTTCATACAGGAGGTGCTCCAGCCCCCTGATCATCCTCGTGGCCCTCTTCTGGACTTGTTCCAACAGTTCCAAGTCCTTTTCATGTTGAGGACACCAGAACTGCACACAGTACTCCAGGTGAGGTCTCACAAGACCAGAGTAGAGGGGCAGGATCACCTCCTTCGACCTGCTGGTCACACTCCTTTTGATGCAGCCCAGGATACGGTTGGCTTTCTGGGCTGCGAGCGCACACTGCCGGCTCATGTTCATTTTCTCATCAACCAACACCCCCAAGTCCTTCTCCCCAGGGCTTCTCTAAATCTCTTCTCTGCCCAACCTGTAGCTGTGCCTGGGATTGCTCCAACCCAGGTGTAGGACCTTGAACTTGGCTTGGTTGAACTTCATAATTTGACATCGGCCCACTTCACAGGACTGTCAAGGTCCCTCTGGATGGCATTCCTTCCCTCTAGTGTATCAACTGAACCACACAGCTTGGTGGTATCTGCAAACTTGCTGAGGGTGCACTCAATCCCACTGTCCATGTCGCTCACAAAGATGTTGGACAAGACCGTTCCAAACACCGACCCCTGAGGGACGCCACTTATAACTGGTCTTCAACTGGACACTGAGCCATTGAGCCTCTTTGTGTGTGGCCATCCAGCCAGTTCTTTATCCACCAAGTGGTCCATCCACCAAATTGATGTCTCTCCAGTTCAGAGACAAGGATTTCATGCAGGACAGTCTTAAACAGTTGGCACATGTCCAGTCAGTTTCTGTGTCCCTATCCATCAGTTCTGTAGCCCCATCATAGAAGGCCAGCAAATTGGTCAGGCAGGATTTCCCCTTAGTGAAGCCATGCTGGCAGTCACCAAGCACCTTGTTGTTCATGTGCCTGAGCATGCTTTCCAGGAGAATCTGCTCCAAGATTTTGCCAGGGACAGAGGTGAGACTGACTGGTCTGTAGTTCCCTGGGTCATCCATTTCCCCTTCTTGAAAATGGGGTTATATTTCCCTTTTTCCAGTTGTCAGGAACTTTACCTGACTGCCATGATTTTTCATGCATTGCTTTGTTCATTTTATGTTAAATACTGCAGTTGTCATCTCCATTTATGCAAAAGAAAATATCTTCAGCTACTTGGACCAGCTTCTGTTCACAACCTGTGATGCTGACCTATGTCTAGACACAAGTGTCCTAACTTTTCAGGTATCAGTAGAAAAACCAAAATACTGCACCCTCAAATAGCTTGAACAAAACAGATTAAAAAGGTATTCTCTGCATGCAACTGGCAGCAACATCTTTTAACATGACTATTTCCATATTTCTGTCTCTCTGCTATACCTATCTGAAGCCATTTATTAAAAAACTTATTTTGCAACACTTACGAGATATATATGTATGAAAATTAGCCAGCGTATAGCAAAATAGCCAATCTCATTTTTGTATAATTACTGCATTGAAAGGTGACAAGGACGTATTTTCCAGGAAATATCCATTTTACTTTCTTTTGTATTCTTTATTACTTTTGTGGAATAATAGTGAAAAGAAGAAAGGTCACAAGGACTTTGCTCTATTTTTTTAGCTCTCAATGTCTTTGTCTTTCATTTAGAATTAGTTGTTTGCTACGGGGATGTGTATGTGTGCCTGGAATGGACACTAACCAGGGGACACCTCACCTTTCCTATCTTTTCCCTACATTGTTTTCATACTCTGCTGTGATGGTTCTATCTTCATCCTACCTCTTAAGTTCCTGTACCTGCACAGAAGGCACTGGCCTCTGACTCTGAGCACATCTGCTGATTTTGGGACATTTGTCTTAGCTGAGCTATGCTGGAGCTTTCTTCACGATGCTGTGTAAACTTTTATGCCTCCTAAGTCATTCTTTCTAAGGAAGGATGTCTCTGCATGGAATAGTCCTCTGAGTTGCAGATTGGGGTGGATTGAGAGATGAACCTACAAGGGGAAAAGGGTAATTTACTGCTATTGTAATAACAAACAAACAAATAAAGACTAGCAATTAGAGCCTCAAATTTTGCATAGTTGGCTTTAACATAGGTTCATTTGCTTTTTAGGGTTTGATATTTTTTTTTACTGTCTTATCAGTATTCAAGCTTAGTTACAGAATTAAACTATTTCCTTGCCAATGTTCTGGCTCTAGCCTTCTATGCTGATATTGGTTTTGATTCAACATCAAAGGATCTGATAATATTTAAATTTTCAGATGGTCTTCTAGATCCTTTAGCTCAAATATAAACCATCTCCCAAAAAGATCTCCCTTTCAAATACTAAAACTAAAAAAAAAAAAAAAAGCTTTTAAAAAAGAAGTTCAAAGTTAGTTTTGAGCTATTCTCTTAAGAATACTTAAGTTAAAAACTAGAGAGCAGGATACCTATTTACGTTTTTTTGTATTCAGCTTCACGGGCTCAACTCTCTTCTTCAACATGTCCATAAAAGCCAGGCACTTCCATGACCTCATTTCACACTTTAATATTTCTTGCTCTGTTGCTCTACAGCTGAGAAGTGTGGAAAATGAATTAGAAGACATGGATCAGAATTTCTCTGTGTTTAGAAGCAGCAGTCAGAGAAGGAAAAAAGAAGCAGATAATTAGCAAGTCATGAAGAAAGAGATGGTAATCAGCAAGTTGGTTTTATCCCTTTGAGTCCTGCTTTGATGCGTGTAACTTGCATGTGATGATGTATTGATTTTCCATTCTCAGCAAGCAAACTGCAATGCAACACACTTTCTTAAGAGAAAGTGACACATTCCTGTGATACCCTGAGCCTCAGAAATTATGGAAAGGTAATTTCTCCATCTTGTTAGTGATGAAACCAGACAAAATTCCTTTGTTATAGCAAGTGATAAAAGCATTTTCTTACTGGAAAACAAATCCATAGCAGTCAGCCCTTAAAAGAATTTGTCTGGCAAGGACTGAACTAAACAACTTTATTTCTACAATGATCACTGATATTTTATACTAGCTATCCTACCATTCTGTTAGGAAAATCTGAGAGAAGATTCTTCAAACAAGTGTTGTCATTCATTCTAAAGAACTCAAAATGATCAGTTTTCTTGCCTTTTCATTGAAAATGTCATTACTTGGCTTTAAGCGCCTTTTCTGTTCTTCCTCCTCTCGATAACGTAAGTCAAAAAAATCAGTATTACAATTAATTCAATTTCCAAGGTCCAGTAACTATGAGATATCTAGGCATGGTCCCCGGATTTGTGTCTGTGCTATGTAGAATTACTTAGTGGTGCTAGGAAGAAGACTACCTAGGCCTCAATCTATTTAGACACCAGTGTACCAAGGACTATGCCTATATATACATGCACATGTTTTCCCATGTTGTGGTCCTCAGTTAAACCTCAACAGCCTTGAGGCTGGAGCCAATGTGCCAGCTCACACTGAGATCATGCAGATCAAACATGCTCTTAGAAGTTGGACATAATTGTTATTGTGAGAATTTCCTAATAAAATATTAACACAGTTAATAGATTATTATGAGGATTAATGAAACCTTTCGCATTAAGCTATCAACCTGCTTCTCAAATGCACTTTTTCTGATGGAGCTCCCCTGAAGCATACGTGTCTTTGTTCCTATCTAAAATTTCTCATTACACTATTTAATTTTTCAGTTCTGCCTTTGGTTTCTTTTTACTTCCTATTGTTACTTAAAATATATTTTTCCTCTCTTTCACAACCTGGCATTGTTGGAGGAGAAGGAAGTTCACAGAAAATGGGACAAAGAAAATCAGATTAAAAAATGCAAAGACTTACTTAACAGAATGTCTAGCAGTCAATCTATGATAAGTATAGCATTCAATTCATTAAAGATTATCACATCATTGCAGGTAATTGTAGCATGTGACCATATAATCATTTGATCCAGCTCTCAATGATGAAAATTTAAATTCTTCCCTTATCTGAAAATTGGAATTGGCCCAAGGATAAAATTGCTATTAAGACTATTCTGGTGTACCTCTTGCACTATTATTTCCTGTATCCTTACATACAACATTATGTGTATACACAGTGAAAAATATTTTTTCAGTTTGTAAAATGGGAGAATGAATGTCTTCTCATCTCATGTGGTACTGGGAATTTAGGACTACTTCCATATTTTGTATTTTGAGAGTCATGGATTCTCATAAAGTAAATAAAATTACTGTGAGTAGCCCATGTCAATGAGGTCCTTAAACTGCTAACATCAGGTCTCTACTGATGACATATGTAGTTGTATATACATAAAATGTGTCTCCCTACACAGGTGATACAAAGTAGTTTAGCATCATATGCCGGCTTCTCAGTGGTTTTACAATGTATGATTGTAATTTTTTTATATATAAATTCAGTTTCTTTTTGTGAACTAACAACAGTAGGTTGTAGTAATTTTTATATGCTGTTGAAAACCAAACATTAATCAGGTTACTGTAACTGTTGGATGCTACATTCATCAAGAATGCCTATTATCCAAGCTGCATTAGTTAATATCAATAGATAGGCCAAATATGCTGTTGCTTCCATTCCTATTAGCTATATATAAAGGATTCATGAGTTACTCATTATTTAAAGGAACCACCAATGCTGACCAAGCTTGTGCAGTCCTGCTTCATTTTATGCACAGTTAATAAAATACACAGTTCTTGAAAGTTACTAGATAGTTAAGTGGGGAGAATCTAACTTCACTCTTATTGAGACAAGTACAAGTAACTGTTCTTTTGATTTTCTGTGAATGCACCAGTCTATGTTCCATTCAGGACTTGCAACAATAGGGGAAAAAGAAATAAAACCAATTTCTAAATTTTACTTGTTAAATTTATTTTTTCATTATTTTTCCCTTAGGAAAATTACCCTGAAATTATTTCTTTTTAAGCTATTTTTTAAATTATAGATTTATAATATACTCCCACCTTCAAGACTCTGAAATATGAATTACTTTTGTTTTGTCTACAGAACATTTATATGTAAATGACTAGCCTGCAGCTAATATAATATATTAATTTACAGCAAAGGTCCACCTACATATACTAGCAGTGGTTTAGAGCACTACAGTAATAAATTAAAATATTCATAAGACAGGAAAAGAAAAGAACAGTTCTTTAATATCAGTACAGCTTCTTTGAGAGTGTCTCTGGAAAAATCCCTTTTGTGTGTCCAGGCCATTGCCCATGCTTCAGTTCCTTCAGCATTAAAATTCAAGCAATAGCTGCTGTGCTACACTCAACTGCAAGTTAAAAAACCCAGTTCCTCTTTTTCATCTCTACTACTGTATTAAAATTTTCTTCAGTGACTAAATATCTGTCCAGAGCTTGTAAAATATTTCCTTCTGAGTTAATGAGATATGACTTGTATGCAGTATAGTTGAACAGAACCCCCCCTGCTCTCCTGGAGACAACAGCCAGCAGTAGACAGATCCGGTAGCAGCAGTGGTCTTCCGGTTGTGATTGACATGCCTCTCACCACATCCTTTAAAATTTCCAGGTTATAAAATTACTTGGAGTTTGAGAGTTCAGTTATGAAATTAAAGCAACAGTCTGCTTTTGTACTTACTTAATTTAGTTGGAAATGCTAACCAGCTAATTAAGACTAAGGCTGTTAACATCTTTAGGCTCAATAGGGTCAAATAGTTTATGTATACATAAATGTATATACAAGCATAGATAGCTAAAGTTCAAAAGCCATCTAAAGATCATTAGGGTACCAAAGGAGAGGACATGCTCAATAGGACCAATTAAGCATACTTAGCTCTAATTTATTAAGGACAATAGAGAACAACCAATTATCCAATCATCATTTTTTCAACTAGCTTTTATTACAATAACTAGGGAAAGAGTTGAAGGTCTCTAAGGAGAGAAAAAAGATTATACCAAGATCTTACTGAAAAGTAAACTTGTTGGAAACTAAGAATAACTTCGGTAAAAAAAAAAAATCTGAAGTCTAACTCTTTAACGAATAGGAACTTTTCACCTGTGAAAAACTATGGCAAACAATACCAAATTGGAAAGGAGCTGATTTGTTCATTACAGTCGATAAACATAACAACTAAAGGTTTCCACCGAGCCATTAACTCATCAAATGCACAAACTCTTAATCGAATTACACAGTAGTTCAGTCAACAGTTGCAAACACTTCAGATGCACAAAACTGGTAAACTGTTATTGCTATGGAAACCTTAATTTGCATTTTCCATTCATTTTTGGTTTAGGTTTACAAGGTAAATAACATCCAACAGCATATGAAATGAATGAAAAAGTTATTTCACCTAAAACGTAGACAGATAGCCATAATGGGACTCCAGAGTCAGAGATGAATGCAAGCTCCCAAGTCTAATTATTGCAGATTTTCCCCAAAATTTCTTTCATGAATATTTTTGAGGAATTTTCATATTTCTACAGGATTTCAGATAAATTACAAGTAATGCACAATAGTTCCACCAATATATGGCAGACCCAAATGTTCACACTAGGTAGGTGTTTTCACTATAAGATCCTCAAAGGAATCTTGCTGTGCAGGTGAATAGGTTACAGAGTTAGAGACTGATGCTCCCAGGAATTTCTATTGTTTTTTTGGAGGGGGGATGTGTGTTGTAGTGCACAGGTTGCCTGCACATACACTGAAAGTTCAATGCTTCCAAGTGAGGATTTATTGTCATGAAAAGAAGCCCTGCATACACAGTACCACACATGGAACTAACGCTGTCTGTATTCTAGAATTATTGCATGAGATTTCATAAAGTGTTCAGTACTATCTCCATGCGGGAATTCTCACAGGAAACATTCTAGCCTTAGCCTGTGACAAGCACTGTTGCACACATGCAAACCAAAATCTATCAAATTACGCCAGTGTAGGGACAAACCCCAGCATCTCTTCGTGTTTCTTATTTCATTAATTAGGGCACATTCCTAACGCCTTCTAAAATCCAGTTATAACTTAAGAGGTAAACCCTAATCACACAGTTTGCTATAGCACAGTATCTTGCCACATGGACAGACTGAGCTGAAAGCAAAACAAGAGAAAAAAATAAAAATCAGGTGTCTCTGGTCCATGTTCCCAGCACTTTTGGTATGGACTTCAGATAGGCAAAGCTGGCTTTGGTGTCTTTGGCTTCATCAGTAATGCCTTTTGATTCACGGTCAACTGGTTTCATAAGAAAAAGCTTATTTGTTCACTTAAATCAGAGATACCACAACTGTGAAACTCTCATTTTATTGTGACATTTTGTTTTCCAGCCAAAACCAAGAATTCTACAACCTGTGAAAGAGAAATTAAAATATTTCCCAGATCTTTGGCATTTTTGCTTTCTTTATTCTCACTGAAATTCACAGCCCAGTAAGAATCCAGTTCTAACTGCCTGCTACTTCTTCTAATCATTTCACAAGTCTCCTTAACCTGGGATATCATAAACAGGAAATGCCTTGCCACTCTCAACTAAATGTGTTATCGTATCTGGAGCCAAGGATATTAGCAGATAATACATCAGAGCAGATGGCAGTTGGTGTTCAATGCAAACCACAGGGCAATGTGGGTATACTGTTAGTAGCCATAATAAATCATTAAGAGGAACCACCTAGACACTTCCAGGGTGGGTGTTAGCCCTACATAGAGCTTTTATATCACAATCCATAAATATATCGTTAATTACATGCAAAGTGGCAAAATCATGTGCAATAATCTATAGCTGTTTGGGTTTTAACTAGAAATTACTGAAGGAACATAAAACAAAAGCCCTTCTGGTTTTTGTAATTTTAACCTTTCAGGCTGAAGTGCTTGACTTAGTCAATTCATTTTTACTATTAGAATGAGTTCTTGACCTATTATGAAATATACAGTCCATGTCTTAATTTCTGCATGAAAACTAATTAAATGCAAACTGATAAGCAAATTGCCAGTAATTCATATAAAATCTTGTGTATAAATTCTTCCAAAGCTGCCATCCCATTTCTGTTGGAATTAAAAGGCTAATATTGTAAGACACAATATTATTATAAATTAAAGGTTTGCTTAAGTAATAGCAAAGAGTAGACTCCTAGTTTCTAATCAGCTCAGCTTTATATCTAATGCAGTGCAAAACAGCCACTCTTCTAAGTTAAAGGGCTTTCCAGATATATAGCCTTGAGCTGTGTATTTAGCATGTGGTCTGTATGATCCCACATGTGTACTGTTATCCAGTCTGGGTGGACTACCTTTGCTAGGGAAAATCCTGAATCTGTCTGGCCAACACCAGTGTAACCACTTTGATAGATTTTGGCATGAGCTAAATAATGGCTGAATATTTTTTATAACTATTTTTAATGGATAGAGAAGTTTCATCACTTAGTTAAAAAACTTTTGGCACACTCATTAAATAGTAGTTGATATTACAGACATTTGTACTTCAGTTATATTCTGAGATGTAGCCTCTGCTCACAGGGCAAGTAAACCACTCCCAACCATCCTGGTGGCCATCCTCTAGGTTTGCTCCTGTCTGACAATGTCTTTCTTGCTGTGGCTGAGGAACTGTATCCAGTAGCTCATATGTGGCCTGAAAAATGGAAGTGAAGGGGAATATTCAGTCTCCTGGCTACAGTCACTCCAATATGCTGTTAGCCTTCAGTGCTGCCACTTCTGTTTAGACACTTATCATCTCCAGAACTCCGGGATTTTCCCAAAGACTGTCCTTCTGTCAAAGGACCACCCTCTATTTCACCAGATATCCTTCTTTTCCTTCTTCTGGCAGATGGGTGCAACAGTTACCTTTTCCACTCCTCTGGCACCTTCCCCAGCCTCCACAACCTTTCTATTGCCATTGAGTAAAAACATCCCAGATGTTACAAGAGCAACAAAACTCCCATAAAAGCATGTGTCTGGCTGACACATTCCTGAAGGAGGGAATCTATGACCTCTATCAACCACCACTTCCTTCTGGAGCCCATGCTTGCAGATTACTTTGAAAATCCTAGTCATGATGGTAATTTTCTAATCCTTTTTCTTTTTTAAAGCCTTCAGCTATGGGTTATAGCTGTTACTTTCTAAACTGAATTACAAAATGTACATGGACCATGAGAAAATGAGTTGGATCAAAACTAAGAGCCCTTTGAAAATTCAAATCTGTGTGTGCAAGCCTCTTCTACCACTTGAGAAAAATAGTTAGGAGCTACTTCACAGAAATAACTATTATAATTTTGGTTGAAAAGTTTTAACTAATTCTCACTTCAATGATTTCACAGTAAAAAAAAAAAGCAAAAAAAAAAAAAATCGTTTCCCTGCTGTTTGCCTATGTGTTGTGACTTACGTTTCTCCATGTGTTTCATTTTCAAGTCATATTGAGTTCATAATGACTAGCTGTTCAGACTTCTCTCCTATCAGATTATTGTTACCTACAGCTTTTACTAAAATACCTATCAGGCTCATGGTGTCAATGTACCACAGATTTTTATTTTATATTCTCTATAACTGGTGTTGAATGGCTTGACTTCAATGGTCTGTAGAATCAGCTTGAATTATCTTTTGCAGCACGTTATATCAGATACAAACTCTTTATCTGCACAGGTTGTTCTAATAAGATCTATGAGACTATTCATTTTGTTAAAGGAATATACCCACAGATCCTGATAAAACATCTATTTGATTGCATGCATTGTACTAACTCACATTCTACAAATATCTAATATATATAATATAAATGCTGCCTGTTAATTACTTAGGTTTATTTAATTTTTTTCCCTCTTTTTCCCTAAGATTTTTTTACAGCAATCCATGATTATAAAATCTCTTAACAGATGGATTTCTGGTTTCTCCACTCAATGAATATATATTCAGTCACACTACCTAAACCTTTGTAAACTTCAAGGATTATTCTTTATTTAAATTGTATGGTTTCCAAAACGTGAATTTTCTTCACTATGCATACATAGGGCCTCACAAATGACTGCTTTAAAAAATAGTCTTTTTTTTTTCTTCTGCACAAACAAATCTTTCTGAAAATGTATTCATCCCACAGATAATGACAGGATGTATTTTGCTTTCATTTTTTTTTTTACATTTATTGCTCTCTCAAAAAAAATATAGCATGATACAAAAAAGTTTAAACTGGGACGAAGAGAATTTTCCTTAGAGAAATGATTTTTCTTGTCACCATGAGGAAGCATTTGCACTGGGAAACAGAATAAGAAAAAGAAGGAAAAACAAAAAAAAACAAGCAAACAAAAATTTCAGAAAATTTAAGATATATTATATTTCTTCTTGGTGACAATGTCTCAAAAATATTAAAACCATATATAACCAAATGAGTAGAGAGACTAAGAAGTATTATGAAAAAAGAAACTCTGATAGTTGCAATTTTCCTACTTCTTAGCTTTCTCAAGACACCTAGAGTCGGATCATATTGAATACTTTGTAATCAATAGATAGTGAGTTCAATTATTTTTCAAAATTAAGATTGTTTCAATGACTGCTGAAATTCCCAGCGGTAGCCATAGTTCTCTAGTTCACAGTATAATACATAACTAGAGCTTATATGGTCTTATTATTTTTCTTCATTTCTCATTCAGTTTACTGCTTGACCTTCAGATTGAGAATACAGTTCTAATACTATTCCATTTATACAGATATCACCTCCAGAAAGGAAAAATATCACCTTCAGAAAGGAAATGTGTATTGGATTAAATATTACCTAAACGATTGTATGACCTGTTAACAGTTTATCAGCTAAATAGGTAAATTTGACCAACTAAGAAATGGACTTCCAATTTTAAGAGCTTCCCATTCGTTTTCATAACAGTCACAGCTACTGCTAATTATTTTTCACATCCACAAGTTTATCCAGATATTTATATGAACTCTGAACTGACTATGCACACCATAAACAGTGTGCTTCTTAGGCATTTTCCTGAAAATTGTTATTATTCTTTTTCACCTCATTATCATTCTGAAATGATACGTTTGGCCAAGATTTGCCTTTAGCTTAATTTTCTTCAGAACTTAAGTACAGATTTGAAAAGGATAATAATGTAAAAAATTCAGCTCTTCCAGAACTGTATGGAATATGGCTGAATCTTGCTTTCAGTGATTTTAGTCTTTTGTGACTCTCAGAGACAAAAGACTCGCACGATGACTACAGATAGTAACTGATCAAAGTCCCAAACACATTATGTTCTCACAGACATAAACGTGTTCTGTATTCCTACTTGCTCTAAGGATAATAAGCACAATAGGACTACTCATGCAGAGTTTCTTAGTGCTCTCTCATTGCATTAACCCTAACAGCATATTCCCTTTTTTTACAGGACTACTTTTCCTGCTCGTTATTGTAACTTTAGAATTGAAATATGGAGCTTTTGGGCTTAGGGTTTATTTTTAATATACAATTTACTCAACCTCTAAATTCTGTTGAATAACGTCGATGGGCTTTTGGATCACATCATTTGCTCCAACTAAATTTGGTATCATATACAGTACACTGTTTTCCTAAAATATCCCTGTCCAATCAGTAAAAGTGAGATAAAGTGCCAGAAAAAAAGTACATTTTTAACTGAAGAGGTTTTGTTCCTTAGTCCATGAGATGGTCTTAAACAAATAAATAGAAAGAAGAATTCATGCTGAAGAGCCTTTTCAATTTGCTTCAGTTTAACCAAAGTGGCAGATGGCAGCTATCTGTTCTCCCAGTCCTGCTCTCTGTATGGCTTCTCTCTGCTGTTGAAAGGAACACCACACTCTATACAAATTATTTCAGAAAAAGGAATATTAAGGTGCTAGCTGAAAGAAGTGCTTTCATGAAAAGCAGGAAGCTTCTTTGAGTAGAAAGAAAACAAGCTCGTTTTTGACAGAACAGGACTGGGCAAGGAGCAGAGCAACATGGGAACAAAATGCATCGGAATTTTAGTACCACCCTAAAGCACATACTAGTATTTCTGACTAAGCCTAAACTAAAATAATAAAAAATAAAAAACTGGTTCAAACATTTCTGAGTCTTTTACCACACTAAGTGCAATTGCTTACCTTACAAGATCTTTTGAAAAAAAATAAAATCCAGCTTCTTAATTCCTCAGTATCAATTGTATATTAATTGTTTGTGAATGTTTACTTGATAATAAAAATCCATTCCACGCGCTTCTTCAGTTCTCCTTAATTAGCAACATAAAGCCAAATTCATGGCATTTCTTTCAAAGCAAGTGTAAAATTCTGATATGAGTACGTAGTGGCTTAAAATACTAATTCCTCAGAATTTCTTTAACTAAAAGCAGATACTTCTGTAACTCTAATTTATTTCAAGTATTACAGAGCTTTTTACATAGATAGTTAAATAATTTTTCAATATATTACTTAATTTTTTCTACCTATTTTTTCCACTACAAAACAATTAAAGACTGTATTTCCTATTGTTGCTTCACTTACTAACACCTTGTTTCTGACATATTTAATGTTTTGAACATCATCCAGATTCCACTTTGCTGGCTGCTGTACACGTGCAATAAAAAGACATCCTGAACTACCATGCTTACACAAAACACAGGAAAAAGCCAAGAGGAGAATGGGAAATGATTATTTTTAAGTTAGAAAATAATATGGATAATTTCAAATTATACAGTATGATTTTGTCTTGTTTTGAATTTTTCTAATTTTGAAACAATAATGCTTTAAAGGGGACATTTTTCCTTCCAAGTTCAATTTTAGTTTTCCACTAGAAAGCTGCAAAACAAGTTTAATAAAAACTAAATTAGAGAGCAAAACTAAAGTACTTATTCTTTCCTCTTTTGCTCACTGAAAAATAAAGAGTTACAAGTCAAAAAAAAACCAAACTGAAAGACAAAAGAAGCATGAAAATGGAAGGTAAAAGTGGGGTTTGAGAGGAATGTTTTTCATTTCCAGAAGTTAGAAAAGGGAAAAACACGGAAATAACATTTAAAATCTTCAGTTTGTCTCTACTTGCTTTTTCCCACAAATGTAGTGTCTGATCTAATAAAAAAACCATGAAACAGAAGGAATCAATAGGAAGAAAAAGAAAAAGGAAGTTATGATTTTTAAATTAAGTACATTTCTCTGCTTCATACATATTTTTATTTTACCATTTAAAGCAAAAAACAATTTAAGATAAAAGTGCTGACTGGAATAGCTCAATGTGTTTTAACTTTTTTATTAAATTTATACTGCTACACTCATCTGAAACCATTTGTCTTTGTGGCTGATCAGGACACACATACTTGAAGGAACAAACAGAACTGCTTTACCCACATTTTTTTTTTCCTAGGTAAGTTGTTTAAGGAAAACAAGCATATTTTATCAGTATCTGAAGCCACAGCTTTATCCATAAAGAAAGTTCATCATTTTTTTAACCCAAACAATTAGCCAAAATGAAGATTTTATAAGTTGGAGGGTTTTTTTCTATTAGGTAAACATAATATTTTTGTAATAAAATATTCTTTATTTCTAAATTATGTATATAATACCTTTTTTCTCTAAATATCAAGAAATTAAAACACCCACTGCTGCTTGGAATCTCAAATGTAATTTTTGCTAGAGTTCTAGTCTCTCATAGCTAAGCAGTGGGTCGCAAGGTAAGTAAGGGCTGATGCATCTGCCTTTGGGTCTTCATTGATATCTTCCATATGTTGGTACTTTTTCTTGTTTGTATAGCTGAAGCAAATTTTGGCACAGTTCCTCATTTGAATTTCTGTCTCAAGAAAAACCCTTCCCACAACAGAATTTGCTTCTACCTCTGGCAGCTGGTCTGTGTTTTGAATGCTGGCTCCTATTTTTTCAGTTACCTATTCCATAAACTAAAGTATTTACTGTTCACATCTATCTGGAATATATGGCAAAAGTTATGTCCCTAAGCTTCAGAAACATTTCTATTGACCATGGGGGCAAACATTCAGTTTCCCATATTTCAGTGTATGGTTTGGCAGCATGACCTGAACTGAACATCTTTCTCTAAGGAGAAACTTCTGCTTTTCACTTTCATTCACACTATCTCACACTCCTACAGCTTACTTAGAACAAATTCTGGTGTTAATCTGATCACTAGATAAACTGATTCACCTCATAAAAATGCCAAAAAAAAAAACCTCAAGTTTGCACAAAAGAAGAAATAACAGAGGCTGCAAGACATGGGTTGGCCAGCTTAAAGAACTGAACCTGCTGCAATCACACAAAATGCTAAAGACAGCGCAAGGCAAGAGTAAATAATGCAGCTGACAGCAAGGACAAGTAGAAAAAGGAAGTAAACAAAAGATGAACCAAATGAGCTGTTAAAAAGGGGAAGATTGGGGGGTTATTTCCATGACTTTTTTGTTGGTTTGGTTGTTTTTTTTGTTTTTGTTTTTTCTTCCTGCTGCTGCTAGCCAGTAATATGGCACAAATGAAGAGAAACCAATACAAATTAAATTGAGCAGGCGTTGTCAACTCACGTTTAGCTTTGAAGTCTGTTGCTTCTACGCCAGACTCAAGAAGGGCCTGTATGTTCTTTTCCCAGCTATACAGGCTATCCTAAGAAAAGATATTAAGTCTATCTACAAGCCGTGTATTTTCTCAGTACAACTGACTGGTTTGGTGACTAAGACAAGACTCCTAAGGCTATGCCAGTGTAGGGACATGACATTAAAATTGTTAATTTTTGTTGATGCTGTCAGAATTTCAACTGAAGGCATTAATAAAGACAGTGACAGCTATGTCCTCCTTATCAGAGACAAAGCCTAAAGGTCAGATTTTTTAGGATTAGGGATTGTGACAGATTGCGGAGGCTAACTGGTACTGCTTACGACTCCTATGAAATTATGCATGTTGCATTGCTAGTATGTTAGAGAACTCCAGGCTGATTGCTGGTCATTAAAGGTTCTGTAAACAAGCTTCAATCCTTTCTGAAGTTCAGGAGAGGACATCTGGGGTGACTGAGAAAAAACAGGTGTAAAAATGTTGAAGGTGGAACTGAGGTATGGGGTACCCAGGGGGGAAAACTGCGACTAAAAAAGGTGTGTCCAACAATAACAAAAGTCTTGGTCACCTGACAAGACCTGACAGTTGAGCTGTCCACAGGGAAATTGTTGATGCTTTTCTATGGGAGTGTGTATGAATACCTAGGCCTTGGTGTCAGGTAAAAGAAACTGAAGGCTTTGCTCTCATTGACAGGGAAATAAATTTCACTGTAAAGGAGAAGTAACAGTGTCAAGTCACCCCTAAAACTAACTATTTTAATCTTTTATTCAACTTATTATGTTGCTAAATTCATTTGATATATATTCTGTTCAGTAAAGGTCATGAAACAAAGAGTGACAGTGATGAATCCCATTGCTGTCCCCCTATGGCATAAGGCCAAAAAAGTTCCAAGTTCCTCACTATGGGAATTCCAAAGGTCATACTTGGAAATTCATGTTTCAGAAATAGTTCATAAATGGATTCTGAAAGCATCACAGAGAGAACAAGGTGAACAGAAGGAAGCCTCAAGGTTGTTGATTTGTGACAAGAAACAAAAAAATCTTCTATGACCCAGAGTGAGTGAAAGAAACAAAATATTGCAAGATTTTGCCAAATATTCATTTTTGTGAAGGTTAATTTGATAAAAAAATCAATTCCGTGTGGTTTTGTAGGTCTCTTTAGTATCATAAAGTCAAATTTATGGTATTGCTTTCAAAGCAAGAGTAAAATTCTAGTATGACTATGTAGTGGCTCAAAATACTAACTTTTGCCAGATTTTGCCAAAATGTTGTTGCATGGATTTTCCACGT
The DNA here is from genome assembly GCF_028554395.1 of Pezoporus wallicus. Classification (NCBI taxonomy): domain Eukaryota; kingdom Metazoa; phylum Chordata; class Aves; order Psittaciformes; family Psittacidae; genus Pezoporus; species Pezoporus wallicus. The sequence goes on from NW_026637693.1 coordinate 588,680, forward strand.
GCAAAAAACTTTGCTCCATTTGATTGGGTCAGTTCTATCCATGCTATTCCAAAACTGCAGAACTTATCAGTACAGTCTTGGAACTGCCTTATTAGCTCTTAGTTGAGCTGGGGCCAGTGTTAATAGAAATTGAACTCCTCAAGCTTACAAGATAGCATTTTAGGTGGCAGTTATACCATCTTTCTGCTTGCCAAAGCAGTATTGTTTGCTATTATATGACTACTACGTATTTGCCAAAGCTACTTTTAAAAATACCAAGTATTTGAGCTTTCACTGCTTCCCTTGAGAGACTGTTCCACAGTCTAATACATTTAGCTGTCAAGAAGTAAAAGACTAATTCTGAGTATTTTCAGTTTCAGGCTGAATCTTTTGTACAGTTCTTCCTACATTCATACTCAAGCCTACATTTGCTATTTTTTATCCTGAAAATTTCTTTCAGTGTTTTGCTGTACTCACATTGCAAGTCTTAAGTAACACATGAGAAACCCACATCAGGGACCAACTGGAAGGACTAAAGCTGGAACTGCAGACTGTTTCTAAATATTGTATAATCTTGAGAGAATGAGAGGAAACACATTTTCTTTCAAAGGCCTCTGCAGAGGGAGACTTCTTAGTATATGTCAGATTACATCTCTGACATCCCTCTGGGTGAGCCTCAACACTGTTTAACTTCCTCCCAAAGCAGTATGTAGTTTGATCTAGATATTTACTTTTTTTATCAAACTATGTGCATTTTTGCATAAATTTCACTATAGTGTCTTTTTCAGTGTATTATGTTTAATATATGTTGAGAGTTCCTTGGTAATGAAGTCCAGTCTACTTGAATGAATTGCTGTTTGATATTTTATTTCTCTCAATCTAAAAATAATAACCAAAATTTTATACATATAGTCAACATGCTCATCCATAAATCATCCTTTCAGTCACCCTTTAGACAGATGAAATACACAGAAAAAAAATTTGTTTTGATGTCTTTTAAATAACTTTGTTCATTCACTCTGTGCTTAGCTATTTTACTGTTTACAACTTGGCATCACCTTTATTGCCTACTCATAATTTGCTATTATGTCTGAAGACTTCATTGTTTTAATAGAATTGGGGTTCTTTACTACACATATTTTAAAGGCAAACAATTATTCTGTCATATGATCCTTTCAGCAAGTCAGAAAAAAGAGCTTCATAAAGACGCTGATTTCTGCTATCTAATTTCTGTTTTGCCTTAACAGTTCACAATTATGAAAATCTGAAAATATCATAAAAATAGAAGGCTACATGAAACGTAGTACTGAATAAGTGCTGTGTCACTGCCAGCTTTCTGAAACCTTATTAGCATTGATAGCAGCTAATATCTACAAATGGATTGCATTCCAGTTGATCAGACCCCAAATTTTGGTTCACTGAAGTCTAGAAATAGGTATCTGCCATGAAGTTCAGATTTGGGTTATCCAGAAAGAGCCAATCCAGCCTCGGAGGATGCAAGGAGATCTATCAGCCAATTAGCAGCTGATTCTGCTCGTTGTTGGTTCAATTAAGTCAGTAAGTGAGGGTTTTGGTCCCTTTCTTGAAAGGTGCACCATTAAACTGACGCTTGCTGAAAAACAATTATATTTTTTCTATGGATAGTGGGATATCTGTTCTCATACTTCAATTCAGCAACATAAAGGGTTTTTTTAAAATGTATTTTTAAATACTTGAAATACTAATATTACATTAACCCTTTCAAGGACTTCTATTTTGTTCTTAATGCAGAGAAGATTGCCTTACTTCTTTTTTTGTGACTAAGATGAACTTTCACCTTCCCAAATCTGTGCGTCTAGACCTATATCTTATTACTAAATTTAACTGGAAAAAACCTAAAATATTCCTATAAACTAATCCATCCTTGTACACTGTCAACAATGATAATTTAAACTCTTGCCAGTAACTAATACTTAGTTTAACCACCTCCTCAGGAACTGCATTAAGCCTGAGGTTACTCAATAAGCCAATTTGAGTAAAGTAATTTAACAGGCAGCAGATTATATGCACAGATGGGATTTCCCAATTGTGTCACTTTGGGGACAGATCTAGCATTATGAAAAAAATAAATTATACCATTTCATAGATGCTTTCCATAAGAACTACCCTAAAATACACTGGAACTGAAAAGAGTTTTGTTTCAATATATTTAATCAATGCTTTTTGACCAGGAGAGGTCAACCTTTCCAAATAAATTAGCATTTAATTGAACTTAATTTATAATTTTATTTTTGGAGAGTAATATGCTTAAACTGCAGATAAGCAGAGAAAACATACTGATTCTGTTGCCTTCTTTCATTACTTTTTTCAATCAACTTGTTAACCCTTGCCTCACACACTAACAAGCCACTGTTCCACTTAAACTCCTAGCAGGTCACCTGTAAGCAAAATTAACATCTAAGACTACATACTTTAGATGTAACTGTAGGAAAACTATTTTCAAAATAAAAACCCATATTTTATTCTAGTTATATAAGTATACAGCAAAATATATCGTTGTCATCGACTTTCATTACTCTTGTTATGTAAGGGTGCGAATGTAAATATAAACTGGGCATTTGTATCTTCAAAACCAAAATATAAAGGGCATAAATATCTATATCTTTATTTAAACAAATATAATTGTTTTTATGAGGTAACAACAGAAGATCAGGGTCCCAATGTACATAAATTCCATAAACAGAAAAGAAAACAGAAGCAAGAATAAGGGCCTTCCTTGTAACTTCCCCATTCAGAGTATTAACAGTTCTGTCAGGAACAGTGTTTGTCTGTGTGTTTATAAAATCACACATATAAGGCAAGGATATTGAATATAACACTGCAGTATCTCCTAACAGAAAAACACACACGTCCTTCCTTCCTTGTTCCCAAAAATGCACAATCTAAGGCTTGCACACAATATACTCCGTGCTTGACCCTAGGTTTCACATCAGTTGTTACAGAGATCATGATTGGAACCCACTCCAAGCCATAACTGAGATTCACCTTTGAAATAGACTAATGATTCGTCAGCAACAGTTTGGGTTTGTTGTTTCTTTTAAAACATTAACAAACTCCAGTTTACAATTATGGTATTTAAAGAACATACCAAACCGCAGGAAAACCATTACCATCAGCCATCTATGGGCAGAAGCAGATTATTCATAACTTCTTGAGTGACTGCTGTTGCTGGTTTTTCAGATAAGGTTATATTACTCTACCTGAATCAATCTTAAAATTCTGCTATAGAGTTGTATTTTCACTCTACCTGAAATATCGAGACTGCTTTACACTATAATATATGCAATCACTCTTTAAGCATCCTGAAAACTTTACTATACAATCCTGTGAATTGTGGAGTTTGCTTTTTTACATCTTTCCCTACTCTTACAGCAGGGGAAGTCAGTGACAGAATACACTGAGCCTGATTTGCAACTGAATTTCCCAGGTTTATGACAAATGGGGCTTCACTGAAACCATTAAGATCCAATTGCAACTCAAAATTGTTCTTTGCTGGTACAGTGCCATTCAGAACAGGGAAATATAGGCACTAAATTACCCGTTTCTATTTATGCTCACCTATGAGGGGAAACAAGATGGGTATGTAATTGCGAACCTGAGGTAAAAATGGTGTGCCTTATGTTTTACACACTTGATTAAAAATTGCACCTGCTCAGGAACATATGAAATTTTGGTTAGTACAATGAAAGCTTTGGGGAAAAAAAGAAAAGTGGGTTAGACCCAACCCAGTTAAATCCACACACATATTAGAATCACTGTGCTAGCTGTTACAGATAGCTCTGTAGAACTCAAGTCTCTCCTATTCTGATTCTCTTGTACGGAGCCAGAGGATCTTTTTTGTAAAAGCCAAAACACACAGATTAAGATTCAGTGTAATGACTAAACCAGAAATCTGTCAAGTTAAATGTTGGTGCGTGGATTGTGTAATTGGAAGGAAATGTCTATAAACATTTCATTTTATCACACTGAACCTTATTATGTTTCAGGTATAAAATGAAGAGAAAATAGTTAAGTACAAAAGGAAAACCAGATAAAAATTATAATTAAACACAATAGAAGAGCAATGAATTAGTAAATATCTTTATAACAAGAAGACATGTTCGTTTAAGTGAAGGGTTTATGTTGCAGACCAAATTGTGTTTAGGGATAATCAGTGACTTTTTTGCGTAATGGTGTTGAAACTGGCGCTAGTAACAGACAGTACTGCACTGTGCCATTGCAGCTGGGTATGAACCCAAATGCTAGCTTTTTGAAAACCTAACAAAGCTTCTTTTAGACTCTTTACATTTCAGTTTAACTGAATTGAAGTACTGACACATTCCAGTTTATCTGCCATTTTTTCTGCCAATGTGGGAGCCCTAGCAATAATGGTTACTGCATTTTCCCTGGGTACTCACTTAGAAAACATTAGCATTTTCACTAATTTTGGTCTTTAATAGCTACTGTATCAACCAAATACATTAGAATTAAGTACTGACAAAAGAAAAAAAAAAAAGCGAAACTCTGTGTCTACTAAACATATACAGAAACAATAAAGAAAATTTATCCTCTTCCTTATCTATATCACAAAGAATTTAATATATACAATTTAAAAAATGTTCCTCTGATCATTTTTCCCAAAGTAGTAATAAAAAAAAAAAAAGATCTTTTTTAAATAAGCTGCGGATAATATACACATTAAGGACAAGATTGTAGCACTGTTACTCAGGCTGAATAGTAATGTTCATCATAGTTGGTTACACTGTAGTCAAAGGGATTGCTTGCAAAACAAAAACAGTTTTTATCTGAGGAAGAAACTCTACCTAAGAAACTAGTAAGATTATGTGGCTGGAAAAAAAAAAAAAACAAACCACAGACAAACGTCATCGTGACATTTACTATTTTCTACAAATTGAATAATGAAAAGCTCCTTCTAGAGGCAACGAAAAAAATATTGTGATAAAACCAGATAATTACAGAAAAACATAAATGCCATATACTTATCAAAGACAGCACAAACACTTTGTTTTGTTGTATTATAAAAGGAGCACTGGGGAGGTTGGGGGGAGGGGCAAACCAAAACACAAACACATGATCTTAATCTTTTCATCACAGCACCCTCCGTTTGAAACCTCTTGCAAGCTAGCTTGTCTGCATCTTTAAAATGATGTCTAAGTCACTGCTCAAACACAACTCCTCTTGGACTATTCTGTGTTTAGCACATTCCTGACAGTAAGGCGCAATAATCAGAAAGCTGATGCTGAGTACTGCCAAATCATTTCTTGCATGGCAGAGAGCTGTACTTCCTGACTGCAGGTGTAAATGCAGTTAGTTCCCTGAAGTAGCTGCATGGCTAGTAGCCACTAGAGGTAGTTTAACTGAACCTGACCCAGTAGATGCTTCTTACTTCCTCACTCAGAAGGAACTGAGTTAATCCTAGAAAGAGATCAGAAAAACTTTATTATTTTCTTTTAATAAGTTTTATAATTATTTTCACCTTTTAAAATTATCTGAAGTTTTCTAACACTTTGCGATTTGTTAGGGCCTTCTTGTAACACCCTGGCATCAAGAAACGCAGCCCTTGCTGATGTATACTACAAACAGAAAAATAAAGAACAGCCTAATAAATTCTAGTGACTCACACAAATCTATCGCATTTCTGTCAGGATATTTTGCACCATTTATTCCAAACAATCTCATAGCATTGACATTTTCACTGAGTTCCCTCTGGTTTCTTAATAACAGACTGAGAAGCCCTGCATTGCAACAAGCCCAAATGATAAGCGTATCGATGTCCAAACATCTATTGACATGGACAGAGGATGTTTCAAAGTCCAAATTTCTTTAACACCTTTAGTATCTCATACAGAGGAGTAAATGCATTTCTTTGCTTGAACTCATAGACTGGGAGTAGAATGGCACAGGGGGTGTTGTTGTTGACTGTATACTGGAAACTCAGTGGAAAGAAATGCAGTGTAGCAGCCCTATAAACTTAGACACTCTTCAAAAGAAGGAGCAAGCTTAACCTGCTGAGGCTTCTTAAGCCAAATCAAAGACAGCAATTTTGTTAACACAATCCTGTCTTTGTAAGTTTTTCTCAGAACACCATTCTTTCAGTCAGCAAGATAAAACAGAATATTTTTCATTTCTGAAATTATAAGACAGCAGTGGAATCTTTTCTGGATTTGAGTAAACATCCTTTTCAGCAGTTTCTCCTTTTCTTGCTCAGAGTATTACAATTAGTGTCCCAACAAAGCTAAACTTTTATCAAGTTTTTATGTATTCTTTTAATCATTAAACTATAGGTTTTTTTCCAGTCTCCTCATGAGTTGCCCTTCTCATTATTTCTGTATTTGAAGATCTTTACTGATATGTATATTTTCCCAGGACCATGAACTTCCTTTCATGCAAACAGTGAAAAAAATGTTCCCCAGCTTTCAGAAGCGCTGAGAACTGTTTCATGACATTTGAATTGTGTTATAAAATTCCATCATTCGTGAAAGTGCTCTCAAACTGTAAGTAACAATACTTGTTTCCAATACAAAAGGCTTCCGGTAACATTCGGAAGAGTACACAAGTAACAGTCAAGTTCAAAACTGTTACCTTAAACTTTTAAAGGCTTTGCCTTGCACCCACCTCTGCAGTGGTTTTGCAACATGGAAAAATGCAGACAATTTCTGTAACAAGTTCTACAAACTTCTTATCTGTGTTTGAGAGTAGTCTTGTGCTGCCCAAACATAGACTTCTTTTTTTAGTTATTACTTATGTAATGTGTATTAATGAAAAAGACCTTCTCATGTATTTTTCATTTTCCTGAAGCAATTTACACTTCGAGGATTAACTCCAGGTTAGAAAACTGTGATCAACAGTATGATACTACACTGGGCCACTAGTAGCAGTGATTTTCCAAAACTGAAAAAATACTTTGACCTGATAGGTTACATCTAATGCTTTTCTTTTTTCTTTTCTTTTTTCTTTTCTTTTCTTTTCTTTTCCTTTCTTTTCTTTTCTTTTCTTTAAACTGGAGCTTGCAAAAATAGTCAAACAAAAAGTGTAACTTGTTCCTCTTTTTAGACCTGTTAAGGCTTTGGTAAGTTTGATTTTCAAGAGATTCCTGCCCTTAAACCAGAATTTCACCATTCCATATATGAAACATATAACAGTTTCTGCTTTCCTGGATTCATTAAAGAAAGGTAGGGAAATATATACTTCATCTTTTCAACAAGGGTGGCTTCCTAAACAGTTAAGTTTAGATGAGGAGGAAAAAGAGGGAAATGTGGAATGCAGTAAGATAATCAGACATCCCACTGAACCTTGAAGATCCCAAATGAAACTGCAATGTTTTGGCTTTTTTTGTTATCTGCTCAAATTTTCTTTCAAATATAAATTTTCAGGAAGGCCATGCATGCTTCATCTTTGTTGTTTCCATTTATGACCAATTGAATGGTTTTATTTCATGGTTATTATCGACTACTTCATTAATAAAGCAGGATCTACATCCTAGAATTTTTGCACTTGTCCAGTATTTTTTAAGCTTTCCAAGCTGTTGCTACATATTCCTGTCATTATCATTCTACAATGAGAACCTAAACAAAAAAATAATGACAGAAGGAAATTTCTTGACCAGCCTCTGCTCCTCCAATTTTTGCTGCTGTAAGATTGCTTAAAACCTTGTAACATTCAGGTCTGGTTAACTTTATTTTTAACAGCCTTTTTTGTAGATATATTTTCATCACTTACCAACTGTCAACTACTATGTTTCCATTATTGTTACACTTCCTTGTTCCACAAATTGAATTTAACATGATTTTTCTACTCTCTCAAAAAGCCAAAATCATTTTCTGTCACTAGGTCGTACTTACAAGGTTTGTAGCTTAGCAATTTTCACAATTTAGAGTGACCTAATCTTACTTTCAATCAATTTCAAGCACAATTCTAGTTCTACCTAAATATTTAAAATTTATTCACTGCAAATTGAACATGCTCCAGTATGGTCTCAGCTTACAAAAAAAAAAAAAAAACAGTTTCAAAAAACCTAATCCTACGCAAAACCTTTGGGTATTCCAAATGTAAAAATAAGTAGCACTTTTTCCATGAAGATCTATGGCTGTGAGATTTTATCAGTCTTTCCTGCAGCTCTCCTTTATTAGCAATTTCACCAAAGTTTTCTTTGGATAAAACCTTTTCTAAATGATAGTTAGGCTGCTAGCCACCTATTCTATCTGCCTGTTTTAATATGGACATTTTTCAGTAGTGCTTTCCAGTCCAGATAGAGGAAACCCTGACAGTGTGTGGGGAGTGGAGGTTATAAGATTTGAATGAAAAAGAGTTTGGGAATGAGCTCTGAGGCCTTGGTGCTTGACAAGCCCTGGGGCGATGAGTTGGAAAGTTGAAAGACAGGGAAGGTAAACAAGCCAGCCTTGGGAGGATGGGCCAGGATGTAGCTGTGGCGGTAATCTCAGGTGGAGGCCAGAGGATGTGGGGGTTGTGAGAGGGTCTGCAGAACTGTGATTGGACTATTTACCGTGAGAGTTTCACAGTGGCCAATGAGATTGAATGTTGTATGTACGTGCAGGCTGGGGAAGTACCGAACAAGGGGATAAAAAGGCTTGGTGGTAATAAACGAGGTTTTGAGTCTCTGCATCAATTTGAGTCCATGTCGTGAAATGCCACAACAGTGGAACAGAATTTTCAAGAGAGTTTTTTGTTAAAGAAATAGAAATAGAACTCCAATCTCACTGGAACACCAAGTCGAACAACATACCTCATGAAAACGTGGAACTGATGGTAGAATCACCCACTTCTTTAGTCTAATCTTATTTTTATTCTCATAAAGGATGTACAAAGTCTTCCTCCTTAGAGTTGGAAAGTTGAAACTATTAGCATTCAACATAAACTCTTTTCCTTAGTTGCAGATAAATTATAAGGGTGTTTACGTTGCGCTTTGTTACTTGCTTCTTTATGGTCTTGGTGATTTTGTCTCTCTAATTCAGAAACAGATATAAGCCGGTTGCTCCTACAAGAGGTGTCTGTGGACACCCCACCCTTTTCCTTGGCTTCTGCCTGCATCTGTGCAGCTCACATCCCTCTTCTGTTAGATCTCTGGGTCTTCCTGGAAGTGCCTTCTTTGCTGATTTCAGCCTCTAACCCAGCTGAAAATAACTTTCTATCAGTTAACATATAAACAATCTGTTCAGCATGTCTGGTAAGTGTTAGAATGCATGTAAAGGGGACCACAGGGATGGAGGTAGCCAAAGTAAAACCATCCCACTTTAGTGGCAGCTGGATATCATGTTTCACAATCTCTGTGCCTACCTTATTTATATTTCTGTGAGATTACCTCACATTTGTGTCCCTTCTGAGTGCTGACATGCAGGTATGTTTGAGCTGTGAGCTCTTTCTGTTTTATTATGAGGAGGTAATTATGTGGGATCTCAAAAGGCCATTCAAATGCTCTTAAATGAAGGGCAAAGGCTTCACTCACAAACCTCATTCAGTGCACACTAAGATACCCAATATTTGCTGTGTTCCAATTGATGGGGCCAATAGCAGGCATATGTTATGAGTCTTTGTTGATAAAAACCCACCACCACCGAGTCCTTAAAATATTAAAATAGCACCCCCAAAAAAACATGGAAATAAATATACTATGTCAAAAAATGGATAACAGTGAAGAGACAAAGTGTCATTTGGTGGCATTATAAAGAATGATTTGCAGAATTCTCTCTCTGGGCACAGTATGAGATATAGTGCCTCTCCCATTTACTTCCACTGGGAATATTTTATCTCTGACCATGTTTTATAACCTATTCTGGTTTTGGATGTGGTCCCTTGTCTTTTATTCATTTTTGGACCATATTACTCCCTCCTTGTTACTGTTATTTTCTTTGAATGTTACTGTTTTTCTTCTGTTGCCAGCTTCAGCTCTTGGTTGATGCTAAAATTTCAGTTTGCTTCTTTTTATTTAGCAATATAATACAGCATTTAGCTAATGTGTATGTGCCAGACATAGGTGGAGAAAGCTAGCTGCAGGCTGTTTTTTTTGTTCCCTGAGCTCCTGACAAACCAAAGGTCCAACTCTACGCTTTTGATCTGTGTAGTGTTATGCCATTATGCATAAAACAATGCACAAATAGAATTTTAGCACAGCATTTCACCCATTGCTTACACTGTGTCAGTTTCTTTTAATATTTTTACTGTTTTACTATTTATGATTTACTATTTACTGATTTAATATTTTTACTGATTTTTACTGATCATGAACAGGATAATATTATAAAAATATAGTAGTTCTCAATAATTAGAAAGCCAACATTTATTCTGGGGTTTTGGTGGTGGTGGTTTATATTCTACATTTGTTTTTCTCATTTTGTGCCTCTTAAAAGCAAGCAGAATAACTGGACTTGCTGCTAACACTGCTTTCTTCTCTTTTAATAGGTGATATCTTTCATTACATGATTAAGCAACTGAGGCACCCTGTTAGTAATACAGTCAAACACAAAGAAATACAAATTCCCTATACACCAAGTAGAGAGAAACAGGCAGATTTAAATGGTGATTCAGCCAACTTACAATTACTCTTGCCCAAAAGATATTTACTTCTTGTAATTGAATATTCAGGGAGATTTCAAAAATTACATTCACAATTAGGCACCTCTTTTAAAGTCAGCTGTGTCAACCTGTATTTGTTAGAGACAAAACGCATCTTTGCCTGTTTCCTTGTCAAACTATTTTTTTCGTAATTATGTATTCAGATCTTGTCCAATGATAGTCTGTTCTGTAAAGAAAGTAACTTCTGTACTGTCTTCTGAATGAAAAATCCATTCTTAACATATGGAAGATTAAGTTTCCCTCATAACAACCATGTCAGGTAGTTTCTGTTCCACATCAGGAGCATGCCATTCCATTTTCTGTTAATTTAATTAGTTTCTGTGATGTAGAGAGTTTTAGCAATTCTGAATTTGTTTTCACTTTTACAGATTGATTGATATTACATATTTGGCAGAATATTTCTGCAGAATATTATCCAAGTAACATAGTCAGCTCTTTGGAACACAATTAAAAAAAAAATTTCCACCTGAAATCAGGATTTCAAAGTATTTCCTAAATATTAGTTAATTATATCTCTTTATACCTTTGTGAAAGATTACTCCTGTTTTGCAACTGAGGAAACTCAAGCCCATATCATTACAAAAAACTTACAGAAACACATTCAAGTATTCTGATTTTTAAAATATGTGACTTAGAAATTGCAGAATTTCATCATTTACCTCCATTAAGCAAGAAACCAGCAACTGAGAGCAAGTCAATGAAAATAAATTGAA